>NC_066585.1:394981295-396181295 GCF_024323335.1 Lathyrus oleraceus
TGAGGATCAGGGCGACGTAGTTCCCCTACGGAGGACACAGGACTAGCCTAACCAGATAACAGAGGGAGACACAACTAGAGAGACTACGACTCGAGCCTAGATGTTATCATGCAAATCATCCCTAAGTTAAGGTTGCTATCTAACTTGCACAGGAAGCAAGCTATCCTAACATGACTTGCATAGGAAGCAAGCCAAACTAAACCTAACTTGCACAGGAAGCAAGCTAAAACAAACACACAAGCACAAATAGCACACACTATATGTAATCAGTTGGCTCAAACAAGGGCTAGGTCTTAGTTGAGGGGTCATATCAACCTCAACAAACAGACACTGTAATCAGGTGAAGTTTGCTCTTAACCCTAACATTGAGAGTTAGGGTGAAGCAGATGAAATGGTGAGTGAAGATGAGACTTCACAACTCTTATCCCTGGCCAGGGAGAGCTTCAAGACAATGTAAGTGTGGGTTCAGAAAGTGGGAACCCTTCTACACTTATGACTGACACAATGTACAATGATCTTGGGTTAGTATCTGCAATGCATCAACACAGTGGTGTGAGCAAAGCAGATGACACACAGAATAGCAGGGATGGATTGCACATCCCTGGTCTTTCCAATGCCTCTTCACTTAGGAGGTCTTTGGATATGTACAAGGACAAAAGTAACAAACACAAACATCGCCTCTTAAGGAGGACTTCAGACAGGTGCCTGGCCAAGTAACAGGCCAGGTCTTCCAGACTACATGGAGTTAGGATGTTATACCTCAATGCTCAAGCTATCAAGCAAAGCAAGAGCAAGTTCACAAGGGAACTAAAGCAACTAAAGTACCTGAAAACAATCCAAGATAATCAGTACTAAACTCAAACAGAAATCAAACAACAAATGTCAACAGTTAACTGTACAATTGTACACAAACAAACAACAGTCAATGCACAAAGGTGCAAGCCATTAGGCACAAGGTACAAGTCTCAAGCCCTACAAAATAAACCAAAGTTAGTCATCAACAATAAATAGGTCAACTCCAATTGAGTAAGCATCATTAAGCATGGCAATTGTGCTTTAAACCTGAAACAAAGTTCAAATGTGAGAGCACAAACCACTAGTACAAGACTAGGGTCAAAATGAGATCAAAAAGTCAAAACAGAACATGAAACTTATCCAAAATCAAGATCAAACAATTAGGAAACAAATCCAATGGTTTTACCTTTATATCATTCATCAATATCATTTCATGAACCAAAGAGTACAAAACATGCAATTTGAAACCTCATACAACCAAACAAAATGGTTCAACTCAATCAATTCACACACATTTCAATAAATCACCACAAAATTCATGATCAAACAGCTTCCATAACATGACAATCACACCAAATTTCAGCTCATTTGGATCAAGGGAAGCAAGTCAATGAAATTCATAAAGTTAAAGCATCATCAAGCAAGCTCATACAAGGCATCAAACATGCATCCACTTCATGCAATCATAAAACAGAAACAAAACATGATAAATGAATGGGAATAAAACCATGGCAAACTTTAAGATGTCTATAACACACATGCCAAATTTCAAGTCCATCCAATAATGCATGAGGATTTCACAAATCAAATGGAAACATGTCTCACAAGAAGTCAACAATTGGTCAAACAGGGGAGAAATTATCAAACAAATAGGAAATGCATTCAAAAAATTCCAGGAAAATTCAAAGCATTCTCAACATTCACAAGTATCTTCATGCAAAAATCCAGACCATTTTGAGTTTAATAAGCATGGTAACAAAAATCAACAAGTTGGACATGAATGGTGTGACACAAATTGTCACACCTCTATTCAAAATCATATCTCATCAACCACTAATGATAAAATTACAAACTCTATACCAAATAACCATGAATGTCTAGTTTAAGCACAAAAGTTTTCAGCTCCATCCAATTAAGCAACATCATTTCACAAGCAAAATGGCAAGGCATACACAAATTGGACACACATGAACAAACCCTAGGCAATTTAAAAATCCACTCGTGCATAAATTTTGGAAAAATCACCATAAACTACTAGAGGTCATGAGGAACAAGGTGCAAAAAATCCCATCTCATTTGGACAAATATTGAATGATTTATGATTTTTCTAAGATCAGCATGTGAAATGAAATAAAAATTGAAAAAAGAAATTGATTAAATGGATTTAAATGGCTGTAGTGGCAATTTCGTAAATAAGACACTCACTTAATGAAACGCACCGTTTCATTAAGTGAGGTGGCGTGCTGGGATTCGTTTCATGGCTGATAAACGCGCTTTTCATGCAAAAACACGGGACCAAGGATCTACAGAATTCTGGGCATGGCAAAATTAGGGTTCAAGAACGTATTCAACATGTTCATCTTCAGCAAGAACTTTTTTCTCAGAAATGGAAATGGATACACCATTGTGTTCATCTCATCATGCATAACAACAATATAACAATGATTTAACCTAATTCAAACTATTATGGACGAATCGAACAGAATAACATCCAACCATCAAACTTCATTTCAACATATCTCTCTTAATACTCAATGATATTTCACGATTTAAAGTTCATTACAACCAGCATGGCAAGATCTATGATAAGCATAGCATGATTTCAGCAACTGCAATGGTCGAAAATTTACCTCCAAGTGATGACAGTGTTGATTTCGTGATTTCTTGGCCTGGGTAAGTTGAAAAAGAAGCACTTTGATGTTTATGTTGATGAATGGAAGGAGAATCGTGGCTCAACCTTGCTTGATTATGTTCAAATCACCAGCTGCCATGGGAGGTGCTTGGATGTAACAGTCACGATTTAGCTGAAACAGTGATGAGTCCTTGCTCCAAATCACTTCCAATGTGCTTGTGGATGGTGAATCAAGGAAGAAATGGTGTTGTGCTCTTGGAGAATTTTGCAGAAAAATCAAGATGAAGAATTGAGAGAGTTTTTCTTTTTTAGATCTAGATCTGAGTAAGAGTGGATGTTAATGTGTTTTCTGTTAGGGTTTCATTTATATATCATCTGTTAAGCAAAACCTTAAACATGTTTAGGCATTTGGCAAGTAGAATTAGTGGAAACAAATGTTTATGCAAAGTTGATATTTCCACCTCTATGCATGGTGTGCATGCTACAGTGCACGAAATGGGCCTAAACATATTCCAAATATGATTTTCAGTCAAATGCAATTGGTAGAAAGTGTAGAAAATGTTTATTTTGAAAGTCACTTTTTTACCCCTCCCTTTTTTAATTCAAGTCACTTGAAAAATGCCATTTTGATTGGATGATTTTGATGAAAGGTGATGAAGGATTTGGATATAACATGTCAAATGTGACTTGTAGCAAAAAACCTCACTCAATTTGGCCAATGGTTCAAGAGTTATGCCACTTTGAAGTTCAAAAATTCTTGACAATGATTTGATCATAACTTGCCAACCACAAATGAGAAATGAGTGTTCTTGGACTTTTTAAAAGGTGAGAGCAAGATCTTCAACTTTCATGTTGAACAAAATTCATTTGAAGCTTGTATGATGATGTAAATTTGAGGAGAAGAACTTTCCATTTTTGGCAATTTCCAATTACAAGTCACTTACTATTTTTGGAAACTTTTCATCTGACCTCAAATTCTTCAATCTTGATCTTTGAAATGTCAAATGAGACTTGTATGGACATGAATGAACCCTTTCAAACCATCTCCCACCTTCAAATCCTTGATTTCAGGCACAGTTGACTTTGGTTGACTTTCTAGGGTTTCTGGGGGATTGAACCATGACTGATGACTACTGAGCACCCAAACCTTGACCAAACCACTTCAAAGGGACCCATATGTCATGTGAACATGTTGAACCAAACCTAGGGCTTTGCTTCCTTGAGAAATGCATTTGCTTGCTTGTTTGACTGATCCTCCTAACCAGTTGACCTAATCTTGTCTGATGACTTGCACTTGGGCAAAGGACAATGCAATGTTATGCAGTGGACTATGTTATGTTAATGACCTAATATGAAAATGAATGTATAAAAGGTAGGTGCAAATTTGAGGTGCTACACATAGGCTTTGACCTAGTGGTTTGGACTCACTGTTTAGATTGTGGATTTCAGGTTCAAAGGCACATTGCCATGATTGGAGTGGCTCATTCATTTGAGTTGATTACTTGATTGATGTTGGCTAATATTGAGTTGTTTTGTAGGCTTTGAGAACAAGTTGCCTAATGGCTTGTGCCTTGCACATTGTTGCCTAATGCTTTGTTTGCCTGTGTACTATTGCCTTATGACTGTTGTCTGTCTGTTTATTTGAACTGTGTACTGATTAGTTTAGATTTTTCACAGGTACCTAAGTTGCTTTGAGTTCTTTTGAACTTGCTTTTGCTTTGCTTGGTTGCTTAACCACTGAGGTATAACTCTCTGACTTCATGTAGTCTGGAAGACCTGTCCTGTTATGTGGGCAGGCACCTGTCTGAAGCCCTCCTTAAGAGGAAATGCTTGTGAATGTTTACTTTTGTGCCAAGCAGGTAAAGACCTTTTAAGAGGCAATTGGCAGATAAAAGAGATGTGTAATCCATCTCCTGCTACTCAGTGTGTCATTCACTTTGCTCACACACCTTGTGTTGATGTATTGTGGATAATAACCCAAGATCATGTTGTGTCAGTCACTTGTGGAGAAGAGCTCCTACATTCTGAACTCCCACACATTCTATTTTGAGTCAAGCTCTTCCAGGCCAGGGATAAGAGCTGTGAGGTCTTACCCTCACTTCCCATTTCATCTGCTTCACCCTAACTCTCAATGTTAGGGTTAAGAGCTAACTACACCCGATTCCAGTTGGCTTGTGTCTCACAGCCTAACCTTGTATGAGCCCAATTGTGTGCATATAGCGTGTGTGCTTGCTTTGTGTGCTTGTTTGTATTTGTCTGTGTTGTTTAGGATAGCTTGCTCCCTGTGCAAGTTAGGTAGAAACCTTAACATAGGGATGGTATGCATGACAACTTCTAGGCTCGAGTCGTAGTCTCCCTAGTAGTTTGTGTTTCCCAGTCTCTGGTTAGGTTAGAAGTCCTTTCCCTGCGTAAGGGAACTACGTCGCCCTGATCCTCATACCAGATGAGGTACGTAGGCAAGAGATGAGCTGATCTCTCCGGGCGCCCTTTTTCTTTTTCAACCCCTTTGTGTGTGTTTGGAGTCTGACATAAGTCCAGCGATTGGCAATCGGTTTCCTGTGTGTGTTTGTTGGTTCGGAGTCTGATGTAAGTCCAGCGATTGGCATTCGGCTTCTAGGTTTGCCTGTTTGTGTGGAGTCTGACATAAGTCCAGCGATTGGCAGTCGGTTTCCTATTTGTGTTTTGTTTGGCGTGCGTTAGCCGAGCTACGAGTGCTCTGATTCTTCTTCGGTTAGAGAAGATACGTATGCATAGGATGCGAAATCCTAGCGAGCACGTTTCCCCTGTCCCGAACTACGTCGACTCTGATGACTGTGCTTGACAGACTACGTAGGCCCAGGATGCGATATCCTGCCGAGTTAGTTTCTCTTGTCTTTTTGTGTTTCCTTCCAGCCATGTGTGATGTCTGAGCAGTTTTTAGCAACCTTTATCCTTTCTTTTGAGCGTGGATCCCGTCGAGTACGACGGATGCGTAGGGGTGCTAATACTTTCCCTTCGCATAATCGACTCCCGATCCCATCTTCTCTGGTCGCGAGACCATGTCTTTTCCAGGTTTACTTCGAGCGTTTCCTTTCCCTCTTTTGGGATAAATAACGCACGGTGGCGGCTCTGTTGTTTCTTTTTCCCGCCGGTTTTTCGCGTAATGCGACAATGGGGTTGGATAGTGCGAGCATCCGCATTTTCAATGATTTGGGTGAAGCATTTGTAAAGCAGTAAAAGTACAACGTTGATATGGCTCCCCGACCGAGATCAGTTGAGATCACTATCTCAGAAGGACAAAGAGACGTTTAAGGAGTATGCATAGAGGTGGTGAGAACTCGCTGCTTAGATCAACCCTCCTTTAGAGGAAAAGGAGATGACCAACGTTTTCCTGAAGACCCTTAGCTCATTTTACTATGAGAAGATGATCGCCAGTGCCCCTAGTGATTTTACCGAAATGGTAAATATGGGGATGAGGCTAGAAGAAGGTGTCCGAGAAGGACGGTTGTCTAAGGAGGAAGTATCGTCCAGCAAGAGATACGGCAACAGTTTTGGTAAGAAAAAGGATAATGAAACCAATGCAATTTCTAGTGGGAGGCAGAGAAGGCCTCAGATCAGAAGAAGTCAACCATCCCATCAACATCATCAACAAGTATCTTCAGTAATTCCTGTGTTTTCAGCCAATCAGTCAACACCAGTTCAACAACAACAACGTCAACAACAACAACCACATCAAAGAGCAAACACTTACAAAAACAACAATACCAACAATCATCAACAACAAAATTTTGAGAGGAAAAAGGTCTCTTTCAACCAGATTCCTATGACATATGCAAAGCTATATCCATCATTGGTTCTCAAGAACCTGCTACAACCGAGAAATCCTCCGCAAATTCCTGAACCACTTCCATGGTGGTACAAGCCAGAACTCAGATGTGCTTTTCATCAAGGAGCACCCAGACATGACATTGAGAATTACTATCCACTCAAATATGAAGTTCAAAAGCTGGTTAAGAATGGAATGGTGTTCTTTCAGGACCGTGCGCCGAATGTTAAAGCAAACCCACTACCTGCCCAGGGAAATTCATCTGTTAGTATGGTAGACGGCTGCCCTGGGAAGTTCAAAGTGTTCGACGTTCGTTTCATTCGAAGGTCCTTGGTGACGATGCATAAGGACATTTGCTTAGTGAGCAATTGTGAGCATGACCATGATGGTTGTGCTATCTGTAGTGTTAATTCAAGAGTTTGTGAGATTGTGAAAAGGGACATCCAACGGTTGATGGATGAAGGCATGATACAAATTGTTCAATCCCGTCACATAGATGACAATGTCAATGTGATTGTTCCCGTGTTTAAGAATCCTGAGAGAGTGGTGATTCAGTATGATAGTAGCAACAATAACAGTATCAGCTAAAGATCGGTATCGTATTGGTTATACGATTTACGGGTCCAGTCCCGTACGCATCCGATAAGGTTGTTCCTTATCAATATAATGCAACTATGGTGAAGGATGGTCAAGAGGTTCCATTACCTACGACCAATTCTGTTGTGAGCAATGTTGATGTTACCAAGGTGACCCGTAGTGGTCAAGTGTTTGGGTCGGTGTTCCCAAAAGATGTAGAAGATGGTTCAGTTGGTAAGAAGGTAGAAGTGCCTGCAGTAGATCCAGTTAGTGCTTTAAAGCGTCAGTCTGGTAAATCCAGTAATTTGAAGACTAACAATGATGATGAGGTACTTTGGTTGATAAAGAAGAGTGAGTTTAACATGGTGGAGCAGCTGCTCCAAACCCCCTCTAAGATTTCAGTACTGTCTCTGCTTATGAATTCAGAAGCGCACAGAAAAGCACTACAAAGAGTTCTTGAGCAAGCTTTCGTAGAACATGATGTTACGGTGGATCAGTTTGATCATATTGTAGCCAACATCACTTCCTGCAGTAATCTCAGTTTTTGTGTTGAGGAACTCCCTGAGGAGGGTAGGAATCATAATCTGACTTTGTATATCTCCATGAATTGCAAAGATGACACTTTATCCAATGTTCTTGTTGACATCGGATCTTCGTTGAATGTGATGCCGAAGTCAACATTATCAAAGTTGTCATATCAAGGAGTGCCTATGAGATATAGTGGTGTAATTGTCAAAGCTTTTGACGATTCACGCAAAATAGTGATTGGTGCAGTAGACCTTCCGGTGAAGATAGGTCTGAGTTATTTTCAAATTACTTTTCAAGTAATGGATATCAACCCGACCTACAGTTGTCTGTTGGGAAGACCATGGATCCATGAGGCAGGAGTTGTTACCTCCACATTGCATCAAAAACTCAAATTTGTCAAGAACGGGAAATTAGTCATTGTTGGCAGGGAGAAGGCGTTGTTGGTTAGCCCCTGTTATCTTTCTCTTAGGTTGAAGCTGAGGATGAGGTTGGAACTCAGTTCCAAGCCTTATCTATTGCTGTTGAAAAGAGAGTTGGGGCACCTATGTCCTCATTAAAAGATGCAAGGAAGATTGTTGAAGAAGGAATTGTTGATCAATAGGGGCGAGTGGTAGAGGTCTCCGATAACAAGAATAGAACCGGCCTGGGTTTTCAGCAAGGTTCGTCAACTGCTATATCAGAGGACATGCAACTCAACTTCCGTAGCGGAGGGTTCATTCATGGCAATGAACAACACTTAGCTGCTGTGCTAGAGGACGATAAAGAGGAAGACTACACCAATTTTGTGACGCATGGAAAGGCTTGCAATAATTGGATTACTGTTGATATTCCTGTGATTTTGCATCGATCTAAGTAATTTCTTTTATTTGTTTTCAAAAATCCTTCTCCTATTCCTAAGGGAGAAGTGAACATTGTTTCACATTTTCAAATTTGATCATCAATAAAATATAATTCTATTCATCCACATCTATGATGTTTTGTTTTTACTTTTTGCTTTATTCTGAAAATGGTAATCACAAAAAACATAAATAAATGAAATAATTATCCATCTGTATAATATTTGGTCACAAATTCACTTCTCTAAAATCAAAATATCAAATCATTATGTAGGTTGGTTTCTAGCCCCATTGAATACAATGATCCTTCTCCTTCTCTAAATTTTGAATTCCCCGTGTTTGAGGCTGAGGAGGAAAGTGATGAAGAAGTGAGTGATGAATTATCTCATCTTCTTAGGCATGAAGGAAAAGCCATTCAGCCATTCGAAGAGCAGATTAAGCTAGTCAACTTGGGTTCCGAGGATGATGTGAAGGAAGTCAAGATTGGGTCTCGACTGTGTCCAGATGTTAAGAAGGGGTTGATTGATCTTCTCCGAGAATATTCAGATGTGTTTGCTTGGTCCTATCAAGATATGTCTGGTTTGGATTCTGAGATTGTGGAGCATAGATTGCTATTGAAGCCAGAATGCCCGCCAATCAAGCAGAAGTTGAGAAGAACGTATCCTGATATGGCAGTAAAGATCAAAGAAGAAGTGCAGAAATAGATTGATGCCAGTTTCCTTGTGACCGCTGAGTATCCGCAATGGGTGGCCAATATCATGCATGTGCCAAAGAAAGATGAAAAAGTCCGCATGTGTGTTGATTATAGAGATTTGAATAAAGCCAGTCTGAAAGATGATTTCTCTCTGCCACACATTGATATGTTGGTAGACAATACTGCTAAATTCAAAGTCTTTTCGTTTATGGATGGATTTTCCGGATATAATCATATCAAGATGGAACCCGAAGATACGGAGAAGACAACATTCATTACACCTTGGGGAAGATTCTGTTATAGAGTGATACCTTTCGGTTTAAAGAATGCTGGTGCAACTTACCAGAGAGCTATGATCACTCTTTTTCATGATATGATGCATAAAGAGATTGAAGTTTATGTTGATGACATGATTGCTAAATCTATTTATGAGGAAGAACATGTTGAGCATTTGTTGAAGTTATTCCAATGTTTGAGGAAGTATAAACTCCGCTTGAATCCAAATAAGTGCACTTTTGGTGTTCGTTCTGGTAAGTTGTTGGGCTTTATTGTCAGCGAGAAGGGTATTGAAGTTGATCCTGCCAAGGTGAAAGCAATACAAGAGATGCATACACCCAAAACTGAGAAGCAAGTCAGAGGTTTTCTCGGTCGTTTGAATTATATCTCAAGATTCATTTCACACATGACTGCCACATGTGCGCCTATATTCAAGCTTCTTCGAAAAGATCAGTCTTGTGATTTGACCGAAGATTGCCATAAAGCTTTTGACAATATCAACAAATATTTGCTTAGCCTCCAATTTTGTCTCCACCTGTTGAAGGAAGACCATTGATCATGTATTTCACTGTGCTTGAAGATAGTATGGGTTGTGTTCTAGGTCAGCAAGACGAGACTGGAAAGAAAGAATTTGCAATTTACTACCTCAGTAAGAAGTTCACACACTGTGAGACTCGATATTCAATGCTAGAGAAGACTTGTTGCGCATTGGCTTGGGTTGCTAAGTGTTTGCGTCAATACATGTTGAATCATACCACTTGGTTGATATCCAAAATGGATCCAATCAAGTATATACTTGAGAAGCCTACTTTAACTGGGAGGATTGCCTATTGGCAGATGTTGTTATCAGAGTATGATATCGAATACCGATCTCAGAAAGCGATCAAAGGTAGTGTCTTGGCTGACCATTTGGCTAACCAACCGATTGAAGATTACCAGTCAGTGCAGTATGATTTTCCTGATGAAGAGATCTTGTACCTGGAAATGAAAGATTGTGATGAACCATTACTTGAAGAAGGGCCAGAACCTGGTTCCCATTGGGGCATGGTATTTGATGGAGTTGTTAATCAGTATGGCAATGGCATTGGGGCAGTAATCATTACTCCTCAAGGCACGCACTTTCCATTTACAGCTAGATTGACTTTCAAGTGTACAAACAATATAGCAGAATATGAAGCTTGCATTATGGGGCTTGAAGAGGACATTAATCTCAGAATCAAGCATTTAGATGTCTTTGGAGATTCAGCTTTGGTTGTGAATCAAATCAAAGGTGAATGGGAGACGAATCAACCCGGTTTGATACCAAATAGAGATTATGCGATGAGGATTTTAACTTTCTTTACAAAGGTTGAGTTTCATCATATCCCTCGAGATAAAAACTGGATGGCAGATGCTCTTGCAACGTTGGCATCGATGATTGAGGTAAAGTATTGGAATGAGGTTCCCAATTTGACTGTGATGCGTCTTGATGGGCCAGCTCATGTGTTTGCTGTTGAAGAGATCAAAGACGAGAAGCCGTGGTATTTTGATATCAAGTTTCCTCCAAAGTTAGGTCTACCCTCCTGGGGCATCTTTGAAAGATAAGAAGACTTTGAGGAGATTAGCCGGCAACTTTTACCTGAATGGTGATGTTTTGTACAAGAGAAACTTCGACATGGTTTTGCTCAAATGTGTGGATAGACACGAAGAAGACATGTTGATGACTGAAGTCCATGAAGGTTCCTTTGGTACTCATTCCAATGGGCATGCAATGGCGAAGAAGATGTTGCGAGCAGGTTACTATTGGCTGACAATGGAATCTGACCATTGCAAGTTTGTAAAGAAATGCCACAAGTGTCAAATTTATGTGGATAAGATCATGTTCCTCCGACACTGTTGAACGTCATTTCCTCTCCATGGCCCTTCTCCATGTGGGGAATTGATATGATTGGCATGATTCAGCCCAAAGCGTCGAATGAACATCGTTTCATTTTGGTGGCAATTGATTACTTCATAAAATGGGTTGAAATGACATCGTACTTGTAAGATGATGTGGTGTTTTTCGCAAGTATACAAACGCGTCAGAGTAATATAAAAGATTGTCGAATCCACAGAGACCAAGTGTCAAGCTATCGTTATCTGTTGTTATGGTGTTTATCAAAGGAAATCAAAATAAGTGTTTTTGTAGTGTGCAATGGAAAGTAAAGTATTTAAATAGATTTAATTAATAAAGACAGGGTCGAATGTAATTCACGTAACCAATTGATAACCCAAGTACTTGCTAATAGAACTACTTATGGGCAATGTTTCCTACTTTGAAAAGAACTAATTTAACAGGAACTGTCGCTTTCGCGTATTCAGAACCGAGTTGTACTCCCTAATCAAACCCTCTTATTGTCACTTATAAAAAGGCGCGCATTGCATTAGAGTAGTAAACCTATTTTTAAGAAATATAGTATCTTGACTAAGTTGAAAAGTATTATAACTTGGATTTCTTAACCAAAAGAGGTTCTCACGAACCAGACTCTAAACTTATAAACGCGTTCGAAAATAGTTTTAAAATCTCTTTTCTTCTTTATGTTAAAAACTCCTAATGAACTAGACAAAGCGCTTTCGCTGTTTTTGAAATAGTTAAAAACAATTAAGTTTAAAAAGACGTTGGACGGCTTTCGATCTTACCCAACGGAATTGAAGTGCGGGAAAACTTAAGTTGAAAGTTAAAATAGCCCTTAAGTGTTTCTACGAACAATTATACGGATTACTGGTTCAATTACGATCCTTACATTCTAACCTTTTAGATTTAGTTAGACATGGTAAAATAAAAGTGCATTAATTTAAATAAAAGTAGTGCGAGTGCGGGAAATAAATAATTTAAAGCGAGTGCGGGGAAATAAATAAAGTAAAAGCGAGTGCGGGAAATAAATAAAGTAAAGCGAGTGGGGGAAATAAATAAAGTAAAAGCGAGTGCGGGAATTAAATAAAGTAAAGCGAGTGCGGGAAATAAATAAAGTAAAAGCGAGAAATAAAACCTGCTCCAATCGGAGGGCTGAGTAAATTGCAATTAGGAAAAGAAAATGGGGGCAGGATTAACTTCCTTCCAAAGTGCTCCAAACTCGATTACAGACTCTATCACAGACTTGATGACACAATTGTGGTAACACTCCAATGCGAAGCGATTACCACTATAAAATACTGAATATATGCCTAAGTAAAACAAATTTGCTTCTTAGTTTGTCTCTGTTCTAAGTTTGGATGATTGTAAAAGTGAATTCGCGTTTCTATTTATAAGCAAGTAAAAAGATGGAAATGACTTGGATGCCCTTCAACTTGAAAATAGGAGGGAACCATTTTTCTTCTTGTGGCGCCCGCCACAAGCACAATATGGGGCGCCTTAGTTGAAGTAGTGGGAAAACGTGGGAGTTGAGGGAAGTTGAATTTGACACGTCATGGCTTGGTCTGTGGCGCCCGCCACTGGTTAGGCCATAAGCACAAAATTCTGAATTTTAGGGTTTTTAGCCCTTTTTCACTCCTTTTCTCGACCGGGGCTCCGATTAAAGTAAAAACCTGAAAACAAAGGAAAACACAGTAATAATACAACAAAATGACAATAAAACAACTAGAATTCATGTGAAATCGGAGTCGAAAATACGTAAATTTTAGTGTTATCAAACTCTCCCACACTTAAACCTTTGCTTGTCCTCAAGCAAAACATTACAAGGCTCATGAAAGAAAAACCGGTGTAAACGAGTGCTTCAGGTAGAAATTCTAAGTTCAAGTCGGGATGCAGTTATAGGTACTAACTGAGTGAACTAAGGGTATCATGATGACACTAATCCGCAAATACGGACATAAACTTCATTCCTATATTAATCAACCCATATTATCCCACAATACCTAGGCCTGCCTCTTCATCTCTTTTTGTGTCCTTTTCATTCAGGCGCAATCACATTAAGCCTGTTATCCGTACATGCTTCATATTAGAGTGGCCTGTTAGTGATTATGATCTGAGCTTGGGTTTTCTGGCACATAAATATGTGTAAACCCTTTTATTGGACCCAACTGTAGTTGTGGGGGATTGGATCGTAATCTGCCCTACCGAGTTCAGTGCCAGATACCTCTGAACCAACCAATAGTGGGTACTGCTTTTCTTTTTCTTTTTCTTTTTCTTTTTGTAGCAACTTTTTACAATTCTTTGGTTTAAATGACTTTATGAGGGTCACCTATACCGGAGTTTCCTTTTTGCTTTCTTTTACTTTTTTGTTTTTCTGGATCATTCACTTATTTGCATCGGTCCCCTACGTAGAGGATGCGTAGGCCGGAGCTGACTGCTAGATAAACTACTGAGGACTTATACGGAAATGATGATTAAGGCCATGGTATATGGGGTTTCGGGAATGATTCCTATATTTACGAAGCTTATGGTGCTAAAATAATACTGATGTTTCGCAAAGTTCTCCCAAGTCACCGCATCCTTACTCAAAACATGTCTTTAAAACCTGAAAACTTTCGGAATAGCACTGTTTTCTTTTGCAAAAAATATTTTTTTGTGGGGCTAAAAGGTATGGGGAGATTAGATTATACTAAAGATCTACTATATTCGGTGACTCATCAGACTCATGCATTATACTAAAAAGAAAAATAAACAACTAAAAGGGAAATTAATCAACTAAAAGGAAATAAACAGTCTAAAAACAACAAATCAAACTGAAAATAAAGGGAAAACGATAAATGCTCCTCCCACACTTAAATCGAACATTGTCCCCAATGTTTCGAAATAAGATAAGAGAAGAGTTACCTGGCAACCTATTCCTGACCACTAGTGCCCTCGCCATCCTGAGGTGGACGACGGGATCGGGTACGACGACGGTCTCTCTGATCCATCCTCGCCTGCAGGGCATCCTGAGCGGTCCTCACGTCTCGAAGGTGACCTAAAATGGTACCCTGAGTGTTTTCGACGAGTGCCATGTGTTGCTGGTGGTATTGTTGCTGACGGGCTTGTGTATTTGTGATCACTTGCAGGGACTGTAGAACAGTGTCGTAGGACCTGTCTGTCCTCCGCTGTGACTCTTGTATAAAGCTCATATTATCCGTCATTTGTTGCTGGAGGGTAGAGAGTAGGTCATCTCGCCTCTGCTCTCTAGCCATGTGGTCTCGCCACATCTCCTCTGTAATATAGAAGCCAGAAGTGGTACCTGCAGAAGAAGAAGATGGTGCGGTGGGTGGTGGTGAAGGATGATGGGGGGACACATGGGGTACGGGAGATCTCTCTCGCCGATCATATTCATCATCAGTGTCTGGTCCCGCCTCATCAGGAATGTTAGGAGGAAGAGGACCCAAAACAGGTGGAGCATCTAAATCGTAGGTCCAATTCCTCTCATCACGTATATCTGTACGTCTAGTGCAAGGTAGAATAACAGATGGGATGGCTACACCATGAATCATAAGTGTATAACCTCCTTCTCTCCTTGAACGACACAATTTCATGTCTCTCAGAAATTTTAAGTTAATTGTGCGAGGAGGTAAGGGGTCTAGGGTATCCATCTCATTGTTTAGGTTAAGTGCTCGAGCAATAGACGTAATCAATCCACCAAAAGAAATCGGTCCCGCCTTATTCAGAGTTAAAATCATATGGGCGAGCATAAACGGAACCGAATTAAGTCTCCTATTTGTGAGGCTTCCTTGCAAATATAGAAGCTCTCTAGCGTTAACCTTATTTGGATTCTCCCGGCCAAAAATAGTGCATGCCAACAGATATCTAAAAACTCTGATGGTCGGGTTATGGATATTTGAGGCAAGAACTCCTTCAAAAGAGTTTATGGAAGTGTTTGATAAACGCTCCCAGAAGGAAAATACCTCAACAGACCATTCAGAATCCAAAGGGGGCTCACAAATAGCACTTTCCCCATGAGGGATCCCTAACAAGCTGGCTAGTTCATCGGCACTGAATTGGTATTCAACAGCAAACATTCTAATTTGACAGTACCGACTGTGCTAGCAGTGTTAGGGTTGAAAATATAAATTAAGGAACTTAAAAACTCGATTGTCAACCGCTCATAGGTGGGTTCTTTGTTGATAAAGAAATTATGCAAACCTAAGTTGTCTAATAAATGGAAAATGCTATGGTAGATACCTAAAGTATAGAGACAATTTTCGTCAACATACCTTGTCGGGAGGATTTCCCGATTTTGCAACCGTTCAATGATTTTTCTTTGTCTCTCCTCCGGTTTCCCACCTCGAAGAATGAATCCGTTGAACTCCATTTGAATTCTCTTGAAAAGTGGATGAAGAAGATGATGTGGTTGGTAAAAAGGTTGGATTTTTACAAAATCCGGCGGATGAAATCGAAAATGGAAAGTGGATTAATGATTTGTGTGGTATGATGGTTAGGAAAGTATGAGCTTTTTGTGGGTTCAAGGACTTTTTTCCAAGGTGAAAAAATGGGTTTTGGAGGTTGTAAGTTTCAAAAATGGTGAAGAAAAGGGGTCTTCCGCGACCATTTACAGACGCTGTGGCGGGCGTGACGCTCCCCATGATTCCCCGAATCCAGGTACAAACGCGAAGAAGAGTGGCGAGAAGAAAAGGATAGAGTCGCCAGCTATGTACTTTTATCCCAAGAGGAGGGAAATGTAGTACTGCATAACCTAGAGGGAACGGATAAAACAAAGTCTCGAACCAAAGAAAACTGAGTAAGGGGGCCGGTTACGTGAAGGGAAGGTTATCACACCCCTTCACGTCTGTGGTACTCCACAGGATCCACGATTTCTATCTACGTCTAAAGTGTGTGTAAAAAGTCCTACATGCAATGCGAAAGAGAGAAAATCAAAGTAGGGAAAATAAAGAGTTATTGCTCGCACAGGCCCTACCCTGCTGCATATGTATCTCAGGAAGGATTGAGAATCAGAGCACCGTAGCTCGGCTAACCTGTTTCTATTTTTTTTGTGTTTTTAGGTGAACGACGTTACTACGCCATCTACCGGATGCTCGACCTTTGGAGATTTACTCACCTGTAGTAGAAGGAGTTAACGTGTCCTTAAGAGAAGATAGAGTTTGTTTGTGTTTTAGAAATGCTCATGCAAGAAAGGAAGTCCTAGACGAAGGAACCGTGCTACCTTAATTGACATGCAAACGAGAGACTATACGAAGTCGAGCAAACCTATGGGGAGACTATAAGCAAGTCTCAAAAGAGAACAAAAACTGGAAATGGAATGCCAATCAATGGGCTTACATCCAACTCCAAAACAAACGGGAAACAGAAAGCCAATCGCTGGTCTTACATCTAACTCCACAAAACAGGAAACAGATAGCCAATCAATGGTCTTACATCTGACTCCTCAAACAAACAAACATGCATGAAAAGCAAACATATGAAAGATTCACAAACAAGCAAACAAGCAATCAAGCAACACACTCTATATGCAAACAAGAGGCTCAGACAAGTTGGTTGGGCTTTAGTCAAGGGGTCATATCAACTCGACAAACAAGCCAGAATGCAAGGGTAAACAGGAGCTCTTAACCACTGACATTGAACGTCAGGGTGAGCAGATCAAAGGAAATGAGGATAAGACCTCATGCTCTTAACCCTGGCCTGGGTGAGCTTATGATAAAGAAGGTGTGGGGATCCAGAATGAGGGACCCTATTCCACCTGACTGACTCTATACAAGATCTTGGGTGTTTATTCAAAAGCCCAAGCATGTAGTGCGAGCATAATGAAAGACTCACTGAATAGCAGGGGATTGATTGCTAATCCCTTCTATCTGCCAATCGCCTCTTCACTTAGGAGGACTTAACAAACAGCATGCCTCATTTAGAGGTCTTTGGCACAAATATAAACAAACACAGACATTGCCTCTTAAGGAGGACTTTAGCCAAACGCCTGCCAAAAAGAAACGACAGGGCTTCCAGACTATATGGAGTACAAGAGTGGTTACCTAGGTGGTATACCAACCACAGCCAAAGCTCAAGCAAGAGCTAAAAGCGACTAAAGTATCTGTACAAAAGTCAAACAGTCAATATCCTATTCAGACAAACCAAACAGACAATCAACAGTGGTGCTTATTCATCATCTACACAAGGTAAGTCAAAGTGTAAGCAACTCAAGTGAGTTCATCACCAATGGACCTACAACATAACAAAGGTTAGTGGACAAAGTAATTTGCATCTCAAGTCATGAGATCACATCAACCATTAGAGCTAAATGCTTGAACCTGAAATACAAAACTCAAAAGGTGAGTACAAACCACTTGTACCAAGACTAGGGTCAAAGGCAAGGAAAACATCCAAAACAGAAATCAATATTTAACATGAAGCACATTTAATCAATCAAGAAGAAAACCTCAGAAGGACCAAAGCCAAATCACTAAGCAAAGCCATCACGTGAATCAAGATAAGGCAAAGGCAAGCAATGTGATCATATTTGGACATCAAACATAAAAAATCCACATTAAAACAGAAATGAATCCAATGATCATGAAATTTTTTATGTAAGACCCACATGTTAAACACAAGCCTCATGCAAAAAATTAGGACCAGAAGATATCAAATGACATGCGTATGAAAAATGAACACAAGCAAGGTCAAGAATGTGACACCAAATGCTACAACATATGTCCATGTGTCTAAAACAGTAATGGAATGTGATAAAAATGCCAAACAAAAGCCAAAAGATCATGTTACATGCTATGAATGAGCATGTCAAATTTCAAAGCAATGGGATCAAATATGAGCATTTCACAAATCAATTAGCACCACATGTCACATTTGCACCATGTTCAATCACACAAACACATTTAAAAATCCAACCACAATAAAATCACGCAAATGACATCAAAATATAATAGACATCACAACAATCATGTGGAAAAAAGTTGCATTCAATTTGGACAAGTTTTCTATTTGTTATGATTTTTCAAAGTTGGTGAAAAATATTGAAATAATATGAACATCATGTAAAATAATAAAATGAAATGTGAAAATGGAAAATGCCATAGCTAGGTGTTGAACACAGGTATATGAGGTTAAAGGTGCGCTTAAGAAGAATTAATTTGGAAATTTCAAGCGCGAAGAATCGAACAGAGGAGCATAAGGTTGCAAAGCGCTTAAATGAAATCAATTAAAACCAATGCCACACGCTGGATTCGAACAGGGAACAAGCATGTCACTAGCGCGTTTAAGCAAAACGCGACATTTGGATTCAAGGGAGGAAAATAAAAGGAAATTCACAAACGTTTAGCAAGGGAATCGAACCGTGGACAGTGAGGTTGCAAGGCGCTATAGTGCAAACCCTAACTCATGAACCAGATGACCGGAACAGTACTTCCGGTCATCTTCTCCGGTGGTACGCCGATGAAGGTGCATCAAAAAATTTTCCAGAATCATGCAAAAATGATATGGATCGAAAGCTTGCATAACGTACATTCCTAATCCATGCCTAATTCACTCTAAATCATCATATATCTCATGGATCGAGCAAGAACAAATTTAGCATACAAACTTTAATTCATCATAACTCACTCAATATCCAGCCAAAATCAATAATATTCATATCATAATCATCAGTGAGACGAGATCTATCTAATCATGGCAATGAATAGGAGAAACGTGAGATTCGAATTTTCACCAACCTGTTATGCAGTGTGATGAAATAGTGGATTCAAGGCCTCAAATGATCCAGATCTCCTCTATCAACCTTGTCGTGAAGCTTTATGCATGAAATATCAGCTGAAAAGGTTTGGATCTTGCTAAATTTCAGAACACCATCTTCATCTTCAAGCTTTGTGTATGCACGTTTCTTGTCCAATTTCTTCAATCCAATGCTTGATTCCTACTCATTCATGCATGCTAAACCAGAATATGCATGAAAATTCATGTGTTATGTGAAGGATTTCGAAGTTTGAATTGAGAGAATTTTTGGAGGGAAATGAGATTCTGAGATCTAGAATGTGTAATCAGAGCAAAACAGTTAGGATTATCTATTTATACCCTGTGTTAATTACCATGCTAATCCAAATTAAGCTTGGCTAATGGAAACTTAATGAGAAATGAGGTGTATGACCAAATTGCAAAATGAGGGTGCATGGCTCACTCCCACGTGAACAATAGCATGTTAGGGCTCCATTCCACTTAAAATTAACTCAGGAACATGATAGGATTGGAATTTTGCTCATGTGATTCACCAAATTTGAATTATCAACTTTCCCTCCAAAATGCACTTGTGAAAGCCAATGATCATGTGAGCTCTTTTCATGTAATGCAATGATGGATTTGAAAACTATTGGTCATGACAAGCAATTTGCAAAAAGAGTGGCTCAAATTGGAGTTTTGTAGCCAAAGTTATGCCATGTTGAACTTCCATGCACACTTGGTGATCATTTGGCCATAACTTCTCAACCCTTCATCAGATGGACATGATCTTGGACTTTTTGAAAAGGGGAGAGAAAGATCTTAAACTTTCATGTTTACCAAAATTTCGTTTGAAGCTTCTTTGATGTTGGAAAGTCAAGTTGAATATGGTCCAAAAACTTGCCATTTTTGGAAACTTGAAATTACAGGTCACTTTCCATTTTTGGAAACTTTTGATTTGACTTCAACATCTTCAAGGTAGGTGTTTTACATGATGAATAGGCCTATTTTGGACATGAATGAAGTGTCTCAAACCATTTCCCCAACTCAAAGCCCTCAGTTGACTGTACAGTTGACTTTTATGATCCTCAGATGACCTGAAAATGTACTAATGAATTTGGGCCTCTGCCACTTGGTAAAGTTGCTTCAAAATGAACCCCAACTCATATAAGCTCTTGAGAATGATCATGTGACCTTCATCTCAAGGGAAGACTTTCTCTTTTGTATTGATGAATCTCTTGATGCCAATGCTGACTGCCAAGATGCAATGCAATATGGAATGATAAATGACCTAAAAAATGAAATGAATGCATGAATGGAGGGTGCAAATTTGAGGTGCTACAGCTGCCTCTATTCAATCAACTGAGAACCTGAACGGATGAAAGCAGCGGCTGTCAGACTTTCAAGGTAAACAGGGATTGAATACCAAAAGAACCGTAAACTTTGCACTCTACAGGCGACGAAGTGAAGGAAGCGAGGAAAGCGAGGCCACTTACCGATGGCGGCTTCAAAACAGTCGACTTGATATGCACTGATATCAAGGAAAGCGAGGCCATTTACCGATGGCGGCTTCAAAACAGTCGACTTGATATGCACTGATATCAAGGAAAGTGAGGCCATTTACCGATGGCGGCTTCAAAACAGACGACTTGATATGCACTGATATCAAGGAAAGCGAGGCCATTTACCGATGGCGGCTTCAAAACAGACGACTTGATATGCACTGATATCAAGGAAAGCGAGGCCATTTACCGATGGCGGCTTCAAAACAGACGACTTGATATGCACTGATATCAAGGAAAGTGAGGCCATTTACCGATGGCGGCTTCAAAACAGACGACTTGATATGCACTGATATCAAGGAAAGCGAGGCCATTTACCGATGGCGGCTTCCACTGCAGGATTTGATATCTTCCGAGGTCAAGGAAAGCGAGGCTCATTTACCGATGGCGGCTTCCACTGCAGGATTTGATATCTTCCGATGTCAAGGAAAGCGAGGCTCATTTATCGATGGCGGCTTTACTGGGGAGGAAGAAGATGTTTACAACTGGAACAAGACCAGACGTTTACTGACGACTCTACTGAGGAATTGGCATTTACCAAGATCAAAGAAAACGCTTCACGACCAGACATTTACCGATGACTGGGAAGGAACTCGATGTTTACCGACATCGAACAAAGATGTCGATAGGTGAAACAAGACCAGAAATTTACCGATGACTGGGAAGAAAAGATACACGACCAGACATTTACCGATGACTGGGAAGAAAAGATACACGACCAGACATTTACCGATGACTGGGAAAGAACTCGATGTTTACCGACATCGAAATATGATGTTCAGAAGTGAAACAAGACCAGACATTTACCGATGACTGGGAAAGAACTCGACGTTTACCGACATCGAAAGACGATGTTTACTGACACCAAAAAGAAGGGACACACACGGGTGTCAACACGACACTTACCGGTATCGCAAGGATGACATCTACATATGTCGAAACAAGGCAGACGCTTGTCGGGGACCACACTGGGGAGTCAAGCTTTCCTTTCACGGACGTGTGAGGAAACAAATCTCTCTGGGGATTATCAATCCTGAATGCTGCCAAGAGCAACCGCTGCAAATGTGCCATACAGATGTTGAAAAATGATCTGCCTCTGCTGGGGATATAATCCAATCCGGTTTAACACATGTATGCATATGTTTGAGTTTTCTATGGCGCAATGCTCCACACTGAATGGAAATGCTACGCGATTTGAAAATGCAAATGCAAATGATGATTACTATATGCAAGATGCAAAGGGAGGAAAACTTCTGCTGGGAAAGCAAATGGTCACTTTGCTGAGCACACGACTCTGATTCGATCTTCCAACTCTGTGGGGAGATACAACAATCCTGCTGAGGATACTTACTGATCTGACATTCTCGGAACGGCAGAGAAACCAACTCAACTGGGGAGTCACTTGTTGGAAAAACACCAACCTCTCGACCATGCTGGGGAATAGCACTGCTGCTGGGGAAAGGATAATCCTTACTGGGACGACCTCCACTGAACCCGATCTGCTTGGGTATTTCGCTGGGGATAAAAACTACCAACACACACCTCCGTTGGGGAAACAACAACCTTCAGACTTGCTGGGGAAATAACACTCTCAACCCTGCTAGGGGAAACAACAAACTTCATGCCTGGCTGCTGAGGGAAACACCGATCTAAAAACTGCTGGGGAGACAAATTCTGAACTTGCTTTAGACGACCCAACCTCTCACACTATTGGACAGTGTTGAAACCACGAAGCCTTCCTTTGAGCAAACAGTGGCTCATCTGCTTTAGCCAGCAATCAAAGATACTAACCTGTAAAACAGCGAGACATACATGTCCCAGGGGGTCGTATGGACAAGATACACTCACGTGTACTCAACATTCAAAATGATTTTCAAATGTTTTAATCTTTTCGCACGTAATTGTCTAGCCTTCATGTTTTTAGATGCAATGTTTATCAAAAATTCGGACGTTTTTGCAAACAAAACAGTAAAATAAAAAACAAGAGAGCAATTTAACTGAATAACGACTTTTATTGATTGAAAATGGCCTATAAAGGCAGATACATCAGGAAGCAATCCCTAGGAAGAGGTAATTGCGCCAAAAAAGGAAATAAACTACCTTGTTGGCAATGTGAATACGGCATTCCACTATTTTCCAATTCTGTTATGACTCACAGATCCTCAATTTTCTCCCAAATTCCTTACTTTCTGAGAAGAATGATTGGACCGATCATATCCTTCAAGATGGTAGATACTGAAACGCGATGAAGTACAAATAACTCAGACTGTAGTCTTCGCTTTAATCCCTCTTTTGCCTGGACCGCCTTTTCAGGTTTTCAATCCACCAGGATACCCATTTTTGCCTAAGCCGCCTTTGCAGGTTTTCGACTTACCGGGTGTACATATTATTTTTATTCTTTATCCCTAACTTTTGCCCGAACCTTTTTCTTTTTCTCTTGGTTCGCCGGGATGCCCTTTTTTGCCTGGACTCTTTTTTCTTTTTGTCCAGCGGGTCAATTCATGCGAAGTATTTTTTGACTACATCTGAGTTCACAGGGGACGGAAAATCTTCACCATCCATAGTTGTAAGCATCAAGGCTCCACCAGAAAAGACCTTCTTAACAACATATGGACCTTCATAATTCGGAGTCCACTTGCCCCTATTATCTGTATCGGGAGGAAGGATCCTCTTCAAAACCAAATCACCAGTCTGATAGCTTCGAGGACGCACTTTCTGATCAAAGGCCTTCTTCATCCTTCTCTGATACAGTTGTCCATGGCACACGGCTGCCAATCGCTTTTCCTCGATAAGGCTCAACTCATTGAACCTTGTCCGGACCCATTTAGCTTCGTCTAGCTTGACATCCAACAGGACTCTTAGAGAAGGAATCTCCACTTCAACAGGTAGGACTGCTTCCATACCATACACAAGGGAGTAAGGGGTTGTCCCGGTCGACGTACGTACTGAGGTACGATACCCATGCAAGGCGAAAGGCAACATCTCATGCCAATCCTTGTACGTCACAACCATCTTCTGCACAATCTTCTTAATGTTCTTGTTTGCCGCCTCTATAGCACCATTCATCTTTGGTCTGTAAGGAGAAGAATTATGGTGTTCGATCTTGAAATCTTTGCAGAGCTCTTTCATCATCTTGTT
The DNA here is from genome assembly GCF_024323335.1 of Lathyrus oleraceus. Taxonomy (NCBI): domain Eukaryota; kingdom Viridiplantae; phylum Streptophyta; class Magnoliopsida; order Fabales; family Fabaceae; genus Lathyrus; species Lathyrus oleraceus. Next base: position 395,004,956 of record NC_066585.1, read on the forward strand.
ATTGAGATTCGAACCATTATCGGTGATGATTCTCTCAGGAACCCCATAACGACAGATAATCTCCCTCTTAATGAACCGAGCAACCACTTGCTTGGTAACATTGGCATAGGAAGCTGCTTCCACCCACTTAGTAAAGTAATCAATCGCGACTAGGATGAAGCGATGCCCATTAGAAGTAGTAGGTTCAATCTTCCCAATCATATCGATGCCCCACATCGCGAATGGCCAAGGAGAATTCATAACATTCAGAGGGTTTGGTGGTACATGCACTTTATCTGCATAGATCTGACATTTGTGGCACCTCCGAGCGTATTTGAAACAATCAGATTCCATGGTTATCCAGTAATAACCGGCTCTTAACAACTTCTTGGCCATTGCATGACCACCAACATGAGTACCGAAAGATCCCTCATGTACTTCCTGCATTAACATGTCTGCTTCGTGTCTATCCACGCATCTGAGCAGAACCATGTCAAAGTTCCTCTTGTACAACACATCGTCCTGGTTCAAAATAAAAGCTTCCAGCTAGCTTTCTCAATGTCTTCTTGTCATTCTTTGACGCTCCTTCAGGATACTCCTGGCTTTTGAGGAAATTCTTAATATCATAGAACCACGGCTTCTCATCAATAGCAGACTCGGCTGCAAACACATACGCAGGCCTCTCGAGTCAATTCACATCAACGTGTAGCACATGATTATGCCAATGGACTTTAATCATGGAGAACAATGTGGCTAAGGCATCAGCCATCTGATTTTCATCTCGAGGTACATGATACAACTTCACTGTTTGGAAGAAAGTCAAGATCCTTCTGGTGTAATCTCTATAAGGAATCAAATGCGGCTGATGAGTATTCCAGTCTCCATTGACTTGGTTAATCACTAGAGCGAAATCTCCATAGATGTCCAGAGTTTTGATCCTTAGATCGATGGCTTCCTCAATCCCCATGATACAAGCCTCGTACTCAGCTTCGTTGTTGGTCACTTCAAAAATCAATCTGGCAGAAAGAGGTATGTGTGCACCTTTAGGATTAATGAGTACTGCCCCCACACCATTGCCATTCACATTTACCGCCCCATCAAACATCAGTGTCCACTTGTCATCGGGATCCGGTCCTTCCTCGACAAGAGGCTCTTCACAATCTTTCATCTTTAAGTACATAATATCTTCATCGGGGAATTCAAACATCATCGGCTGATAGTCATCAATTGGTTGCTCGGCAAGGTAATCAGACAGAATACTACCCTTGATAGCCTTTTGCGACGTGTACTGGATATCATACTCCGTTAGAATCATCTGCCAACGAGCCACTCGTCCGATAAGAGCCGGCTTTTCAAAGATGTACTTTACTGGGTCCATCTTAGAAATCAACAAGGTAGTATGGTTCAACATATACTGTCTTAGTCGGCGAGCAGCCCATGCCAAAGCGCAGCAAGTTTTCTCGAGCAGTGAATATCTTGTTTCACAGTCGGTAAATTTTTTGCTAAGGTAGTATATTGCATGCTCTTTTCGACCAGACTCATCATGCTGTCCCAATACACACCCCATTGAATTCTCTGTTACTGAAAGGTACATTATCAGGGGCCTCCCAGGAACTGGAGGTATAAGAATTTGAGGTTTTTGCAAATATTCTTTTATCTTATCAAAAGATTTTTGACAATCATTGTTCCACCTGATTGCTTGATCTTTTCTTAGCAATTTGAATATTGGTTCGCACGTGGCCGTTAGGTGAGATACGAACCGTGCAATGTAGTTCAACCTCCCTAAAAACCCACGAACCTGCTTTTCCGTTCTTGGTTCAGGCATTTCTTGGATAGCTTTTACTTTCGCTGGATCAACCTCAATCCCTTTCTCACTGACAATGAAGCCTAACAGCTTCCCAGATCTCACCCCAATCGTACACTTGTTTGGATTCAGCCTCAGTTTGAACTTTCTCAGCCTTTCAAACAACTTCTGCAAGTTTACTAAGTGCTCCTCTTCTATCTGAGACTTCGAAATCATATCATCCACGTACACTTCAATTTCTTTGTGCATCATGTCATGAAAGAGAGTCGTCATAGCCCTCTGATAGGTAGCACCGGCGTTCTTCAACCCAAATGGCATCACCTTATAACAGAACGTTCCCCAAGGTGTAATGAATGTCGTCTTCTCCATGTCTTCTGGCGCCATCTTGATATTATTATAGCCAGAAAATCCATCCATGAAAGAGAAAACCGAGGATTGAGCAGTGTTATCGACCAATACATCAATGTGAGGTAATGGGAAGTCATCTTTCGGACTGGCTCTGTTTAAATCTCGGTAATCGACACACATCCTGACTTTACCATCCTTCTTCGGCACGTGTACGATGTTGGCCACCCAAGGGGGATAATTGGTAACTGCTAGAAAACCTGCATCCAACTGTTTCTGAACCTCCTCCTTGATCTTGACAGCCATATCAGGACTAGTTCTGTGAAGCTTCTGCTTTACCGAAGGACAATCTTCTCTGAGAGGTAGCCTGTGCACCACAATATATGTATCCAAACCAGGCATATCTTGATACGACCATGCGAATATCTCCACATATTCTAGCAGCATTTCAATCAGCCCTCTCTTGACCTTTTCCTCTAAAGCAGCCCCTATTTGATCTCTCTCCTGGCGTCCTCAGTACCAAGGTTAATGACTTCTAACTCTTCCTGATGAGGATGGATGACCCTTTCCTCCTGTTTCAATAGTCTGGCCAATTCTTTGGGGAGTTCACAATCTTCTTCACTCTCCTCTTCGGCTTGGTAAATGGGATTATCGAAATCATACTGAGCCATAACAGAAATGTTTTTAATGGAACCCGCGAGATCAATTCTGCACAAATGATGTTTAATGCTTTATTTTAGAAAAGAGTTCAAGAAGGTCACAAAAACAAAAACATTGCCATTTCTATTGTTTTGAAAATGAAAATAAAAACAGAAAGACAGTGAGCACAAATTTGTTTGCAAAACATCCTTTATTAATGATAATCATTGAAAATTCAAACATGATGTGGCCCTACAGTGAACCACTATGCCCCGGGCAGAGCGTAGGGTTTTGGTGCAAAATGAAAAACAAAAGAAAATTACTTTGTCTGAAGAGTAAGTTGGACTATTTCTTCGGCAGTCCAGTTGTTGACCGTCTCCCCTGGAGCACACGGGCGCACCCAATCATCCAGATCACAATCACTGTCGCTGTCTTCGTTTCCGGTTGCAAAGACATCACCATGATTCATCAACCCAGCACTGGTGAAGGTACACGACCCTTTCTGATCCTGAACATCCTGCTCTGACGGTTGATAAGGCTGATAACCAATGCCGAACTTGTCTTCCTTCACGGGCATGTCAATCATCTTGCCCCAGCCTTCTGCGTTTCCTGAATTAATGACCTCCAGAGCCTGCTTATATGACGCAATTGAGGCACCTGGTTTCTTCTGTTCAACAAAAGCCACCTTCTCAATATCAATAGTCTCAAAAGCTTGGCATAGAGTTTCATGAATTTCTCCATCCATCTCCACATATTTGAAAGAGGATAAATGGCTCACAAGGATGTCCTCTTCGCCACATACGGTTACAACCTGGCCGTTCCACACATACTTTAGCTTTTGATGGAGAGTTGAAGAAACTGCTCCGGCCCCATGTATCCAGGGACGCCCCAACAGACAACTATATGCTGGCTGAATATCCATCACATAGAAGACAATATCAAACACTTCTGGGCCAATCTTCACGGGCAGCGTGACTTCGCCGAAAACAGATCGCTTGGATCCATCGAAAGCACGAACAACAAGATCACTGGGTGTGAGGACAACCCCTTCAACATCAAGCTTACCCAGAACCTTCTTGGGCAACACATTCAAGGAGGACCCTGTATCAACCAACACATGCGACAACACCGCGCCTTTGCACTCCATCGTGATATGCAAAGATCTATTGTGATTACGACCCTCAGGTGTCAAGTCTGAATCTGTGAACCCCAAACCATGTCTCGTGTTAACATTTGCAATAACACCTTCGAGCTGGTTAACGGAAATCTCTTGAGGTACATACGCCATATTCAACATTTTCAGCAAGGCGTTACAATGTGCCTCAGAACATATTAACAGGGAGAGAATAGAGATTTTCGACGGCGTTTGGTTCAACTGGTCCACAATCTTATAATCACTTTTCTTGATGATTTTGATGAATTCCTCCACATCCTTCTCAAAAGAACCCTCAGGCACCTCCTTCCGCACTGATTCTTTTTCCACCACCACTTGCTTCCCTTTTGCTTTAGCAAGAGCCTCAGCATTATTATCTTTTGGAAGTTGTGGTGCAAACAGACGACCACTTCTTGTAAACCCTCCGGATCCTCCCACATTATCCACAGCCGGACCCACTGTTACGGGAGTCTTATTTGACAAATCAATCGTCACTGGAGCCTGATTTACCGGTCTGGGCTGATTTTCTGATCTTCTATTACTGCGGAAAGCATTGTCATACTGCCACGGGATTGCCCTACCATTCTCAAACAGTCTTCCACCAAAAGCAGCAATGGTGGTAGGAGTACCAGCATTTACCGGAGCAGATATGGTCACAGGAGTGCCAATAGTCACGGGCGCATTAACAGTTCTCGGAGCACGTGCAGGACCTTCTGACGACTTAAAGTAAATGGTAACATTTGATACCTCTCCACGGTCTTTCACTACCCGACCAAACTGTAAGCAACCTTCATCCATCAACTCCTGGATACCTCTTTTCAATTTCCCACAGCCATTCTCCTGATTATCACAATCTGCACAAGTCTCATCACAGCCCGGGAACACTCCCCCTTTCAGCAGACGTTCCTTCACCACAAGCAACGAAGTCTGAACATCATCAACATCGACTACCAAGTCCAAAGCTTCCTCATCTTCCACACTGTTTACTCTAGGCCCACCATGCTGAGGCATAGGATTATTCACCACATTCGGAACAGGAGCAAAATTAATCGCTTTGGCATCAATCAAATCCTGAACCTTATGGTGAAAAGCCCGACAATTCTCAATGTGATGCCCTGGTGCACCGGAATGAAAATCACAATGGACATTAGCATCATACCCAGCAGGAATCTTCGTTAACGGAGCCATAGTGCGAAATTCAACAAACTTTAGCCTGAGCAGTTCAAGAAGCAACTCAGCATATGTCATTGGCAACAGATCAAAATGACGCTCTGGCATTCTCTGTCTTGGCTGAAATTGGCGTTGCTATTGTTGTTGTTGTGGTGGTCCCCTTTGTTGTTGTTGGGGTTGGGTTGCTGGAATAGTCACAGCAGCAACTTGACGATACTGTCCTCTGTTCATATTTCTCCGATGGTGCACAACATTTGTCTCACCCTCTCTCCTTCTGGGTGCCCCCGAAAATGGTTTCTTGGAACTCGAAGAACTTGAAGAACCAGGGTCTTCGATCTTTCCTGCTTTGATAAGACTTTCAGTTCTCTCTCCGCAGATCACAACATCTGAAAAGCTACCAAACGGGCAACTTCCCATACGGTCCATGAACACACCTTGCAGGGTCCCAATGAACATATCAGTCAATTCTCTCTCCAACATCAGAGGTTGCACTCTTACAGCTAGTTCGCGCCACCTCTGGGCGTATTCTTTGAAGCTCTCACCAGTCTTCTGAAACAAACTTTGTAACAGGGTTCTGCTCGGAGCCATGTCTATGTTGTGCTTGTATTGTCTCAAAAAAGCTTCACCCAAATCTCTCCAGCTTCTGACAGATTCTCTTTTCAGGTCCATGTACCAATCCAAAGACGCTCCAAACAAGCTGTTTTGGAAAAATTACATCCACATCTTTTCATCATCAGTGTATGCGGATATCTTTCTGTAGTAAGCTTGCACATGAGTGCGAGGACAAGAAGTGCCATTGTATTTGTCAAAGGATGGCGCTTTGAATTTGTAAGGGATCCTCAATCCATCAACTACACCCATATTGGTAACATCAAAGCCCAAAGAATTCTGGCATTGCATGGCACGGATCTTTTCAGCAAGGGCGTCAACCTTTCTATCCCTCTCTTCCGCCTTTCCTAATTCATCATCATCACTGAGAACGGTGAACATATCCTCTTGTCTGTCAACCAAATGAGCAGGATGGCGAGCTGGAGCACGGGCCACTCGAGCATGAGTAGTCTCTGCAGTGATGGGTTGTCCATTGATTTTGATACCCCTCAATTCATCACCCACAGCATAGTTATTGACAGGGATGGTGGCAGCAACGGTGTCATTAACAGGGGCTACTTCTGGCGAATTCCGACTGACAGGTGGGATCACAACTTCTTGTCTCTGGGCCAAGGTGTAGCACCTCAAATTTGCACCACCCATTCATCCATTCATTTCATTCTTAGGTCATTGACATTACATTAATATTACATTAATAGTGCATAGTACATTGCATCTTATTAGTCAAGACTGGCATCAGGAGAATTCCTCAGTGCAAAAGAGCAATGTTTTTCCTTGAGATAAAAGTCCTATGGTGATTCTAGAGAGCTTATATGAGCCAAGGTTCATTTTGAAGCAATTTGACCAAGTGTTGAAGGCTCAAAGTCCACAGGGCAGTTTCAGGTCATCTGGGGCCCATAAAAGTCAATTGCAAGTCAACTGAGGGCTAGGAGGTGGAGAAAGGGTTTGAGACACCTCATTCATGTCCAAGAGAGGCTTATTCATCATGTCAAACACTTATCTTGAAGGATTTGAAGCCGGATCAAAAGTTTCCAAAAATGGAAAGTGACCTGTAATTTCAAGTTTCCAAAAATGGCAAGTCTTTGGACCACTTTCAACTTGACTTTCCAACATCAAAGAAGGTTCAAATGAAATTTTGTCCAACATGAAAGTTGAAGATCTTTCTCTCCAATTTCCAAAAAGTCCAAGATCATGAATTTATTATGAATGGTTAAGGAGTTATGATCAAATCATTGCCAAGTGTGATTGAAACTTCAAAATGCCATATCTTTTGAACCAAGATTCCAAATTGAGTGCTCCTTTTCGCATAATTCTTCTCATGACATGAACTTTCCAAAACATTTATCACTTTGCATGAAAATTCATCATATAATCATTTGCTTATTCATGTGTTTTTTGGAGGGAAAATCATGAATTCAAAATTGGTGCATCATATGGACTTTTTAACCATTCCAACATGTTCATAGGAGGATTTTAAGTGAAATTGCATGGTCATTGTTACTGTTCACGTGCATGTTGCATGCATGGGGTGAAAAAACCAAATTTTGCATAACACCTCATTTTTGAATTAAAATTTCATTAGCCAAGTTAAGTGTGATTAGGAAATGGATTAACATGTCATATAAATAGCTAATCATAACAGAATTTTCATTATTCACAATTCTAGATCTAGATCCAAAATTTCCCTCCAAAATTTCTCTTCTTCCAAATTCAAAAATTCTTCAAAGAACACTTGATTTTATTGCATATTCTGGATTCTTGATCATCATTTGGTACAGATCAAGCCTTGATTTGCAGAAATTGGTGAAGAATCAAGCAATTCCAATCATGAACATGAACATGGAGTTTTGAAGATCTAGCTAGATCCAAGCCATTCCAAGGGTTGATTTGTGCTTCAGAGGTGTTAACAAGGTTGATAGAAGAGGTTTAGATGCTGCTGGACACTTGAATCTACCACTGCCATTGTTAGAGCTTCAAGAGGTCACATTTTCGCATCTCTTAATTCATGTTTATATGCATATAATCTTGTAGTTCGTTGCTTGCTGATTCCGCTGATATAAAGAACATGAAATTTGGTGCAATATTCATGGAGTTATGGCAAATTAAAGTTTGTAGATCCAATACTTCTTCTCTTTGATTCTTGAAATATATGATGAATTAGAGTAAAATAATGGTAGCTTTGGATTCCTCATGTTGCAAGCTTCCCATTGGTGTATGAATTTTAAAATTCTGGAAAAAAAATTCGTTGTGAACAGTAACAACCACCGTCTTCATGAAGAAGACGGTGGTTTCCGCCACTAGCGTCCACCTAGCGTCAGCATAGCGTCCGTTCCTATGCTTTGGCTAGGTCACTAATGAAACGACGTCGTTTCATCAGCGAGCCTTCCCTCGCTTCGATTCCGGCTGGGCGCGTTTCCACAATTTCTTCATTTCATTTTATTTTCATGTTTTTTTCAATTTTTATTTCATTTTTTCCATGATCTTCAAAAAATCATAACTAATAGAATAATGATCCAAATAATTCCAGGTTTTTTCCTACATGATCCTATGAATGTCTAGAATTTTATGGTATTGGTTTTGTGATTTTACCATGCCTGGAAATTAAATTGTGTTAGAGTGATTGAACATGTGTGCACATGTGTTATTGTCTCATTCATCCTATCATAAAATGCTCATACATGATCCAAATGCCCTGAAATTTTGCATGATGATTCTTAACATGTTGATGCATTTGTGTGATTTTATTTGGCCTTTTTTGCTATTGTCTTCACTGTTTGGGACACATGTACTTTAGGTGTGACAATTTGTGTCACACAATTGGATGGTTTGCTTATGCATTTTCATTTCCATATCATTTGATCTCTTCTGTTTACAATTTTTGGTATGTTAATATTGTTAGATGTGTTGAATGCTCATGAAAATTTCCAGAATTGTTTGAGCCATTTCTGATTTAATGTGCATTTTCTCATCTTGTATGTCCAATTGATGATCATGTTGTGTGCATTGTCTTCCTTTGCTCATATCATGAACATGCTTAATGATTTTGATTTGGTCCTTTTTAGGACATGCTCATGATTGATTAAAGTTGCTTTGTGTTGAGTATTAGCTTCTGTTTTGAATTTTTTCCCCACTTTTGACCCTAGGCTTTGACCTAGGGGTTTGAACTCACATTTGAGTTGTGCATTTCAGGTTCAAGCTTCTAGTCTTGATGGATGGTGTTGATCTCATGAATTGAGATGCAAAATGATGTGTTCCACTAACATTTGATGTTTTGTAGGTTCTTTGAATGATGAAACAATTTGAGTTGCTTGCCTCTTAGGCCTTGTACTGTTTGTTTGTCTGTGAATAGTTTGTCTGAGCACTATACTGATTATTTGGTTGTTTACACAGGTACTTTAGCCGCTTTAACTCATTGTTTGAGTTGCTTTGCTTTGCTTGTGGTTGGCATACCACCTAGGTAACTTCCTACTCTTCATGTAGTCTGGAAGACCTGTCATGTTATGTTGGCAGGCACCTGTCTGAAGCCCTCCTTAAGAGGCAATGTTTGTGGTTGTTTATCTTTGTGCCTTGTACATTCAAAGACCTTCTAAGTGAAGAGGCATTGGCAGATAAAAGGGATGCGCAATCCATCCCCTGCTATTCAGTTGTGTCTTTCATCTTGCTCACACCATGTGTTGATGCACTTTGAATAAAAACCCAAGATCTTGTTGTGTCAGTCATGTGGAATAGAGTCCCACATTCTGGACTCCCACACATTCATTGTTTCAAGCTCTCCCAGGCCAGGGATAAGAGCTATGAGGTCTTACCCTCATTTCCCATTTCATCTGCTTCACCCTAACTCTCAATGTTAGGGTTAAGAGCTCCAAACACCCCTTTCCAGTTGGCTTATTTGTCGAGGTTGATTTGACCCCTTGACTAAAGCTCAGCCTTGTATGAGCCACTTGTTTGCATATAGTGTGTGTGCTTGCTCTCTTGTGCTTGTGTTTGCTTATGTGCTGTTTAGGCTAGCTTGCTCCCTGTGCAAGTTAGGTTAGGACTAGAGACCTCAACATAGGGATCGTATGCATGACAACTTCTAGGCTCGAGTGGTAGTCTCCCTAGTAGTCTGTTCTCTCCCTAGTCTCTGGTTAGGATAGAAGTTTTTCCCTGTTAAGGGGAACTACGTCGCCCTGAACCTCATACCAGATGAGGTACGTAGGCAGGAGATGAGCTGATCTCTTCGGGCGCCCCTTTTTCTTTTTCAACCTTTTTGTTTTGTGTTTGTTTGTTTGGAGTCTGATGTAAGCCCAGCGATTGGCAATTGGTTTCCAATGTGTGTTTGTTGGTCTGGAGTCTGATGTAAGCCCAACGATTGGCATTTGGTTTCCAATGTGTGCTTGTTGGGAGTCTGACATGAGTCCAGCGATTGGCAGTCGGTTTCCCGTGTGTGTTGGTTTGCTTGGAGTCTGATGTAAGTCCAGCGATTGGCATTCGGTTTCCTATTTGTGTTTGTTTGGCGTGCGTTAGCCGAGCTACGAGTGCTCTGATTCTTACTCTGGTTAGAGAAGATACGTATGCATAGGATGCGACATCCTAGCGAGCACGTTTCCCATGTCCCGAACTACGTCGACTCTGATGTTTGTGTCTGACAAACTACGTAGGCCCAGGATGCGACATCCTGCCGAGTTACCTTCTTCCGTCTTTCATCTGTGTTTCATTCCAGTTGTGTGCAGTTCTTGAGCAGTTATTTAGCAACCTTTCTTCTATTCTTTCTTAGCGTGGATCCTGTCGAGTACGACGGATGCGTAGGGGTGCTAATACCTTCCCTTCGCATAACCGACTCCCGATCCTATCAATCTCTGGTCGTGAGACCATTTCCTTTCCAGTTTTACTTCGAGCGTTTCCTTTCCCTCCTTTGGGATAAATAACGCACGGTGGCGGCTCTATGTCTTTTTCCCGCCGGTTTTTCGCGTAATGCGACACAAGGCTCGGAGTTCCTCTTGCCCTTGCACAACCCCTTGCATCATATTCATGAATTGGGCCATGTTGGCCCTCATCTCTGCTAATTCTGCCTGAACTTGATCCATACTCCTCTGTTGATTCAGCCTTGTTGCGTAACGGTGCGGGCGATGTTCAACAATCCTGCCTAGGTCAGGAACCAAAATGAGAAATCCTCTTCAAGAATACCTGTAACAATGCAAGAATGATATGTGTATGATGCGTATGATGCATATGCTATGTTTTATCATTTCTCAGGCATTCAAGGGTCTTGTCCACCTTTGAAAAATGGCAACCTGCACCCGTAAACAAAAAAGAAGCAATATACACGGGACGACAAGCAAAAGTGAAACACCAATAATTCTCATCCATAGACATAAGAAATAGGGTTCAGACAAACATAGTTCAAGCAAAGATTCAATTCATCAGAGTAGAACAAGAGATCCCATCCAACATTCCTGGAGGTGATTCTCATAATAGACAACAAGACCAACTAGGAAAGTCGTCCTTCAGGAATGAGAGTCTTCAAATACTGGCACTGATCCATCAACCGGTCACATTCTGAACACTCAGGTAAAGGGGTGATCTTCTCTTTCAGTTGCACCCTGAGTTCAACAACTTCTTCTCGGAAATGAGATGCACGGATGTCACTTCCTCGGAGCAGGCTCTCTGCTGCATGCCTCAGGCCTACTTCTTTCTTCAACTGAATATCCTTATCCTTAAGCTGCCTTTCCAAGTCTCGTATCTTCCTTTGGTAATTGGCTTCCGCTTTTTGTAGTCTCAAGTGTTCACGATGTTCTTCTTCCAACATCGCTTCTATCTCATCATAAGACCTCTTTTTGCTTCTCGATCTACTAGCACTTTCACCTTGCACTCCTTTGAGTTTGTGAGCCAAACTCAACTTATCAGCTTTGGCTTTGTAAAGCTCCATTTGGATCTCTTGTTCATTTTCTTTCAACCGGCGATTCTTCATTAAGACTTGTTTGTAATGCTCAGCAGGCACATTCTCAGAAAGGATCAAAGGCGGTTGCTCTTGCAATGGTTTCATCCGATCATATGGTAGCAACAAAGTTCCAACTCTTTCCTTGACCCACTCAGTGTAAGCAGGCATAGCAATTGCAAACTTCCTCCCTAAAACACATCCATCCTTTATGCCAATATTCTCCCAAGCCTTTCCCACTTGCTCCAATCTGGCTGGATCTCTTCGTTTCTCAAAGTACACACTTTCAGCTATCTCGACATCTTGCGGTCTTCCATTCATGACAAAACCCAACTGACGGAGAAGAGAACCGGGTTGTAGTTGATGCAACCCCTAGTTCCTATGAGTGGAACATTGCGAAACTCTTCACAACTCATAATGACGTTGTGCACCTTAAACCTGTAAGCTTGCCACTTGATATCATAAGATGTGAGCGACATGATCCTCTGGGTCCATTTGTGAGTGCTCTGAGTATCCACAAACGATCCACTGGTTGGTAGAAAAGACAAGAACCACTTGAGTAGCAACGGGAGACAACACCTGATAGCTCCACCCTTACCATGCCGACTGTGTATAGCATAATATGTGTCAGCTAATAAGGTGGGCATCGGGTTTCCTCCAATGAAAATAGTGATCGCTGCCAGGTCCACGAAACTAGGCATACTAGGGAATAGAACAATTCCATAAATCATGACAGCCAACTGAGCGTTGAAAGCTACCCAATTTCCTTTCTTTGCTTCTTCCTTAGCCATCCTCACCAAGAACTTCAAGGATAAGCCTACAACATCACCGCTTAGTTTCTAATTATCACTCACTTCCTTGATGCTCAAGTAAAGAGCTTTAGCGACAACTTTGAAATCCACCTCCTTTGGCACATCCAGGAAGGGTACTCGATTTTTGATTCGGACATTCATAAGGATGGAATACTCTTCAAGAGTGGGTGCTAACTGGTAGTCCTGAAAAGTAAAGCAACGAAGCTTCGGATCATAGAACTGTAAGAGAGTCTGCAGAGGTACCGGATCAACCACCATCTTCAATAATGTCAAAATATCCCCATACTGATCAACAAAAGCCTTCTGATTACAATCGGTCACGAGATTACCCAATTCTTCCAAGGATGTCAACGGCTCTCGGTAGAAGTTGTAGGTGCAAGTCTTCCTCTTCAACTCTGGAATGGCAGCCATCTCTCGACATGAACAGACTCCTAAATAAACCTGAGAAATGATATGCATGTGCAAGTTAGCTTTTTTTTTCTTTTTTTTTTGCATTATTTTTTTTGAAAATAAACATGTTATGATGCAAATGATGAAACCATGACTGGTTGTCTGTGTATCACAAGGCACAGAATCAGAACTTCGGCATGAATTCGGAACCGGAAACCACAGATCATGGTTATCAACTTAGAACCCATACTTCAGAGCCAACGATCACCAACAAGAACCAAGCAGAAGTCACCAATAGGACACGGTCACCAACAGAACGAGTCACCATCAGTACCTGCAAATGATTCATTCCCTCCCCACTCACGGGTGTAATCTAGGCCAAGGTAAGGTCAAGAGAAGCGCAGGATAAATGATCCTTTCAAGAATATCATCATATGCACACCAGGTGTATGCAACGATAATACCCCATCAGAATCTGAACTGCTCGTGATACCATGTTCCGCTAAGTGGCACCATACCACCCACTTCCCATGAATCACTCTATTCCTAGGTGTCCTAAAGTTCACTCATAGCCTGGGTAGTGGGCCTTTTACCTCTTATGATTCCCACCCAATAGTGAAACAGATACACAGCCAGCACAGTATGCATGAAACAGCGAAGCGCACATAGGATGCAATGCAAGCAGATAAGTCTGCAAAGCAATAAATAAACAACACACAATAGACAGTAAACACACAAACGCTAGGAAAAGCCCGCTAGGGAAAATAAGTCCCCAGCAGAGTCGCCAGCTGACGCTCCCCATGATTTCCCGAATCCAGGTACAAACGTGAAGAAGAGTGGCGAGAAGAAAAGGATAGAGTCGCCAGCTATGTACTTTTATCCCAAGAGGAGGGAAATGTAGTACTGCATAACCTAGAGGGAACGGATAAAACAAAGTCTCGAACCAAAGAAAACTGAGTAAGGGGGCCGGTTACGTGAAGGAAAGGTTATCGCACCCCTTCACGTCTGTGGTACTCCACAGGATCCACGATTGCTATCTACGTCTAAAGTGTGTGTAAAAAGTCCTACATGCAATGCGAAAGAGAGAAAATCAAAGTAGGGAAAATAAAGAGTTATTGCTCGCACAGGCCCTACCCTGCTGCATACGTATCTCAGGAAGGATTGAGAATCAGAGCACCGTAGCTCGGCTAACCTGTTTCTGTTTGTTTTGTGTTTTTTAGGTGAACGGCATTACTACGCCATCTACCGGATGCTCGACCTTTGGAGACTTACTCACCTGTAGTAGAAGGAGTTAACGTGTCCTTAAGAGAAGATAGAGTTTGTTTGTGTTTTAGGAATGCTTATGCAAGAAAGGAAGTCCTAGACGAAGGAACCGTGCTACCTTAATTGACATGCAAACGAGAGACTATACGAAGTCTAGCAAACCTATGGGGAGACTATAAGCAAGTCTCAAAAGAGAACAAAAACTGGAAATGGAATGCCAATCAATGGGCTTACATCCAACTCCAAAACAAACGGGAAACAGAAAGCCAATCGCTGGTCTTACATCTAACTCCACAAAACAGGAAACAAATAGCCAATCAATGGTCTTACATCTGACTCCTCAAACAAACAAACATGCATGAAAAGCAAACATATGAAAGATTCACAAACAAGCAAACAAGTGTCGCAACCTGAAAAATACAGTGCGCAAAAAAAACAACCGGGGAAAGAAAAAGACAGAAGAGTCGCCACCGTGCGTTATTCATCCCAAAGGAGGGAAAGGAAACGCTCGAAGTAAACCTGAAAAAGGAAAGGACAAGACGGGGTCTCGCAACCAAATCTTGGGTTCGGGAGTCGGTTATGCGAAGGGAAGGTATTAGCACCCCTACGCATCCGTAGTACTCTACGGGATCCACTTTTGTAGTTCTTGTCTAAAGGGTGTGGGTTTATCTAATGTGTTATTTACTAAAAAAAAGGGGTTAAATGAAAATGACTCGCGCGGATGTCGCATCCACTACATACGTATCTCATCTGAATATGAGAATCAGAGTCTTCGTAGCTCGGCTGACCTATGGGTTGGGGGATGTGTGCTCGCTAAGACATCGCGTCTTATGCCTACGTATCTCATCTAGAATGAGAATCAGAGCAAGCCGTAGTTCGGCTAACTACGGGGTTGTGGATCGGGTTTTGGACGAACGACGTCACTACGCAATCTACCGGATGCTCGACCTTTGGAGACTTACTCGCCTGTAGTAGAAGGAGTAAACGTGTGTTATGGAGAAGAAAAATCAATGAAGGGTTTGTTTGCATTGTAGGAACGCGCATGCAAAAGGGTAATGAGGATAAGACCTCATAGCTCTTAACCCTAGACAAAGGAACCTGCATAAAGTAAACACAAAAACATTGCCTCCTATCGAGGTCTTCCAGCGTGGAAAGCAGTAAAATGCGGGAAAAATGTAAAAGTACCACGCGGATAAAGATCCGAAGTAACAACAATTAGAGGAATGGGAAACCCTGAGATCCTTCCAAGCTAACATCATCAAAGAAAGTGGGTCAGTACAGGTAATCGGAATGAACCTCCAGGGGTTATCCCACAAATAAAGTTGGAAACCACGCAAGTTATCCCTGCAAAAGTCATGTGAGCCCTCACAAAAACTCAACAAAAGGGTTAGTGAAACACCATAAGCATTTTTTCCATGGATAACAGTATGGTTTCAGAAATCTCAAACCCTGTGGCATACACTTCAAAAATCATGTGATTAAACATTCAAGGCATAGGTTTCATCCATTCATAATACATCACACATTTAAAACATTCAAATTGAAGGCGTAAAATAATGGGAATAGGGCAAACCTGATTGGAGAGCTTGATTGAAATTGAGTTGCACCCGTGAGGCCCTTCAGGGTTTGGAGGCTGCTCTGAGTTCTCTGTCAGGTTTCTCTTCAGGTTTTGTTCCAAGGAAACCTCAGAGTATTTTGCTTCTCTTCCTTTTTCTCAAGTGAAGCCTTGGTATTTATAGACTGAATTTCATGGTTTTGTGGGCTCAAATGAGAGAGACCCAAGTCCAAATTTTTTTATTATATTTTATTTATTTTTTTTTTATTTATTTTATTTATTTATTTATTTTGTAAAAAATTATTTTTGTTTTTTTTTTTTTTTTTTTCGTTTTTTTTTTTTTTTTTTTTTTTTTTTTTTTTTTGTGTTTTTTTTTTTGTTTTTTTTGTTATTTGGATCTAATTCTGATT
Organism: Lathyrus oleraceus; assembly: GCF_024323335.1. Classification (NCBI taxonomy): domain Eukaryota; kingdom Viridiplantae; phylum Streptophyta; class Magnoliopsida; order Fabales; family Fabaceae; genus Lathyrus; species Lathyrus oleraceus. The sequence goes on from NC_066585.1 coordinate 395,021,002, forward strand.
GACATGATGAAATGCAATATGAAATGCTAAATGAATGCATGAATGAGGAGGGCAAATTTTGGGGTGTTACAGCTGCCCCTATTTAATCATCAGCTAAACCGAGTAGGATGAAAGCGAACAACTTATCAGACAAACGGGGTGAGCTGTGATTGAATACCAAAGACAGACCGAAAATTTGTGCTCCGAGAACACCATAAAAACGCGGAAATACATCGTGCTGTTTATTTTTCTTCCGATCCTCTGGCTTAATCTGGAGTTTCGATCCTCTGGCTGAACCTATACTCAATTTAGTCCTCTGGTTGGATATTAATTTTTGATCCTCGGGTTGGATACGATTTTGATCTTCTGGCTAGATCTTCTTCGATCTTCTGGCTAGATCTCCTCCGTTTCGATTCTCTGGCTGAATCTATTTCCTTTGATTCTCTGGATGAATCTACTTCGATCTTCTGGCTAGATCTGAATTGTTGCGATTTTCGATCTTCTGGCTAGATCTTCTTTGTTTCGATTCTCTGGCTGAATCTACTTCGATCTTCTAGCTAGATCTGGATTGTTTTGATGATAAATTCCCGTCATTAGGATCCCGCATCTGAGGCATGCGCTGGTTGACCCTCTTTTGAAATCTACACCCAACCTTCATATTAGATATGCAGCTTCGAGAATATTCCACTTTTGGGCTTCGTACATATTCTTCGGGCTAGAACATGTTGTAACGACTCCTCAATTAGACTTGGGCTTGCTGGGGAAAGAAAGCTTGTAGGCGACTTCACTGGGGAATCTTCAAATTGAGCCTTACGTTGGCTTACTGGAACACGATTCTCAGGCTGAATCTTCGAAATGACCCTCAGGCTGGATCACTGGAACACGATTCTCAAGCTGAATCTTTGAAATGACCCTCAGGCTGGATCGCTGGAACACGATTCTCAGGCTGAATCTTCGAAATGGACCCTCAGGCTGGATCACTGGAACACGATTCTCAGGCTGAATCTTCAAAATGAACCTCAGGCCGGATCACTGGAAAACGATTCTCAGGCTGAATCTTTGAAATGACCCTCAGGCCGGATCACTGGAAAACGATTCTCAGGCTGAATCTTCAAAACGACCCTCAGGCTGGATCACTCACGCTTGATCCTCTGGCTGGATCTCATGACCTTGGTTGTAAAGTAATTCTTCAGTCTGCTTGGAAGAACCTGTTTATTAGCTTATGTGTATGCTTGATATGATATGCATGCAAATGCAAATGTTATGCATGGTGTAAAAAGAAATCTGCTTGGGGAAGCAAATTCTGGTAGGGAACGGATCGCTGCATCAATCCTTGAATGCTCTGTGGGGAAATGTCGTAGGAAACGGACTTTGCTGGGGATATGAACTTGCTAATCGCCCTCAAGCTGGGGATTAACAAATCTGTTAAAAATAATCTGTTGGGGAATGAGATGAACACTGGGAACGCCACCCTCTCATCTGTTGGTTATGCAACCACTCCGCTGTTGCTAGGAAGATACAGTCTGACACTGTCAACTCCACTGGGGATATATAGTCTGGATACTGTCAACTCTACTGGGGATAGATAGTCTGGATACTGTCAACTCTGTTGAGGAACATGCTCTGCTGAGGAGAGACTTTGTCAACTGCTTGGGGATGAGGATTCATGACTTGGCATCCGGTTCCTGTGACCTGCAACCAAAAATACACGTATGCCTCGGGGGAATTACTCGGTTTGAATTCACCGTTCGGGATTAAGCACATTCAAAGCAATTTTAAATGTTTTCCTGTGCAAATCATCTGCAAAAGCCACCATTATGTTCATATGCAATATGTTTTATCAAAAATTCGGACATTTTTGCAAACAAACTGATAAATGAAAAATAAAGAGGCTCTTTAACTGAATTATTCGACTCTTAATGGGGAGAAAATTTGTGCCAGGAATAGGCGAGGGTATCAGGAAGCTGATCCCTGAAAAGAGGTGATCGCTATAAAAAGAGAACTATCCTAATGACAACGGGGATACGGGGTCCCACTGAGTTTCGACTCTGCTATGACTCGTATGTCCTCAAGACGCTCTGCTCATCTTGCTTTCTGAAGTGGATGATTAGTCGATCTTTAACCTTCGAAGATTGCCGGATTGAATGAAACGGTGATATAACACTGATGAACTTAGATCACAGTCATTCGCTTATTCCCTAACTTTTGCCTGGATCGCCCCCTTTTCGGGTTTTCAATCCATCGGGATACTCATTTTTGCCTGAGCCTCCCTTTTGGGTTTTCGACTCACCGGGTGTACTCTTTTTTTATATCCCTAATTTTTGCCCGAACCTCTTTATTCTCTTTTTTTTTTTGGTTCGTCGGGATGCCCTTTTTTTGCCTGGACTATTCTTTTTATCGTCCAGCGGGTCTATTTTATGCGAAGTATTTTTTTTTAACTGCGTCTGAGTTAATAGGGGATGGGAATCCTTCGCCATCCATGGTTGTTAGCATCAAAGCTCCGCCATAGAAAATCCTTTTAATCACGTACGGACCCTCATAGTTCGGTGTCCATTTGCCCCTGTGATCTGTGTTGGGAGGAAGAAATATTTTGAGTACCAATTCACCGACTTGATACCCCCGAGGGCGCACTTTCTGACCAAATGCTTTCTTCATTCGTCTCTGACCGAGATACGTCAATTCTGGGTACGTAGTTCCAGCATAGCACCTTAATCATCGAAGACAGGGTAAGCAAAGCATCAGCAAATTGATTTTCTTCAAAAAAAAGTCAACAATCTACTCGTGTAGTCTCTTTAAGGAGCCAGATGAGGCTGAGATGTATACCATTTCCCGTTGGTTTGATTGATGACCAAAGCTGAATCCCCGTATACATCCAGGGTTTTAATCTGTATATTGACGGCTTCCTCAAGTCTTAGGATACAAGCTTCGTATTCGGCTTCATTGTTGGTGCAGGGAAAAGTTATTCTGGCACCAAATGGCATATGAATCCCCTTCCGGTGTGATCAACACTATACCAATTCCGCGACCATTGACGTGGACCGCCCCATCGAACATCATAACCCATTTGGATTTAGGGTCAGGCCCCTCCTCCGGGAGTGGTTCCTCTCAATCTTTCGATTTGAGAAACATGATGTCCTCATCAGGAAAGTCAAACCTCATAGGTTGGTAATCATCAATCGGTTGCTCTGCAAGATAGTCTGACAAGACACTTCCCTTGATGGCTTTTTGTGAAGTGTATTGGATGTCATACTCTGTCAGTATCATTTGTCACCTAGTAACCTTTCCGGTAAGTGATGGCTTTTCAAAAATATACTTGACTGGATCCATTTTTGATATCAATAGAGTCGTGTGAGTCAACATATACTGTCTTAGTCGGCGAGCAGCCCATGCCAAAGCGCGGCAAGTTTTCTCGAGCAATGAGTATCTTTGTTCACAGTCGGTAAACTTTTGCTAAGGTAGTATATTGCATGCTCTTTTCGACCTGACTCGTCATGCTGACCGAGCACACAACCCATTGACCTTTCTAACACAGTCAAGTACATGATCAATGGTCTTTCCTCTCGGCCTGTAGACTGGCCCCGATCTTGATCTCTTTCTTGTCGTCTTCGGTACCAACGTTGATGGTCTCAACCACCTCCTGATAAGGTGTAATAGCTCGGTCCTCCTGTTTCAACAATCTGGCTAACCCTTCAGGCAATTCACAATCTTCCTCAGCCCCTTCTTCGGCTTGATAGATAGGATTGTCGAAGTCATACTTGGCCATAGCAGTGTCGTTAGCAGTGAGATCCGAGTGGTCGGCTCTGCATGATGGAGGATCATGCTTTACCTTAGAATGAGAGATTTTTTTTTGGAAAGAAAGAAAAAACGAAAAAAAAAATATTGCCATTTTTTTTATAAAAAGTAAAAAAAACTGAAAGAAAGAGAACACAAAATTGTTTGCAAAAGCCGTCCTTTATTGATGATAAAAATAATTGTGAAACGTAACTAAATGGATGGCCCTACAAATGAGCCGTTACACCTTGGGCAAAGTGTAAGACTTTATTATGCATGTAATAAAGGAAAACAATAAAAATCACTCTTTCAGCAGAGTAACCCGGACGGTTTTTTCAGACGACCAATTGTCGAGCTTTTTCCCGGGACACACGGGCGAATCCAGCTATCTAAGTCACAGTCGCTGTCAGCCTTGTCTTCATCTGCAGCATTGACGATGTGGGGGGAAACCAAACCCCCGCTGGAGAGAGTACCGGTTTCATTCTTCTGAGATCCCGGAGCATACCCTAATCCAAACTTGTCTTCTTTGATGACTGGCTCCACAAATTTGCCCCAGCCTTGGGCATTACCAGCTTTAACCACTTCGACAGCTTGCTTGTATGAAGAGATAGAAGTCCCGACCTTCTCAAACTCAGGTGAAAAGACAGCTTCGGGCGCGACCTCATTGATGTTTGTAGTTTCGAAGCCCTGACACAGCATCTCATGCATCTCGCCATCCATCTCTACATACTTAAATGTAGACAGGTGGCTAACAAAAATATCCTCTTCACCACATACAGTGACGATCTGACCTTCTAGTTCATATTTGAGCTATGGTGGAGGGTAGAAGTAACAGCACCAGCAACATGAATCCAAGGCCGACCTAGCAGACAGCTGTAGGCAGGCTGGATATCCATCACATAAAAGGTGCTCTTGAACACCTGCGGTCCAATCTTAACTGGCAACTCAACTTCGCCAAAAACAGCTCTCTTAGAGCCATCAAAAGCCCTCACAACTAAGTTACTTGGCCTCAGGATGATGCCATCGCAATCCAACTTCATTAAGGCTTTCTTTGGAAGAACATTCAGAGAAGAGCCTGTATCAACCAAAACATGGGAAAGCACCACCCCTTTGCACTCCATTGTGATATGCAAGGCTTTGTTGTGATTCCTGCCCTCAGATGTCAGGTCATTATCGGTGAAACCTAGCCCCCGGCTAGCGTTTACATTGGAAACTACCGACTCCAGTTGGTTAACAGTTATCTCCGGTGGAACATAGGCCATATTCAGTACTTTCAACAAGGCTGCTCTGTGCGCCTCAGAGCACAGCAATAGTGAGAGAATGGAGATCTTTGAGGGTGTCTGATTTAGCTGGTCGACTACCTTGTAGTCACTTTTCTTGATAATCCTCATAAACTCATCCACTTCCTTCTCGAATGCGGTCTTAGGAGGATCTTCCTCAGTAGTAACCTCTTCGGTGGATACCTGTTTCCCTTTAGCCTTGGCAACTGCCTCGGCTTCAGTATTCGCGCGTAATGTTGATGGTGCAAATAGGCATCCACTGCGAGTGAAGCCACCAACCCCTCCAACATTGTCTACAACGGAGCTACCAATGTCAATGTCTTCTTCGTTAACTTTCTGCCCCTGGCAGTAGATATCAGCCCTAGAGTGCCACGGGATAGCACTGTCTTTCTCATACGGAACAGGCCCTGGTAACGTGATGGTGATTGGACCAACCAAAGTCGGTTGAGGGCTGTCAGAGTAAATTGCGACTGGTGCTGAACTTTCGATGTTCACCGCTGCTGGTTCTGTACTTTCTGGGAAATATATTGTTGTCGGAGCGAGTCTCTCGGGAACATATATTTCTTCAGGAGTGAAATAAAACGTCACCGTCGATACATCATTCTTCACCGGACGGGCCTGATCGAACTGAAGACAACCTTCATCTATCAGCTGCTGAATACCCCTTCTCAAACTGTCACATCCGTTTTCGGCAACTTGACAATTTCTGCATTCTTCCCCATAGCCCGGGAAAATTTGTCCTTTCAGAAGTCGGTCTTTAACCACCGATAGCGAAGTCTTCACCTTAGTCACATCAGAAACCAAATTCAAAGTTTCCCCACTATCAACAGCATTAATCCTCTGCCCGCCGTGAGCCGGCATCGGGTTCTGGATAACATTAGGCACCGGAGCAAAATTGATAGCCTGGGCATCTCTCAAATCTTGTACCTTTAACTGGAGAGCCTTGCAATTATCTGTAGTATGGCCAGGTGCGTTGGAGTGAAAAGCGCATCTGGCGTTGACATCATAACCTCTAGGCAAATTATTGGGATCGATTGGTGGGGCCAGAGTTCTCAATGTAACCAGATTCATGTCAATCAGCTTGGGAAGTAATACTGAATAAGGCATTAGGATTGGCTCAATGACCCGGTCCGTCTGCCTTGGACGTTGTTGATAGTGTCTCTGCTGACCCGGATTACCTCCTTGTTGTTGATTGTTGTACCTGGGTTGTTGTTGCGGATGATATTGCGGTTGAGGAACAGGTGTTAGAATAGTGACTGCGGCCACTTGATCTTGATAATAATTAGGGCGTCCTCTACCCCTGCCTCTGCTGGCATACACAACGCTTGCCTCGCCTTCTTTTCTTCGCTGACCGTTACCAGCAAACGGTCTCTTGGGACCTGATGAGTTGGAAGCACTATTGTCTTGAATTCGGCCCATCTTCAACAGACTCTCGATTCTTTCTGCAGCAATTACTATCTCTGCAAAGCTGATTGACGGGCAAGCAGCCAATCTCTCAATATAATTGCCTTGAAGAGTGTTCATGAACATGTCCGCCATCTCCCTTTCAGACATAGGGGGTTGGACGGACGCAGCAATCTGTCTCCAACGCTGAGCATATTCTCTAAGGGTCTCCTTGGCAGTCTGGGACATACCTTGCAACAAGGTCCGATTTGGAGCCATGTCCAAGTTGTATTGATATTGCTTGACAAAAGCCTCTGCTAAGTCTTTCCAGCTCTTGATGGTAGTACGAGACAAATGAGAATACCATTCACGAGAAGCTCCAGTTAGACTGTCTTCAAAATAGTACATCCACAGCTTTTCATCTTCCGTGTGAGCTCCCAACCTTCCCAAATAAGATTGGAGATGAGTGTGTGGGCAAGAAGCCCCGTTGTATTTCTCAAAAGTAGGGGGTTTGAACTTGTGAGGAATCCTTACTCCCTGAACCAGACCAAGATTTGTGACACCAAAGCCTAAGGAATTTTGAGACTCCAAAGATTTGAGCTTCTCAGCAAGCTCATCCATACGGCGAGTGGTCTCGAGGGCCTCGTCGTGCAAAGAAAATTGATCATACTGATAATATTCAGTAACGGGGTGCCCGTTAATCCGAATTCCTTGATTCACATTGTACCTTCCGCCAATACCATTTCCAACATTCCCTGTGTTGCCAACATTACCCGGGTTTCCATCAGCATTTGTGTTACCCGCGTTACCAGTGTTCACAGGGTTATCAGCGTTCCCAGGGTTACCAGGGTTTCCCTCAGCATTTAGTATCTCCACCTCAGGCCTCGGTTGCCCAACCAATTCCCTCAGCTTTTCTTGACCTGCTGCCATACCAGTCATCAATGTCATGAACTGATCCATCCTTTCACGCATATCAGCCAGCTCTTTCTGTACTTGGTCCATCGCTAGTCGTGGACGGTTTTCCTTTGTCGGGTATCTGTGAACTCGCTTGGGACCAATAACTGCCTGATACAGGGAACAAACATTAGACACTGCGGTGACACCTGCAAAACAGACAAGGGTTAATATGCATGGTATGCGATGCACTGCTTGTTCAGTTTTAAGGCACCCCCGTTTTGAAAGGGAATACCCTGCAAATGAATAAGCATGAGATGTTGGATGCAAATATGCAAATGATGTTATGCAATGCAAAGGCATGTCAATCAGAATTGATGGATCCGCTTGAACATCTGTCAGGTTGCACTTCTTGGAGAGAAATTCACTGAGGAATATAATACAAGACCAAAACTCTGCTCCAAAAAACCGGGTTGGTTAGAGGTTAAGGTTTCCTGAATTTAGCCCACCCCTCACTAGTAGGTTCTAAGAACAGAAGTTCGTCAGCTTCAGCCCTTCAGTCGTGAATAATACGTTTACCACTGAAGGTTTGGCATTATTACGGGATAAAAGACCTCCACTGACTCCCCTCAACAGGACATCCTAAAGCAAGTTCCCAGTCTCGGGGTCCTCGGATTGATCAGCGAGAATGCGCCCACCAGAGCTAACATAATCACGTCTCGGAGGAGAGGCCTCGACTGAGTTCTCGGGAAATGGTCACCAGAGTCGACGATTTCTAAAGGAACACCATGTCGTTACGGAACATCCGTAGGACATAATATATCCAAAAGAAACCTCGTCTGGGTGTGGTTCTTCACGAACGACTTAACGTAGCAACATGCCACGCAAGCCTCATGATCATCCACTCTAAAACCTGTGTGTACACTCAAGCCTGTGTAATGGGCTTATCTCTCATAGAACATCCCATCCCAACAAACAAACAAACAGATCCAGCAGATACAACAGATGCATGCAAGCAGGTAAGCAAATAAATGTACAAAAGCATGAACACCCAATAAACAAGAAATCACACAAGCTAGGAGGGACTCGCTTAGGGAAGATGGACCAGCAAGAGGTCAACTTCTTAGTCCCCAGCAGAGTCGCCACCTGTCGCAACCTGAAAAATACAGTGCGCAAAAAAAACAACCGGCGAAAGAAAAAGACAGAAGAGTCGCCACCGTGCGTTATTCATCCCAAAGGAGGGAAAGGAAACGCTCGAAGTAAACCTGAAAAAGGAAAGGACAAGACGGGGTCTCGCAACCAAATCTTGGGTTCGGGAGTCGGTTATGCGAAGGGAAGGTATTAGCACCCCTACGCATCCGTTGTACTCTACGGGATCCACTTTTGTAGTTCTTGTCTAAAGGGTGTGGGTTTATCTAATGTGTTATTTACTAAAAAAAGGGGTTAAATGAAAATGACTCGCGCGGATGTCGCATCCACTGCATACGTATCTCATCTGAATATGAGAATCAGAGTCTTCGTAGCTCGGCTGACCTATGGGTTGGGGGATGTGTGCTCGCTAAGACATCGCGTCTTATGCCTACGTATCTCATCTGGAATGAGAATCAGAGCAAGCCGTAGTTCGGCTAACTACGGGGTTGTGGATTGGGTTTTGGACGAACGACGTCACTACGCAATCTACCGGATGCTCGACCTGTGGAGACTTACTCGCCTGTAGTAGAAGGAGTAAACGTGTGTTATGGAGAAGAAAAATCAATGAAGGGTTTGTTTGCATTGTAGGAACGCGCATGCAAAAGGGTAATGAGGATAAGACCTCATAGCTCTTAACCCTGGACAAAGGAACCTGCATAAAGTAAACACAAAAACATTGCCTCCTATCTAGGTCTTCCAGCGTGGAAAGCAGTAAAATGCGGGAAAAATGTAAAAGTACCACGCGGATAAAGATCCGAAGTAACAGCAATTAGAGGAATGGGAAACCCTGAGATCCTTCCAAGCTAACATCATCAAAGAAAGTGGGTCAGTACAGGTAATCGGAATGAACCTCCAGGGGTTATCCCACAAATAAAGTGGGAAACCACGCAAGTTATCCCTGCAGAAGTCATGTGAGCCCTCACAAAAACTCAACAAAAGGGTTAGTGAAACACCATAAGCATTTTTTTCATGGATAACAGTATGGTTTCAGAAATCTCAAACCCTGTGGCATACACTTCAGAAATCATGTGATTAAACATTCAGGCATAGGTTTCACCCATTCATAATACATCACACATTTTCAAATTGAAGGCGTAAAATAATGGGAATAGGGCAAACCTGATTGCAGAGCTTGATTGAAATTGAGTTGCACCCGTGAGGCCCTTCAGGGTTTGGAGGCTGCTCTGAGTTCTCTGTCAGGTTTCTCTTCAGGTTTTGTCCAGGGTTTTGTTCCAAGGAAACCTCAGAGTATTTTGCTTCTCTTCCTTTTTCTCAAGTGAAGCCTTGGTATTTATAGACTGAATTTCATGGTTTTGTGGGCTCAAATGAGAGAGACCCAAGTCCAAATTTTTTTATTATATTTTATTTATTTTTTTATTATTATTTTTATTTTTTTATTTATTTTGTAAAAAATTAGTTTTTTTTTTTTTTTTTTTTCATTTTTTTTTCGTTTTTTTTTTTTTTTCGTTTTTTTTTTTGGATCTAATTCTTATTGACATGATGAAATGCAATATGAAATGCTAAATGAATGCATGAATGAGGAGGGCAAATTTTGGGGTGTTACAAGAAGCAATCAAGCAACACACTCTATATGCAAACAGGAGGCTCAGATAAGTTGGTTGGGCTTTAGTCAAGGGGTCATATCAACCTCGACAAACAAGCCAGAATGCAAGGGTAAACAGGAGCTCTTAACCACTGACATTGAACGTCAGGGTGAGCAGATCAAAGGAAATGAGGATAAGACCTCATGCTCTTAACCTTGGCCTGGGTGAGCTTATCATAAAGAAGGTGTGGGAATCCAGAATGAGGGACCCTATTCCACCTGACTGACTCTAATTGTAAGACTTCCTTGCTTATTATAGGGTTAACCCCTCACTAGCAAGTTGAAGCTTTTCTCACATGGTGGACTTGTTGTTTGTATAAGGTTGAGTTTTCTCCCGTGGATGACGAAAGACCTTAGGGCTTTTGTTTAAAATGAACCCACTCATATTTTGGAAATCTTTTAGCCGAACTACGGCGTTTTGATCCTTACCTTCCATGGAAAGGTACGTAGGCAACGGGTTCATCCGTTCAAACACAAAAATAATAAAATTGAACATTCTTTTCTCATCTTCCCAATCATGTTTGCACAATAATATTTTCATGAACAAATAAACATTTCGTACAACAAGTGTGAAAAGGGCTCCCTAGGAGTACCTAGGACGTTTTGGGTGCCTAACACCTTCCCATTGCGTAATTAACCCCTTACCCAGTTCTCTGATCTTTTCATTAGTTTTCTATGTGTAAAACTTCTTAGGCTTTTGTTCGCTTTTTAGCCATTCCTTTGGATAAATAAAAGTGCGGTGGCGACTCGATTCTTTGTATGCTTTGCTTTTGATTTAATCAATAAATCATAAAGTGACGAATACACCGCTACAGAAAAGTGGCGACTCTGCTGGGGACTCATCTCCTTGGTGGTATTGCCTACTTTTCACCCTTGTTGTATGATATTTGTTTATTTGTTATTTGACATATTTTTGTACAATTTGGGATAACTGTATTGATTGTAATGATTGAATTGCTTGATATACAATTGCTTGCTTGCTTGGTGATCTCTGTGAGATGAGTTCTATACCCGAACTCGAGTGCACCTTAGGATAGGAGAATGGCATAGTCTTGTCAACTTGTGTGGAGTATTCCTTAACAAGTTGACTTGCGAATCCATTCACTTGGTGGAGGTCATGTTGGATTAATAATGTCACACAAGTTATTTGTGGTTAGGCATTATTCTTTCAATCATGTGCCTTAGAAGCCAAGGACCTTAGTTTACCAAGCCCATCTTGGCCTATTTTTAGGACGTAGTGCGGAGGTCGCTCAGATGTCAGATCTGAAGCGATTGTTACGCGATACTACACTCATAAGAGTCTCTCTTAAGAATATTTTTGGAATACGAGTATTCCTTCCTCCGATAATATCTGAAAGATGGGATGATGACTATGGGAACCTCTGGTAGAACATGTTCGGCAGGTTTAAACCCTAGTACACTCCCTTTGGGTGGTTCTTAACCGAGACTCCATGCTCGTGACTCTCAACAAACCCGTGATTCATGGTTGAGTCGTTCAGACATCCTTAATATCAATGGAACTTGGGTGTCGATAAGGTGAAAACCATAATCCACCAAAATGGATGATTGATATTAAGGATGATTGAGTCGGTTCATGTACCGTTAATATCAATGGAACTTGGGTGTCGATAAGGTGAAAACCATAATCCACCAAAATGGATGATTGATATTAAGGATACTATGAGCTTTCCCATGACCTTTGTCTGGTGTGATTTGCTTGATCCTTGAGTGTGATTGTTGCATTCAGGCACTCATGCATTCATCTGCATTCATGTCATCAGAAAAATCAGAAATTTTCAAGGAACTTAAAGGGTTTATTTGCAAAATTTTCAGACATGGAAAGACCAAAAAGGCATACAAAGAAGTACAGCTTTAGACAGCCCGATGTGAAAGAGTTAAGGAATCTGACATCTTATGTATTCGATCCCTTGGGTTTCAAAGCTCGTTATGGGAAGCTTCTGCCTCTATTGACTACTCAGGTTGACGAAGGGTTGATGAGTACTTTGGCTCAGTTCTATGATCCTCTGTATCACTGCTTCTCTTTTCCGGACTTTCAGTTGTTGCCTACGCTTGAGGAGTATGCTCATCTTGTGGGTATTCCTATTCTGGATCAGGTGCCGTTCAGTGGCTTAGAGAGTATTCCGACTTCTCGAGAGATCGCAGATTTGTTGCACATAGATGAATCCCTTATTGAAGCGCATATGACTACCAAAGGTGGAATTCAGGGTCTTCCTTCTGATTTCCTCATCGCTCAAGCTACTGTTTATGGGAAGGCCAGGAGTGAGGATGCATTTGAGGCTTTATTCGTGCTGCTCATCTATGGTTTGGTATTGTTCCCCAACATCGATAAATTTGTGGATGTGAACGCCATTAGGATCTTTTCAGTTCTTAATCCCGTTCCGACTCTGTTGGGTGATGCCTATTTCTCTTTGCATCTGAGGAAAGCAAATGGTGGAGGAGTTATTGTGTGTTGTTTGCCTCTGTTGTATAAGTGGTTTATTTCTCACTTACCGCAGACGGTCGCTTTCAAGGAGAACAAGGGATGTCTACGGTGGTCTCAGAGACTCATGTCTCTCACTAATGATGATATCTCTTGGTATGATCGCGTGTATGATACAGTTCAGATCATTGATTATTGTGGTGAATTCCCTAATGTGCCTCTTCTTGGTACATGTGGTGGGATCATCTACAATGCTATCTTAGCACGTCGTCAGCTTGGGTTCCCCCTAAAGGATAAACCTCATAACATTCTGTTAGAAGGTGTATTCTTTCAGGAGGGTAAAGATCCCCAAGGTCTGAAAGCCAGGATGGTCCGTGCTTGGCGCAAGATTCACAAGAAGGGTAGAAATGAGTTGGGTCCGAAGAACTGCATTGCTTTGGAGCCATATACTTCTTGGGACAGACAGAGAGCTTCTGAGTATCTGATGCCATATGATTATCCGAGACCTACACCGTTGGTTGTGGCTGGGCCTTCAACCCTCCCTAACCAAGATGTAGAGGAGTTGAGAGAAGAAGACCTTTCACGTGCCTGGATCCATGAAAGAGAAGAGTTGCTTCAGCAAATCAAGGAGAAGGACGCTCTGATCGAGTTTCTCGAGCATCAGGTCATAGATGATCCGAATGATACCTGGACTTCTCTGCTTCCTCAGTCTTCCAAGTTCTGGAAGAGGAAGTATGATCGACTTGCTAAGGAGAAAGCGGATATGGAAGCAGCATATGAGAGAGAGATCAAGAAGCTTTGTGTATCTCGTCTTCCAGCATCTCGAGCTTCTAGGGATCCATAGGATGTTTATTTTCCTTTTCCCTTGTAATAATCAAAAATGTTGTACTTCTTTGTCTCGAATATATATTTGATGAGATATTTTCCATATGCGATTAAATGCTTTAAATATTCAAAATTTGCAAATAAAACCCTAAAAGTTCCTTGAAATAAAAACAAAGCATATGCACGAGCATTGCATGCATCATTTTGCATAAGCAGGTTGTTCCGGTCTTCTTGTCCGTGGCCTAACTCTGTGCTCTTCATTTATTTTGAAGACAAGTTGACTCACCGGTACTATACCAGAGCCAATTCTGCAAGAGTGATGGATCAACTTGAACAAGAGAACAGAGAACTGAAAGAAGAGGTCGCTAGATTGGGTGCTCTGATGGAGCAATTGTTGGCTGCTCAACATCAACCTTCTCTGCCTCCTGCAACTCCTCTCCAGAGGACTGTTATATCAGAAGTTGTTTCGTCAACTGTGCCAGCTGCCAGTGCCCATTTTGTGCCGAATGCCATGCCAGCCGGGTTTCCGTGGGGTATGCCTCCTGGTTTCATGCCAGATATTCCAGCTCCTACTTTTGCTTCCATGTCGGCATCTAGCCCGGTCCTTGCAATGCCTCTTCCTGTCGTGCATACCATTCCCAGGGTAGACGACACCATCTATCATTCTGAGTCGTCTGAGGGCCCAGATGCTAATGAGAAGATGGACGCGATGAATGACCAATTCCTCGAGCTGCGAAAGGAATTGAAGACCCTCCGAGGGAAAGATCTGTTTGGCAAGTCTGCTGCTGAACTTTGCCTGGTTCCCGGTGTGAAGATTCTGGTCAAGTTCAAAGTCCCTGACTTTGAGAAATATAAGGGGAACACCTGCCCTCTCGCTCACCTGGTTATGTACGCCAGGAAAATGTCGACTCAGACAGATAATGATCAGCTTCTGATCCATTATTTTCAAGATAGTTTGTCCGGTGCGGCTTTTCGTTGGTATATAAGCCTTGATAGTGCAAACATCTGATCCTTCAACGATCTTGGCGAAGCCTTCGTCAAGCAATATAAATACAATGTTGATATGGCGCCTGACCGTGATCAACTCAGGGCCATGTCTCAGAAGGATAAAGAGACATTTAAGGAGTACGCCCAGAGGTGGCGAGAGTTAGCAGCTCAGATCACTCCTCCGCTGGAAGAGAAGGAAATGACTAAGATCTTCCTGAAGACTCTTAGTTCATTTTATTACGAGCGGATGGTTGCGAGTGCTCCCTCTGATTTCACCGAAATGGTGAACATGGGGATGCGTCTGGAGGAAGGTGTCCGTGAAGGACGGTTGGCTAAAGATGAGAGCTCTTCTAAACGGTATGGGGCGTTTAAGAAGAAAGATGGGGAGGCACATGCTGTGCAATCTCATGCTAAACCAAGAAGACCCTCTGTCAAGAGGAAGTCTGTGCGTCACGCCAGCAGTCAGCACCAGGTGGCTCATATAGCACCTGTTTTCAGAGATAATTCTCAGCAATATCAGCATCAGCAACAACCTCAGTATCAACAGCAACATCGTCCGCAGCAACAGGCTTACCAGCCTCGTGGCAGTACCAGTAACCAAGCCAATCTGAATTATGATAGGAAGAAGATCAGTTTCGATCCCATTCCTATGTCATATGCTGAGCTTTATCCTTCCTTGTTGGAGAGGAAATTGGTTACTCCCATGGAGCCTCCGGCTGTGCCTGCTAACCTGCAGTGATGGTACAAGCCCGATCAACATTGTGTTTATCATTCCGGTGCTCCGGGACCCAACATTGAGAACTGCTGTCCATTGAAAACTAAGGTTCAAGACCTTATGCGATGCGGCATCCTGAGCTTTGAGGACTCAGGCCCGAATGTTACGAAGAACCCATTGCCCGAGCATGGGAAATCAGTTAACATGGTCCAGGGTTGCCCTGGCAAGTATAAAGTCAAATATGTGAGTCATATTCGACAGTCATTGGTCGAGTTGCATCGTCTACTGTGTCAGTATAGTCACATGGAGCACGACCATGATAGATGCCGCATCTGTTCCGTCAATAGATTGGGTTGTCGCCAAGTGCGAAGAGAGCTTCAAGAGCTGTTGGATGAGGGTACCATTGAGATTCTGCAGAATCGAAATGTTGATGAAGACAAACCAGAAGTGAATGTTATTTCTCCTGTGTTCAAATTGCCCGAGCCTGTTGTCATCCGTTATGATGGTAGCAAGCCGAAGGTTTCTCCTTCCCTGGTAATCAAGCCTGCAGGCCCTGTGCCTTATTCTTCGGATAGAGCTATTCCTTTCCGATATAATCTCGTTGCTGTGGAAGATGGGAAGGAAGTGCCGTTGCCATCAACTTCCGTTGTTAATATTGCTGATGTGAGCGGACTGACCCGAAATGGTCGTGTGTTTTCAGCACCTAAGCCTCAGGCTAGAGCTGTTGCTTCTGATTCTGTTGAGCGCCCGGTTGAGACTGCTGTGAATGTTCAGAATCCGGCACTTGCTGTTGCCAAACCCTCCTCTGTACAAAAGACTCCTGTTTCTTCTGTTGGCCCGAGTGGCACTGTGAATGAAGAATGTGATGAGATGCTGAGGCTCATCAAGAAGAGTGAGTACAACGTTGTAGACTAGCTTCTACAAACGCCGTCCAAGATATCCGTATTATCTTTACTTCTGAATTCAGAACCCCATAGGGAGGCTCTGCAGAAAGTATTGGACCTGGCTTATGTCGATCATGATGTCACGATTGAACAGTTTGACAGTATCGTTGCAAACATTACTGCTTGCAACACTTTGAGTTTCTGTGACGTTGATCTCCCTGAGGAGGGAAGAGACCACAACATGGATCTACATATTTCTATGAATTGCAAGACCGACGCCATGTCCAATGTATTGGTGGACACTGGGTCATCTCTAAATGTATTGCCAAAGACCACTCTTTCGAGATTGTCATATCAGGGGCCTCCCATGAGGCAGAGTGGTGTTGTTGTGAAGGCTTTTGATGGGTCGCGTAAGACCGTGATTGGGGAAGTTGATCTCCCAATCAAGATTGGACCAAGTGATTTCCAAGTTACCTTCCAGGTTATGGATATCCACCCATCTTATAGTTGTCTCCTTGGTAGACCATGGATTCACGAGGCTGGCGCCGTGACATCCACCCTAGACCAGAAGCTGAAATTCGTCAAGAATAAGAAACTGGTTGTGGTAGGGGGAGAAAAGGCTCTCCTGGTTAGCCACTTGTCTTCTTTCTCATATATTGATGCTGAGGATGAAGTCGGAACGCCTTTCCAAGCTTTATCTGTTGTTGAGCCAATTGAGAAGAAGTCTCCTTCATTTGCTTCCTATCGTGATGTGAAACTGGCCATTGAATATGGTGCGGTTGCTGGTTTAGGAAAGATGATTGAGCTTGAAGATAACAAGTCCCGGGCTGGCATTGGCTATTCTTCTGGGGCATTCAACGAGCAAGGTCTGTTCAAGAGTGGAGGTTTCATCCATGCTGATCAACCTGAGGAAGCTGCTGCTATCTTGGAAGAAGATGCAGAGGATTTGAGCAACTTCATCATACCTGGTGGTGTCTGCCACAATTGGGTCGCTGTAGATGTTCCTACAGTCATTCATAGATCAGAGTAATGGTTCACTTTGTTCAAAACCCTTCTCCCATGCCAAAAGGAGAAGTGATGACCTTGTTGGCAGCATTTATACAATGATATTTCATCCAATTAATGCATTGTTAAACATTTGTTTTCCATTTGTTTTCACTTTTTGCTTTTGCATGAAATCAGTGATCACAAAAAACCATAAAAACAGGAATAAAAGCAACCTTTTCATCTGCATAATGGTTTGCTTGTTTAAATTCTAAAGTCTTTTTATTATCCAAAATCATTATGCAGGTTGATTCTAAAACCCATTGAACATAATGATCCAACGCCATCTCCCAATTTTGAATTCCCTGTATTTGAGGCAGAGGAAGATGATGTTGAAGGGATTCCTGATGAGATTACCCGTCTCCTTGAGCACGAGAAGAAGATCATTCAGCCGCACCTCGAAGATCTTGAAACAGTCAACTTGGGGTCTGAAGATTGTGTTCGTATGGTGAAGATTGGGGCACTTCTTGAAGAGTCTGTCAAGAAGGGGTTGATCAGTTTGCTACGAGAATATTCCGATATCTTTTCTTGGTCGTATGAAGACATGCCGGGTCTAGATACAGATATTGTGCAACATTTTCTGCCTTTGAAGCCTGAGTGCGTGCCTGTGAAGCAGAAGCTCAGAAGAACTCATCCAGATATGACAGTGAAGATCAAAGAGGAAGTTCAAAAGCAAATTGATGCGGGGTTTCTGGTGACTTCTACATATCCTCAATGGGTGGCCAATATTGTTCCTGTGCCTAAAAAAGACGGAAAAGTCCGTATGTGTGTTGATTACAGAGATTTGAATAAAGCTAGTCCTAAAGATGATTTTCCTCTACCACACATTGATATGTTGGTAGACAATACAGCTAAATTCAAAGTCTTTTCCTTTATGGACGGATTTTCCGGTTATAATCAAATTAAGATGGCACCCGAGGATATGGAGAAGACAACATTCATCACACCTTGGGGAACATTCTGTTATGGAGTGATGCCCTTCGGATTGAAGAACGCCGGAGCCACGTATCAACGTTCTATGACTACCTTGTTTCATGATATGATGCACAAGGAGATAGAGGTCTATGTTGATGATATGATTGCTAAGTCCCGAACGGAAGTTGAACATGTTGAGCATTTGTTGAAGCTTTTTCAGCGTTTGAGGAAGTTTAGACTTCGCCTGAATCCGAACAAATGTACATTTGGAGTCCGTTCCGGCAAGTTGTTGGGTTTTGTTGTCAGCGAAAGAGGTATTGAAGTTGATCCTGCAAAGGTCAAAGCAATACAAGAGATGCCTGCGCCCAAAACTGAAAAGCAAGTCCGAGGTTTTCTTGGCCGCTTGAATTATATTTCCAGATTTATATCCCACATGACTGCCACATGTGCGCCGATATTCAAGCTCCTCCGGAAAGATCAATCTCATGATTGGACCGAGGATTGCCAGAAAGCTTTCGACAGTATCAAAGAATATCTGTCTGAACCTTCGATTTTGTCTCCGCCTGTAGAAGGAAGACCTTTGATTATGTATTTGACTGTTCTTGAAGACTCGATGGGTTGTGTACTCGGTCAACAAGATGAATCAGGGAAGAAAGAATATGCTATCTACTACCTCAGTAAGAAGTTTACTGATTGTGAGTCTCGATACTCTATGCTTGAGAAGACGTGATGTGCTTTGGCTTGGGCTGCTAAGCGTTTGCGCCAGTACATGATAAATCATACAACTTGGTTGATATCCAGAATGGATCCAATCAAGTATATTTTCGAGAAGCCTGCTTTAACCGGGAGGATTGCCCGTTGGCAGATGTTGTTGTCTGAGTATGATATTGAGTATCGAGCTCAGAAAGCTATCAAAGGTAGTATCTTGGCTGACCATTTAGCGCACCAGCCGATTGAAGATCATCAGTCTGTTCAGTATGACTTCCCAGATGAGGAGATTCTGTATTTGAAAATGAAAGATTGTGATGAGCCTACACTTGATGAAGGTCCGGAACCTGGTTCCAGATGGACGATGGTGTTTGATGGCGCTGTGAATCAGTACGGGAATGGAATTGGGGCAGTAATCATTACTCCTCATGGCACGCATATTCCTTTTATAACAAGGCTAACTTTCAAATGCACGAATAATATGGCTGAGTATGAGGCCTGTATTATGGGACTGGAAGAATGTATTGATTTGAGAATCAAACATCTTGATGTGTATGGTGATTCGGCCCTGGTTGTCAATCAGATCAAGGGTGAATGGGAGACGAATCAGCCTGGTCTCATTCTGTATAGAGATTATGCGAGGAGGATTTCAACGTTCTTTACTGAAGTTGACTTTCATCATATTCCTCGAGAAGATAATCGGATGGCAGATGCTCTTGCTACGCTTGCTTCCATGATTGTAGTCAAGTATTGGAATGAAGTTCCCAATATCACCGTGATGCGCTTGGATAGACCAGCTCACGTGTTTGCGGTGGAAAAAGTGAATGATGATAAGCCTTGGTATTTTGATATCAAGAATTTCCTCCAGAACCAGGTCTACCCACCTGGGGCGTCTGTGAAAGATAGGAAAACATTGAGAAGGTTGTCAGGCAGTTTCTACCTCAGTGGTGAAGTGTTGTATAAGAGAAATTTTGACATGGTTTTGCTCAGATGCGTGGATAAACATGAAGCAAACCTGTTGATGACTGAGGTCCATAAGGGTTCATTTGGTACTCATTCCAATGGACATGCCATGGCTAGAAAGATGTTGAGAGCAGGCTACTATTGGCTGACAATGGAGTCTGACTGCTGCAAATATGTGAAGAAATGCCACAAGTGTCAGATTTATGCGGATAAGATTCATATCCCTCCGACACTTCTGAATGTGATTTCATCACCATGGCCTTTCTCTATGTGGGGAATTGACATGATCGGCATGATTGAACCGAAGGCGTCCAATGGGCACAGGTTTATTCTCGTAGCAATTGACTACTTCACCAAATGGATTGAAGCCGCATCGTATGCGAATGTGACCAGACAGGTGGTTATGAAGTTTATTAAGAATCAACTCATATATCGTTATGGTGTGCCAGACAAGATCATTACTGATAATGGATCTAACTTGAACAACAAGATGATGAAAGAACTGCGTAGTGAGTTCAAGATTGCACATCATAATTCTTCTCCTTATGGACCCAAAATGAATGGGGCTGTTGAAGCTGCTAATAAGAACATCAAGAAGATTATCCAGAAGATGGTTGTTACGTACAAAGATTGGCATGAGATGCTGCCATTTGCTTTACATGGTTATCGTACATCCGTCCGCACTTCAACAGGGGCAACCCCTTTCTCTCTTGTATATGGCATGAAGGATGTGCTCCCCATGGAGGTTGAGATCCCATCAATGAGATTCTTGATGGAAGCCAAGTTGACTGAGGCTAAATGGGTTCAGAGTCGTTACGACCAACTGAATTTGATTGAAGAGAAGCGATTGAATGCCATGTGCCATGGTCAGTTATATCAGCAGAGAATGAAGAAAGCATTCGATAAGAAGGTCAAGCCTCGTGTGTTTCGAGAAGGTGACCTCATGCTCAAGAAAGTCTTGTCTTTCGCGCCCGATTCCAGGGGCAAGTGGACTCCAAACTATGAGGGTCCATATGTTGTCAAGAGAGCCTTTTCAGGCGGAGCTTTGATGCTTACAACAATGGATGGGGAGGATTTCACTCGTCCTGTGAATTCAGATGCAGTCAAGAAATACTTTGCCTAAAAAAAGTATGCAAAAGAAAAACAGAATAGCTCGCTAAGTTGAAAACCCGAAAGGGAGGCTTAGGCAAAAATGAGCGTCTCGGTGGAGAACCCGAAAGGGTGATCCAGGCAAAAGTTAGAGACATGAAAAAAGAATATTTGCATCCCGCTAGATTGAGTACCTCACCCTGGGGAAATCTAGGCGAAATTTAGGGATTTGGCAAGTAACTGCATCCTGACAAGACTTTCTGTTCCACAGCCGTCTTTTCGTCAGAGATTCTCGATTCGTCGTCGACTGAAGCTTCGAATACATCGAGATTCAAATTGGTAGAGAAAGGATCATTATGTTCAATGTGGCCCTCTTCCAATATATATCACTGATTTCAAATTTGTACAGATCTATGGAGTCTTGCCATTTGCAGACTACCATTCCATCAAATCAATTTGAGCTTTTTATCCAATTATTTGCACTCTTATTTGTTTCAATTCAACAAATGTTTTGCATGTTTTAATTGATAAAATGTCATTGTTTTAAACAAACATAAAAATTTTCAAATTGATGTTTTAAACAAAGTGAACATTCACAATGATGAAAGGATACCTAAGAATTTCTCAGTGCTCTCCCGAGGGTGGCATGATTTCCAACAGGTAAGACATGTGTTCATATTCCTGGCATGGCTGTATCCTTTTTCTCCAAATTGTTGTTGGGGTTGTTCCCCAAGCAGAGCTTTTGTTGGGGTTGTTCCCCAAGCAGAGTGTTTGTTAGGACTTCACAGTCCTCTCCAACAGTTTTTCTCCCCAGCATGGGTGCTTTCCTTTGGAAGATTCAGTAGTAGGTAGTTTGAGACCCCGGTACCCCATCACTCTCCCCAGTGCAGTCGCCAGCGGAGTTGTTGCTTCTCTCCTCGGCACTGTCGCCAGGGTTGTTGATATGATATACTGCATTTGATGCTATATCTCCCCATCGGAGTGCTTGTTGAGGTTTTCCACCTCTTATTCCTTCAACAGAGCAGTGTTTATTTCCCTCATGCAGTTGTTGGGTTTCTCTTGGAAGGTTCAGCATTTGGTGGTTGATCCCCAGCTTTCCTCCTCATCCCATGTGGATTCCCCCAGTGGATTCCCTAGTGAAGACGCCAGTAGATTTGTGGTATGGTGGATTGCATAGGTGATATTCCCTTTTATCCCCCAGAGTCCCTTACAGAGTCAGGGTCCCCACCGGAGTTTGTTTTCCCCAGTTGGGTCGGTTGGTGACCTATCATCCATAGATTTGGTTGATTCCCTGATGCTTTTTGATCCCCAGTAGAGTGGCTTATTGCAGAATCTACTTGTGTGATCTATTTTTCCCTCAGTGGGTTTATCCCCGATGGAATGGCTGACATTGTGCCCAGTAGAGTTGCTTGTGCAGTTAGATTCTACATGGATGACCTGTTCTCCCTTTGTGGGTTGTTCCCCAGTGGAGTTATTTGGAAGTTGCTTTCGTGACAGTTCTCGCCTGTGTAGTGAACTTATGTTTCCCAGTTGATACTGAGAATCTCCCTGCAGATATCTTGGGATTTCTCTAGTTTCCCCAACAGATTTGTCTTTGTGGCCGTTGTTGCCTGTTGTGACTTTCTGTTCCCCAGTTGGGTTGATTGGTGATCCATCACTCAGAGATTTTGTGATATTTTCGGATCTTTTGCCTCCCCGCAGATCTTTGCTTTTCAGCTTGAAGATCTCCAGCAAATTGGCTCTCCAGTTGGATTTCTTGGTTTTTCCCTCTGGAAATGTAGTACCGGGCGTTTGATCCCTGGATCCTGTTTGTGTTAGATATGTCTGTTTTGTCAGCATTCATCAAACATAAATCACGCATATTCATGCATACTCATAAACATTCGGATATTCATGATTGCATTTTTCTGCCATATATCTCTTGTTTGTTGTCTCATGCTATGGCTGATATAGATCTCTCCAATAGAT
This sequence comes from Lathyrus oleraceus, assembly GCF_024323335.1. Taxonomy (NCBI): domain Eukaryota; kingdom Viridiplantae; phylum Streptophyta; class Magnoliopsida; order Fabales; family Fabaceae; genus Lathyrus; species Lathyrus oleraceus. The sequence continues at coordinate 395,043,641 of NC_066585.1, forward strand.
CTCCCAAGCAGATGTCGGGTGTTTAATCTCAATATAGAGTCCGCCCCATAAGCAGAAAGTGTTTGTCTTTCCTTCTGCAGTTCCCCACTGAGATATATCCTCGTGGACGACGGTTTCTTTCGTTTCCTCCCAACACATATATTGGGATGGATTTTCCTATTGAGTTATATCCTCATTAGGATGAGTCTTGATTCAGTCTGTCTTTTTAGTTTGACCCTGAATTGGCGTTTGTCAACTGTTTCTTGTGCTTCCCTGTGGAATAAATGAATGAATTGCCCAGTAACCGGCAAAAATTCTTTTTTTATCCTCAGTGGAGTTTGGGCCTCTACCCTCATACCGGTAGTTGTAAGTCCTATGTTCCCTCTTCTTGGCGGAATTTATGGTCATATACCTTTTATTCCTCAGCAAGAGTTGATGGTTTTCTACCTATTAGTCGGTAGTCGTAAATCCTAGTTTTTCTGCTCTTCAGTAGTTTGTGGTTTGTTAAAAACCCTATTTTTGTTCCCGTGCGGATTTGTGATTTCCTTCATTCCCCACGCGGAGTTGTTTGGTTTCCTACCCCGTATTCGGTAGATGTAAACCTTATCTTTTATCCTCATCAGAGTTTTGGCCACTACCCCGTATTCGGTAGTTGTAAGTCCCATCTCTTTTCCCCTAGCAGATGTAACCTTTGTGGTTCGTTCTGGTTGATGGTGGATTTTGTGGTCTTCTACCCAGTATTCGGTAGTTGTAAATCCTATATTGTTGTGGTTTTATTCCCAACGGAGTCTGTGCTTTTTGTGGATAGTTGCCGGATGCATCTTCTACCCCGTATCTGGTAGTTGTAAACCCTAATTTCTCCCCTTTGCAGAGTTAACCTTGTTGTTCATCCTAACCGATGATGGTTACTCTTTGTGGTTATCTTCATCCAGTATTCGATGTGATATTCCTCCCTTGCTTCTGGATAATTGCCTTTTGCTAGCAATTGTATCCCCAGCAAATCTTCTTCTGGATAATTGCCGTTTGCCTGCAATTTTATCCCCTTTGAAGTCGCCAGCAAGTCCTTGTGGATAATTGTTGTTTATGCAATTCATCCCCAGCGGGTCTTCTTTCATTTACCCTTTTGCTTGGTAATGATTGTTGCTCCCTTTGATTGGTCATCATTATATACCTAGTTTTGGTATCCCGATGCCTTTCTTTTCGGTCGATTTATCCTTTATTAACCCAGTAACCGGTTGTGGATAATCTTCCATGCGAGTATGTTATTCACGTTCTGACAGTAATGGATAATATATCTCATGCACTCTTCAGTCGAAGCCTGTTGTGTTTCCCCAGTCGAGTAAGATTCGTTTTTCCTTCGTGGAATCGAATATTCTTTGTTTCTTGGATAATTGCCGGATGCTTGCAATTTATCCCCTGTGAGTTATCTTTCGTTTACCCTGTTGTTGCGGTATCAATTGTCTCTCTTTTTGGTTGACCACCTATTATATACCCTGTAACCGGTATCTCTGGTGTCTCTTCCTTTTCGAGTATATTATTCATGTTCTGACGGTAATGAGTAGTATATCTCTTTCACTCTTTGGTTGGAATCCTTTGTTGATCTTCCCCAACTGAGTAAGATTCGTATTCTTTGTAGAATCGAATATCCATCCTTTGACAAAGTTTGTGTTTTGGATGATGAGTGTCTTGGCATATATACCAATTCATGTTTTCGGTAGGTCACCTATTATATACCCAGTAACCGGTATCCCTGGTGTTTCCTTCCATGCGAGTATATTGTCTACGTTCTGACGGTAATAGATAATATATCTCATGCGAGTATTCTATCCACGTTCTAACGGTAATGGATATTATATCTCATGCGCTCTTTGGGTTTGTGTCCCCAGTTGAGTAAGATTCGTTTTCCTGTTGTGGATTCGAATGTCCATCCTGTAAAGTCGATTTGCTTTTTCAAGCCCTCCTTTCGGATGATGAGTGTCTTGGCATATATACCAATTCACGCTTTGGTCGGTCACCTATTATATACCCAGTAACCGGTATCCCTGGTGTTCCTTCCTTTCTGCTTCCTATTATGACCTTGGTCCCCTGTGGAGTCAGATTTTCCTGAGTTGATGTACCTTTTTCAGGTCTTTCTCAGATGTTTGGTTGATTGATATCTCTCACCCTTATACCGGTCTTAGATATTCATTCTTCCTGAGTTTGTTACCCTTATACCGGTAACACCTCATTCTTTGTTGCTTCTCCAGGAGAGTCTCTTTGTTAGACCTTCTCCAATGGAGTTTCCGTTGTGATTTTTACCCCGGTGTTGTATTGGCGTTCCCCAATATATGCAATTTTCCCCGGCAGGGAGGTTCTTTGTGAATCTCTCCCTTGGTCCGAGTCCGGATTTTTATCCGAAGTATCCTTTGTGGATAGTTTGAGTCAGCTTGTGTCTTTCCAATGGATGTGTCTTCCTTTGGGATTCTTTCTTTTCCCCAGTTTGAGTCCTTTACTTCCCCAGTGAGGTCTCCGGTCCAGTCGTGTCTTGTTCACGCCGTGTCAGTTTTACCCTAATTCATAGTCGTGTTCTGCTCACGCATTCTTTTTCTTATCCCCATGAGAGTCCTGTTAGAGTCTCCGTTCCTGGTGAGTGTATTACTCCGATGGATCGTCTTTTCTTATTTGTGGACTCATATTCCCCATAGAGTTTTGTTTCTTTTGCATACATACATCTGCATCATGAGGTCTCTTAGGGACCAAAATTTGTCTCATTACTGTTATTTAAGCCCATTCTACCGCGTCGAGATGAAGATTTCTAAACTTCACCTCTCCGGATAGAATGACCTTAAATAGGGGCATCTGTAAGACCCCAATTTTGTCCCTAAGATCCCTCATGGTATCATATCATACCATATCATTGCCTCAAGGATCATTGTACACCTTGCTTCCTTCCCTATGGGTGGGTTATCTTTTTGAGAGTGGTTCTTGATCACCAAGCATGTTTTGCATTTGTATATCATTGTTTTTCCTTTTATCACTAACCAAAAGTACAAAAATATGTCATCTAACCCTGGTCTTGCAGATGAAGCAATCACAGGTTAAGAAAGTCAAAGGCAGTCATTGAGCAATAGATGGTGGCCATTCTTGAGAATTTGGATACCACAGTCATTATCAAGACTTCATATGAGCCATGATATCATTTTGAATCAAAATCCCAAGTGGTAGAGGCTTGAATTTCATCAGAACATTGCCAGGTCAACTGGAGGCCTAGGAAGTCAACTGCTCAGTCAACTGTGGATTTGGAGGTGGGAAGTGATTAGAAATACTTCATTCATGTTCAAACAAGTCTCATTTGACATTTCAAACATCAACATTGAAGAAAATAAAGTCAGGTCAAAACTTTCCAAAAATAGAAAGTGACCTATAATTCAAAATTGCCAAAAATGGAAAGGTTTTAACCTAACTTCAACTTCAAATTACATCACCAAAAAAGCTTCAAATGAAATTTTGTTGAACATGAAAGTTGTAGATCTTTCTCTCCCATTTCCAAAAGGTCCAAGATCATCAATTTCTCATGTGTGGTTAAGGAGATATGATCAAAACATGGCAAGGTGTACATGGAGATTCAAATGGGCATAACTTCTCAACCATAGCTCCAATTCAAGTGGCTCTTTTTTGTACATTCTTCTCTTGACTTCTACTTTCCAAATCATGCATTGAATTTCATGAATTATTATCACATGAACATTTGGTATTTCACTTGATTTTGGAGGGAATTTTTGAAATTTAAAATTGGCCAATTATTTGAACATTCTAACATTGCCAATAGCTCCAAAATGTTTTTTTAAGTGAAATTGAAGCATTTTCGTGTACTGTTCACCATGCATTTTCATGCATGAGGTGAATTTGCTAATTTGCACTTACACCCTCATTTTGCTAATCCACTTTGCCATTTGCTTAAACATGATTAAGGGATGATTAACACAGCATATATATAGTAAATCCTAACTGTTTCTGCAAAAACAACATCACAATTTTCAGATCTAGATCTAGAATACCAAATTTTTCTCTCAAAATTTTCTTCCAATTTCTTCATTTCCAATCCATTCCTCTTGCTTAATCCTTGTGTTTGAGTTGTTCTTGAGCAGGATCATCCATAGAACCAGTAGAAATCGTGCAAGGTTGGAGCATTTGCAAAGCTTGAAGCTACAATGGCAGATCCAAATTCTTGCAAGTTCGTGTGCAATTGAGCTTTAATTCCTCTTCCAATCATCCATACAAGAGTTCTAGAGGAGATTTTGAGCACTGCAAGGCTTGAACAACACCAAATCCAGTTCTGCTTCTACAAGAGGTTACAAATTGCATCTCATAATTTTGATTTTCATTGCCATATTATGATAGATCTTGTGATGCTGAGTAGTTTAGGCTTTGAATCGTGTGAATCCATGTTGAATTGAGTGAGAACTGGCTGTTTAAAGTTTTGACAATGAATCTTCCTTGCTTCGATCCATACGTGTTGTGATGTTTCTTGATGAATTGTTTATGGATTCATGTTGTATGATAGAAGATCTTTACAATGATGTGCTTGATTTGCAATTCTGGACATGTTGATATTTTCGGGAAATTCGAGTATGAAGATCTTCAAGATCTTCATCATGTTCATAGTCACCTGCATTTTTCCTGCGAATTTTGTTGCAACCTTCATACCGTTACCTGCGAATTTTGCTACGTGTTCATCGCCTTTACCTGCGGATTATGCATGCACGTGTACTTAGGGTTTGTACCAAAACGGCTGCGTTTCAGTTGGCGCGCTTCAGTTTAAATTGAGCCTCACTTCGATTCCAACTTGTGCCATTATTTCAAAAATGCTTCATATTATTTGTTTTCCCTCCATTATTTCTATTACATGCTTCATCATTTTATTTAATTTCTCTTCATCTTTCAAAAAATCCAAACAAATTGAATAATGATCCAAAAAATATGTGGTTTTTTGCATGATGTCACATTTTCTGTCTATTATTTTTTGGTTATTTTTCCATAAATTGTGCATGGCTGGTTTTTGTTTTGCCCTAGGGTTCTTGTACATGTATCATATCTTGACATTGCCTTGCCATATCTTTTCTGAAATGCTGAGATTTTATCCAATGAATCTGAAAATTTGCATGATGAAACTAGACATCTTGATTGACATTTTGGTGTTGATTTGGTATTTTTACCATTTGTGGTTTCTGTTTTATGATCATGTGAACGTTGGTGTGACAATTTGTGTCACACCTTTGCTTGTTCATCTTATGTGATGTGATTACCCTATCAAATGAATTCCAATTGTTTTGATTTTTTGCATGATGCATATTATGGATGTTGTGATTGAGCATGAATTTTCTGGGAATTATTTGATTGATTTCTGTTTTGATTGAGATTTTTCATTCTGGTTGGTCACATTTGTGCTTTAAAATAGTCTTGAACTTCAATTGATCATGAAATGATCTTGGTATATGATATTGATGTGAGACCTTTTGGATTGTTTCAAGATGTGTTTGAAGTTGATTCATGTTAATTTTCAGCTTCTGTTTTGAATTTTTTCTCCATCTTTGACCCTAGGCTTTGACCTAGTGGTTTGCCTCTCATGTTTGAGCTTTGTTTTCAGGTTGAACATCCAAGTTATATGGTTCATGATGCTCCATCATTTGAGCATTTGATGTTTGCCTTTGACTACTAACATTGTGTGTTTTGTAGGGTTGTTAACTCATTTGAGCTTGACTTGTGGCTTATGCCCTTTGCTTATTGGGCTTGACTGTTGATATTAACTGTTGGTTTTTGTCTGTATAGTTGTACTAATTTGTTTGATGTTTCCACAGGTACATAAGTTGCTTAAGTTCATTTTGAACTTGCTTTTGCTTGGTTGCTTAACCACTTAGGTATAACCTCTCTTCTTCATGTAGTCTGGAAGACCTGTCCTGTTATGTGGGCAGGCACCTGTCTGAAGTCCTCCTTAAGAGGCAATGCTTGTGATTGTTTACTCTTTATGCCAAGCAAGAAAAGTCCTCTTATGAGGCAATTGGTAGATAAAAGAGATGTGTAGTCCATCTCCTACTATTCAGTGTGTCATCCCTTTGCTCACATAACATGTTGATGCATTGTGGATATTAACCCAAGATCTTATAGAGTCATATCATTTGTGGAGAAGAGTTCCAACTTTCTGAACTCCCACACATTCTATTGTTTAAAGCTCACCCAGGCCAGGGATAAGAGCTATGAGGCACACCCTTCATCTCCATTTCATCTGCTTCACCCTAACTCTCAATGTTAGGGTTAAGAGCACAACATACCCCATTCCAGTTGACTTTAAAGTCCAACCTTGCTTGAGCCTAATTGCTTGTATGTAGTGTGTGCTAATTGACTTGTTTATTTGCTTACTTGATTCATCTGTGCATATTTGCTTAAGTGTGCCTTTGTGCATTTATCATCATCATTTGTATATCATTTCATAAACTTTGCTTTATAGCATTTTTGCTTTGTCCATGAAGGAGACAAGCATAAGTCTATTACTTGGCAGTTGTTCCTATGATATGGTGAGAGACTAGTATAAGTCCATTGATTGGCATCTGGTATCATTGTTTTGTTTTAGGAGATTGGTGTAAATCCATTGATTGGTATCCGGTATCCATGTTTGTTTGTGAGACTAGTGTAAGTCTATTGATTGGCATCTGGTATCTTTGTTTTGTTTTAGGAGATTGGTGTAAATCCATTGATTGGTATCCGGTATCCACCTTTGTTTGTGAGACTAGTATAAGTCCATTGATTGACATCTGGTATCATTGTTTTGTTTTAGGAGATTGGTGTAAATCCATTGATTGGTATCCGGTATCCATGTTTGTTTTGTGAGATTGGTATAAGTCCATTGATTGGCATCCGGTATCCATTTCATTTGCTTATTTGCTTTGTTGCCTTATTCCAAAGGAATCACTTGAATCATCTACATATGATTTCAAGAGGTGAACATCTAAGAAGTTTCACTCCCTCACCTATCCATCCTTTTGTTTCTTTAAACCTCCATTTGCATGTTAATCCAAACCTGAAAAATATTGTGCAAACATTCTCATTTGTTTTCAAATTAGAAACCTAGGCTTTAGGCCTTTGATTTTTCAAACTCCATTTCATAATACTTCTTTGAATTGAATTCTAATCATACTTTGACCACTCTTTTGTGAATAAATCCTAATTGGTTAATCCAACTCATTCAATTGTTTTGTGGCTTTGTCCATTCTTGATAAGTTTTCATACATTAGCCATAGGTTCGATTTATCCTAGTTGGTTGATATTAATCTCACCTTCTTGTCCTTAGTGATTGAATTGTAAGACTTCCTTTCTTATTATAGGGTTAACCCCTCACTAGCAAGTTGAAGCTTTTCTCACATGGTGGACTTGTTGTTTGTATAAGGTTGAGTTTTCTCCCGTGGATGACGAAAGACCTTAGGGCTTTTGTTTAAAATGAACCCACTCATATTTTGGAAATCTTTTAGCCGAACTACGGCGTTTTGATCCTTACCTTCCATGGAAAGGTACGTAGGCAACGGGTTCATCCGTTCAAACACAAAAATAATAAAATTGTACATTCTTTTCTCATCTTCCCAATCATGTTTGCACAATAATATTTTCATGAACAAATAAACATTTCGTACAACAAGTGTGAAAAGGGCTCCCTAGGAGTACCTAGGACGTTTTGGGTGCCTAACACCTTCCCATTGCGTAATTAACCCCTTACCCAGTTCTCTGATCTTTTCATTAGTTTTCTATGTGTAAAACTTCTTAGGCTTTTGTTCGCTTTTTAGCCATTCCTTTGGATAAATAAAAGTGCGGTGGCGACTCGATTCTTTGTATGCTTTGCTTTTGATTTAATCAATAAATCATAAAGTGACGAATACACCGCTACAAACTCCTTGTTTTGTTGGGTTTGAGCGATGATAAAATTTTCCATAATTTTCTCAAGGCTCGGCTTTGGTGGTATAGGTTGCATAGGTTGATTTGATCTTGGGGCTTGATAACTAGGTCTCGGAGGTGCATTATTTTGGATAGGGTTATTGTTTTTATAGGAGAAGTTAGGGTGATTCCTCCATCCAGGATTATAGGTATTCGAGTATGGGATCCCTTGGTGTAGTTCACTTGCTCGGAGTGGGTTTTATTCAATAGACTGCATTCTGCAGATTGGTGTCCTTGGGTTCCATATATCTCACAATCCGACGAAACTACGGCTACAATATTCGGGTTCGTGTACATATGCTCGACTTTGAGGGCTAATGCGTCCATTTTAGCTTGCATCATGTCTATAGAGCTCAGTTCATGCACTCCTCCTTGGGCTTCCTTCTTCTCAACTGTCGCTCGTTCGACTCCCCATGATTGATGGTTTTGGGCCATGTCTTCGATGAGGGCACTAGCTTCAAGGTAAGGTTTGTTCATCAGAGCACCGCCTGCGGCAGCGTCGATGGTCATCTTTGTGTTATAATGAAGTCCATTATAGAAGGTTTGAATGATTAACCAGTTTTCTAAACCATGATGTGGGCATGCTCGTAACAACTCTTTATATCTCTCCCAAGCTTCGAACAACGATTCTCCTTGGTTTTGGGTAAATCTAGTTATATGGTTTCGAAGAACGGCGGTCTTACTCGGGGGAAAATATCTAGCAAGAAAAACTCTTCTAAGGTTATCCCAAGTCGTAATGGAATTGGGTGGAAGGGAATCTAACCATGATAGGGCTTTATCTCTGAGGGAAAAAGGAAATAGTCTTAAACGTATTGCCTCAGGAGAAGCTCCATTGGTTTTAAAAGTATCTTCTAATTGAAGAAATATTTTTAGATGTTGGTTAGGGTTCTCGGTAGCGAGACCCGCGAATTGTCTCTGTTGCACTAGTTGCAACAGGGATGGTTTAAGTTCAAAATTATTGGCTGGGATGATTGGGTTTACTATACTAGAACTAGGTTCTTCATTAGATGGTTGAGCGAAGTCCTTAAGAGGTCTTTGGTTTTGATCTTCGGCCATAGCTCTCTTAATTCTATGAAAGAATAAACGTGCGCGAGTGTAACGTTCAGGTTCCGCCAGAGGGTTTACTAAGCTTAAACTTCCGGTACTGCGAGTTCTTCGTATTGACCAGCGGGAAATAACCTAAGTCTAAATGATATAACAACAGGGATATGAAATTTGACGAAATTGGTCCTCGGCAACAGCGCCAAAAACTTGATGCGGTGTTTTTAGCAAGTATACGAACACGTCAGAGTAATATAAAAGATTGTCGAATCCACAGAGACCAAGTGTCAAGCTATCGTTATCTGTTGTTATGGTGTTTATCAAAGGAAATCAAAATAGGTGTTTTTGTAGTGTGCAATGGAAAGTAAAGTATTTAAATAGATTTAATTAATAAAGACAGGGTCGAATGTAATTCACGTAACCAATTGATAATCCAAGTACTTGCTAATAGAACTACTTATGGGCAATGTTTCCTACTTTGAAAAGAACTAATTTAACAGGAACTGTCGCTTTCGCGTATTCAGAACCGAGTTGTACTCCCTAATCAAACCCTCTTATTGTCACTTATAAAAAGGCGCGCATTGCGTTAGAGTAGTAAACCTATTTTTAAGAAATATAGTATCTTGACTAAGTTGAAAAGTATTATAACTTGGATTTCTTAACCAAAAGAGGTTCTCACGAACCAGACTCTAAACTTATAAACGCGTCCGAAAATAGTTTTAAAATCTCTTTTCTTCTTTATGTTAAAAACTCCTAATGAACTAGACAAAGCGCTTTCGCTGTTTTTGAAATAGTTAAAAACAATTAAGTTTAAAAAGACGTTGGACGGCTTTCGATCTTACCCAACGGAATTGAAGTGCGGGAAAACTTAAGTTGAAAGTTAAAATAGCCCTTAAGTGTTTCTACGAACAATTGTACGGATTACTAGTTCAATTACGATCCTTACATTCTAACCTTTTAGATTTAGTTAGACATGGTAAAATAAAAGTGCATTAATTTAAATAAAAGTAGTGCGAGTGCGGGAAATAAATAAAAGTAGTGCGAGTGCGGGAAATAAATAATTTAAAGCGAGTGCGGGGAAATAAATAAAGTAAAAGCGAGTGCGGGAAATAAATAAAGTAAAGCGAGTGCGGGAAATAAATAAAGTAAAAGCGAGTGCGGGAATTAAATAAAGTAAAGCGAGTGCGGGAAATAAATAAAGTAAAAGCGAGAAATAAAAACCTGCTCCAATCGGAGGGCTGAGTAAATTGCAATGCGGAAAGGAAAATGGCGGCAGGATTAACTTCCTTCCAAAGTGCTCCAAACTCGATTACAGACTCTATCACAGACTTGATGACACAATTGTGGTAACACTCCAATGCGAAGCGATTACCACTATAAAATACTGAATATATGCCTAAGTGAAACAAATTTGCTTCTGAGTTTGCCGCTGTTCTAAGTTTGGATGATTGTAAAAGTGAATTCGCGTTTCTATTTATAAGCAAGTAAAAAGATGGAAATGACTTGGATGCCCTTCAACTTGAAAATAGGAGGGAATCGTTTTTCCTCTTGTGGCGCCCGCCATAAGGCCATGGCGCCCGCCACAAGCACAATATGGGGCGCCTTAGTGGAAGTAGTGGGAAAACGTGGGAGTTGAGGGAAGTTGAATTTGACATGTCATGGCTTGGTCTGTGGCGCCCGCCACTGGGTAGGCCATAAGCACAAAATGCTGAACTTTAGGGTTTTTAGCCCTTTTTCACTCCTTTTCTCGATCGGGGCTCCGATTAAAGTAAAAACCTGAAAATAAAGGAAAACACAGTAATAACACAACAAAATGACAATAAAACAACTAGAATGCATGTGAAATCGGATTCGAAAATACGTAAATTTTAGTGTTATCATAAGACCCCAATTTTGACCCTAAGATCCCTCATGGCATCATAACATTGCATTTGCATTGCCTCAAGGATCATAAGCATCTTGGCTTCTTACCTTTGGGGTGGGATCACTTGTTAGTTTGATTTGAGATCACCAAGCATGCTTGAATTGTATATTATGGCTTTTCTCATTTGATTTACTAACCAAAAGCACAAAAGTATGTCACTAACATCTCTTGTTTGTAGCTTGAACAGTCACAAGGTCTAAAAGCTTCTAGGAGATCCTATGTGCATTGATATGGCCAAGAGAAGGTGAAAGAAATCATGGCAATGGTTCCCAAAGCTCTCATCCATAAAATATGCCTCCCAAGTATCTCACTTCATCATTTTGATCAAAGCAAATCAAAGGGCTTGAGGCTTGTTTCCCAAGGAAACCCTAATTCATTTGTTCATCAAATGTGCCTTGCTCATGAAGCAACCTCAACCCATGGTCAAATATAATCAAGGGAATTTCTTTAATTCATCATTTCATGCATATTTGAACTCATTCGAGTGTCCTCAATCATCAATTCATCAAGATATGAGATTTGGATTTGAGAAGTTGATCAGTCAATTCATTTGACTATTTTGAAATACACTGAGACCTAACTTTTTATGTGTTGGTCAAATGGAGATGACCCCCAGACCAAAACGGTTCTTAAGGACCATATGAACAACTTTCATGTTCATCCAAAATTTATTTGAAGCTTGGAAGGTCATAATCCATTCCAAGACATTATAGGTCATTTTGACTGAAACCCTAATTTTGGGTCAACTTCCCAAAGACATAACTCCTTCATTTTTCATGATTTTGAAGTAAGACTAAATTCATTGGAAAGCTTAGGATGTCTAATTCAAATGTTATGTTGAGAAAAATTGCAAAATCTCAAAATAAATACATGTGATAATGCAAAACATTATAGGTCACTTTGGACCAAATGCATTGAACTGTGAAAAAGTCCAACTTCAAGTGCCCATAACTTCTTCATCAAAAATCCAAATGATGCAAAATTTAAGTCCAAATTTATTAACTTGAAAATATCTACAACGTTCATGTTGAAGATGTTGTCATTTGGAGCTTGCATCATTGAGACAGAAGGGCTTGAACTTTGGCCAATTTTGAAAATTTCACATATGCATGTTTTGCGCCCTACACTTCAAGTTCAATTTTCATTCATTTCCAAGGCCCAAATGAAGTTTTGATCAACATAACATTTGTTCCTTATGCAATAAGCTTTCCAACCATTACTCATAAGGTTGCATTTTAATTTTGGACATGGCTTTTTCGAAGACTTCAATGTAATAGTGCATTTTTGGAAAATCATTTCAATTGCCATGCATGAGCTAATACAATCCAATCTGCACGTCCATTCTACTTACATCATGCATAAGCTTTCATTTCCAGTTGGAATTGGGCCCTCCATGCGCCTGTACAGGCCCATGCATGGAGGCCCTTTCCATTCATGCAAGTTTTGATTCATGCATTCAGCATTGCTTCAGCTATAAATACAAGGCCTTGGCTTCATAATTTACCAACCTGAAGGCGCCCCAACTGCTGCTGAATTGAAATCCTAGACATCACTAAAGGAACTATTACATTTCTCTTCAAATTTTTCAGATCTGAATTTTGATTTCATTGATCAATCTTCAGATCTCAAAGTTCCTAAACCTTCTCCTCTTGATCCATAGTACCTACTGTTAGCAAAAGCATCCAAAGATCTTGACTCAAATCCTTGCAATTCAAAGGTTTTCTTCAACTGTTATTTGCTTCTAATCAGCTTGTATAGTGATCTATTTGCTTTGTTGTTGTGTGATCTGAAGTCCTCTGCATAGAGGCAACATTGCTATGCTTTCAATTTTTGAAAATCATTAAGTTCACTTGAACACCACAGAATTTCCACTTCTGATTTCTCTCAATCTAGAGATCTAGAATGGAATTGAATGGTACAGTGGTGATGTACATCACCCCAGCTTTCGAATGATACCTGGATCGTGCATTTTGGTTGCTGTTTTAATTTCTTAAAATTTTGGTTTGGTCGGAAGTTGGTCGGAGAAGACGGTGGCGCTGGCCACCGTCTGTTCTCCAGATTCAATCAGAGCCTTCCATTCCATTATCCAGATTGAATATCAGCCGTTCCTTGTTTTGACTTACAATAATGCCACATGTGATGCATTCACCAAGGAACATGGTAGGCGCGCGCGTTTGGACTCTCTGATCTGCCAGCTCAATTAATGAGCTCAGATCCAATGGCTCAAGCTTTTTCCTATTTTCTAATTTCTGATTTTAATTTCTTTTATTTCTTTTAATTCCATTTTATTTCAAAAATTAATATCTCTCTCATTATTGGTCCAAAAATTATGGGACTAATTTCATTCTTCTCCTTTTAATTTCTACTTTCTAAAAATGATTTTTAATATTTTTTATTTTATCATTTGATATTTTTTAGTAATTTTCTATTTTCTGGTTATTTTTAATTCATTTAAAATAGTTTTTGATATTCAAAAAATACAAAAATATTTTTCCAACCTCTTTGAATGATGATAGATCTATGAAAAATATTCTCATCAATTTATTAATTGATTTGAGATTTATTTGAGATTTTAGTTCAATTAGGTTATTTTTATGCATTTTTAATTGATTTAAAATAGTTTCTGACTTTTAAAAATGCTAAAAAAAATTGTCAAACTTTGTTTGACCTTGTTGAACTTGGGATAATTCACTTGTACTTTTCAAAGTTGATTTGAAGTGAGTTTGAAGTTTGACCTTTCTTTATTATTTTAATTCAAGTTTTATTTTAATATTAAAAAATGCCAAAAATATTTTATTTGTTTCTTGACTTCTAATTCTCATTTTGCTTCTGTTTTTTATTTGTTTGACCTTGATCTTCTCAATCTTTGGTCAATGCTTGTTGATTAATACATACCATTTCCATTAATGCACTTTAATTCTTCATCTTCTTCTTCTTCTTCTTCTTCTTCTTCTTTTATCAATGAGTTAAAGATTGGTGGTTAGCATTGATACATGGAGGTTTAATCTTCCTTGATTCAAATCTAATTCATCTTTATCATGGATCAAGTGAATGGCTTTGTATTAAGGATAGATTGCTTCCTAAATCATACAAAGAACCTAAATCAATACAAGATCATTTCTCATCTTCTTTTTGGCATGGCAAGTTGTTGGAGTTTGATTCACTAATCAAGACCTCTAACTTGTGTTGTTGCCTACATTATTATTGACCGGCCTCAGATAGTTGTGACTTCTACGTAAGTCCAATTACGATTGCTTAACATAGCGCTAAATTTGCCTTATGGCACACTAACTATTAACTATTAACATTTACTTCTTGCACTTTACATTTATGCAATTTACTATTCTTGTACATATTATTCATTTGCTTTTCCCCCTTTGCTCATTTGAGAACATGTTTATGTTAATGCAATTTGCCTTTTGCTCACTTGAGCACATAATTGTGTATATATTATTGTGCTTGTGTTTTGTTTTGATTGTTGTGGACCAAATGCAAAGAAATGGACAAATGGACTTAGTTTCTAGGTCATTCCCTATGCAAAATTGGAGTAAAAGGACCTTAATGTTAAAGATGGATTAAAAGGACCAAACCTCTAAACTCACTCTTGTCCATTCTTGATTTGCTTCATAAAACTCTTTGATGTGTGTGCTTTTGTGCTAGGGAATCCTATGTGAGCTCAAATTGAAGAACCATTGCCATGTTCATCCCAAAGTGAAAGATACAAGAGACATTGGGGATCTTCTAAGAGCTTGTTTAATTATGTTGATTGCTTGAGCTTATTGCTTATTTGCTTGCTTATTCCAAAGGATGGGAGCTACTTGGATCATCAATATGATCTCAAGAGAGGAACTCCATTTGTGGTCCTGTTTCTTATCCCTCATATCTTGTATGATTAGGACATTAGCCATTCTTCTTCTTCCCTCCACTCTAACCCAAGCCAAAACTTTTGTGCAAATATTTAACACTTGTTTTCAAACATTAGAAACCTAAGCCTTATGCTTTTGATTTTCAAACTTACTTTTCATAACACTTATTTTGAATTGAACTTTTAAGTCAACTTTAACCATACTTTGTAAATACTTTTCATTGGTAAATACCACTCATTCAAATACCTTTTTATGGTTTCAATGGCCACTCTCTTAATCAAACTTTTTTTATAACCTTTAACTATTAGGTTTGAGTTATCCTTGAGGTAGATGTAATGCTCACCTATATCCTTAGTGATGGACAATGAGTCTTCCATGCTTATTATAGGGTTAACCCCTCACTAGCATGTTGAAGTTATCCTCACATGGTGGATTTGTGGTTTTAGGTTGAGTTTCCTCCCTTGGATAACAAAAGACCTTAAGGCTTTTGGACCAACCAATTCACCAACTTGTTTTTTTTTAGATTTTTATCCCGAACTACGAGGTTTTGATCCTAATATTTTTAAGATGGTACGTAGGCAATGGGTTTATCCATCCAAACACAAAAATGTAAATAACTTGTATATTCTCTTCTCATCTCTACAATCATGTTTGCACAAACAAATTTTCACAAAATACCAACCTTACAACAAATGTGAAAAGGGCTCCCTAGGAGTACCTAGGATGTTTTGGGTGCTTAAAACCTTCCCATTGCATAACCAACCCCCTTACCCCGATCTCTGACATTTTTACTAGTTTTTGATTCGATAAAACTTTTAGGTTTTTGTTCGCTTTCTAACCATTCCTTTGGATAAATAGAAGTGCGGTGGCGACTCGACTTGTATGGTTTACCTTGGATTTAGTCAATATCTCTAATGGTAACGAATACCCCGCTACAGAAAAGTGGCGACTCTGCTGGGGACATTTTCCTAGTGGGTTTTGCCTACTTTTCATATTTGTTGTATTGTTGTGTATATTATTTTGTGACATATTTTTTGTGCAATTTGGGATTACTGTATTGTATGTAATGATTGAATTGCTTGAATATTAATTCCTTGTATGCTTGGTGATGTTTCTGAGATGAGTTCTATACCCGAACTCGAGTGCACTTAGGATAGGAGAATGACATAGTCTTGTTGACTTGTGTGGAGTTATTCCTTAGCAAGTTGACTTGCAAGCCCATTCACTTGGTGGAGGCCATGTTTGGATCAATAATGTTACACAAGTAGTTGTGGTTAGACATTACTCTTTCCAATATAGACCTTAGAAGCCAAGGACCTTAGTTTACCAAGCCCATCTTGGCCTATTCTTAGGATGTAGTGCGAAAGTCGTTCAAGTGTAAGATTTGATACGATTGTTACGCGATACTACACTCATATGAGTCTCTCTTGAGAATATTTTTGGAATACGAGTAGTCGTTTCTCCGATAATATCCGAAAGATGGGATGATGACTATGGGAACCTCTTGTAGAACATGTTTGGCGGGTTTAAACCCTAGTACACTCCCTTTGGGTGGTTCTTAACCGAGACTCCATGCTCGTGACTTGCAACAAACCCTTGATTCATGGTTGATCCGTTTTTGTATCCTTAATATCAATGGAACTTGGGTGTTGATAAGGTGCAAACCATAATCCACCAAAATGGATGATTGATATTAAGGATGACATGATCCATCCCATGACCTTTGTTTGGTTTGCTTTGCTTGATCCTTGAGTGTGATTGTTGCATCCATGCACTCATGCATTCATTTGCATCCATATCATCAATAATGAGAAAATTTTCAAGGAACTTAAGAGGTCTATTTGCAAATTTTCAGACATGGAAAGACAAAGAAAGAATACAAAGAAGTACAGTTTTAGACAACCCAACTTGAAAGAGCTAAGGAATTTGACATCCTATGTATTAGATCCCTTGGGTTTCAAGGCTCGTTTTGGGAAGCTTCTATCTGTTCTGACTACTCAGGTGGACGAAGGATTGATGAGTGTATTGGTGCAGTTTTATGATCCCTTGTACCGTTGCTTCATATTTCCGGATTTTCAGCTCTTTCCCACGCTTGAGGAGTATGCCTACCTTGTGGGTATACCTATTCTAGACTAGTTGATGTTCAGTGGCTTAGAGAGTCTTCCTACTTCTCAAGAGATAGCTGATATATTGCATATAGATGAATCTCTGGTTGGTACTCATATGACTACCAAAGGTGGAATTCAAGGTCTCCCTTCTGAGTTCCTCATTGCTCAAGCTACTATGTATGGGAAGGCCATGAGTGAGGACGCCATTGAGGCCATATTTGTACTTCTCATCTATGGGCTAGTGTTATTCCCCAACATCGACAAGTTTGTGGATGTGAACGCTATTAGGATTTTCTCTACTCTTAATCCCGTTCCGACTCTGTTGGGTGACACTTACTTTTCTTTGCATATGAGGAATGCAAAGGGTGGTGGTACCATTGTGTGTTGTTTGCCTCTGTTGTACAAGTGGTTTATTTTGCACTTGCCACAGACGGTCGCCTTCAAGGAGAACAAAGGATGTCTACGGTGGTCCACGAGACTTATGTCTCTCACTAATGATGATATCTTTTGGTACAACCCTGTATATGATGGTGTGCAGATTATCGACTCTTGTGGTGAATTCTCCAATGTGCCTTTTCTTGGTACATGTGGTGGGATTAACTACAACCCTGTTTTGGCACGTCGTTAGCTTGGGTTCCCCCTAAAGGATAAACCTAATAACATTCTGTTGGAGGGTGTGTTCTTTCAGGAGGGTAAAGATCCTCAAGGCTTGAAGGGCAGGATGGTCCGCGCTTGGCACAAGATCCATAGGAAAGGAAGGAAAGAGTTGGGTCTAAAGAACTGTATTGCTTTTGAGCCTTACACTTCTTGGGTTAGGAGGAGAGCTTTCGAATACCTCATGCCTTATGAATATCCAAGACCTACACCTTTGGTTGTGGCTGGGCCTTCAACCCTCCCTAACCAAGGAGTAGAGGAGTTGAGAGACGAAGACCGTTCACGTGCTTGGATCCGTGAACGAGAGGAGTTGCTTCAGCAGATCAAGGAGAAGGATGCTTTGATAGAGTTCCTTGAGCACCAAGTTATTGATGAGCCTGACGATGCATTGACTTCTCTACTTCCTCAGTCTTCCAAGTTTTGGAAGAGGAAGTACGATCGACTCACGAAAGAGAAGGCAGACATGGAGGCAGCCTACGAGAGGGAGGTGAAGAGGCTTCGTGCATCTTATCTTCCAGTCTCCAGAGCTTTAGATGATTGCTTCTAGGGTTCCATAGGATGTTCATTTTCCTTCTCTCTTGTATTGTATTTGGTTACTAAGATTGTACTTCTCTAGTGTAAAATCTTTTCCAAATATTATTTGATATGATATTTCCATATGTGATAAATGTTTAATATTCCCAATATTTGCAAATAGAACTCTAAAGTTCCTCTGATATAAAAAATTAAAATCATATGCATTGCATGCATCATGTGCATAAGCAGGTTTTTCTCCAGGCTTCTTGTTCTATGGTCTAAATCTGTGTTCTTCATTTATTTTGAAGACAAGCTGACTCACCGATACTACACCCGAGCCAACGCATCAAGACTAATGGATCATTTGGAACAAGAGAACCGTGAGCTTAAGGAGGAAGTAGCCAGATTGACTGCCCTGATGAAGTCATTCATGGCTGCCTAGAGCCAGTCGTCTCCGACACCTTCAACTCCTCCCCAGAGGACAGTCATCTCTAAGATTGCCTCATCAACAGTGCCTACGGCCAGCACCCACTTCGCACCAACAGCCATGCCTGCCAGGTTTCCTTGGGGATGCCTCCCAACTTCATGCCTGAGGGTCCTGCACCCACCTTTGCTTCTCTACCGGCATCTAGCCCAGTCCTAGTTGTTCCTCCTCCTGTCGTGCATACTATACCCAGAGTAGACGACACCATCTATCATTCTGAGTCGTCTGAGGGCCCAGATGTCTATGAAAAGATGGATGCTATGAATGATCAATTTCTTGAGCTCCGCAAAGAATTGAAAACTCTTCGAGGAAAAGACCTCTTCGGCAAGTCTGTTGTTGAACTCTACTTGGTCCCAAATGTCAAAATCCCTGTAAAGTTCAAGGTACCTAACTTTGAAAAGTACAAGGGAAATACTTTCCCTCTCATCCACCTGGTCATGTATGCCAGAAAAAGGTTGACTCAGACCGACAATGACCAGCTTCTCATCCACTACTTCCAGGACAGTTTGTCTGGTGCTGCCCTGAGATGGTATATGGGCTTGGACAGCGCGAACATCCGATCCTTCAATGACCTTGGCGAGGCCTTCGTCAAGAAATACAAGTATAACATGAATATGGCTCCCGATAGGGATCAATTGAGAGCCATGTCCCAGAAGGACAAGGAAACTTTTAAAGAATACGCCCAGAGGTGGCGAGAGGTAGCAGCACAGATTGTGCCCCCGCTGGAGGAGAAAGAAATGACCAAGATCTTTTTGAAGACCTTGAATTCTTTTTATTACGAGCGGATGATTGCCAGCGCTCCCTCTGACTTCATCGAGATGGTGAACATGGGGATGTGCCTGGAAGAAGGAGTCAGGGAAGGGCGCCTGACCAGAGAAGAAGGCTCTTCTGCCAAACGGTATGGGACGTTTGGAAAGAAGAAAGATGGCGAGGCACATGTTGTGACCTCCCATGCTAAACCAAGAAGACCCTCTGTGAGGAGGAAGATCGTGCCTCCTGCCGGTAACCAGCATCAGGTGGCTCACATAGCACCGGTTTTCAGAGACAACCAATAGTATCAGCATCACAACAATAATCAGCAACAACCACCTCCGCAATATCAACAACAACAACACCGTCCTCAACAGCAGGCCTACCAGCCTCGAAACAGTAATCAAGCCAGTACAAGCTATGAGAGGAAGAGGGTCACCTTCGATCCTATTCCCATGACCTATGCCAAATTATATCCCTCTTTGATAGAGAGGAAATTGATTACTCAACGAGACCCACCGGCTATACCTACCAACCCTCAGTGGTGGTATAAGCCCGAATTACACTGTGTTTATCATTCTGGTGTTCCCGGACACGACGTGGAAAATTGCTACCCACTGAAGACCAAGGTTCAAGACCTTGTGAGATATGGTATTTTGTGTTTCGAGGACGTGGGTCCTAATGTAAAGAAGAACCCATTGCCCGAACATGGGAAATCTGTCAACATGGTCCAGGGTTGTCCTGGTAAATACAAAGTCAAATATGTCAGCCATATTCGACAATCTCTGGTCGAGATGCATAGACTACTGTGTGAATACAGTCATTACGAGCACGACCATGATAGATGTCGAGTTTGCACTGTCAATCAAAGAGGATGTCGCCAAGTCCGCAAAGATGTTCAAGAAATGCTGGATGAAGGAGTCATTGAGATACTTCATAACAGAAATGTTGATGAAGATGCTGATGAAGTCAACGTAATTTCTCCGGTGTTTCGGATCCATGAGCCTGTTATTATCAAGTACGATGGTAGCAAGCAAAAGGCTTCTCCTTCTTTGACCATTAAACCGGCCGGCCCTGTGCCATACTCTTCTGAGAAAGCGGTCCCCTATCGCTACAATGTTGTAGCATTAGAGGATGGGAAAGAGGTTCCCCTGCCCTCTACATCTGTTGTTAATGTTGCCGATGTCAGCAGCTTGACCCGTAACGGTTGTGTCTTCTCGGCTCCGCCAAAATCTCAAGCTGATGTTCGAAGGGCTGATGCTGTTGATTATGTTGAACGCCCGTTTGGGACTGCTGTGAATGCTACGAATCTGGCACTTGCTGCCAAACCTACCTCTGTTGTAAGAGCTTCTGTTTCTGCTGGCCAGAGTGGCAATGCGAAAGAAGACTATGATAAGATGTTGAGGCTCATCAAAAGAAGTGAGTACAACGTGGTAGATCAACTTCTACAGACGCCATCCAAGATCTCTATACTATCCTTGCTGATGAATTCAGAACCCCACCGAGAAGCTCTTCAGAAGGTGTTGGATGTGGCGTATGTAGATCATGACATCACAATAGAGCAATTTGACTGTATTGTTGCAAACATCATCGCTTGTAACAATTTAAGTTTTTGTGATGCTGATCTCCCCGAGGAGGGAAGAGACCACAACTTGGCACTACACATCTCTATGAGCTGTAAAGATGATGCCATGTCCAATGTGCAGGTGGACACTGGGTCATCATTGAATGTGTTGCCAAAGTCCACTCTTGCAATGTTGTCATATCAGGGGCCTCCCATGAGGCAGAGTGGAGTGGTAGTGAAAGCTTTCGTTGGGTCCCGAAAAACTGTGATTGGAGAGGTTGAGCTCCCAGTCAAGATTGGACCAAGTGATTTCCTAATCACCTTCCAGGTCATGGATATCCACCCATCGTATAGTTGTCTATTGGGCAGACCATGGATTCATGAGGCAGGCGCCGTGACATCCACCTTACCCCAAAAATTGAAGTTTGTCAAAAACAAGAAGCTGGTGGTGGTAGGGGGAGAGAAGGCTCTCCTAGTTAGCCATTTGTCTTCCTTCTCTTACATAGATGTTGAGGATGAAGTTGGAACGCCATTCCAAGCTTTATCTATTGCTGAGCCTATTAAGAAAGGAACTTCTTCATTTGCGTCCTATAGAGATGCAAGTTGGCCATCGAGCATGGTGCAATAGCTGGATTGGGGCAAATTATTAAGCTAGAAGACAAAAAATCCTGGGCTGGCATAGGGTACTCTTCTGGCGTCTTCAATAAGTATGGGTTGTTCAAGAGTGGTGGATTCATCCACACCGGTCAAGATGAGGAAGTTGTTGCTATTGTGGAAGAGGATGCAGAGGAAGATTTTGGTAACTTTGTCATCCCTGGAGGGGTCTGCAATAATTGGGTCGCTGTTGATGTCCCAACAGTTATCCATAAGTCAAAGTAATGTTCATTGTGTCTAAAAACCCTCCTCCCATGCCAAAAGGAGGAGTGTGACATTGTTGGCTCATAAATACAATGATATTTTCATTCAATAAATTCATGTTAAATGTTTGTTTTCCAATTATTTTCCCTTTTCACTTTTGCATGAAATTGGTGATCATATAAAACCCTAAAAATAAGAATGAAAT
Organism: Lathyrus oleraceus; assembly: GCF_024323335.1. Taxonomy (NCBI): domain Eukaryota; kingdom Viridiplantae; phylum Streptophyta; class Magnoliopsida; order Fabales; family Fabaceae; genus Lathyrus; species Lathyrus oleraceus. Next base: position 395,065,549 of record NC_066585.1, read on the forward strand.
CAATCTTTTCATCTGCATAATGATTTGCCTTGCTTGAATTCTAAAATCTTTTATATCCAAAATCATTATGCAGGTTGATCAAACCCATTGAACATAATGATCCAACACCATCTCCTAACTTTGAGTTCCCTGTATTTGAGGCAGAAGAAGATGATGTTGAAGAGATTCCTGACGAGATTATCCGTCTACTTGAGCATGAAGAGAAGATCATTCAGCCGCATCTTGAGAATCTGGAAACAATCAACTTGGGGTCTGACGTTTTTGTTAGAGAAGTGAAGATTGGGGCACTCCTGGAAGAGTCTGTTAAGAAGGGGTTGATTGAGTTGCTACGAGAATACGACGACGTCTTTTCCTGGTCATATGAAGACATGCTTGGTCTGGATACAAACATCGTGCAACATTTCCTGCCTTTGAAGCCTGAGTGCGTGCCTGTGAAGCAGAAGCTCAGAAGAACTCATCCCGATATGGCAGTGAAGATCAAAGAGGAAGTTCAGAAGCAAATTGATGCGGGGTTTCTGGTGACTTCTACATATCCTCAATGGGTGGCCAATATTGTGCTCGTGCCTAAGAAAGATGGAAAAGTCCAAATGTGTGTGGACTATAGAGACTTGAATAAAGCTAGCCCTAAAGATGATTTCCCTTTACCACATATTGATATGTTGGTAGATAATACAGCTAAATTCAATGTCTTCTCGTTTATGGACGGATTTTCCGGATATAATCAGATTAAAATGGCACCCGAGGATATGGAGAAGACAACATTCATCACACCTTAGGGAACATTCTGTTATCGAGTGATGCCTTTCGGTTTGAAGAACGCTGGAGCCACGTATCAACGGGCTATGACTACCTTGTTTCATGATATGATGCATAAGGAGATCAAGGTATATGTTGATGATATGATTGCAAAGTCAAGAACGGAAGTTGAACATGTAAAGCACTTGTTAAAGCTTTTTCAGCGTTTCAGGAAGTATAAGCTTCGTCTGAATCCTAACAAGTGTAAATTTGGAGTCCGTTCCGGCAAGTTATTGGGCTTTATTGTCAGCGAAAGAGGTATTGAGGTTGATCCTGCGAAGGTCAAAGCAATACAAGAAATGCCTGCGCCCAAAACTGAGAAGCAAGTCCGAGGTTTTCTTGGCCGCTTGAATTACATTTCCAGATTCATATCCCACATGACTGCCACATGTGCGCCGATATTCAAGCTTCTCCGGAAAGATCAGTCTCATGATTGGACCGAGGATTTCCAAAAGGCCTTTGACGGTATTAAAGAGTATTTGTCTGAGCCTCCGATTTTGTCTCCGCCTGTGGAAGGGAGACCATTGATTATGTATCTGACGGTTCTTGAAGATTCAATGGGTTGTGTCCTTGGTCAGCAAGACGAATCAGGGAAGAAAGAGTATGCTATCTACTACCTGAGTAAGAAGTTCACCGAGTGTGAGTCCAGATACTCAATGCTTGAGAAAACACGATGTGCTTTGGCTTGGGCTGCTAAGCGCTTACACCAGTATATGTTGAATCATACGACTTGGTTGATATCCAAAATGGATCCAATCAAGTATATCTTTGAAAAGCCTGCTTTAACTGGGAGGATTGCCCGTTGGCAGATGTTGTTATCTGAGTATGATATTGAGTATCGAGCTCCAAAGGCTATTAAAGGTAGTATCTTGGCTGACCACTTGGCACATCAACCTATTGAGGATTATCAGTCAGGTCAGTATGACTTCCTGTAACACCTCAAAATTTGCCCTCCTCTCTTGGGACTAAGCATTAACATATTGCATACATTTTTAGGTCATTAGGCATTTCATATTGCATACCATGTGGTTACATTGTGCAAGCCATCTTCCCAAGTCTTGATCAGAAGATGAGGAAGTCAGAAAGTGCAAGCCTAGGGTTTTACTGATTGATCACTGGCCATCTGAGGATTGGGCTGTGAATTAGGGTTTCAGGATTCTCCATGGATATTGGTCTTCATCTTGATTGAAGTGATACATCATCATCATCATGGTTGGATGTCATCAGAAGATTGAAGCTCATTCCTTGAGATTAGGGTTTTGACCACTGGTCAACCCTAATCAGTTGTATTGGGCCAGTCAGGGCTGGATCAGGAGATGAGGTTTATGATGGTTATGGGGTTCATTTTGTGATTATATGGTGCTTATTGAGGCTAGGGTTTCACCCTTGAGCCATTTCAGTTGAAGATTGGAGCTCAGATTGATCTATGCATTGCCAGATTCATCTGTCAGCTGAAAAGTCAACTGTGGTCAACTGTGCATGATCTGATGGATTTGGAGGTGGAAATGAGTTGGATACACTTCATTCATGTTGGAACAAGTGTTATTTGACATCTCAAAGCTCAAAAATGAAGGAAATCAAGTCAGGACAAAAACTGCCAAAAATAGAAAGTGACTTGTAATTGAAGTTTCCAAAAATGGAAAGTTTTGGACCTCAAGGCCACGTGTCCAAGGAAGCTTCAAATGAAAATTTGTTCAACATGAAAGTTGTAGATCTTGTTCTCACCTTTCCAAAAAGTCCAAGAACTTGAAAATCCAATGTATGGTTTGAAAATTAGGGCTCAGTGAATTTCAAAAATGACCTGTAATCAGGAGGTCATAAGTTCCACATACTTTGTCCAAATTGCAAGTTCTTTATATGCACAAACTCCATTTGACATGTACTTTGAGGGTGCATCATTGGATTTGTTCAAAAATGGCCAAGGCAAAAAGTCACTTTTCAACTGGACAGCTGAATTGGATCAGGGGCAAAATTGTCCAAATGTCAAAATAATTGGAATTTTTGAATGGGACTTTTTCCAACACCTCAGGAATGGCATTTTAAGTGTGTTTGAATATTCATTTCATGGCTAAGGCATGTAAATTGGATTTTGGCTTGGAAAGTGAAAGTGCCAAAAATGGACAAATTACTACACACATGTGAATTTGAGAATGGAGCAACTAATGGACATGAAACAAGTTTCTACACATCTCATATGTCATTTGGGGATCGCTTGAGCTGTCAAAACAGCTGGCACTAGCTGGGATGATGTATTTACCATTTTGCCCTTGTTTACAAAATTACAATTTCACTTAACATTCCATTTTGCTAATTAAGTGGATTAAGGCATGATTAAGCTACCGTATATAATCTAAATCATCTCCTAATCATAACAGAATTCACAATCTCCAAGAACCAGATCTGAAACTTCCACATTCTCTCAAAACCCTCAAGAACACCAACACTTTCAATTCCAAAATTCTCCATCAATTCTACACCAAAGTTCGAAATCCTTTTTGGTTTGAATTCACATAATCATCCTCTCAAACTGTTTTGATGATTTGGAGGGAGAGGAGTATGAAATCGCAGCTGCATCTTCAAGCATCATCCATGGTGAAATTGAATTTTGAGCATTAGGAGCAACATTGATCGAACCTGAGCTTCGCACCTTGCTTCTTCATCATTATTCAACAACTGTTTTGAAGAAAAGAGCGCGAAGAATAGCTCCATAAGCACTGCCATTTCCAGGTTTGAGCAAAAATCGATCATCACCATTTGCTTAATAATTATATGCGTTAGAAAGAGCATGAAATGTAGGTTCTGATGATGCTTGTGGTTTTAGAAATAGTGACCTGTAGCGTGAGATATCTTGAAATGAAATTATGAACTCAAACCCTAGATCGAGCGATTCGTGAGTTTTAGGAATTGTTAGGATAAATGGAGATGATGTTCGTGTTCTACATGTTCATACGAGTCTATTGGTTATACGCATGTCCGTTTTCATGAATGTTTGATGTTCTTCGTGTTTTTCAATTTTCTGGAAAATTTCTTGATGAAGACGAAGCTGGAAGGTGTTTTGATCCAAATTTCCGTTCAAATATTTGAATCCGCTGTTTACCGCCCGCGCCAAAATAATTACGGAAATGCCATTGGACTTTAATTAATTTTGTTTAATTATTTAAAAATTGTTTAGGACATGAAAAAATTCATAAAAAATAGGGAAAAAATCAGAAAATTGTGAGGAAAATTTTGTTGACTTCCTTGTTGACCATAGGATTTTTTTGACCTATTGGTCAAAGTTGTGCATGGCAAATATTTTAGTTGACCTAGGGTTTTCTAATGTATGTTCATTTTTGCTATGTTTTGCCAATTGACTTGTGAAATGTCCATATCATAAAATAAATTTGTGGAAATTTTTGTGGTGATTCTTGATTCATTGAGGTTCATTTATATGTAAATTTTGTGGATTTTTGATACCTGGCCTTTGAGTTATGATTTTTTGGAACATAGGTGTGACAATTTGTGTCACACCTCTTGATGTCAACTTGTGGAATTTAATTGATTGACCTATACATGTTAGAATTGAATGAAATTTTGCATGGTGAATTGTTGACATGTTAGGATGCTTGGTGAATTTTTGTAGAATTTTTCACTGCCTTTTCTAATTGATCATGATTTTTCATTTCTGGTGATTGAATTTGCAAGTCCATGTGACCTAGGTTGGTAGAATGATTGAGAAATGCTCATGTTGTATTGTATGGCCATGAAATTTGATATGCATGAACTAGACACATGTTAGGACCTCCCTGTTTTGGTCTCATCCATTTCTTTTTTGTTTTCAATGAGATATGAATTTTTGATGTGGATGTATGCATTGATGATGTGGTTTGAAGCATGAAATTGTGACTGTTTTTGTTGATTTTCATTGACATGGTTCTATTTGCCCAATTGAGCTCAAATTTGACATGGTAGACCTTGAGGATCCCCTGTTTAGGTGTAATTTATTTGATAATTTTTAGATTTGTTTTGATGTGGATTTGAATGCAATACTTCTGTTGGTATGCTTGGTGGTTCATTTAACCTAATATGGTTTGTTTTGTGCATGAATTGGATATGGTGGATGATATAAACATGAGACCAATGATGTTTGCTCTTGTTTGATGTTAATTTGATGTTGGTTGATGAATACCTTGCTGTTTTAGATTTTTTCTTGCTTTTGGACCCTAGGCTTGGCCTAGTGGTCTAGTTGCTAATATTTGCTTGATTTTTCAGGATCAAAAAGCAATGCACATGGATAATGGTCCAAATCAATTTTGATTGATGTTGTTGATGTTTGTACACTAACATAGCATTGTTTTGTAGGTGTTGAAGCTTGGGCTTAAGCCTTGAGTTTGCCTTGTGTTGTGCATAGTTTGTTTAAGCTGGTTAACTGTTTATTGTTTACAGTTTGTCTGATTGAGTACTGACTGAGTTTGATTGTTTCCAGGTACTTTAGTTGCTCAGTTCCTTGTGAACTATTGCTTTGCTTTGCTTTGCTTAAGCAACTTGCATAGAGGTATAATTCTCTAAACTTCATGTAGTCTGGAGACCCGGCTGTTACCGGGCCGGGCAAATAAATGTCTGAAGTCCTCCTTAAGAGGCAATGATTGTGGTTGTTTATTTTTAAGCCCAAGCAGGTGAAAGTCCTTTAAATAAGGCAATTGGTGGAAGGTAGGGGTATGCAGCCTACCCCCCACTATTCAGTTGAGTCTTCTCCTTGCTCCCATTACATGGTTGTAGCATTGAGATCAAAAGCCCAAGATCCTGTGCAGTGCACATTGTGTCTGAGTCATCGAGTATAGAAGGGTTCCCCTATTCTGGACCCATGCTCATTTGTCAGCTCTCCCTGGTTAGGGATAAGAGCTGTGAGGTCTGATCCTCACTTCATCCTTTCATCTGCTTCACCTTAGCCTCGTAATGGCAAGGTTAAGAGCAAACACAGCCTGTACAGACGATTGCTTAGGCAGTCAAACCTGATTGATTGAGCCCCCTTGTTTGGCTATAGTGCGTGTTATGTGGATATCTGATTGACATGCTTGTTTGAGATACCTGTTCTCATTCGATGATATATGATTGTATGCTTGTGTGCTAGCTTCTTTCCTGGTTAGGTTAGTTTGCTTATGCAAGTAGGATAGAAAACCAAACTTAGGGTTAACGGTGCATGACAACATTAGGCTCGAGTCTCAGCTCCCTAGTCGTGTATCTTTCCCCGGTTTCTGGTTAGCAAGTTAGTCCCTTTCAGGGGAACTACATCGCCCTGATCCTCGTTCCAGACGAGGTATGTAGGCAGGGGGTCGTGCGAGACCTCTCCGGGCGCCTTTTTCTTTTTTGCGTGTGTTTGTTTGTATGTTTGTTGTATGTTATTGATTGTTTTGGGTTCGGATGCTGACATAAGCCCAGGATTGGCTGTCGGGCTCCAGGTTTGCCCTTGTGAGTGTGTTTTGGTTCGGATGCCGACGTAATTCCATCCAGTGGTTGTCGGGCTCCATGTTTGCCACCCTTGCTTGTTTGTATGTTTTGTGTTGTTTGGCGTGCGTAAGCCGAACTACAGTGGCTCTGATTCTTGTTCCAGACAAGATATGTAGGCATAAGGTGCGATACCTTATCGAGCCCGTTTCTCCTAACCCCACCTGCGTTCCCCGTGTGTGTGTGTGTGATGTTTAGCAACCTTTTCTTTATTCTAGGACGTGGATCCCGTCGAGTACGACGGACGTGAGGGGTGCTAATACCTTCCCCTCGCGTAACCGACTCCCGAACCTTTTCTCTCTGGTCGCGAGACCATGTCTTTCCAGGTTTCTCTGAGCGTTTCCTTTCCCTATCTTGGGATAAATAACGTTTAGTGGCGGCTCTGTGTGTTTTATTTCTTTTTATTTTGAGTCTCGCCGGTTGATTTTTCGCAGGATGCGACAGCTGGCGACTCTGCTGGGGAAACACCGATGTAGACCTATGCTGGTCCATCGTCCCTAGGCGAGTCCTTCCTAGCGTTCTAGGATTAGTTTAGGTTGCTTGTGATGTGTGATTTATTGCATTTATTATTCTAACCTGTGTATATATTTGCATTAATGTTTGCATGCATCATACTATCATGTTGTTGCCGTCCTCTGTGCAGGTGGTTCCTCTGTGTGGGGTGGGTGTTCTGAGTGGGGCTAAAACCCAGGCCCGAGTATACACCTAGGATTAGTGTGGTCTCATGTTCCTCATTTGCTGGATCAGCATATTGTTGCAACGTGACATACCACAAGCCAGACGAGGTTCATTTGATAGTGCTTTCCTCTGTGGAGTATCCACTTTGGTTTAGTTACGTCTTCTGAGCTATTGACTCTGGTGACCGATCATTTCCCGGATCTTTGGTTGAGACGATCTCAGGAGAGCTGCAATGGCACACCCGAAAGGGCAAACCCATTGAGTATCTCTGCCCGATTGTCGAGACTATTGTCCGCCTTAGGATGACCTGTTTAGAATTTACCTGTGAGGGGAGGGTGATTCTTTCAGATGCATGTTCAGATGCATTCAGATGGTGACTTTTTGATCAGTGAGTCAGAGACATATTTATAAGTCGGATTTATGGTCATTTATTGCCGTGACGCCGGAGTGCTGTCCGTGATTTATCAGTGGGGATCCGTTTATTTCAGGATTCCCCGGGCCGAGATATTTATCAATGGGGATCCGTTTATTTCAGGATTCCCCGGGCCGATTCAGATGATTGTGAATGTCTGCTCAGAGATTGTCAGATGGTGATGATGATGTATCTGTCTTCCGTTTATTTCGAAACCCGTGGGTCAAATTGGTGGTTACATATTCCCTCAGATGGTTATGATCAGTTCAGAAATCAAGGCTGTGACTCAGAGCAACAAATGATCAGATGACTTGGAGGATGGCCCAGTGCATTGCATACATCTGCATCATTCTCATTTTGCATTCATCTGCATCAAACTCACGTCTAGCCATATGGGGAGTATTATGGATTGAGAATCTGGTTGAGAGACATCTTGAATTTCAGAATGTGGAAGTCAAAATATCATCTGTCTCGATGAAATCAGAATCAAAGGACAGAAGCTTCCTCATATGGATAGACGTTGCATTCATGCATATTAACCTGTTTGCTGTTTTGCAGGAATCATTGCTCGCGCTCGTAGAGTCATCCCTTTGCACTCAACTCGTCCTCACAGATACTTCACCAGACGCAATACTCCCAGACTGATGGATCCTCCCAACGCTGACATCCTCGAACTGAAAGAGAAGATGAGAGAGCTGATCAATGTCATGCAAGAGTTCGCCTCGGGGCAGAAAGTAATTGCCGAAAAGGTGAGGAGGATTGAAGACTGGCTGAAGATGGGGAACATGCAAGGAAACGCTTCGTCGTCTGGACCGAAGAAATCTTTTGGTAATGACCAGCACAAGGATGAGGGTGAATCGAGTGCTGTGTACGCCCAGAGAGGACACGGTAGGGGTCGTTACTACCAGCACACCGCTGCGGTAACTATTCCTGCTGACAATCAGCCTGCACAACAGCAACAGCAGCGTCAGCCATTTCAGCGGAGGTCTCAGAGGGTAGGATATCCAGTCAGGAGGAGGATGAGTGATCGGCATTTTGACAGGCCGCCTGTGACATATTCTTTCCTATTGAAAAAGCTGAAAGATATGGGGCTGGTACAGTTGAGGACTTTGGCACCTATGGGACTTGATCAAAGGCCAGCCAATTTTGATGAAAATGTTAAATGTGAATTCCATTCGGGTGCTCCCGGGCACAGTGTAGAGGACTGCAAAGCTTTTAAGCACGTAGTCCAAGACCTGGTGGATTCAAAAGCAATCAACTTTGCTCCATCTCCCAACGTTAATGCCAATCCAATGCCGGCACATGGTCGGGCGATGGTGAGTGCAATTGCTGAAGATTCAGATCACGCCTATACAGTGGGTAAAGAAACTGACAGTGACTGGGAGATTGATCAATGGATAAAATCGTGCGTACCAGGAAGCTGGAAGGCTTAAAAAGATCATCACTGTCACTCATTCGGAAGAGTAATGATTTCTGTTTTGATTTTATCTGCATGAAAGCCATACGTGTTGCCCGACACGTAATGGTCCATTGTAAGGGCCACCTCATGTTTAAATTTGCATTTTCTGCATCATTAATAAATGGATGTTTTTCAGTCAAAAAGCGGTGTTCCCTGTTTTTCATTTATTTTTACAGTTTAAAAACAAATAAAAATGGCAATGTTTATTTTCATTTTTCTTTTTTGATTTGTCTCGTCCCAAAGTCGAAAAATAATTCTCCGGATCTCGTTGATAACAATTTGGTTACACCTCATATGACTTCGATAAACCGAGCGATCAGGCTGAAGAAGAAGGCGAAGAAGATTGTGATCTGCTGGAATTAGCCAGGTTGTTGAAACAAGAGGAGAAGGTGATTCAGCCGCATGAAGAGCGGATTTAGATTGTTATTCTAAGCACCGAGGTCAGAAAGGAAGTGAAATTGGAGCCGCTTCAGAGGCGAATCGAGACCAGAATGGTAGCCTTGTTGAAAGAGCATATGAATGTTTCTACTTGGTCATGTCAGGATACGCCAGGGTCAAACACCGATGTCGTTGCTCACAAGCTACCATGGAGAGAAGGCAGTCCTCTAGAAAAGCAGAACGCTGGTGCCACGTATCAGGGTGACTTTGTTTCATGATATGATTCATCATGAAGTTGAATGCTGTGCTATGACATGATAGCAAAGTCCCGAAACAGAAGAGGGGTATCTGGTAGATCTGGCCAGGTCGTTTGACTAGTGGAGATTATTCAAACTGAGGTTGAATTCAGATAAGTGCACTATCAGAGTGCAGTTCGGTAAATTGTTGGGGTTCATTATAAGTGGGAAAGAGGAATCGAGGTTGGTCCTGCAAAAAAAAAAAAAAAAAAAAAAAAAAAAAAAATGCCTGAACCGAAAAAGTAAAGAAAGAGGTTCGTGGTTTCTTAGAAAGATTGAACTACCTGTCATGGTTCACATCTCATCTAACAGCCACGTGTGAACCCACATTCGAGATGTTGAAAAAAAGAAGATCAAACGGTCAGGTGAAATAATGATTGCCAAGGGGCATTGAAGAAATAAAAGAAAAGTTGCAGGAACCTCTGATTCTGATGCCTCCCTATGGAAAAAAATTGTTAATCTGTACTTGACAGCCTTCGAGGGGTCTACGAGGTGTATTGGGTCAGCATGACAAGTCTGGTCGAAAAGAGCATGCAATTTACCTTAGCAAAAAGTTTACCGACTGTGAAACAATACATTCACTGTTCGAGAAAACTTGCTGTACTTTGGCATAGGCTGCTCGCCGACTGAGACAGTATATGCTGGTTCATACCACTTTGTGGATTTCCGAGATGGATCTGATCAAGTATGGGTTTGAGAATCCAGCATTTACCGGACGGGTTGTGAGAAGGGAAAAATGTTGATCAATTCGTAATACTCTCAGAAAGCAATCAAGGAGTGTATTGTCTAATTACATTGCTCTGCAACCTATTGAGGGTTATCAACCGAGGACGTTTGAGTTCCCTGATGAGGACATCTCGAGGTGCTCTAATCGAAAGATTGAGAGTAACCGATCCCGGAGGAGGGGCCTGACCCTGAATCCGAATGGATTATGATGTCTGATGGGGAGGATAAGGTGGATGAGTTAGTGCTTTCCGGGGCACGTTGGAATGTACCAACGATGGTGACCGAGTACGAAGCTGGTATCCTGGGTACTGTACCGCGGTACGTACGTCTGCTGGGGCACACGCCTTTCTCACTTAGAAAGCCTGATAGAGGAAAAGAGGCTAACAGCCATCTGTCATGGGCAGTTGTACCAGCAAAGGATGAAACGTGCTTTTGACAAGAAAGTGCGACCTCGGGTGTATCACGTAGGTGATATGGTGCTGAAAAGGATCCTTCCTCCTCAAAATGATCGAAGGGGCAAGTGGACGCCCAATTATGAAGGTCCATTCGTGGTCAAGAAGGTTTTCTCTGGTGGAGCCTTGTTGTTAACGACCATGGATGGCGAGGATTTTCCATCCCCTGTGAATGCGGACGCAGTTAAAAAAATACTTCGTATAAATTGACCCGCTGGACGAAAAGAATAAAATAGTCCAGGCAAAAATGGGCATCCCGGCGAACCAAAAAACAGAAAGAAAGGTTCGGGCAAAAATTAGGGATATAAATGAAAAATGTACACCCGGCAAGTCGAAAACCTGAAAAGGCGACTTGGGCAAAAAAGGGTATCCCGGTGGACTGAAAACCCGAAAGGGCAGTCCAGGCAAAAGAGGGATTGAAACGAACAACTGCGTCCAGCATGATCGTTTGCGCTTTGGTTAAAGCATCATGGATAATACCCGGTAGGGATCAATCAGAATTGTCTTGTTCAGAAGGCGGAAAGCATGGAGAGTCTGAGGACATATGGGGTGTAACCGAGTTGGAACTCGATGAGATCGCGGTTTCACATTGCCATTAGGATAGATTTTTCCTTTTGCGCAATTACCTCTTTTCAGGAATTGCTTCCTTTTGTATTGCTCCTTTGAGCCACACTTTTCCAATCAATAAAATGCATATTCAGTCAAATAATTTTGTTTTTGTTTTTCATTACCGCTTTGATTGCAAAAACATCCAGATATTTTTGATAAAGAATCTTGCATTTTAAGACATACAGGTTCCTTCCAATGCATGTTTATAAGATGGAAAGCTTGAAATCTTATTTGGAAGGTTGAGTGACCCAAGTGTTGAGATCTTGACACGCCTGGGGCACGGTTTTATCTGACGATCTGTTTTGCAGGTACTGTTAGATATTCTTCACTCACTTGCAGGTTGTGATGTGGAAGCTTTGTCACAGATCCCCAGAGAGTCCGACCAGGGACGAATGAATATGAAAGAACGACGAAGACGTTGAGACGTATGACGTTCCTTGATGATAATCAAGAAGACTCTTCAAAGTCGGAAGATTGGAAAGTATGTAATTCCCTGCAAAGCCCGATCAGGGACGAGTGCATGAAGAAAGGACGGAGAGACGACGAGACGTCCGGCGATCTTTGGAATTAACCAAGAAGACTCTTCAAAGTCGGAAAATTGAAATTTCTGTATAAATCCCAGGAGTACGTCTCTCGTCGAGCGCGGAGCGACTTGGAATGCAAGATGATGGAGCAGAAAAGGTCCAGACGAGTCTGGGAATTCTCAAAAGTGGAAAGCTGATGCGAGGCTGGAAGGTAGATACCGTGGTTCGACGAGTCAACGGGTGTTTTGTACCAACTTTTCTCATTTCCTCAGCTAGGTCCCCAAGCAGAAGTAGAGGACCAACTCCCTAGCAGATCCGAGGTCCGTGGACTTCTCCAGCCGAGTCAGGATGGTTGTCCCCGACAGGTTCAAAACGGTGTTTCCTCAGCAGCCAGGTCTGAAGGTTGCTACTCCCCGAGTGGAGCGGGTTTCAATGAAATATATCTCCAGCAATGTTCATCCGACCAGTGGATTGAACAAGTTCCCGTAATGGACGAGTTTCTGCATCCCCAGCTGAGCGGATTCTGCCTATGGGTTGCGTGGGTTGTCCCCGGCGGAGTAGTATGCGTTTCCCTAGCCGGGTCAGGATGGTTATCCCCAGCAGGTGATAGAGTGATGTTTCCCCAGTTGAGTCTGGAGGTTGCTATTCCCCAGCGGAGTATTTGTGAGCATTTCCCCAGTGAAGTCAGCAGGTATCTGTGAGGGTTTCCCGAAGCAGTGTCAGGATTGATATCCTTAGCAAGTCGAAGATCGATGTATCCCCACAGAGTGTTGGTGGTGCTTATCCCCAGCAGCTTCTCGAGCAGATTGGGTGCAAAGGAGGTTCTTCCCTGGCAAGGGTTGCCTTATTCCCAGCAACAGTGATTCCCCAGCATGGTGGAAATCGGAGCGGTGACGAGTTCCTCGGCAGAGAGTCTCGTGTTTCCCAGAAGAGTCCCTTAAGGGGGATGCCTTTTATGCATTCATCATGTAGAATAGAGCATGGCATATTGCATAGAAAAATAAATAAATCGCGTAGCATTTCCATAATTATGGAGCATTACGCAGAAAAAATCAATCATGCATCATTGCAAACATCAGCTAGTCTCAGACTGTGGTTACCGTTTGAGAGGTGGTTTGCCCAGAGGTGAAGATGTTACTCCGAAGAGTTTAGCCTCATGATTGGATCAGAGATGTACCCCAGTAGTGCGATATTGGAGGAGCTTTTCCGTCGGGCAGAGATGGAAAGGTTACGCGATCAGTGCGATTCAAGCCGTGGTTACCGCTTGAGGATTGGTTTTGCCGGACAATGAAGACGATACTCCGAGGAGTTCAGCAGCGGGATTTTGGAGCAACAGTATTTCCCAGTCATCAGTAAGTGTCTGGTCGAGCTTTCTTTGGTGTCAGTAAACATCATCATTCGATGTCCAGTAAACGTCGAGTTATTTCCCAGTCATTGTTGAATGTCTGGTCGATCCTTGTTTGATGTCCTGTCCACATCATTGTTTGATGTCCTGTCAACATCATTGTTTGATGTCCTGTCAACATCATTGTTTGATGTCCTGTCAACATCATTGTTTGATGTCCTGTCAACATCATTGTTTGATGTCCTGTCAACATCCTTGTTTGATGTCCTGTCAACATCATTGTTTGATGTCCTGTCAACATCATTGTTTGATGTCCTGTCAACATCCTTGTTCGATGTCCTGTCAACATCATTGTTCGATGTCCAGTAAACGTCGAGTTTTCTCCCAGTCATCAGTCAGTGTCTGGTTGAAAATGTTACTCTGAGGAGTGTGGTACCATGACGTCAGATCAGCAGTGTTCCCCAGTAGTGCGATATTGGAGGAAATGTTTCCGTCGGACAGAGATGGGAATGATATCAGAAGACGTTACGCGATCAGCGCGATTTAGGGGTTTAAGTGGAGAAAAGGAAATGTGGATACATTTTCTGGAGAGCGGGGTTCAAATGAAGATGGAGTTGAAGATTACATCCGGGATGAGGTCCTTAGGATCGTCTTCTGTTCATGTGTCACCTTAGGCTTTGGCGGATGCCAGTGGAGGTCGTTATAGGTGTCTTCTGAGGAAGAGATACACATGTTACCTTCTTTATGAAGGTTTACCCTCTGACATGTCGCCCTCAGAGTGGTTTGGTGTTATTTCCGACGTTGCCAGCGGAATTATCACGAGAGATTGGAGAAAAAGAGGTGCTGAGGCATTTTCTGGGGTTCAAAGGGAGAAAAGGAAATGTGGATACATTTTCTGGAGAGCGGGGTTCAAATGGAGAAAAGGAAATGTGGATACATTTTCTGGAGACGGGGTTCAAATGGAGAAAAGGAAATGTGGATACATTTTCTGGAGAACGGGGTTCATTCTGGCGATCGAGAGTTATCGTCAGGCGACTGGGGTTCAAACTGGAGATTGGGGTTCATTATGTTGGCAAAAAGGAGTGCTGAGGCATTTTCTGGGGGTCAAATGCAGAGGTCCGAGGATCGTTTGCGCAGAGAAAACTTCGGGGTTCAAGAAAATAAGAAAAAGAAGCAGAGAAACGTTCGGGGTTCAAGAAAATGAAAAAGAGATAAGAAAATTTCGGGGTCCAAGAAAAGCAGAGAAAAAAGGGAGAGAATAACAATCCCGAGTGGATGTGTGGTGATCAGACCATGGTTATCCCTGTGTTGCCATTTATTTTGGTATCCAGGTCGCCGTTTTTCGAGTTTGTTTCTTCGCCGATGCTGACAGGCGTTAATTATATCCCATCAGAGTGCAAATTGTTCGTCTGTTCTTGGTATTCAATCACTCTTCATCCTGATCATCCGAAAGCCGAGGCTATTTCGTATCGACAGGTTCACAGTGGATTGAATAGGGGCAGCTGTAACACCTCAAAATTTGCCCTCCTCTCTTGGGACTAAGCATTAACATATTGCATACATTTTTAGGTCATTAGGCATTTCATATTGCATACCATGTGGTTACATTGTGCAAGCCATCTTCCCAAGTCTTGATCAGAAGATGAGGAAGTCAGAAAGTGCAAGCCTAGGGTTTTACTGATTGATCACTGGCCATCTGAGGATTGGGCTGTGAATTAGGGTTTCAGGATTCTCCATGGATATTGGTCTTCATCTTGATTGAAGTGATACATCATCATCATCATGGTTGGATGTCATCAGAAGATTGAAGCTCATTCCTTGAGATTAGGGTTTTGACCACTGGTCAACCCTAATCAGTTGTATTGGGCCAGTCAGGGCTGGATCAGGAGATGAGGTTTATGATGGTTATGGGGTTCATTTTGTGATTATATGGTGCTTATTGAGGCTAGGGTTTCACCCTTGAGCCATTTCAGTTGAAGATTGGAGCTCAGATTGATCTATGCATTGCCAGATTCATCTGTCAGCTGAAAAGTCAACTGTGGTCAACTGTGCATGATCTGATGGATTTGGAGGTGGAAATGAGTTGGATACACTTCATTCATGTTGGAACAAGTGTTATTTGACATCTCAAAGCTCAAAAATGAAGGAAATCAAGTCAGGACAAAAACTGCCAAAAATAGAAAGTGACTTGTAATTGAAGTTTCCAAAAATGGAAAGTTTTGGACCTCAAGGCCACGTGTCCAAGGAAGCTTCAAATGAAAATTTGTTCAACATGAAAGTTGTAGATCTTGTTCTCACCTTTCCAAAAAGTCCAAGAACTTGAAAATCCAATGTATGGTTTGAAAATTAGGGCTCAGTGAATTTCAAAAATGACCTGTAATCAGGAGGTCATAAGTTCCACATACTTTGTCCAAATTGCAAGTTCTTTATATGCACAAACTCCATTTGACATGTACTTTGAGGGTGCATCATTGGATTTGTTCAAAAATGGCCAAGGCAAAAAGTCACTTTTCAACTGGACAGCTGAATTGGATCAGGGGCAAAATTGTCCAAATGTCAAAATAATTGGAATTTTTGAATGGGACTTTTTCCAACACCTCAGGAATGGCATTTTAAGTGTGTTTGAATATTCATTTCATGGCTAAGGCATGTAAATTGGATTTTGGCTTGGAAAGTGAAAGTGCCAAAAATGGACAAATTACTACACACATGTGAATTTGAGAATGGAGCAACTAATGGACATGAAACAAGTTTCTACACATCTCATATGTCATTTGGGGATCGCTTGAGCTGTCAAAACAGCTGGCACTAGCTGGGATGATGTATTTACCATTTTGCCCTTGTTTACAAAATTACAATTTCACTTAACATTCCATTTTGCTAATTAAGTGGATTAAGGCATGATTAAGCTACCGTATATAATCTAAATCATCTCCTAATCATAACAGAATTCACAATCTCCAAGAACCAGATCTGAAACTTCCACATTCTCTCAAAACCCTCAAGAACACCAACACTTTCAATTCCAAAATTCTCCATCAATTCTACACCAAAGTTCGAAATCCTTTTTGGTTTGAATTCACATAATCATCCTCTCAAACTGTTTTGATGATTTGGAGGGAGAGGAGTATGAAATCGCAGCTGCATCTTCAAGCATCATCCATGGTGAAATTGAATTTTGAGCATTAGGAGCAACATTGATCGAACCTGAGCTTCGCACCTTGCTTCTTCATCATTATTCAACAACTGTTTTGAAGAAAAGAGCGCGAAGAATAGCTCCATAAGCACTGCCATTTCCAGGTTTGAGCAAAAATCGATCATCACCATTTGCTTAATAATTATATGCGTTAGAAAGAGCATGAAATGTAGGTTCTGATGATGCTTGTGGTTTTAGAAATAGTGACCTGTAGCGTGAGATATCTTGAAATGAAATTATGAACTCAAACCCTAGATCGAGCGATTCGTGAGTTTTAGGAATTGTTAGGATAAATGGAGATGATGTTCGTGTTCTACATGTTCATACGAGTCTATTGGTTATACGCATGTCCGTTTTCATGAATGTTTGATGTTCTTCGTGTTTTTCAATTTTCTGGAAAATTTCTTGATGAAGACGAAGCTGGAAGGTGTTTTGATCCAAATTTCCGTTCAAATATTTGAATCCGCTGTTTACCGCCCGCGCCAAAATAATTACGGAAATGCCATTGGACTTTAATTAATTTTGTTTAATTATTTAAAAATTGTTTAGGACATGAAAAAATTCATAAAAAATAGGGAAAAAATCAGAAAATTGTGAGGAAAATTTTGTTGACTTCCTTGTTGACCATAGGATTTTTTTGACCTATTGGTCAAAGTTGTGCATGGCAAATATTTTAGTTGACCTAGGGTTTTCTAATGTATGTTCATTTTTGCTATGTTTTGCCAATTGACTTGTGAAATGTCCATATCATAAAATAAATTTGTGGAAATTTTTGTGGTGATTCTTGATTCATTGAGGTTCATTTATATGTAAATTTTGTGGATTTTTGATACCTGGCCTTTGAGTTATGATTTTTTGGAACATAGGTGTGACAATTTGTGTCACACCTCTTGATGTCAACTTGTGGAATTTAATTGATTGACCTATACATGTTAGAATTGAATGAAATTTTGCATGGTGAATTGTTGACATGTTAGGATGCTTGGTGAATTTTTGTAGAATTTTTCACTGCCTTTTCTAATTGATCATGATTTTTCATTTCTGGTGATTGAATTTGCAAGTCCATGTGACCTAGGTTGGTAGAATGATTGAGAAATGCTCATGTTGTATTGTATGGCCATGAAATTTGATATGCATGAACTAGACACATGTTAGGACCTCCCTTTTTTGGTCTCATCCATTTCTTTTTTGTTTTCAATGAGATATGAATTTTTGATGTGGATGTATGCATTGATGATGTGGTTTGAAGCATGAAATTGTGACTGTTTTTGTTGATTTTCATTGACATGGTTCTATTTGCCCAATTGAGCTCAAATTTGACATGGTAGACCTTGAGGATCCCCTGTTTAGGTGTAATTTATTTGATAATTTTTAGATTTGTTTTGATGTGGATTTGAATGCAATACTTCTGTTGGTATGCTTGGTGGTTCATTTAACCTAATATGGTTTGTTTTGTGCATGAATTGGATATGGTGGATGATATAAACATGAGACCAATGATGTTTGCTCTTGTTTGATGTTAATTTGATGTTGGTTGATGAATACCTTGCTGTTTTAGATTTTTTCTTGCTTTTGGACCCTAGGCTTGGCCTAGTGGTCTAGTTGCTAATATTTGCTTGATTTTTCAGGATCAAAAAGCAATGCACATGGATAATGGTCCAAATCAATTTTGATTGATGTTGTTGATGTTTGTACACTAACATAGCATTGTTTTGTAGGTGTTGAAGCTTGGGCTTAAGCCTTGAGTTTGCCTTGTGTTGTGCATAGTTTGTTTAAGCTGGTTAACTGTTTATTGTTTACAGTTTGTCTGATTGAGTACTGACTGAGTTTGATTGTTTCCAGGTACTTTAGTTGCTCAGTTCCTTGTGAACTATTGATTTGCTTTGCTTTGCTTAAGCAACTTGCATAGAGGTATAATTCTCTAAACTTCATGTAGTCTGGAGACCCGGCTGTTACCGGGCCGGGCAAATAAATGTCTGAAGTCCTCCTTAAGAGGCAATGATTGTGGTTGTTTATTTTTAAGCCCAAGCAGGTGAAAGTCCTTTAAATAAGGCAATTGGTGGAAGGTAGGGGTATGCAGCCTACCCCCCACTATTCAGTTGAGTCTTCTCCTTGCTCCCATTACATGGTTGTAGCATTGAGATCAAAAGCCCAAGATCCTGTGCAGTGCACATTGTGTCTGAGTCATCGAGTATAGAAGGGTTCCCCTATTCTGGACCCATGCTCATTTGTCAGCTCTCCCTGGTTAGGGATAAGAGCTGTGAGGTCTGATCCTCACTTCATCCTTTCATCTGCTTCACCTTAGCCTCGTAATGGCAAGGTTAAGAGCAAACACAGCCTGTACAGACGATTGCTTAGGCAGTCAAACCTGATTGATTGAGCCCCCTTGTTTGGCTATAGTGCGTGTTATGTGGATATCTGATTGACATGCTTGTTTGAGATACCTGTTCTCATTCGATGATATATGATTGTATGCTTGTGTGCTAGCTTCTTTCCTGGTTAGGTTAGTTTGCTTATGCAAGTAGGATAGAAAACCAAACTTAGGGTTAACGGTGCATGACAACATTAGGCTCGAGTCTCAGCTCCCTAGTCGTGTATCTTTCCCCGGTTTCTGGTTAGCAAGTTAGTCCCTTTCAGGGGAACTACATCGCCCTGATCCTCGTTCCAGACGAGGTATGTAGGCAGGGGGTCGTGCGAGACCTCTCCGGGCGCCTTTTTCTTTTTTGCGTGTGTTTGTTTGTATGTTTGTTGTATGTTATTGATTGTTTTGGGTTCGGATGCTGACATAAGCCCAGGATTGGCTGTCGGGCTCCAGGTTTGCCCTTGTGAGTGTGTTTTGGTTCGGATGCCGACGTAATTCCATCCAGTGGTTGTCGGGCTCCATGTTTGCCACCCTTGCTTGTTTGTATGTTTTGTGTTGTTTGGCGTGCGTAAGCCGAACTACAGTGGCTCTGATTCTTGTTCCAGACAAGATATGTAGGCATAAGGTGCGATACCTTATCGAGCCCGTTTCTCCTAACCCCACCTGCGTTCCCCGTGTGTGTGTGTGATGTTTAGCAACCTTTTCTTTATTCTAGGACGTGGATCCCGTCGAGTACGACGGACGTGAGGGGTGCTAATACCTTCCCCTCGCGTAACCGACTCCCGAACCTTTTCTCTCTGGTCGCGAGACCATGTCTTTCCAGGTTTCTCTGAGCGTTTCCTTTCCCTATCTTGGGATAAATAACGTTTAGTGGCGGCTCTGTGTGTTTTATTTCTTTTTATTTTGAGTCTCGCCGGTTGATTTTTCGCAGGATGCGACACTTCCCAGATGAGGAGATTCTATATTTGAAAATGAAAGATTGTGATGAGCCTACGCTCGATGAAGGGCCAGAGCCTGGTTCCCGATGGAGCATGGTGTTTGATGGCGCTGTAAATCAATATAGAAATGGTATTGGGGCGGTGATTATTACTCCTCAGGGCACACATTTTCCTTTTACAACAAGGCTAACTTTCAAATGCACGAATAATATGGCTGAGTATGAGGCTTGTATCATGGGATTGGAAGAGTGTATTGATCTTAGGATCAAGCATCTGAATGTTTATGGTGATTCGGCCCTTATTGTTAATCAGATCAAAGGTGAATGGGAGACGAATCAGCCTGGCCTCATCCCATATAGAGATTATGCAAGGAGGATTTCAACGTTCTTTACTAAAGTTGACTTCCATCATATTCCTCGAGATGAGAATCGGATGGCAGATGCTCTTGCTACACTTGCTTCGATGATTGTGGTAAGACTTTGGAATGAAGTTCCCAATATCACCGTGATGCGCTTGGACAGACCAGCTCATGTATTTGTAGTAGAGGAGGTGCAAGATGATAAGCCATGGTATTATGATATCAAGTGCTTTCTTCAGAGCCAGATTTACCCGCCTGGGGCATCTATGAAAGATAGGAAGACTTTGAGGAGATTATCTGGCAGTTTCTACCTCAATGGTGATGTGCTTTATAAGAGAAATTTTGACATGGTTTTTCTCAGATGCGTGGGTAGACACGAAGCAGGCCTGTTGATGACTGAAGTCCATGAGGGTTCATTTGGTACTCATTCCAATGGACATGCCATGGCAAGGAAGATGTTGAGAGCAGGCTACTATTGGCTGACAATGGAGTCTGACTGCTGCAAAAATGTGAAGAAGTGCCACAAGTGTCAGATCTATGCGGATAAGATTCATATTCCCCCGACACTTCTGAATGTGATTTCATCACCATGGCCCTTCTCCATGTGGGGAATTGACATGATTGGCATGATAGAGCCGAAAGCGTCGAACGGTCACAGATTTATTCTCGTAGCAATTGATTACTTCACCAAGTGGGTCGAAGCGGCGTCATATGCAAATGTGACCAGGCAGGTGGTTGTGAAATTTATCAAGAATCAACTCATATGCCGTTATGGTGTGCCGGATAAGATCATCACTGACAATGGATCTAACTTGAACAACAAAATGACGAAAGAGCTGTGTAGCGAGTTTAGGATTGCACATCATAATTCTTCTCCTTATAGACCCAAGATGAATTGGGCTGTTGAAGTTGTTAATAAGAATATCAAGAAGATTATCCAGAAGATGGTTGTTAAATATAAAGATTGGCACGAGATGTTGCCATTTGCCTTGCATGGGTATCGTACATTTGTCCGCACTTCAACAAGGGCAACCCCTTTCTCTCTTGTTTACGACATGGAGGTTGTGCTCCTAGTAGAGGTGGAGATCCCATCAATGAGAGTCTTGATGGAGGCCAAGTTGACTGATGCTGAATGGGTTCAGAGTCGCTATGACCAACTGAATTTGATAAAAGAGAAGAGATTGACTGCCATGTGCCATGGTCAGTTATATCAGCAAAGGATGAAGAAAGCCTTTGATAAGAAGCTCAAGCCTTGTGTGTTCCGAGAAGGTGACCTTGTGCTCAAGAAAGTCTTGTCTTTCGCGCCCGATTCCAGGGGCAAGTGGACTTCAAACTATGAAGGTCCATATGTTGTTAAGAGAGCCTTTTCAGGCGGTGCTTTGATACTTACAACTATGGATGGGGAGGATTTCACTCGTCCTGTGAATTCAGATGCAGTCAAGAAATACTTCGCCTAAAAATAAAAACAGAATAGCTCGCTAAGTTGAAAACTCGAAAGGGCGGCTTAGGCAAAAATGAGCGTCTCGGTGGATTGAAAACCCGAAAGGGCGATCCAGGCAAGAGTTAGAGACATAAAAATGAATATGTATCCCGCTAGATTGAGTACCCCACCCTGGGGAAATCTAGGCAAAAATTAGGGATTTGGCAAGTAACTGCATCCTGACAAGATTTTGTTCTACAAAGTGTCATCTGTCAAAGATTCTCGCTCAGTCATCGTCAATTGAAGCTTCAAATACATCGGATTCAGAGTTGGTGGAGAAATGGTCATTATGTTCAATGTAGCCCTTTTCCAATATATATTACCAATTTCAAATTTGTAAAGATCTATGGAGTCTTGCCATTTGCAGACTACCATCCCATCAAATAAATTTGAGCCTTTATCCAATTATTTATACTCTTATTTATTTCTATTCAACAAATATTTTGCATGTTTTAGTTGAGAAATATCGTTGTTTTAAATAAATAAATTTTTCATAATTTGTTTTTAAACATAGTGAACATTCACAATGACAAAAGGATACTTAGGAGGTCTTCAGTGCTCTCCCAAAGATGGTGTGATTCCCAACAGGGTAAGACATTTGTTCATATTCCCAGCATGATTGTATCTTCTTCCTTCAGAGCCCGTTTGTATTTTCTACCCAAGCAGATTGATTGGTGAAGATATTCATCCTTCCTCCTCAGCAGATGTGCTTTCTTCAATAATACAAGGAATATGATGACATGGAACATTCTGATCGATTGGTTGTTCCCCACAGAGTTCCATTATCTCCTCTGATAGTTTCCTTAGTAGAGTTGCTTCCACGGTGGATTTTATCCATGTGTGGCCCTTGTCCCCAGCTGGAACGACTGATGCTCATTCCCCTGCAGAGATCTTTGTTTCCTGGTATCTCTGGTCCCCATCAGATAGGATGTTCTCCAGTGAGCTTGGCTTTCTCTCTCGAGATGAAGTACCGGATGTTTGTTCATTGATCGTTGGACCTATTTGTGTTAGATATGTCTGTTTTGTGAGCATTCATCATACTCAAACCACACATTTATGCATATAATTTTAACATTCGAATATTCGTGTCGCATTATTTGCCATAAATACCTTTGTTTGTTGTCTCCTGCTATTCGGTGATACATATTTCACCAAGCATACGTTGGTGTCTAATCTCCCCATGTAGAGTCAGCCCCATAGGCAGAAAGTGTTTATCCTTTCTGTTTGTGTAAGCCCTAGAGGCCAATACTTTTGGTACTTGTATCGAATTATTTAAGGCTTTTTTCTTTATTATGGTTGTTTAATAAAGTCCCTAGAATAGCTAGTCCGTTTAATGTATCAAGTATGACTTAATCATGAGATCACATTAAACATAAGGACATTATTCTTAAAGTATCCGTAGTCGAGCTTTATTGTGAAGTGGGATAACATTAAAGCATTACGACTATTATGTTTGTAGACTGATGATCACATCTCATGGATCATGGATAAAGAGTTATCAAGTCTTAAACATAGGTATGAATATTAAGAGTAATATTTATACCGGATTGACCCACTATGAGAATACTATATAGAAAGTTATGTAAAGTGTCATAAGTTATTCTCATGGTGATAATGGTGTATACCACTCTTCGACCTGAAACCACTATGGATCCTAGATGTAGAGTCGAGTGCTTTATTGCTGATCCAACGTTGTCCGTAACTGGATAACCATAAAGACAGTTGATGGGTACTCCACGAAGCATGCCGAGGGACATGAGTGACCTAGATGGAATTTGCCCATCCTGCGTAACAGGATAAATGTCTATGGGCCCAATATTGAACTGGACAAGGATGACACGGTCTATACCTTGTGTTCAATATAGACATAAGGGCAAATGGGTAATTATACACATAATTATTATCATAGGAGGTTTTGTCAGATCACATGACATTTTCGTGTCTTGGGTAGCAGCGATGTGTTGCTAGATACCGCTCACTGTTTATTATGTTAAATGCGTGATTTAATATAATTGCCAACATCGCGAAAACCTACAGGGTCACACACAAAGGACGGATTGATGAGAGATAGAGTAACTAAGGAACATCGTAAGGTACGGTGCACTTAAGTGGAATACGAAATATGGTAAGGTACCACACACTTAAGTGATTTGGGCATATTATAAGATATGGGCCAAAATACACTTAAGTGGGATTTTTAGCTTGAAGCCCACACAAGTGGTTCTATAAATAGAACCCTTGGGTAGAAGCATTGTAACTCAGACTCAAGTGAAGACCTGGAATTTTGTTTCCCTCTCTCTCTCACTCAAAGCCTTCATTCGTACTAGCTAGCACTGAGATTGAAGGAACCCATTCGTGTGGACTGAGTAGAGACGTTGTCATCGTTCAACGTTCGTGATCGCTCCGTGGATTTGTATCCAAGGTTTTGATCGTTACAAGAGATCTGCACCAAAGGTTTGAATCGCCATAAGAGGTAACGATTCTATCACTAATCATGCCCATTCGTAAGGATCACTAAATGGAGAAATTTTTAAATTCCGTTGCGCCTTGGATGGCAATTCTCCTTCAGTGGTATCAGAGCCACTTACGAAACCATGAATCTGATAACTGTTTTTGTTCTGTATTAATATGATTAAAGACATAATGGATCAAAGATTAAATTGAGATCGATCAAGTTATATATATATATATATATATATATATATATATATATATATATATATATATATATATGATATATGTAATCTTGATGCAAAATACATTATATATGATATAGTGTTCTCGTTTCGTAAATTCAAACACTCAATGATTGTTTTCCTTTGAGCGATCAATGGTCATTTGCTTCTTGATCCGACATTAGTATGGTGAAGCAATGACGTGTTGATCAATCATACTGAATCAACAATCGAGATGTGTTTGACGGTCTGAAATTGGTGCATCGGGGTTAGTGACGACACAAGGGTTGTGTTGTCAGAGAGTTATGCGATTGGGGTTATGACTGCACAAGAGTTGTGCTTTCTAAACACTTTTTGGAACAGCGTTAACCGGTTAACGCATATGGTTAACCGGTTAACGCAATACGAAATAAAAATTTTAAGTTTTTCAAACAGTGTTAACCGGTTAACGCATTTGGTTAACCGGTTAACGCAAGACGGAAAATAGTTTTCCGAGAGATTTTCAAACAGTGTTAACCGGTTAACGCATTTGGTTAACCGGTTAACGCAAGGCAGAAAACAATTTTGAACATATTTCAAACAGTGTTAACCGGTTAACGCATATGGTTAACCGGTTAACGCAAGGCAAAATTCACCCGTTCGGATAACTCAGTGCTTTAAAGTATCAAGTGTTGATGCGAAAAACGACGTCGATTTTAAATGAATTGTTCCCGCTGACCGGGCAGCGGACCCCCGACTAACTCTGCGTAGTGTGATCGGTCGTTGAAATTTAATTTGGTTTTAATTAATTAAAAGAACTAAAATTGATAATAATAATAATAATGTGTTTATTATTGTCTTGTGGTGATCGGTTATGGCCTTAGTTTTCCTTTATTTTGTTTTGGTTTTAAAATACGACCTGCGTGTCGTGCCTCTCTTTTAATCTCTCAATGTAACTTCTTTTCTCATCTCACTCCCTCGTATGTAAAACGAGTTTCTTTTATGTAATGTAATGATATGAAGAAAGCAAAGACGTCAGTGCCAAATGAGGACAACCTTGAAGATCTTGCTTGGAGAAGCTTAGATCGTTGTTAGGTTAGCTTAGGTTCTCTCATTGGCTTGGGAGAACAATTGCGCTAGGGGCCATAACTGTTTCATTATGTATGTATGTATGTTGATGCATGTGAGAGGCGATTTATATGATAAATAAGCCGGTGAGATCAGAAAAATTGAAATTCCCTCAAATTAAATATTAAGTTTATGCTTTCCAAGTTTTAACACTCATCAAGACTAGTATCGGATAATGTAGGTTTCGCCTACGCGAGGTGCATGTTCTATATTAGTAAGGTGCGATGGGATAATTGTAATATCCAACTGTTAAAGCAATGGGTCAAACTTAACTAAACAAATTATAATAATATTATATATATTTGCTTTCCAAGTTTTAGCACTCATCAAGACTAGTATCGGACAATGTAGGTTTCGCCTACGCGAGGTGCATTTTCTATATTGGTAAGGTGCGATGGGATAATTGTAATATCCAACTGCTAAAACGATGGGTCAAACTTAATTATAATAATATTATATATGTTTAGAAGCAAGAGTTGGGAATGATCCATATGATGGATTGGAATAAGGAGTTATTCACCCAACTGAAATTTTCGAGAGTTGTATGAGATACAATTGGAAGGAGTTCCTACCTAAATAACCTAGTTTTGTGTAATCCGCCTACGCGGACTTAGAACGAAGTGAAATATGGATCTCGACCCACTAGAAAATCTTTCAACGGGATTTTCCGAATCAAATGATGAGGGTCTTTTGTTTTGAGTAAAATAGTGGGAGCATATTTGATTAAAGGCCTAATTAAATATGTCAATGATACTTATATTTTCATTAATTCTTATGTAGATTACCATGACAGCAAACACCTGTAACAAATTTTTGCGATCAATCCTTGATAAGGAAAAATTGTCTAGGACAAATTTTCTGGATTGGCACCGAAACCTGAGGATTGTCCTCAAACATGATAAAAAGCTGTATGTCTTGGAGACACCTGTTCCTGAAGAGGAACCTCCTAGTTCTTCACCTAAGGCAGAAAGAGATGCTTATAAGAAGCATGTCGATGATGCCAATGAAACGGCTTGTCTCATGCTAGCTACCATGAACTCAGAATTGCAAAAGCAACATGAGAACATGTCAGTGTTCGATATGATCGAACACCTGAAGATGCTCTATCAAGAGCAAGCAAGGCATGAGAGGTTTGAAGTTTCAAAAGCCCTTTTTTAAGGCAAGTTAGCTGAGGGAGCCCCTGTAGGTCCCCATGTGCTCAAGATGATTGGGTATGTGGAAAACCTTGAGAGATTGGGTTTTCCCCTCGAAAAGGAACTTGCTACTGACTTGATCTTGCAATCGTTGCCAGATAGATTCAGTCAATTTGTCCTAAATTTCAATATGAATGAAATGGACAAATCTCTTCCTGAACTGCTCGCCATGTTAAGAACTGCCGAGCAGAATCTGAAGTCAAAAGGGAAGTCCATTTTGATGATCGGAAATGGAAAGAGACAGAACAAAAGGCCCACTAAGCAGGGTGATAAAGGGAAAGGTAAGGAAGTTGCCAAACCCAAACCCACCGTTGCTACTTTAAAGCCTAGTGGAGGCATAGCAAAAGAAGGCACCTGCTTCCATTGCGGTAAGACCGGACACTGGAAGAGAAACTGCCCAAAGTACCTGGAAGATAAGAAGAATGGAGTAGAGACTTCAACTTCAGGTATTTTTGTTATTGAAATTAATTTATCTACTTCAGCATCATGGGTATTAGATACTGGATGTGGTTCTCACATTTGTACAAATGTGCAGGGACTAAAAAGGAGTAGAGATTTGGCAAAAGGTAAAGTCGACCTACGAGTTGGCAATGGAGCAAAGGTTGTTGTTTTAGCCGTAGGAACTTATGTATTGACTTTACCTAGTGGTTTAATAATTCAGTTAGAGAACTATTATTATGTACCTACAATTAGCAGGAATATTATTTCCGTTTCTTGTTTGGACAAGTTTGGTTTTTCATTTATAATAAAGAACAATTGTTGCTCAATTTATTTGAATGATATATTCTATGCTACTGCGCAAATGAACAATGGACTATATGTCCTTGATCTTGAAATGCCTATTTATAACATTAATACTAAAAGGATGAAACCTAATGAGTTGAATCCAACGTACCTTTGGCATTGTCGATTAGGCCACATAAATGAGAAGCGCATTTCTAAACTCCATAAAGATGGACTCTTGGACTCTTTTGATTATGAATCATATGAGACATGCAGATCTTGTTTAATTGGAAAGATGACAAAGTCTCCATTCACAGGAAAAGGTGAAAGAGCTAATGATCATTTGGCCCTCATACATACTGATGTATGTGGACCACTGAACATACCAGCCAGAGGAGGTTTTCAGTACTTCATCACATTCACTGATGATTTCAGTAGATATGGTTTATGTGTATTTAATGAAACACAAATCAGAGTCCTTTGAAAAGTTCAAGGAATTCAAGAAAGAAGTACAAAACCAACTAGGTAAGAATATTAAAACTCTTCGATCAGATCGAGGTGGTGAGTATTTAAGCCTAGAGTTTGATGACCATCTGAAAGAGTGTGGGATCCTATCCCAACTCACTCCTCCTGGAACACCCCAATGGAATGGTGTATCTGAGAGAAGAAATCGAACCCTGTTAGACATGGTCCGATCCATGATGAGTCACGCCGATCTTCCAAACTCCTTTTGGGGACATGCACTATTGACAGCAGCTTACACACTTAACCGTGTTCCATCCAAAAAGGTTGAGAAGACACCATATGAGATATGGAGTGGTAAGAAACCACATATGTCTTACATGAAGATTTGGGGTTGCGAAGTTTATGTGAAACGATAAATTTCAACTAAACTTGAGCCCAAATCTGACAAATGCTTATTTGTGGGGTATCCTAAAGAAACAAGAGGGTATTACTTCTACAATCCTTCTGAGAGCAAAGTGTTTGTCGCTCGAACTGGAGTTTTCCTAGAAAAGGATTTTATTTCCAAAGGAATCGGTGGGAGGAAAGTAGAGCTTGAAGAAATTCAAGAATCACAAGGCATTGATACACCTATGGAGGAATTAGAGCAGGAAACACAAATAGTTGTGTAAAGAGCAACCTGCTCAAGTAGAACAAGACCAGCGTAGGTCAAGCAGGATACGTCACCTACCTGAGAGATATGGATATCTCATAACAGATCAAGGTGATGTATTACTCATGGATCAAGATGAGCCTGTGACCTACTCATGGAATCTTCGTTTTGATGAAACAGTAAAATAATATGGGTTCATCAAGAACGAAGATGAGCCTTGTGTCTACAAGAAGGTTAGTGGGAGCATGATCGTGTTCTTGGTATTATATGTAGATGACATATTACTCATTGGAAACGATATCCCTACCCTACAACAAGTAAAGTCTTGGTTGGGGAAATTATTTTCTATGAAGGACCTAGGTGAAGCAACCTATAAATTAGGAATCAGAATCTATAGAGATAGATCACAAAATGCTTGGCCTAAGCCAGAGTACATAGACAAAATGCTGAGACGCTTTAATATGAATGGTTCCAATGGTTATGTGTTTTGCTTAAATGGTGGCGCTGTGAGCTAGAAAAGTTCAAAGCAAGATACATTTGCTGATTCTACAACCGAGGCCGAGTATATTGCTGTCTCAAGTGCAGCAAAGGAAGTTGTTTGGATCAAAAGTTCCTTAGTGAACTTGGCATAGTTCCTGGCATTGTGGATCCCATTGGTCTCTATTATGATAACAATGGTGCTATCGCACAAGCTAAGGAGCCTAGATCTCACCAACGATCCAAATAGATACTTAGGCATTATCACCTCATACGAGAGATAATAGATAGAGGAGATGTGAAAATATATAGAGTACCGACACTTGACAATATTGCTGACCCACTGACAAAGCCTCTTGCGCAGCAGAAGCATGATGGCCATACTAGATCAATGGGCATTAGGGGTATGCTTGATTGGCTCTAGGGCTAGTGGGAGATTGTTGGTGTAAGCCCTAGAGGCCAATACTTTTGGTACTTGTATCGAATTATTTAAGGCTTTTTCTTTATTATGGTTATTTAATAAAGTCCCTAGAATAGCTAGTCCGTTTAATGTATCAAGTATGACTTAATCATGAGATCACATTAAACATAAGGACACTATTCTTAAAGTATCCGTAGTCGAGCTTTATTGTGAAATGGGATAACATTAAAGCATTAAGACTATTATGTTTGTAGACTGATGATCACATCTCATGGATCATGGATAAAGAGTTATCAAGTCTTAAACATAGGTATGAATATTAAGAGTAATATTTATACCGGATTGACCCGCTATCAGAATACTATATAGAAAGTTATGCAAAGTGTCATAAGTTATTCTCATGGTGATAATGGTGTATACCACTCTTCGACCTGAAACCACTATGGATCCTAGATGTAGAGTCGAGTGCTTTATTGTTGATCCAACGTTGTCCGTAACTGGATAACCATAAAGACAGTTTATGGGTACTCCACGAAGCATGCTGAGGGACATGAGTGACCTAGATGGAATTTGCCCATCCTGCGTAACAGGATAAATGTCTATGGGCCCAATATTGAACTGGACAAGGATGACACGGTCTATACCTTGTGTTCAATATAGACATAAGGGCAAATGGGTAATTATACACATAATTATTATCACAGGAGGTTTTGTCAGATCACATGACCGTGTCTTGGGTAGCAGTGATGTGTTGCTAGATACCGCTCACTGTTTATTATGTTAAATGCGTGATTTAATATGATTGCCAACGTCGTGAAAACCTATAAGGTCACACACAAAGGACGGATTGATGAGAGATAGAGTAACTAAGGAACATCGTAAGGTACGGTGCACTTAAGTGGAATACGAAATATGGTAAGGTACCACACGCTTAAGTGATTTGGGCATATTATAAGATATGGGCCAAAATACACTTAAGTGGACTTTTTAGCTTGAAGCCCACACAAGTGGTTCTATAAATAGAACCCTTGGGTAGAAGCATTGTAACTCAGACTCAAGTGAAGACCTGGAATTTCGTTTCCCTCTCTCTCTCAGTCAAAGCCTTCATTCGTACCAGCTAGCACTGAGATTGAAGGAACCCGTTCGTGTGGACTGAGTAGAGACGTTGTCATCGTTCAACGTTTGTGATCGCTCTGTGGATTTGTATCCAAGGTTTTGATCGTTACAAGAGATATGCACCAAAGGTTTGAAGCACCATAAGAGGTAACGATTCTATCACTGATCATGCCCATTCGTAAGGATCACTAAATGGAGAAATTTTTAAATTCCGCTGCGCCTTGGATGGTAATTTTCCTTCACTTTCTTCCGTATTCCCCACTGAGTTATGTCCTCGTGGATGATTGTTGTTTCTGCTTCCACCCAACACATATATTGGGATGGAGTTCCCCCTGAGTTATATCCTCATAGGGATGAGTCTTGTTTCATCGTGCCTCTCTAGTTTGTTCCTAGGTTTGGCCTCTCGTAATTATCCTTCCATTTCCCCGTAGTTTAAATGAATGATTGCTCATTAACCAGTAAATTGTCCATCTTTTCCCCGGCGGAATCTGTGGTTTTCTACCCTCATGCCGGTAGTTGTAAACCTTATTTTCACCCCTTGCAGAGTTAACCTTATTCGTGTTCATCTTAACCGATGACGGTTACTCTTCCGTGGTTTTCTACCCAGTATCCGGTAGATGTAATCCCCTCCTTAACGGTTATCTTTATCCAATATTCGGTATTGATATTCCTTCACCTTTTGAGTATATCTCCCGGTAACCCGTGATATATCTCCCGGATCATTGCCTTTGTCAATGTGTTCCTAGCAGGTCATCTTTCATTTACCTTTGATGGGTAATGATTGCTTCTCCATTCTGATTGGTCATCATTTTATACCTAGTATTTGGTATCCCAATGCTCTTTTCCTTCGGTCAATTTATCCTTCATTAACCCAGTAACCGGTTGTGGATAATCTTCCATGCGAGTATGTTATCTATGTTCTGACGGTAATAGATAATATATCTCATGCGCTCTTTGGTCGAAGTCTTTTGTTCTTCCCCATTCGAGTAAGGTTCGTATTCCCTTTTGCGGAGTCGAATGCCCATCCTGTAATTAAGTTTTCTTTTTTAGCTCTCTTTTGGATGATGAGTGTCTTGGAAATATTCTCCAATTCACGCTTGGTCGGTCACCTATTATATGCCTAGTAACCGGTATCCCTGGTGTTCCTTCCCTTCTGCTCCCTATTATGACCTTTGTCCCCTGTGGAGCCGGATTTCCTGAGTCGAAATATACCTTTTTAGATCTTCATCAGATGATTTTGGATATTTGATATCTATCACCCTCATACCGGTCTTAGATATTCATTCTCCCCGAGCATGTTGTTCTTTCACCCTCATACCGGTCTTAGATATTCATTCTCCCCGAGCATGTTGTTCTTTCACCCTCATACCAGTGTTTTGACTACATGTCTCCTTGAGCTTATTACCCAGTAACCGGTAATACCTCATTCTGTTGTTTCCTCAGTTGGGTCCTCTTTGGACACCCCCAGCGAGGTCCCTTAGTGGATTTTCCCCATCTGAGTCTGTATTTTCATCCAAAGTATCCTTTGTGGATAGTTCCGCTGTATTGGCATATTCCCCAATACGTGCTTCCCTGAGTCAGCTCGATTCTTTCCATTGATTTATTTTCATGGAATTCCCCTCGTGTCTCTCACCCAAGTCTTAAGCTGTGACCTGCTCACGCATTTTATTCCCTTTCTTATCCCCATTAGAGTCCCCAGAGTCTCTGTCCCATTTATGAGTGTATTACTCATATGGATTTCCAATGTCTCCTGATTTCTTTTCTCTTTTATGGACACATATCTCCATAGAGTATTACTTTTTGCATACGTACATTTGCATCATGAGGTCTCTTAGGGACCAAAATTCGTCTCTTTGTTATTATTTAAGCCCATTCTACCCCGTCGAGACAAAGATTTTAAACTTCACTTCTCCGGCTAGAATGACCTTAAATAAGGGCATCTGTAAGACCCCAATTTTGACCCTAAGATCCCTCATGGCATCATAACATTGCATTTGCATTGCCTCAAGGATCATAAGCATCTTGGCTCCTTACCTTTGGGGTGGGATCACTTGTGAGTTTGGTTTGAGATCACCAAGCATGCTTGAATTGTATATTATGGCTTTTATCATTTGATTTACTAACCAAAAGCACAAAAATATGTCACTAATATCTCTTGTTTGTAGCTTGAACAATCACAAGGTCTAAAAGCTTCTAGGAGATCCTATGTGCATTGATATGGCCAAGAGAAGGTGAAAGCAAGCACGGCAATGGTCCCCAAAGCTCTCATCCATAAAATATGCCTCCCAAGTATCTCACTTCATCATTTTGATCAAAGCAAATCAAAGGGCTTGAGGCTTGTTTCCCAAGGAAACCCGAATTCATCTGTTCATCAATTGTGCCTTGCTCATTAAGCAACCTCAACCCATGGTCAAATATAATCAAGGGAAGTTATTTAATTCATCATTTCATTCATATTTTAACTCATTTGAGTGTCCTCAATCATCAATTCATCAAGATATGAGATTTGGACTTGAGAAGTTGATCAGTCAAATCATCTAACTATTTTGAAATACACTGAGACCTAACTTTTCATATGTTGGTCAAATGGAGATGACCCCAAGAGATAAAAGGTTCTTAAGGACCATATGAACAACTTTCATGTTCATCCAAAATTGATTTGAAGTTTGGAAGGTCATCATCCATTCCAAGACATTATAGGTCATTTTTACTGAAACCCTAATTTTGGGTCAACTTCCCAAGGACATAAATCCTTCATTTTTCATGATTTTTAAGTAAGACCAAATTCATTGGAAATATTAGGATTTCTACTTCAAATGTTATGTTGAGAAAAATTGCAAAATCTCAAAATAAATACATGTGATCATGCAAAACATTATAGGTCACTTTGGACCAAATGCATTGAAATGTGAAAAAGTCCAACTTCAAGTGCCCATAACTTCTTCATCAAAAATCCAAATGATTAAAAATTTAAGTCAAAATGTATTGCCTTGAAAATATATACAACTTTCATGTTGAAGATGTTGTCATTTGGAGCTTGCATCATTGAGATATAAGGGCTTGAACTTTGGCCAATTTTGAAAATTTCACATATGCATGTTTTGCGCCCTACACTTCAAGTTCAATTTTCATTCATTTCCAAGGCCCAAATGAAGTTTTGATCAACATAACATTTGTTCCTTATGCAATAAGATTTCCAACCATTACTCATAAGGTTGCATTTTAATTTTGGACATGGCATTTTCGAAGACTTCAATGTAATAGTGCATTTTTGGAAAATCATTTCAATTGCCATGCATGAGCTAATACAATCCAATCTGCACGTCCATTCTACTTACATCATGCATAAGCTTTCATTTCCAGTTGGAATTGGGCCCTCCATGCGCCTGTACAGGCCCATGCATGGAGGCCCTTTCCATTCATGCAAGTTTTGATTCATGCATTCAGCATTGCTTCAGCTATAAATACAAGGCCTTGGCTTCATAATTTAACAACCTGAACCTTCTCCTCTTGATCCATAGTACCTACTATTAGCAAAAGCATCCAAAGATCTTGACTCAAATCCTTGCAATTCAAAGGTTTTCTTCATCTGTTATTTGCTTCAAATCAGCTTGTATAGTGATCTATTTGCTTTGTTGATGTGTGATCTGAAGTCCTCTGCATAGAGGCAACATTACTATGCTTTCAATTTTTAAAAATCATTAAGTTCACTTGAACACCACAAAATTTCCACTTCTGATTTCTCTCAATCTAGAGATCTAGAATGGAATTGAGTGGTACAGGGGTGATGTACATCACCCCAGCTTTCGAATGATACCTGGATCGTGCATTTTGGTTGCTGTTTTAATTTCTGCAAATTTTGGTTTGGCCGGAAGTTGGTCAGAGAAGACGGTGGCGCTGGCCACCGTCTGTTCTCCAGATTCAATCAGAGCCTTCCATTCCATTTTCCAGATTGAATCTCAGTTGTGCCTTGTTATGACTTACAATAATGTCACATGTGATGCATTAACCAAGGAACATGGTAGGCGCGCGCGTTTGGACTCTCTGATCTGCCAGCTCAATTAATGAGCTCAGATCCAATGGCTCACGCTTTTTCCTATTTTCTAATTTCTGATTTTAATTTCTTTTATTTCTTTTAATTCCATTTTTTTTCAAAAATTAATATCTCTCTCATTATTGGTCCAAAAATTATGGGACGAATTTCATTCTTCTCCTTTTAATTTCTACTTTCTAAAAATGATTTTTAATATTTTTTATTTTATCATTTGATATTTTTTAGTAATTTTCTCTTTTCTGGTTATTTTTAATTCATTTAAAATATTTTTTGATATTCAAAAAATACAAAAATATTTTTCCAACCTCTTTGAATGATGATAGATCTATGAAAAATATTCTCATCAATTTATTAATTGATTTGAGATTTATTTGAGATTTTAGTTCAATTAGGTTATTTTTATGCATTTTTAATTGATTTAAAATAGTTTCTGACTTTTAAAAATGCTGAAATTTTTTGTCAAACTTTGTTTGACCTTGTTGAACTTGGGATAATTCACTTGGACTTTTCAAAGTTGATTTGAAGTGAGTTTGAAGTTTGACCTTTCTTTATTATTTTAATTCAAGTTTTATTTTAATAATAAAAAATGCCAAAAATATTTTATTTGTTTCTTGACTTCTAATTCTCATTTTGCTTCTGTTTTCTATTTGTTTGACCTTGATCTTCTCTATCTTTGGTCAATGCTTGTTGATTAATACATATCATTTCCATTAATGCACTTTAATTCTTCATCTTCTTCTTCTTCTACTTCTTCTTCTTTCTTTTTTTATCAATGAGTTAAAGATTGGTGGTTAGCATTGATACATGGAGGTTTAATCTTCCTTGATTCAAATCTAATTCATCTTGATCATGGATCAAGTGAATGGCTTTGCATTAAGGATAGATTGCTTCCTAAATCATGCAAAGAACCTAAATCAATACAAGATCATTTCTCATCTTCTTTTTGGCATGGCAAGTTGTTGGAGTTTGATTCACTAATCAAGATCTCTAACTTGTGTTGTTGCCTACATTATTATTGACCGGTCTCAGATAGTTGTGACTTCTACATAATTCCAATTACGATTGTTTAACATAGCGCTAAATTTGCCTTATGGCACACTAACTATTAATACTAACTATTAACTATTAATATTTACTTCTTGCACTTTACATTTATGCAATTTACTATTCTTGTACATATTATTCATTTGCTTTTCCCCCTTTGCTCATTTGAGCACATGTTTATGTTAATGCAATTTGCCTTTTGCTCACTTGAGCACATAATTGTGTATATATTATTGTGCTTGTGTTTTGTTTTGATTGTTGTGGACCAAATGCAAAGAAATAGACAAATGGACTTAGTTTCTAGGACATTCCCTATGCAAAATTGGAGTAAAAGGACCTTAATGTTAAAGATGGATTAAAAGGACCAAACCTCTAAACTCACTCTTGTCCATTCTTGATTTGCTTCATAAAACTCTTTGATGTGTGTGCTTTTGTGCTAGGGAATCCTATGTGAGCTCAAATTGAAGAACCATTGCCATGTTCATCCCAAAGTGAAAGATACAAGAGACATTGGGGATCTTCTAAGAGCTTGTTTGATTATGTTGATCGCTTGAGCTTATTACTTATTTTCTTGCTTCTTCCAAAGGATGGGAGCTACTTGGATCATCAATATGATCTCAAGAGAGGAACTCCATTTGTGGTCCTGTTTCTTATCCCTCATCTCTTGTATGATTAGGACTTTAGCCATTCTTCTTCTTCCCTCCACTCTAACCCAAGCCAAAACTTTTGTGCAAACATTTAACACTTGTTTTCAAACATTAGAAACCTAAGCCTTATGCTTTTGATTTTCAAACTTACTTTTCATAACACTTATTTTGAATTGAAATTTTAAGTCAACTTTGACCATACTTTGTAAATACTTTTCATTGGTAAATACCACTCATTCAAATACCTTTTTGTGGTTTCAATGGCCACTCTCTTAATCAAACTTTTTTTATAACCTTTATCTATTAGGTTTGAGTTATCCTTGAGGTAGATGTAATGCTCACCTATATCCTTAGTGATGGACAATGAGTCTTCCATGCTTATTATAGGGTTAACCCCTCACTAGCATGTTGAAGCTATCCTCACATGGTGGATTTGTGGTTTTAGGTTGAGTTTTCTCCTTTGGATAACAAAAGACCTTAAGGCTTTTGGACCAACCAATTCACCAACTTGTTTTTTTTTAGATTTTTACCCCGAACTACGAGGTTTTGATCCTAATCTTTTTAAGATGCTACGTAGGCAATGGGTTTATCCATCCAAACACAAAAATGTAAATAACTTGTATATTCTCTTCTCATCTCTTCAATCATGTTTTCACAAACAAATATTCACAAAATACCAACCTTACAACAAATGTGAAAAGGGCTCCCTAGGAGTACCTAAGATGTTTTGGGTGCTTAAAACCTTCCCATTGCATAACCAATCCCCTTACCCCGATCTCTGACATTTTTACTAGTTTTTGATTCGATAAATCTTTTAGGTTTTTGTTCGCTTTCTAACCATTCTTTTGGATAAATAGAAGTGCGGTGGCGACTCGACTTATATGGTTTACCTTGGATTTAGTCAATATCTCTAATGCTAACGAATACCCCGCTACAATACTCAGATGTAACCAAGCAAGTTGTTGTAAGGTTTATCAAGAATCAGATTATATGTCGTTATGGTGTGCCAAGCAAGATCATTACTGATAATGGATCAAACTTGAATAATAATATGGTGGAAGCTCTTTGTAAAGACTTCAAGATTGCACATCATAATTCTTCTCCCTACAAACCTAAGATGAATGGGGTTGTTGAAGCTGCAAACAAAAACATCAAGAAGATTATTCAGAAGATGGTTGTAACATATAACGATCGGCATGAGATGCTCCCATTTGCTTTGCACGGGTATCATACATCCATCTGCACTTCAACAGGGACAACCCCTTTCTCACTTGTTTATGGCATGGAAGCAGTACTCCCCGTAGAGGTTGAGATCCCTTCATTGCGTGTGCTCATGGAAGCCAAGTTGACTGAGGCTGAATGGTGTCAGACCAGGTTTGATCAGCTGAATTTGATAGAAGAGAAGAGGTTAACTACCATGTGTCATGGTCAGTTATATCAACAGAGGATGAAGAAAGCCTTTGATAAGAAGGTCAGACCTCGTGTATTCAGAGAAGGTGACCTTGTGCTCAAGAAGATCTTATCGTTCAAACCAGATTCTAAGGGAAAATGGACTCCTAATTATGAAGGCTCATATGTTGTCAAGAGAGCCTTTTCAGGCGGTGCTTTGATTCTTACAACTATGGATGGTGAAGAGGTCACTCATCATGTGAATGCAGATGCAGTCAAGAAATACTTCGCCTAAAAAAAAGAAAAGAACAACTTGCTAAGTTGAAAACCCGAAAGGGCGGCTTAGGAAAAAATGAGCGTCTTGGTGGATCGAAAACCCGAAAGGGCGATCCAGGCAAAAGTTAGAGACATAAAAATAGAAAAGAATTATCCCGATAAATTGAGTACCCCATCTTGGGGAAATTTATGCAAAATTAGGGATCATGGCAAGTAACTGCATCCTGCTGATCTTCAGATTTACAGACTTTGTTGAGCACAACGGTCGACGGTGATCCATAATCCCCAGTAGCGGCCAAGAGCACAGTGGATATCAAGAGTTGGTGGAAGGATTAGTGGTCATTTGTATTCAATGTAACCCTTTTCCATGTAAATTACCCGTTTCAACTTTGTAAAAGATCTATGGAGTCTTGTCATTTACAGACTACCATTCTATTAAATAAAGTTGAGCTTTTATCCAATTATTTCTACTCTTATTTATTTCAGCCAAATAGTTTTAAATTTTATTATGATCGTTTTGAAAAATTAAAGTTTTAATCAAAATATGTTTTCTTAAAACATATAAAAGCAGTAATTTTAAATAATCGATTTCATTTAGAAGGAATATCAACAGTGGTTCGAAAGCAGTAAGCCCTAAGTGTGGAGCAGTATTGGTTCTCCCAAAGCAGTAGGCGCAATTTCTCTTTCATCCCCGACAGCATTGTTCAGCACTCGGTGTTTGTTGATTTCTCCAAATGATTATTTTTCACTTTTCCCCAGCCAAGTTCCCAACTGAGTGCGGATATTTCGTTACGGCTATTTGCACGATTTTGGCAGAACTTTGGTTTCCTCACCAATCGCCATCAGATTTGCTCCTAGTTAGAGTTTTTCTCCTGGTTTCTGAGCAGCTATTTGTGTTTATCCTCTGCATGACTGTCCCCCATTTGATATATGTTGACCCGAAATTCCCCATAGACTCGATAATAGTTTTTCTCAGCATATATCCTCCTTCCCCAGCTAGGTTTGGGCCTTTGGGACGTTGATCTCTCCTTTCTCCAGCAGTTGTCTCCCTCTTTTGTGGATTGACCGAGAATTATATCGATGATTCAAATTCTGTGAAACCCTTGTATCCTTTGCGATCGTGTTGTCAGCATAATCATCATATTTACATATACATATACATATACACTCATATAATTTCATGGTTACATCATCATATTTGTTGACTCATTCTTGTGAATCTCATTCTCTGTCATGGCAGTACTTTATCCCATTACGAGTTTGGTGTTTGTCCTCCCTCAAATATAGAGTGCCAGCCCTCTAAGCAGAAAGATTTTAACCTTTCTCTTTTCCCCACTGAGTTATTCCCTCGTGGATGATTAGTATTTCAGTTTCCTCCCCAATTGATTATCTGGATGGAACCACTCCCCTTGAGTTATATCCTCATTGGGTTGAGTCTTGATTGGCCGTTTCTTTCTAGATCCTACCTAGATAAGATGTTTTGGGTCCCCTAAGAGTTTATTACCCAGTAACTGGTAATATTATTTTTAGTTTACAGATTGTTACTTCTTGCCCAATACCCGGCAAAAGTACCCCTGTTTTCTCCCCGGTGGAGTCCCTAGCAGATTCATTTTATGTTTCTCCAGGAAGTATATCCTTGATATGTTCATCCTAACTGATGACGGATATTTCCTTCCCCTATTGTGAGTTTATCCTTGATATGATCATCCTAACCGATGACGGATACACTCATCTTTGGTATTCTACCCAGCAAAAAGGTAGTTGTAATCCCTATTTTTCTCCCCCAGAGGGTTAATCCTTGATATGTTCATCCTAACCGATGACGGGTTTTCTTCTCTTTGCGGTATTCTGCCCAATAACCGGTAGTTGTAAATCCTGCTTTTCTCCCCTTCGTATAGTATATCCTTGATATGTTCACTTTAACCGGTGACGGATATTTTCTCTTTGGTATTCTATCCAGTAACTGATAGATATAATTCCTATTTCTCTCCTCACAGAGTCTATCCTTGATATGCTCATTCTAATCGATGACAGATTTTCTCTTTGATGGTATTCTATCCAGCATTTGATAAATTTAATTCCTACTTTTTGTTCAGTTGGTTTATCCTTGATAGGTTCATCCTAACTGATGACGGATATCCTCCTTGACATCCCCAGGCAAGTCTATCTTTGATATGTTCATCTTAACCGATGACAGATTTTCTTTCCTTTGAGTCTATCCTTGATATGTTCACCTTAACCGGTAACAGATATTCTCATATGTGGTCTTCTGTCCAGTAAGTGGTAGTTATAAATCTTATTTCTACAGTTTTCCCCAGCAAGGCTATTCTTACCCAGTAACCGGTAATGAATACACCCTCTTGGCGGTTCCTAGTAAGTCATCCTTGATATGTTCATCCTAACCGATGACGGATGTCCTCTCTGTCAGATCTTTATTATCTCCTTACCCAGTAACCGGTGGTGGATAATAAATTTCTGCTCCTCCTGTGTTGAAGTATATTTCTTCCCCAGTTGAGTTGAGTGCGCATTTCCTTAGTGAAATCGTTGTTCCTGCATGATTCAAGTAAGTCAGTTTGATCCTGATCTACTTGTTTCGCCTGTAGATGTTTTTGTTTCCCCAGCTGAGTCTTTCCATTTTTATGGAATTCCTCTAGTCTCCCAGCAGTTTTTAAATCATAGCCTGGCCTATGCATAACCCTTTCAATCCCCATAGAGTCTCTGTTTCCCCAGTGAGCTTTCCTTGCGGAATGCATTGTGCTCCTGCGGGCTGTCGGTCACTCTGATTTCTTTTCCTTTGTGGCAACATTTTCCCACAGATAATTTGCTTTTACATTCATATCATATGCATCACGAGGTCTCTTAGGGACCAAAATTTACTTCTATATGTTGTTATTTAAGCCTATTCTACTGGGTCGATATGAAGATTTTAACCTTCACCTCCTCAATTAGAATGTCCTTAAATAGGGGCAGCTGTAAGAACCCAATTTTGACCCTAAGATCCCTCATGCAATTTCATCATATGCACTAGCATTGGGATCACACATTGGCATTCTCCTTACCCCTCTTTCATTGGGTTTGTTTTGGGAGAGATCACCAAGCACCATGTGATTGTATCATACTTGTATATTATCATTTTTCTAACCAAAATACCAAAAAAATGTCTTTGCATTTGCCTAACCCTTTTGTAGGTAGGGCATGATCACCATTGATCTATCAAGTTCATATCTAGGGTTTAAGACCCTCATGGATAAGAGCACAACCAAGGAATGACCCACAATATCTCTAAGCATAATATGAGTCCCAATGATCTTTGCATGTTATTTTGATTGAGATTTCTTCAAGAATTTGGAGTTGGTTTGCTTTGGAAACCGTAGTGTGACTGGGTATCTTGAGTAACTTCTTTAACAAGCTTCCTCATAAATTGATCAAATTTCTCAAGGGACACTTCAAAATTCACCCTCTTATGCATATATGATCCACCATGAGCCTAAAAAGTCAAGAGAATTGCAAGTTAGCAAGTTGGTTGATGGTGGTTGGCCAGATGAATTCATCTGATCAAAACTGGATCCCCCTAGACCCTATCTCCTACAATTTTTATCATATGAAAATGATTCTAAGCTAAAAGTTACTCTAAATTACATTCCAAACAACTTTCATGTTGAGGTCTAGAGCTAATTTTTCTTGGAAAGTCATTTTCTATGTTGAAACATTATATGTCATTTTGTCTAAACCCTAATTTGAAAGTCATCTTCTCAAGGCCATAACTTGTTCAATTTTTATGAGATGAAATATTTCCAAGTTTTAAATTCAAATTCAATATGTCTACTTCAACTTTGATGTTTGGAGTGAAAGCTAAATCAACTTTTGTGAGCATGTGATATGAGGATACATTATAGGTCAATTTGGACCAATACCATTGAACAAGTGATTTTCCTCAACTTCAAAAATGCATAACTCTCTCATTATAAATGCAAATGATGTCAAGTTTGTGACCATTTTGAAGTTCTTGGAAATATCTAAAACTTTTATGAAGACACTTTTCTCATTTGGAGCTCACATAAAAAATTAAGCAAGGTGGAATATTGAAGTATATGACTTGACACTTAGAAATGTTTTCA
The DNA here is from genome assembly GCF_024323335.1 of Lathyrus oleraceus. Taxonomy (NCBI): domain Eukaryota; kingdom Viridiplantae; phylum Streptophyta; class Magnoliopsida; order Fabales; family Fabaceae; genus Lathyrus; species Lathyrus oleraceus. The sequence continues at coordinate 395,107,395 of NC_066585.1, forward strand.
ACATGTTGAAATTTCCAAACTTCCACCTTAAAATTCATAATGATCCAAGTTCCAAATGGAAAAATGTTCAACATAAGAGTCGCTCCTCTTGATATAAGCTTTATAAAGAGTTCTAATTCATTCATTTTGGATGAGGTTTGCTAGGGTTGCGCATGGTGTTAACAAGCCTGCATCAATTGGCAAAATCAAAACTTCAAATGACGATTTCACTTTTCCTTGCCAATCAAGCTTCATTCAGACTTTAGCACAGTTGAATTTGGACCTTAGTGCATTGCTTCATGGGCCTGTCCACGCCCATGCAAGCATGAACATGACATTGCCAATTTTGGAAGAAATTTCAAGTGTGCAAATAACACTTCTATTTGATATAAATAGAGACCCTCTGAGCTCATTTGAGAGGATCCTTGCGCGCCAGCTTTGCTTCCCCTCTTCAAACCCTCACAATTCAAAGGAAAACTTGATAATTTTCACTTAAAAATAGAGTTTGAATCTCACTGTTTGGAGATTCAAAAAATCCATGATCCAAAGATTTGTACCAATCCTAAACCACTGCTGCAAGCTATTGGAGCAAGACCAAACGTGAATTGAAGCAAGAGAGATCAAGTTCTACACAGCATTGAAGGTACTTTCCAGATTTTTTCTTCTCTTCGATTCTCACTCAATTCTCATCAGTTCCCTTGGATCTTTGGTTGTTTGAAGTCCTACCAATGTAGGCAAGAAGATTGAGTTACTTTGAGGACAAATCGAAGCAACTCAGTTGACACACCTCAAAATTCAACTCCTCATATCTTTCTATATATTTGGAGTTAGTTAAAATTGAGGTTAGATTTATGCTCTACGCCATTTTCTCTTTCAGATCATGTCCTCTTTTTTTTTATCATGGTGATGATTTAACCAGTCCGACGAGGTTCGCCTGAGAAGGTGACCGGCCTTTAGCTTCGGCAGTGAGGTGGCACGGTTCAGAACCATTAATCCATTTCAAATTATTTTAATCACAAGCGTTGGTTCTGATTACCACTTGTGTGGCGCGCTGACAGAGTTCCATCATGGAACGCGCGTTTGGGTCCACTTGATCTGCCACCTCAATTAATGAGGGAGTCAAGTGGTCCACATTTTTTTTGTATTTTCTGATTTTCATTTTATTCCTTTGATTTTCATTAATTCATATTAATTTTAATATTGATCCAAAAAATATAAGAGTTTCACAAAAAAAATTAAATAAAATCCTCTTTCATATTTTGAATTAAAAGTATTTTTTGGATCATTATTAATATTTTTCATGATTTAATTGATTTTGTGATTATTTTTAATTGTTTAAAAATACTTTTAAGTTTCCAAAAATTTTGAAAATATTTCTCCGAGGTCCTTTGACCTTGTTTGAACTATGATAAATCTCATGGCCATTTCTTTGGTGTTTTGATGAGGTTTTAGGAAATTGACCAACCATTTTTAATTTAATGCATTATTTTTAGTATTTTTAAATTGAATAAATGCCAAATAATTGTGTTAAGCCATTTTGATTGGTTTTGTAAGTTTGACTTATGTTGTTGGGCTTTGGTCAAGCTTGATTTGACTTTGTTAGATTAAGATCATTGGATTTAGGGGATTGATGGAATGTACATTCCATCTCCCAAAATGAATGAATGATCTTAATTTGGTGAAAGTCCTCCTTTGACCAATTTGAGTTTGATCTATCTCCCATCCCTCTTCATCACATTCCCCTTCTTTATGCATTCATGTCATGGGCCTATGATATCTTTGCATCCTAAGGCTAGTTGATTGCAAAATCAACATAAGCAGGGATGCGATTAGTCCACCACTTTTTTGCATATTCTTTTTTGTGTGTGGTATGTTTCACGAGCATAGTTCATTATACTATGTCTCTAACATGCATTAACACCAAAATTCTATTGCCCGACCTCAAATAGTTGTGACTTCTACATAAGTCAAATTATGATTGCTTAACATAGCGCTAAATTTTGACACAAAAGGCATAGCCTTCTAGTTAGTGAGAATGTAAGTCTCCCCTCTTTCATGGTATTGTGTGGAAAGTTTGCCTTTTTTCCTTCCTTTGGAAGATGTCTTGGTTCAAGGATCCATGCTTGTGATAAGTGGGTTGAGTGTTCTCCAAAGAATGACTTAAAACAAAAGCAAAAGCAATACTAACTTCTAACCTATTAACCACTAACATTTAATTTCAAGACTTTATTTTTAATGCACTTTATTTTTTAAGCTTTATTCATTTGTCATTATTCATACCATTCTAATTGTTTATGTTAATGTCATTTTCACTTTGTCCACTTGGACCATATTGTGTGATATATTATGTTTGTGTACATTGTGATTTCTTGTGTGGTCTTTGACCATTAATGTACATAATAAGAACAAAAAACCCTAAAAAAACATTTTGTGTGGACTGTTGGTTTGATTTGAGACAATTGGACTTAGAATTTAGGCAACACTCCATATGCAAAGGACTTGGCCAATGCCAACTTTCATGTAACCAAATGCTTGTAACTTGAAACTTCATCTGATACATCATTGAAGATCCATTTGAGTTAATCTGCAACGTGATCATTGTGAAGCTGTTATTTTGAACCTGTGACTTATGGCATTGTGGAATTCATCTGTTACATGAGCAAATTTAAAGGAGATCATGGAGTTGCTAAGCTTGGATGTGGATATCTTTATTTGATGCCTTGCTCTTCAAGTTGATATATTGTGCATTATTTGTTGCTTGATTCTAATGTCCAAGGGAATTTGGGTTTCTATATGACATTCTTGTCTATTGGATTGCAGCCCATCGGTCAGATCTTTTCAACTCTTAACTTTTAAATTTTGGCTTAGGATTAGTCTCTTCTTCTCCTCCCCACTTCTTTAACTTCAAAATCTCTCCCTCCTTTCAAAAATATTATTTGCTTGTGTTTGTAGATTTTCAAACTTTGACCACTTTTGCAAACTAGAAACTTTGCCCTTAAGTCATTGCATTTTCAAACTTCTTTTCCTAATCAAACTTGTAAATAGAATCAACCATACTTGACTTAAAATTTTCAAAATCCAAAAAGAACTAACTCATTCAAACCATTTTAGGCCTTTGTGCCTTTCAAACTTAATTTTTGTTAAAACCAATGTATCCACTTTGAAATTGATACCACGAACTACGAGGTTTTGATCCCTCATTTTTATGTTGGTGCGTAGGCACAAGTCCGAAGGTCTTGTCAAACACAAAAATATAATTAATGAATTCTTTTATCATCCCCTTATTCTATTTGTTTGTAAACATCAATTTGTACAAAAAATACATATGGACACAAAAAAGGGCTTCCTAGGAGTACCTAGGACACTTTGGGTGCCAACATCTTCCCTCTGTGTAACCAACCCCCTTACCTGTAATCTATGGCATTTTATTAATTTTGATTTGAAAACTTCTTATTCTTGGGATTTGTTCGTACTTTTTCCCCTTTCCCTTGGAAACAATAAAAGCGTAGTGGCGACTCTTGTTATTTGATGTCTAGCTTATCCATAGCTTGATGATCATGAATTTACCGCTACAGGAAGTAGTCCACTTTGCTAGTTATGCTTGGTTAATGTTGGCTTGAATTCTTGATCTTGCACTTGAACCTTGATGTTTTGATCTTCAAACAACATATCTACAATAGCTTGAGCGTAATGAACTTGCCATATCGAGTGACCAATAGTCTTTTGGTCACTTGAATTGGGCTAGGGGCTTATAGCACGATTACAAATGATTTGGTTGACCAAAATGTCCTTTGGTCAACACGAATCAATGGGATTAAAATAATAGTCGGATTATGCATACTATTAAATTAATCAAAAAGTTCAGGTAATTCTAATTAAAAGCCCTAAGTTAAAGGAACATGTACCAAAATCAAGATTTTAGGCCCTAAGGGCAAAATGGTCATTATACTAGAGGTTGATTAATTTAGGAAAATAAAGTCTAAAATTTACCCAAGGACTACTCCTAATTATACCTAATTATGTAAACAAATAGTTGGTTCCAATCACTCTAATTAGATATAAAGATGTCCTAATTAAATCCAACTAAATTCTAGAATTAATGTTTATTCTAGAAAGAAAATTGTAGCTAAATTAATTTAAAAGTTCTAATTGACCTAATTAAGATTTAAACCCAATTAAATTGCAAAATCCATTAATCTTACAATTCTAATTATGATCTAAATTTCTAACTATCAAGAAACTAAAAATCGAGGATTCTAATTAACTTAACCAAAATTCTAAAACCCTAATTAATCTTATGGATTCTAGAAATTTAATAGTTCTAAAAACAAGTCAATTTAATTAAGAGCCAAAATTAATTAACCTATTCCTAAATTTAACACATTATTTTACACAACCAAGTACAAAAATCTGGTATGAAAAACTGATTAAGATTAACTCAAACTAATTATAATTAAATGGAATTAAGCCTTAATTAGTGTGAATAGAGGCAGGAGGTGTGGAAGCTTGGATGAAGGTATGAACTGGAAGAAGTTTGGGCCTTAAGCCCAAACTCTACAAACCAAAAAAGCGGACCCAATCCATTCTCAACACCAAAACTCCACGGTCTTCACTGCACACCTGGATCGCATTGTTTCGAAGTCGTTTTCGCCATCATCACAATCCGAATCGGTTCGGATTCATCCTCATCTTCGCTGAATTGCTGCAACCGGAGTCCAATACGAATCTGATCCTAGCTAACGCTTATTCCTGAAATGCGACATGGATATCTCCGGCGAAGGCGAAGACAATCCGGCGGCCACACACAATCTCTCATTCTCGATCTGAATCTTTCAACCATTTCCTGCAGTCGTGTTTGCATCGTTCCACTTGTTCCTGAAGGATGTTATTTTTCGATTTCGGCACTTCTGAGATTGGAATCTTTGCGAGGCTTGGACTCACACAAGATCGAACGAAATCGGTATCAGGATTCAACGCAGTGATTCTTCGAAATAAATTTCACAGGTAATGTTTCATCTCTTCCTCTTCGTCTCGCTTCTTCAATTTCTTCGAGCTTCCTCTACCTTCTTCTTCTTCATTTTTCTGCGGTTACCATTGTTATTGATGCGTTGTGTATCCGTGATGCAGGTTAGTGAAAATCTGCAGAAGTTGAATAAGGGCTAGAGATGGAGATTTGCAGGGAGTATGAACAAGAATGAAAAAGAAACTGAGTTTTGCAGAATCAATGGGTGCTGAAGATTGCAGGTAGCGTATGGTTGTTACAGTTGCAGAGTGAAGGGTGGATAACAGAATGAAGAGATAAGAGAAAGATTGAAAGAGTGAAGAAAACTCGTGGCCCGAGCCAATGGTGAGAACTGCCAATTTATAGAGTTTCTATGAAGTGATTTTGTTAACTCTGTTAATCTCTTCTCCCACCAAATTTGTTAATCGTTGAAACTCTGTTAGTTAGTTAGTTTTTTAAATTGATTCTTCTGTTAAATTTCTGTTGACAATCTCAAATGGCTTTTGATTCTCTGTGGTGAATGCAGCTTCTGTTATCATGGATGGTTCGAAAAAATGCAGGTGTTTTTGAACTTGGATGCGCAAGCCTTGTCGTTTACTGCGTTTCGCATTTACTCTAAGCTTGCTTTGGTCGTTTCTGCGTTTTGCATCTTCACATGTACTTGGTGTTGCAAGCACTTTATGTTGTGCAAGCCGCATTCTGCAGCTTGTATTCCAGTTGCCTTGTGTTTTCATCTTGTACTTTTCTTCTGCATTTCCACTGTTCACCTCTTGGTTTGGACATGACTTAATACATGGATGAGGATTAATGGGTTAATTGGACTATGAAAAATGAGAAAAAGGTTTTGGATAATAATTGGAATTGGTCAAATAAGTGTGGTTTAAGAACTGGAAAATGGGCAATTGCATTATGAAAAATGGGCAATTGCATTATGAAAAATGGACAATAATGGATATGGATTTGGATTTAGTTAGATGGATAATTGGATGTGGATTGTAAATTGGTTATCAAAAATTTCTTTAAAAACCAATATTTAAATCAATTGTTTTAGAATCGATCAAACCAAAAATAATTAATTAATCTAAATCGGAAAAATTAATTAAGAATTAAATTGAAATTTCTCTAATTGATTTTACATTAAGAATCTATTAACATTAACTTGAAAATAACAAGTCAATTAATAATGAAATAAAAAATCATTTAAAATTTATTTAAAATTAGAACAAAATTTGAAATTATAAATGATTTAATAATCAATTAAAAATGAAATTCCTCATTTAATTAGACTTAAATTGAAATTAATCAACTTGAAATTAACAATTAAACAAAACCAAATTGAAGCTAAAAAGTCAATTAATTTCAAAAATCAATATGAAAAAACCAAAATCGAGACAGTAGTGGGTTTGAGAATGGATGGTTGACTTTGGTCAACTAGTTGATCAGAAAGTCAACAATCGACCTCAATTAATCGAAGGCGTGAATTAGGGTTTATGAGTGCATGATGCATAATGGATGAATGCAGATGAATCTCAAGCCATGGGTCAGATGAACAGTGGAAAAGGGGAGGGCAAATTTTAGGGGTACGACACCCAGTACCAATGCCATATAACCATATTTCGCCATACCTTCTAATATGATCTCTTGTACAACTGAGAGAGTTATAACCCCCACCAGTGGTCCTTCCTCCCGGATACGATGCAAATGCCCATTGTGAGTTCCATTCCGGCGCTCCCGGACACTCTATTGAAAATTGTAAAGCGTTAAAATACAAAGTCCATGATCTGATTGACTTCAAGGCAATTACGTTCATGCCCAACAACCCGAACGTAAACAATAACCTAATGTCTCCCCATGATAAGACCAATGTAAACATGGTGGAATTGGATAGTGGAAGGAAGGTGATAACCTCTGTTAATGATTTGAAGACCCCATTTGTAGATATCAAGAATGTTCTATTGAGAAGCGACGCTTTCTCCATTTGTGGTCAGACTTGTGAATACTATTTAAAGGACCCGCAACAATGTGAAGTTTTGAAGGCTTCTATTAAAACTCTCATGAACCAAGGAATATTGATAATTGATCGACCCTCCATTATAAGGATGTCTCAACCCTCGAAATTTCACACGACAAAGTTCCTCCCCTATAAATTCTATATAATCTTTCTCAATTGACTCTTTTAGTGAACCCTGTTACTCCCATGATCATAATAGTTCCAACACCATTCCCATACAACGACACATGAGAAGTCCTCTGGATGTATAACACACCAATCTACACCCATGGCCAGAGAATACAAGCAGAACCAATCAAGTTTGATGACCCATTAATAAGCATCGTTGGAACTGGCGGCCTAACCAGAAGCGACAGGATCTTTGCACCAGCATCACCTCCAATCGAGAATGGCGGTCCATCAGCCCATGAGAGGGGAAAGCAAGTTGATAATACCCAGCCAAGGTAAGACCCTATGACAACCAGTGAAGTAGATGAGTTTCTGCGTATCATCAAAAGCAGTGATTATCGAGTGGTTGAACAACTAAACCAGCACCCTCTAAAATATTGATGTTGTGTCTAATGATATGCTCAAAAGTACATAGAGATGCTCTAGTAAAATTTCTAAAGACTGCCTATGTACCCCAAGAAATCTCGGTCTGCCAGTTTGAAGGTGTAGTCAACAATACAACCACTAGCTTGAGTTTAAGATTTAATGACATAGAGCTCCCCACTAAGGGAAGAAACCACAACAAGGCTCTCCACATCTCCATTGAGTGTGTGGACACGGTTCTATCGAATGTTTTGGTGGACACTGGTTCCTCCCTTAATGTGATGCCCAAGGGCTCCCTAGCTAAACTGACTATTGAAGGACTTGTCATGAAATAAAGCGAACTGGTGGTGAGAGCATTTGACGGGTCGAGGAGGACTGTGATTGGTGAAATAGACCTGCCCATGAAGATTGGTCATCATACCTTCTTTGTAGTGAACATCCATCTGGCATATAGTTTCCTGCTCGGAAGACCGTGGATTCACTCGCCCGAAGTCGTTACTTTGACGCTCCACCAGAGGCTGAAATTTGTAGTGAACAACAAGCTGGTAGTGGTAGAAGGTGAAAAAGATTTTCTGGTAAGTCATTTGGAGTCGTTCCGCTACATTGAAGGAGAGGGGAAGATAAAGGAAATCCCATTTCAATCGTCCGAGGTAGTCAACGTCGAAATGGTTTTCCCGACAAGGGATGAATCCAAGAATGCTAAATTTCCAATGGCCTCTCTCTAAGAGGCTCCAACTATCATACGGAAGGGACACCCTCTAGGATGGGTAAGGATGCTCGAATTTCCTAACACCAAGGACCGTACTGGTTTGGGATACAACTCTCAAAATCTGAAGAAGACGCAACCCATAGCTGAAAAGGGACAAGTGCTCCCATTATCTGAATATTTCTCAAGTGTTGGCTACCTTGATGACCACCGTGTCTGTGCCGTGGAAGAAGGCGTTGAAGATGCAGGACTGATCTTCACAAAGACTGGTGGAATGGGTGCCACCAAGTGGACCGAGATTGAGATACCGGAAGTAACTTTGATTAAAATGTAATTTCCATGTTTGTTTTCCCTTTTTTACCAAAAAGAACCCATGTCAAGCCCAAGGCATGGGGGAACCATTTGTAGGGCCTTGTTGAATTTCCTTGTTAAATCATTAACGAAAAGATCCATGTTTCAGAGTCAATTTTGTGATCCTTGTCTTTCATTTATTATTTCACCTTTTCAAAATGGAAATTTCCTTTCTGTTTTAAAAATTATTTTTAAATTATTTTTTCCTTCATATCAATAAAATCATGAACCCTAAATTATGCAGATGACCTTCGACAACCACCAATGACAATTCTAATATAGTCTCGTATGACTTTGATAACCCGATTAATCAAGAAGATGAAGATTGTGAGAAAGATGCCGAGCTCCCCGAGGAATTGGCAAGTCTTCTCAAGCAATAGGAAAAGGTCATCCAGCCGCATGAAGAATTAGTGGAAGTGGTTAACCTTGGGACAAACGAGGAAGCAAAAGAAGTCCGAGTCGGCTCAGCTCTGCAAGACGAGGTGAAGACAAAATTTATCAAGCTCTTGAAAGAGTACATGGATGTATTTGAATGGAAAATGGCATTATCCGAGTATGACATCCAACATGTCACTCAAAAGGCCATCAAAGGGAGTGTACTATCCGACTATCTTGCGCATCATCCCTTGAAAGACTACCAGTCTATGTGTTTTGAATTTCCTGATGAAGATATCAAATTGATTAGGGACTACAACATCCCCGACCCTAAAGAAGGACATGAGCCTAGGTCTCAGTAAGACCCCAATTTTGACCCTAAGATCCCTCATGCTATCTCATCATATGCATTGGCATTGGGATCACATCTTGGTATCCTCCTTACCCCTCACTCGTTGGTTTTGCATTGACAGAGATCACCAAGCACCATTTGATTGTATCATACTTTGTATTTTATCATTTTACTAACCAAAATACCAAAATATGTCGTTGAATTTTATCTAACTCTTTTGTAGGTAGGGCATATGCTCACCTTTGATCTATCAAGTTCATATCTAGGGTTTAAGACCCTCATTGCTAAGAGCTCAATTAAGAATGGTCTACAAATGGCTCTAGGTATCATATATGGATCCCCATGATCTCCACATGTTATTTTGATCAAGAATTCATCAAGAGTTTGGATTTGGTTTACCTTGGAAACCCTAGTTCATATGGGTATCTTGTGTAACTTCTTCAACAAGATTCTTCAACAATTGATCAAATATTTAAAGGGATACATCAAATTCCATCATCTTATGCATATATGTTCTCCCATGAGTCCCAAAAGTCAATAGAATTGCAATCTAGCAAGTTGGTTCATGGTGCTTGACCAGAGGAATTCATTTGATCAAATCTGGGGTCCCCTAGACCCTATCTCCTACAATTTTTGTCATATTAAAATGATTCCAAGAGAAAAGTTACTCTAAATGACATTCCAAACAACTTTAATGTTGAGGTCTAGAGCTAGTTTTACTTGTAAAGTCATTTTTTATGGTGAAAGATTATAGGTCATTTTGTCTAAACCCTAATTTGGAGGTTAACTTCCCAAGACAATAACTTTCTCAAATTTTGTGATATGAAAGATTTCCAAGTTGAAAAATCAAATTCAAGATGTCTACTTCAACTTTGATGTTTGGAGGAATAGATAATTCAACTTTTATGAGCATGTGATATGAGGATACATTATAGGTCATTTTGGACCAATACCATTGAACAAGTGATTTTCCTCAACTTCAAAAATGCATAACTCCTTCATATTAAGTCCAAATAAGGTCAAATTTGTGACCATTTTTAAGTAATTTGAGATAGATACAACTTTGATTAAGGAACTTTTCTCATTTGAAGCTCACATAAAAAGTAATCCAAGGTGGAATAAGTGAACATATGGCTTGACACTTAGAAACAATTTTGATATGTTTAAATTTCCAAACTTCCACCTAAACATTCATCATGATGCAAGATTCAAATGGAAAAGTGTTAAACATGAAAGTTGTTCCTCTTGATCTAACCTTTCTAAAAAGTCCAATTTCATCCATTTTGGACAAGATTTGATTGGGCTGCACATGGCTTGAACATTGCATCATCATTTGTCAAAGATCAAACTTCAAACATCCATGCACAATTGCCTAGCATTCCAATTTGATTTAAGACTTATTCATATTCAATTATGGACCAAATGGAATGATCTCATGGGCCTGTACACACCCATGCACCCATGCATCACTCATTGCCAAAATTGGAAACTCACTTCAAGGGTGCAAATATCACTTGATTCGGCTATAAATAGGGATCCTATGCATCAGAAATGGGGACTCCTTCACGCCAGCTTTGATCCCAAACCCCAAACCCTTCCATTTGACAGGATAAACCTGAGAATTTCCTTGGAAATTGATTTGGAATCTCACTATTTTGATATTCAAAACTCCAGGGATCCAAGACCTTTTGTGCATTCTAATCTACTTCTGCAAGCATCCTGAGCAAGATCAAGCATGAGCGAAAGCAAGAACAATTGAATTCATACCTACATTGAAGGTATTTTTTAGAAAATTTCATCTCTTCGATTTTTACTCAATTCTCCATAATTCTCTTGGAACCTTGGTTGTCTTAAGTCCTACCAATATAGGCAACAAGATTGAGTTGCTTTGAGGTCAAATTGTAGCAACTCAGATCATGCACCTCAAATTTCAACTCCTTGTATCTCCCAATATACTTGGAGTTAGGATGAATTGATGCCAGATTCGTGCTCAGTGCCATTTTTACTTTAAAATCATGTCCTTTTTAATTTTAGTGATGGTTATGATTGGACCAGTCCGGCGAGGCTCGCCTGAGAAGGAGACCAGAGCTTTGCTCCGGTGGTGAGTTGGTAAGGTCTAGAGCCACATGATCTATTTGAATTAATCTAATCACGAGCGTTGGTTTGAATGACCTTGGTTGTGGCGCGCTGACTAGAGTCCATCATGGATTGCATATTTGTGGCCACTTGATCTGCCACCTCAATTAATGAGGGAGATCAAGTGGTCCACATTTTTTCTGATTATTCGTTTTTTTTATTTTATTTGTGTTATTTTCATGAATTCATATTAATTTTAATATTGATCCAAAAAATATGAGAGTTTCACCAAAAAAATTTAAATAAATTCCTCTTTCATTTTCTGAATTAAAATTATTTTTTGGATCATTATTAATATTTTTCATGATTTAATTGATTTTGTGAATATTTTAATTGTTTAAAAATAGTTTTAAGTTTCCAACAATTATGAAATTTTTTTCTCCAAGGTCCTTTGACCTTGTTTGACCTATGATAAATCTCATGGCCATTTATTTGGTGTTTTGATGAGGTTTTAGGAATTTGGCAAACCATAATTTAATTTAATGCATTTTTTAATTGTTTTTAATTGATTAAATGCCAAATAAATTATGTTGAGCTTCTAATTTTGACTTGTTGAGTTTGACTTGTGTTGTTGGGTCTTGGTTAAGGTTGATTTGACTTTGTTGAGTTAAGATCGTTGGATTTAGGGGATTGATGAAATGTATAATTCATCTCCCAAAATGAATGAATGATCTTAATTTGGTAAAAGTCCTCCTTTGACCAATTTGTGTTGATTCCATTCCCCATCCCTCTTCATCTCATTCCCCTTATGTATTCATTCATGTCATGGACCTATGATATCTCAATATCCTAAGACTAGTTGATTGCAAAATCAACATGAGTATGGATGAGATTAGGTCCAACACTTTGCATATTCTTTCTGTGTGTGGTATGTTTTATGAGCATAGTCCATTATATTATGTCTCTAACATGCATTAACACCAAAACTATATTACCCGACCTCAAATAGTTGTGACTTCTACATAAGTCCAATTACGATTGCTTAACATAGCGCTAAATTTGTGACAAAAAGGCATATCATTCTAGTAAGTGAGATTGTAAGTCTCCCCTCTTTCATGGTATTGTGTTGAAACTTGGCCTTTTTTCCTTTCTTTGGAAGATGTCTTGGTTCAAGGATCCATGCTTGTGATAAGTGGGTTGAGTGTTCTCCAAAGAATGACTTAAACAAAACCAAAGCAAAAGCAATACTAACTTCTAATCAACTAACAATTAACATTTAATTTCAAGCCATTTACTTTTATGCACTTTAATTTCAAGTCTTTATTCATTTGACATTATTCATATCATTCAATTTGTTTATTTTAATGTCATTTTCACTTTGCTCACTTGAGCCATACTTTGTGAATATATTGTGTTTGTATATACTTGTTTTGTGTTTGTGGTCTTTTGACCTTAATGTACATAATAAGAACAAAAACCCTAAAAAACATTTTTGTGTGGACGGTTGGATTTGATCTGAGATATTGGACATAAAATTAGGCAACACACCCTATGCAAAGGACTTGGCCAATGCCAACTTGTCTGAAACCAAGTGCTTGTGAAGTGAACATTCATCTGATACATTATTGAAGATCCATTTGAGTTCATCTGCAAAATGATCATATTGAAGTTGTTATTTTGAACCTGTGTCTAATGCCTTCCTTTGAAGTCATCTGATACATGGGAAATTTTGAAGAGGACCATGGAGTTGCTAAGCTTGGATGTGGCTATCTTTATTTCATGCCTTGTTCTTCATTTTGCTATTTGTGTATTGATATTGCGTGATTCTAAAGTCCAAGGGAAATTTGGGTTTCTATATGACATTCTTGTCTATTGGATTGCAGCCCATCGGTCAGATTTTTTCAACTCTCAACTTTTAAATTTATTCTTAGGATTAGTCTCTTCATCTCCTCCCCATTTCTTTAATTTCAAAATCTCCCCCTCCTTTTAAAATCTTCTTTTCTTGTGTTTGTTTTTTCTAAACTTAGACCATATTGCAAATTAGAAACTTTGGCCTTATGCCATTGCATTTTTTAACTCTCTTAAACAAACTTGTAAATTAACTTAACTATACTCTACTTAAAATTTCAAAAGCCAAAAAGAACTAACACTCATTCAAACCTTTTTAGGCCCTTTGTGCCTCTTTCAAAATTAAAATTTTGTTAAAAGCAACTCACACACTTTGAAATGGATACCACGAACTACGAGGTTTTGATCCCTCATTTTATGTTGGTACGTAAGCACAAGTCTGAAGGTCTTGTCAAACACAAAAATATAATTAGTGAATTCTTTCCTCATCCCTCCACTCTATTTATTGCGAACATCATTTTGTACAAAAACACATTCACACACAAAAAAAGGCTCCCTAGGAGTACCTAAGACACTTTGGGTGCTAACACATTCCCTTTGTGTAACCAACCCCCTTACCTGTAATCTCTGGCATTTTATTAGTTTTGATTTGAAAACTTCTTATGTTTAGGTTTTGTTCGTACTTTTGCCTTTTTCTTTGGAAAAGATAAAAGCGCGGTGGCGACTATGGTTTTATTGACGTTAAGTTTATCCATAGCTTAATGGTCTTGAATTTACCGCTACAACAATTAAGTGGCGACTCTGCTGGGGAGTAGTCTCCAATGGGTTTAGCCTACTTTTTTGTGTGTATATAATTGTATATCTGATTTTTGTATATTTGTTTTATATGATATAATTTGCTTGTTGTGCTTGGTGATCTCTAAGTGGTGAGATAAGTTCTAACCCGAACTTGAGTGCAACTAAGATAGGAGGATTGTATAGTCATGTTCGACTTGTGTGGAGTAGTCCTTAACAAGTGGGCTTGAGACCCATCTACTCAGTGGAGACCCTTTTGGAGTTATGAATGTCACACAAGTCATTTGTGGTTAGGCATTACTATCTCTGATTTAGGGTCCGAGAAGCTGAGGACCGTAGAACATTTAACCCCTCTTGGCCTATTTAGGACGTAGTGCAGAGACTGTTCAAGTGTAGACTTGATAACAGTTGTTACACGATACTACACTCAGACGAGTTTCTCTTGAGAATATTATGGGTTGATGAGTCAGTCATCCTAACCTGTAATATCCGATAGATGGAATTAAGACTCTGGGAACTTTTTAGAACATGATCTACAGGTTTTTATCCTTAGTTCACTCCTTTGGGATGGTTCTTACCCAGACTTCATGCTTGTGACTCGCAACAAACCATTGATTCTTGGTTGATCCAATCAAGTCTTGTCAATATCAATGGAATTTGGGTGTTGATAAGGTGAAAACCATAATCCACCAAAATGGATGATTGATCTTGACAATGACTTGATTCATCCATTGACCTTTGTTTGATTTCCTAGTGTGTGATCCCTTATTTGTGATTGTTTCATTCATGCATTCATGCACATCATAACATTCATCACACCAACAATTTCAAGGAACTGAGGTATTATTTGCAAATATTTTCAGACCATGGATTATGGACGAAGGAATACTAAGAAGTACAATTTCAGATGTCTGGATTTGAAAGAGTTAAGGAAGCTAGCATATTTTGTATTAGATCCCTTGGAATTCAAGCAACGTCATGGGAATCTTCTGTCTATTCTATTTTCTGATGTGGTTGAAGGACTTCTGAGTGTGTTGGTTAAGTTCTATGAACCTTTCTACCGTTGCTTCACTTTTCCTGATTATCAGCTTGTGCCTACATTGGAGGAGTATGCCCATCTCTTGGGAATACATGTTTCTAGCAAAGTTCCCTTTAGTGGATTGGAGGAGATTCCTAGATCTCATCTTATAGCTGAAGCTCTTCACTTAAAGAAGTCTGAGATTGAGACTCATTGGGTGAAGAAAGGAGGATTGTTTGGATTGACTTATGAGTTCCTCATAAAGGAAGCTACTGCCTTTGCTCAAGCCGGTAGTGTGGATGTTTTTGAAGGTATCTTTGTGTTGCTCATCTATGGATTAGCTTTGTTCCCTAACAAGGACGGTTTTGTTAATGTTAACACCATTAGAATCTTCTTGATTGGGAATCTTGTGCCTACTCTATTGGGTGACATATACTTCTCTTTGCATCTAAGGAATTCTAAGGGTGGTGGAACTATCGTCTGTTGTGTGCCTCTTCTGTACAAGTGGTTTATTTCTCACTTGCCTCAGACGCCTACTTTTATGGAAAACAAACATTGTCTAAGGTGGTCTCAGAGACTTATGTCTCTCACTAATGATGATATAGTTTGGTATGATTCTTCATTGAGTAGCTTGTAGATTATTGATTGTTGTGGTGAATTCTATAATGTTCCCCTCATTGGTACACAAGGAGGAATCAACTACAACCCTTCTTTGGCTCGTCGTCAACTTGGGTTCCCCTTGAGAGACAAACCTAATAACACTTTATTAGAAGGTCTTTTCTATCAAGAGGGTAAATATACCCAACATTTGAAGCAGAAGATGACTCAGGCTTGGTATAATGTGCATAGGAAAGGAAGATTCGAGCTTGGTCCATGCAATTGTGTAGCTTTGGAAGCTTACACTCTTTGGGTGAAGAAGAGAGCTTTGGAATTGAAGATGCCTTATGCTTGTGAAAGACCTATGTCTATGGTTGTGGTTGAGCCATTAACTCTCCCTAACCAAGATGTAGAGGAGTTGGAAGATGCACTCGCCAAGATGAAGCAAGAAAAGGATATGTGGGAAGAGCATTTCAATGCTTTGAGCAGAAATCATGAGGAGTTACAGCTTGAGTCTAAGGATAAAGATGCACTTATTGAGCTTCTTGAAGACCGAGTAGTGAAGAGATAGAGAGAACCAGAGGTTTCATCTTCCTCTAGTATGCCTCAGTCTTCTGTTGCTTGGAAAAAGATTATTGATCAGCTCGTCCTTGACAAGACTCAGATGAAGACTTCTTTTGAGTCAGAGATTCGACGCATCCAAAGGAAGTACGCACCTGCAGCCAGATCTGCTGATGTTGTTATTAGGGATCCTTAGGATGATTAGTCTCTTTTTCTCTTATATTTTGTATTTTGGTTTCTGAAATTGTACTCAGTGTAATCCTTTCAATTATATGAATAAAAGATATTTTTTATGGTCATATCAAATTGTTGCAATTGTTGTTATAAACATATTCATTTGCAAATAATATAGTAAGTTCCTTGAAAAATAAAAACAATCAAGTATTGCATTTCATGCATCATTTGCATAAGCAGGTTTCTCTTTTGCCAGATGTCTTATTGGTATTTCTTGTGTGCTTCAGCCAAGCTGACTCATCGATACAACACCCACGCCAATCACTCAAGAATCATGGAACATCTAGAGCAAGAGAACAGAGATTTGAAGGACGAGATCGCCCGCCTGACTGCCGTGATGGAGTCAGTGTTGGCCGCTCAGAGCCAATCTTCTCCAACGCCTGCAACTCCTCCTCCTCAGAGGACTGTCATTTCTGAGGTTGTTACCTCTACCATTCCTATTACTGCTGCTCACTTTGTGCCTGCCATGCTTGCCGGATTCCCGTGGGGAATGCCGCCCAATTTTGTGCCTAAGGGTTTTGCGCCTACTTTTGCTTCCATGTCGGCATCTAGCCTGGTCATGTCTGTGCCACCCCTAGTTGTGCATACTTTTCCCCGAGTTGAAGATACTATCTATCATTCCTAGCCGTATGAGGGTCCGAATGTTTATGAGAAGATGGATGAAATGAAAGACCAATTCCTTGAGCTGCGAAAGGAGTTGAAGACCTTGAGGGGTAAAGATCTATTTGGTAAGAGTGTTGTGGAACTTTGCTTGGTTCCAAATGTTAAAATCCCGATGAAGTTCAAAGTCCTTGACTTTGAAAAGTATAAGGGGAATACCTATCCGCTACGTCATCTCGTCATGTATGCTAGAAAGATGTCGACACAAACTGATAATGATCAGTTACTGATTCATTATTTTCAAGACAGACTGACTGGTGCCGCTCTGAGGTGGTACATGGGTTTGGATAGTGCGAGTATCCGCATGTTCAATGATTTGGGTGAAGCATTCATGAAACAGTACAAATACAATGTGGATATGGCGTCGGATAGGGACCTAATTGGGGTCATTATCTCAAAAGGATAAGGAGACGTTCAAAGAGTATGCCCAGAGATGGAGAGAGCTTGCCGCTTAGATTACCCATCCTTTGGAAGAGAAGGAGATGACCAAGATTTTTCTCAAGACCCTAAGCTCATTTTATTATGAGCGCTTGATTGCCAGTGCCCCCAGTGATTTTACTAAAATGGTAAACATGGGGATGAGGCTAGAAGAATGTGTTCAAGAGGGACAGTTTTCTTAAGAGGAAGCTTCGTCCAACAAGAGGTATGGTAATAGTTTCGCTAAGAAGAAAGAGAATGAGACCAATGCAGTATTTGTTGGGAGGCAGAGAAGGCCTCATGTAAGAAAAAGTCAACCACCCCGTCAACATCATCATCAAGTATCGTATGTGATTCCAGTATTTTCTAACAATCAATCAACACCAATTCAACAACAACGTCAACAACCGCCGCCACAACGAACAAACACATACAACAACAACAATACCAACAATCATCAATAACAACAAAAATTTGAGGGGAAGAAGGTCTCTTTTGACCCAATTCCTATGACTTATGCTGAATTGTATCCATCGTTGGTTCTCAAGAACCTTTTGCAACCAAGAAATCTGCCTCAGATACCTGAACCACTTCCATGGTGGTATAAACTGGAACATCGTTGTGCCTTTCACCAAGGAGCTCCTGGTCATGATATCGAGAACTGTTACCCCCTGAAGTATGAAGTTCAAAAGCTGGTCAAGAGTGGAATGATGTCTTTTGAGGACCGTGCGCCAAATGTCAAAGCTAATCCACTATCTGCCCATGGTAACCCTTATATTAATATGGTCGATGGCTGTCTTGGGGAGTTCAAAATATATGATGTACGCTTTATTAGAAGGTCCTTGGTGAGGATGCAAAAGGATATCTGTTTGGTTAGCGAGTGTGAGCATGACCACGATGATTGTGCAATCTCCAGTGTCAATCCTAGAGGTTGTATGGTTATGTAGAGAGACATCCAGAGGTGTATGGATGAAGGTATGATTCAGATTCTCCAGTCCCGTCACGTGGATGACGATGTAAATGTAATAGTACCAGTATTCAAGAAACCATAGAGAGTGGTGATTCAATTTGATAGCAGCAGTAGTAACAGTGTCAGCAATAGATAGGTATCGCCGTTGGTTATACGGTTAGCCGGTCCCATCCCGTATGCATCTGATAAGGCTGTCCCATATCAGTACAATGCTACTATGTTAGAGAATGTACAAGAGGTTCCTTTACCTACAACCAGTTCTGTTGTGACTATAGTTGATGTTACTAAGGTAACTTGTAGTGGTCGTGTCTTTGGGTCGATGTTCCCTAAGAATGTGGAAGATATATCCGTTAATAAGAAGATTGATGTGCCTGTGATAGATTATGTTAGTGCTCCAAAGTGTCAGTCTGGTGAATCCAGCGGTTTGAAGCCTAACGATGATGATGAGGTACTCCGATTAATTAAGAAGAGTGAGTTCAATGTGGTGGAGCAGTTGCTCCAAACCCCCTCCAAGATTTCAGTGTTGTCTTTACTTATGAACTCTGAAGCGTACAGAGAAGCATTACAGAAGATATTAGAGCAAGCTTATATGGAACATGATGTTACGGTGAATCAATTTGATCATATTGTGGCTAACATCACTTCCTGCAACAATCTCAACTTTTGTGATGAAGAACTCCCCGAGGAGGGTAGAAATCATAATTTGGCTCTGCATATTTCGATGAATTGCAAGGAGGATGCTCTGTCAAATGTATTAGTTGACACCAGTTCTTCATTAAATGTACTCCCGAAATCAACCTTGTCAAGATTGTCGTATCAAGGAGCTCCGATGAGGTATAATGGTGTGATCGTCAAAGCTTTTGACAGTTCTCTCAAGACGGTGATCGGTGAAGTGGACCTTCCTGTGAAGATATGTCCGAGTGATTTCCAAATTACTTTCCAAGTAATGGATATCCACCTGGCCTATAGTTGCTTGTTAGGAAGGCCATGGATACATGAGGCAGGAGCAGTTACTTCAACATTGCACCAGAAGCTCAAATTTGTCAAGAATCGTAACCTGGTTATTGTTGGTGGGGAGAAGGCTTTGTTGGTAAGCCGCCTGTCATCTTTATCTTATGTAGAAGCTGAGGATGAGGTTGGAACCCCGTTCCAAGCCTTATCTATTGCTGAGGGAAAGAGAGTTGGGGAACCCATGTCCTTATTCAAAGATGCACAGAGGATCGTTGAAAATGGTAATTCTGATCAGTGGGGACAAATGGTAGAGGTCGCCGACAACAAGAGTATAGCTGGTTTAGGCTTCCAACGAGGATCATCGGTGATTAGAGCTGAAGATGTATAACCCAGTTTCCGTAGCGGAGGGCTCATTCATGGTAATGAACAACACTTAGCTGCTGTGATCGAGGGTGATGAAGTTGAAGACTGCACCAATTTTGTGACGCATGGAAAAGCTTGCAACAATTGGACTGTTGTTGATATTCCTGTTATTGTGCATCGACCTAAGTAATTGCTTTTATTGTTTTTGAAAATCCTTCTCCTATGCCTAAGGGAGAAGTGAACATTGTTTGGGCAATTTCAAATTTGATCATCAATAAAATATAATTCTATTCATCCACATCTATGATGTTTTATTTTTACTTTTTTTCATATTCTAAAAAATGGTAATCACAAAAAACATAAATCAATAAATAATAACTTGTCCATCTGCATAATATTTGGTCACAATTCACTTGTCTAAAATCAAATATCAAATCATTATGCAGGTTGGTTTCCAAACCCATTGAATACAATGATCCTTCTTCTTCTCCAAATTTTGAATTCCCTGTGTTTGAGGTCGAGGATGGAAGTGATGAAGAAGTATCAGATGAATTATCTCGTCTTCTTGAGCACGAGGAAAAAGCCATTCAGCCATTCAAAGAGGAGATTGAACTAGTCAACTTGGGTTCCGAGGAAGATGTGAAGGAAGTCTAGATTGGGCCTCGACTGTGCCCAGAAGTGAAGAAGGGGTTGATTGATCTTCTCTGAGAGTATTCAGATGTGTTTGCTTGGTATTATCAAGACATGCCTGGTTTGGATTTTAAGATTGTGGAGCATAGATTGCCGTCGAAGCCAGAATGCCCGTCAGTCAAGCAGAAGTTGAGGAGAACTCATCATGATATGGCAGTAAATATCAAAGAAGAAGTGCAAAAGAAGATCGATGTCGGTTTCCTTGTTACTGCTAAGTATCCACAATGGGTGGCCAATATTGTGCCTGTTCCGAAGAAGGATGGAAAAGTCCGTATGTGCGTTGTTTTAGAGATTTGAATAAAGCCAGTCCAAAAGATGATTTTCCTCTGCCACACATTGATATGTTGGTAGATAATACAACTAAATTCAAAGTCTTTTCGTTTATAGACGGATTTTCAGGATATAATCAGATCAAGATGGCACCCGAAGATATGGAGAAGACCATATTCATTACACCTTGGGGAACATTCTATTATAGAGTGATGCCTTTCGGTTTAAAGAATGCTGGCGCAACTTACCAGAGAGCAATGACAACTTTTTTTCATGATATAATGCATAAAGAGATTGAAGTCTATGTTGATGATATGATTGCTAAATCTATTGATGAAGAGGAACATGTTGAGCATTTTTTGAAGTTATTCCAGCGTTTGAGGAAGTACAAACTCCGCTTGAATCCCAATAAGTGTACTTTTGGTGTTCGTTCTGGTAAGTTGTTGGGCTTTATTGTCAGCGAGAAGGGTATTGAAGTTGATCCTGCCAAGGTTAAAGCGATACAAGAGATGCCTGCGCCCAAAACTGAGAAACAAATCAGAGGTTTTCTCGGCCGCTTGAATTATATCTCACGATTCATTTCGCACATGACTGCCACATGTACGCCTATATTCAAGCTTCTTCAGAAAGATTAGTCTTGTGATTGGACTGAAGACTGCCAAAAATCTTTTGTCATTATCAAAGTGTATCTGCTTTAGCCTCCGATTTTGTCTTCGCCTATTGAAGAAAAACCGTTGATCATGTATTTGACTGCGCTTGAAGATAGTATGGGTTGTGTTCTTGGTTAGCAAGATGAAACTGGAAAGAAAGAGTATGCTATTTACTACCTGTTAGCTGGAGATTTCGACCATTAGGTTGAAGTTCTTTGAAAATATTATGTTTTGGAGAATAATATAAAAATGGCTTTGTGAAGCTATTTATTAAATCCTTTTCTTGGGAGAAAGGACCTTTCTGTCGAAGCTTAAGACTTAGAAGATTTTAGGATCTCCACAAGTTCTCTTCGACATCTGCGTTTGGCAGATCCGAAGCTTCGAACGGGAAAGATTTGAAATTTAAACGAAGAAGTTTCGTCCGATGAACGCGTGGAAGCATCTGAGACACGCAGCGCTTGAAAACTTCGAACGTGGAAATCATCTGTGTAGAGACCGTTAGGGTCGAATTGCTATAAATAGGCGTCTTAGTTTTTAGATTTCGTGTGTTCAAACTGATATACAAAATTCACTAAAAATACTCAAAGTACCGGAGCGAGAGAAACGAGTCTTTGCTGAAAATGTATGTATGAAGAACACCATGATTACATTTCAAGTTATCTTTTTAATGCAAGTTAGTTAAATTAAACCATTTACTGTCTTTATTTCTATTTAAGCCTTCTGTCGGATTGCCTTTATCTTCAAAATCTTTCATCATTGCTTTTACCTTTACATTTACATTTCGTCAAACCTTTATTTCCAGCACCTTTTCAAACTTAAAACCTTTTACTTCAAGTTATTTATCTTTACTTTTTCCAATTACCTTTGTTATCTTTTAAAAAAGCCTTTTTACAGAATTACTGCCATTTATCCTTTATCTTTAAAGTCATAAGCCTTTAGATTTCGTTTAGAGTTTATTGTCGAAACACCTTTTACTTTGTACCATTAACGCTAGATAAAGAACCCTAATTACCATTCATAAACCAGAAACAAACTTAATCATGAATCAAATCACCATAACACTAGTTCTTGAGACACATGTCATAGGATCAATCTAGTCGATCCTATAAGTTACCAAGATTAATAATATTAGAGGACTAGCGGTTGTTTGTCAGAAATTACTGGTAAACAAATTGGCACGCCCAGTGGGACGGTGTCAAAAGAACCGTTAATTATAATAGTTTGCTTTACTTTTACAATACAAAATTGTTGTTATTCTTTTGAGTTAAAAAATCATAGTGTTGCATGAACCTTAGAAGTGGTAAGATAGCCAACAATTCGCAACCTATAACCAAAAGAAAATACATAAAAAAGATGGTTAATACAACCAGACAAGGGGAACAATTTCCTCCCCAGGGAACTGGCACAGTCGGAACAAGTTCGATTGATGCATCCACTGAGATCCCTAGTATACAGGCCATACCAACATCTGGATCCATGGCCTTAAATAATTCGACAACAATGCCTATTATGTCAAGCGTAGCAGACATTTCTGCAAGTTCAATCCCTGGTCCGTTTTCGACAATTGTCGGAACCCAACCAACACCTACTACCCCTAGGCCACCGAGATTTGAGAATTTTAGGCCTTGGAGAGAATACCCATATGGAATGCCATCTACTTTCATGGCAGGACTTCAAAATAATACTTCCATATATACTCAACCCCATAATACGGTTGTTTTGCCAATTCAAAATTCTGGTTCTGGCATGAACAATGTAGGTCGAAATACCCAATCACAAGGATTATCCATCCTATTACCTACCCTTACAACGAATAACCAGGCATCCTTTAGACAACAAATGGATGCTAGTAACCATGATATGGTAGGATTTCTTGCCAGAGAAATGAATACCATTTTTTCTCCCCTAATACAGAATGTAAATAGGACTAACAATGATGATGCCCAAACATACCAACAACTGTCAGCGCAGATGGGACGCATAGCAGATTTCCTAGGCACCCCTCAGTCCTCTGTTCGACGCAGACCAAACCAAGTTATAATCCAGGAAGAAGAACCAACTATAAATCAGGTTCGACCACCTAGACAAGCGCCCGACGAAAGGGTCATGGGGGCAAGATTAGAACAACAGCCAGTTCGACAGGAAGTCCCTAAAGAACAACCTAGGAGAGTAATGATGGTTAATAGAGACCAGGATGCAGAAAAAGTAATTCATAGGGTTAGGCAAGAAAACATGATGGAAAATAACTTAACTACTATGATAGAGAGAATCATGGCCCAAATTGGTCTGAATACAGGACTTCGGCGGCCAAATTATACCTCTCCTTTATCAAAATACGTCCTACAAACTGAATTACCAAGGGGTTGTAAAATCCCTAAGTTCACCAAATTCTCAGGGGATACTAGTTAATCCACTATAGAACACATAGCCAGATACATGACTGAGGCAGGGGATTTGGCAAACAGTGAGAACCAAAGAATGAAATATTTCCCCAATTCTTTAACGAAGAATGCCTTCACATGGTTTACAACTTTGCCACCAAATTCCATAGATACTTAGCCTCATTTGGAGAGATTATTTCATGAACAATTCTACATGGGCCAAACTAAGATAAGTCTTAAGGAATTAGCCAGTATTAAAAGAAAATTCACTGAACCTATATATGATTATCTGAATAGGTTCCGTTTGTTGAAATCTAGATGCTTTACAGTAGTGCCTGAACATGAATTGGTCGAAATGGCCGCTGGAGGGTTAGACTATTCCATTAGGAAAAAGTTAGATACCCAGTATCTAAGAGATATGGCCCAATTAGAAGACGGGGTTCGACAAGTCGAACGTTTAAAAGCTGAAAAGGCCAGAGCGAATAAAAATCATAAGAAAGAAAGGGTTGCTTATGTCGAAGTCGAAGATGAGGAGTCTGAAATCTCTAATGACCCTTATGGTATCGAGGAATTCGAAGTAGATTTGGCTGAATTAAAAGAAGCACCACCTTATGCTTGTAAATAACTTACACCTTTGAATGGCAGGAACCCTGTCGAAACTGAAAAGAATGATAAATTTCCTAAAAAGACTTACACATTTGATGTTACTAAATGTGATGAAATCTTCGATTTATTAGTAAAAGATGGCCAAATGATAGTGCCTCCTAATACCAAAATTCCTCCGTTAGAACAATGGAAGAAAAGAGGCTTCTGTAAATATCACAATTTTTTAGGCCATAAAACCTCACAATGCTTTCTTTTCAGGGATCTTATTCAGAATGCAATTAAGGATGGCCGCCTCAAGTTCGCTGACAGGGGGAGAAACCAGATGAAGGTTGACGTTGACCCCCTCAACATTGCTGATACAAATTATGCTAAACCTGTCAAAATCAACATGATTGACACGGTGGAAGTGGAGGTTGTGAAGGAAATATGAACTGAAGGCTATGTGCTAGTTGGAAAGCAGGCTACTAATGGCCTAAATAATGATGTTCTCTTTGGAATTTCTTTCGAAGGTGAACAGGTTGCTGATGTCAAACCAAAGGACACTGAAGGTCTTAATGGGAAGGCAACTGAGGCTACTGAGGGCCTAAGGAAGAAATTTGAGGAAATTTCAATCGTTGATGGCGCCAATCTAGGTGTCAACATTGTGGATCTGAACCAACCCCCCCCCCCCCCCCCCCCACCCCCCAGAGATGGAGGAAGTGGAGAGGTGTCTGAAGATAGAGAAAGAGGGAATGCAGTTTGTCTATCCCAAAGCCAATGAGAGCCTACATGAATACCTTTGAAGGTGTCACAAAAAAAATTCTGACATGTTGTTGTGCCCAAGGTGTAGCATCATGATGTGTCGAAGGGTGGCTGAGGACTATGAAAGATGGCAACGAACTAAGACTGAGAGAAATTGGAGAAAGGAAAGCTAACTACTGAAGGTGTATCCCAAGCCTGGAGAAAGCCTTCTTAGTTTTATTGTGCGTTGCTACAAGTACGAAACAGAATGCTTGATGTGTCCCAGATGTGGGGCAGTTTACAACAGGGAATTGGCTGAAGCGTTCGAGAGAATTCCATCTAACCAAGGTTGGGATGGACACGGAGGTAACCCGAATATGTACATATTCGACAAGAGGGGAGTTCCTAGGAGGCAAGACAACCCTCACCCAAGGGCGAAAAGAGTTACATTTAAGCTTTCGGCAGAAGTCCCTGAGGACAAATGGACTCAGGTGGGGTCGAAGAAGGGAAAGTGGAAAAGTTTTGAAGAAGAAGAAACATTTCAGAGAAGTTTGGAGATGAACTCAGGTTGAAGATGAAAATTTTCGTAAAAAAGGAAAAAGGAAGTGACAATGGGCTTTTATAGTGTTAACCTACGAGCTAGTTGGTTACACCTTGCAAAGGTAGTGGGTCACGTGGTGGCTTTTCTGTGAAGAAGGTGCAGGGATTACTGTTTATTCTTCTTGGAAGTTGAAATTCATGATGTTAATAACTGCACGCACGTCTTGATGAGACGTTTTGAAAAAGTAAGTCATGATTGACTGACAGTTATGGACTTTTAGGTCTATGAAAGGTCTCTGGTCGAAATCTGGTGATTACAAGAAATACCCATTTCTGCATTGATTCGAAATAGACATTTATTGGGGGAAATTTGTTAGCTGGAGATTTTGACCATTAGGTTGAAGTTCTTTGAAAATATTATGTTTTGGAGAATAATATAAAAATGGCTTTGTGAAGCTATTTATTAAATCCTTTTCTTGGGTGAAATGACCTTTTTGTCGAAGCTTAAGACTTAGAAGATTTTAGGATCTCCACAAGTTCTCTTCGACATCGGCATTTGGCAGATTTGAAGCTTCGAGCGGGAAAGATTTGAAATTCAAACGAAGTAGTTTCGTCAGGAGAACGCATGGAAGCATCTGAGACACATAGTGCTTGAAAACGTCGAACGTGGAAATCATCTGTGTAGAGACCGTTAGGGTCGAATTGTTATAAATAGGAGTCTTAGTTTTTAGATTTCGTGTGTTCAAATTGATATACAAAATTCACTATAAATACTCAAAGTACCGGAGCGAGAGAAACGAGTCTTTGTTGAAAATGTATGTATGAAGAACACCATGATTACATTTCATGTTATCTTTTTAATGCAAGTTACTTAAATTAAACCGTTTACTGTCTTTATTTCTATTTAAGCCTTCTGTCGAATTGCCTTTATCTTCAAAGTCTTTCATCATTGCGTTTACCTTTACATTTACATTTTGTCAAACCTTTATTTCCAGCACCTTTTCAAACTTAAAACCTTTTACTTCAAGTTATTTATCTTTACTTTTTCCAATTACCTTTGTTATCTTTAAAAAAGTCTTTTTACAGAATTACTTCCATTTATCCTTTATCTTTAAAGTCATAAGCCTTTAGATTTCGTTTAGAGTTTATTGTCGAAACACCTTTTACTTTGTACCATTAACGCTAGATAAAGAACCCTAATTACCATTCATAAACCAGAAACAAACTTAATCGTGAATCAAATCACCATAACACTAGTTCTTGAGACACATGTCCTAGGATCAATCTAGTCGATCATGTAAGTTACCAAGATTAATAATATTGGAGGACTAGCGGTTGTTTGTCAGAAATTACTGGTAAACATTACCTCAATAAGAAGTTCACCAATTGTGAGACTCTGTATTCTATGCTAGAAAAGACTTGTTGCGCATTTGCTTGGGCTGCTAAGCGTCTGCTTCAGTTTATGTTGAATCATACCACTTGGTTGATATCCAAAATGGATCCAATCAAGTATATTTTTGAGAAGCCTGCTTTAACTGGGAGGATTGCCCGTTGGCATATGTTGTTATCAGAGTATGATATCGAATACCGATCTTAGAAAGCAATTAAAGGTAGTGTCTTGGCTGACCATTTGGCTCACCAACCAATTGAAGATTACCAGTCAGTGCAGTATGATTTTCCTGATGAAGAGATTTTGTACTTGAAAATGAAAGATTGTGATGAACCATTGCTTGAAGAAGGGCCAGAACCTAGTTCCCGTTGGGGCATGGTATTTAATGGAGTTGTTAATCAATATGGTAATGGCATTGGGGCAGTGATTATTACTCCTCAAGGCACTCATTTTCCGTTTACAGCTAGATTGACTTTCAAGTGTACAAATAATATGGCTGAGTATGAAGCTTGCATTATGGGGCTTGAAGAGGCCATTGATCTCAGAATCAAGTATTTAGACGTCTATGGAGATTCAACTTTGGTTGTGAATCAAATCAAAGGTGAATGGGAGACGAATCAACCCGGTTTAATACCATATAGAGATTATACGAGGAGGATTTTCAACTTTCTTTACAAAAGTTGAGTTTCATCATATCCCTCGAGATGAAAACCGGATGGCAGATGCTCTTCCAACGTTGGCTTCAATGATTATGGTGAAGTTTTGGAATCAAGTTCCCAATTTGATTGTGATGCGTCTTGATAGGCTAGCTCATGTGTTTTCTGTTGAAGAGATCAAAGATGAGAAGTCGTGGTATTATGACATCAAGTGTTTCCTCCAAAGTCAAATTTACCCGTCTAGGGCATCTTTGAAAGATAAGAATACTTTGAAAAGATTAGTCGGCAATTTCTACCTGAATAGTGATGTGTTTTACAAGAGAACCTTCTATATGGTTCTGCTCAGATGCGTGGATAGACACGAAGCAGAATTATTGATGGCTGAAGTCCATGAAGGTTCCTTTGGTACTCATTCCAATGGACATGCTATGGCGAAGAAGATGTTGCGAGCAGGTTACTATTGGCTGAATATGGAATCTGACTATTTCAAGTTTGTGAAGAAGTTCCACAAATGTCAAATATATGTGTCGCAACCTGAAAAATACAGTGCGCAAAAAAAAACAATCGGCGAAAGAAAAAGACAGAAGAGTCGCCACCGTGCGTTATTCATCCCAAAGGAGGGAAAGGAAACGCTCGAAGTAAACCTGAAAAAGGAAAGGACAAGACGGGGTCTCGCAACCAAATCTTGGGTTCGGGAGTCGGTTATGCGAAGGGAAGGTATTAGCACCCCTACGCATCCGTAGTACTCTACGGGATCCATTTTTGTAGTTCTTGTCTAAAGGGTGTGAGTTTATCTTGTGCTGTTTACCAAAAAAAAGGGTTAAATGAAAATGACTCGCGCGGATGTCGCATCCACTGCATACGTATCTCATCTGAATATGAGAATCAGAGTCTTCGTAGCTCGGCTGACCTATGGGTTGGGGGATGTGTGCTCGCTAAGACATCGCGTCTTATGCCTACGTATCTCATCTGGAATGAGAATCAGAGCAAGCCGTAGTTCGGCTAACTACGGGGTTGTGGATTGGGTTTTGGACGAACGACGTCACTACGCAATCTACCGGATGCTCGACCTTTGGAGACTTACTCGCCTGTAGTAGAAGGAGTAAACGTGTGTTATGGAGAAGAAAAATCAATGAAGGGTTTGTTTGCATTGTAGGAACGCGCATGCAAAAGGGTAATGAGGATAAGACCTCATAGCTCTTAACCCTGGACAAAGGAACCTGCATAAAGTAAACACAAAAACATTGCCTCCTATCGAGGTCTTCCAGCTAGGAAAGCAGTAAAATGCGGGAAAAATGTAAAAGTACCACGCGGATAAAGATCCGAAGTAACAACAATTAGAGGAATGGGAAACACTGAGATCCTTCCAAGCTAACATCATCAAAGAAAGTGGGTCAGTACAGGTAATCGAAATGAACCTCCAGGGGTTATCCCACAAATAAAGTGGGAAACCATGCAAGTTATCCCTGCAAAAGTCATGTGACTTCACAAAAACTCAACAAAAGGGTTAGTGAAACAAGATAGGGTAACCAAGAGTTGCCCCCAAATCAAAATGTAACCACATGAATCATGCTCTTTCAATTCACAAAAAGCTCACAAAAAGCAACCAAGGGTAGGAGGCCTAAACCTCTTGTCAAACACATGCATCAAAAGGGTATCAAATTCACCCATAATACCTCATACATTTAGAGCATTTAAATTAAAGGCATAAAGATGATGGATATAGGGAAAACCTGATTGGAGAGCTTGATTGAAATTGAGTTGCACCCGTGAGGCAAAGGTGATTCTGTGCAGTTGAGTTCCCTTCAGGGTTTGGAGGCTGCTCTGAACTCTGTTAGCTCTTCTCTCACTATCTTTTTCCTCAGTGTTTTGTTCCAAGGAAACCTCAGAGTATTTTGCTTCTCTTCCCTTTTTCTCAAGTGAAGCCTTGGTATTTATAGACTGAATTTCATGGTTTTGTGGGCTCAAATGAGAGAGACCCAAGTCCAAATTTTTTTATTATATTTTATTTATTTATTTATTATTATTATTATTATTTTTTTTTTCGTTTTATTTTTCATTTTTTTTCCATTTTTTTTTCCATTTTTTTTCCGGATCTAATTCTGATTGACATGATGAAATGCAATATGAAATGCTAAATGAATGCATGAATGAGGAGGGCAAATTTTGGGGTGTTACAACTGCCCCTATTCAATCATCAGCTAAACCGAGTAGGATGAAAGCGAACAGCTTATCAGACAAACGGGGTGAGCTGTGATTGAATACCAAAGACAGACCGAAAATCTGCGCTCCGAGAACACCACAAAAACGCGGAAATACACCGTGCTCAATTTAGTCCTCTGGTTGGATATTAATTTTGATCCTCGGGCTGGATACGATTTTGATCTTTTGGCTAGATCTTCTTCGATCTTCTGGCTAGATCTCCTCCGTTTCGATTCTCTGGCTGAATCTATTTCTTTTGATTCTCTGGCTGAATCTACTTCGATCTTCTGGCTAGATCTGAATTGTTGCGATTTTCGATATTCTGGCTAGATCTTCTTTGTTTCGATTCTCTGGCTGAATCTACTTCGATCTTCTGGCTAGATCTGGATTGTTTTGATGATAAATTCCCGTCATTAGGATCCCGTATCTGAGGCATGCGCTGGTTGACCCTCTTTTGAAATCTACACCCAACCTTCATATTAGATATGCAGCTTCGAGAATATTCCACTTTTGGGCTTCGTACATATTCTTCGGGCTAGAACATGTTATAACGACTCCTCAATTAGACTTGGGCTTGCTGGGGAAATAAAGCTAGTAGGCGACTTCACTGGGGAATCTTCAAATTAAGCCTTAGGCTGGCTTACTGGAACACGATTCTCAGGCTGAATCTTCAAAATGACCCTCAGGTTGGATCATTGGAACACGATTCTCAGGCTGAATCTTTGAAATGACCCTCAGGCTGGATCACTGGAACACGTTTCTCAGGCTGAATCTTCGAAATGGACCCTCAGGCTGGATCACTGGAACACGATTCTCAGGCTGAATCTTCAAAATGAACCTCAGGCTGGATCACTGGAAAACGATTCTCAGGCTGAATCTTCAAAACGACCCTCAGGCTGGATCACTGGAAAATGATTCTCAGGCTGAATCTTCAAAACGACCCTCAGGCTGGATCACTCACGCTTGATCCTCTGGCTGGATCTCATGACCTTGGTTGTAAAGTAATTCTTCAGTCTGCTTGGAAGAACCTGATTATCAGCTTATGTGTATGCTTGATATGATATGCATGCAAATGCAAATGTTATGCATGGTGTAAAAAGAAATCTGCTTGGGGAAGCAAACTCCGGTAGGGAACAGATCGCTGTATCAATCCTTGAATGCTCTGTGGGGAATGATCCGTCTGCCGGGACCAATGAGCCACCAAAAATAAATTGGCTGCTTGAAAAGTTGACCTTGCGGGGGGAGTATCAACTATGGAAACTTTTCTCGGCGAGGCTCTGTGAGGAGAGTCTGTGGGGAAAACACTTCCTGGGGAAATGTCGTAGGAAACGACCTTTGCTGGGGATATGAACTTGCTAATCATCCTCAAGCTGGGGATTAGAACAAATCTGTTAGAAATAATCTGTTGGGGATGAGATGAACACTGGGAACACCACCCTCTTGTCCGTTGGGTATGCAACCACTCCGCTGTTGCTAGGAAGATACAGTCTGACACTGTCAACTCCGCTGGGGATATATAGTCTGGATACTGTCAACTCTACTGGGGATAGACAGTCTGGATACTGTCAACTCTGTTGGGGAACATGCTCTGCTGAGGAGAGACTTTGTCAACCGCTTGGGGATGAGGATTCATGACTTGGCATCCGGTTCCTGTGACCTGCAACCAAAAATACACGTATGCCTCGGGGGAATTACTCGGTTTGAATTCACCGTTCGGGATTAAGCACATCCAAAGCAATTTTAAATGTTTTCCTGTGCAAATCATTTGCAAAAGCCACCATTATGTTCATATGCAATATGTTTTATCAAAAATTAGGACATTTTTGCAAACAAACTGATAAATGAAAAATAAAGAGGCTCTTTAACTGAATTATTCGACTCTTAATGGGGAGAAAATTTGTACCAGGAATGGGCAAGGGTATCAGGAAGCTGATCCCTGAAAAGAGGTGATCGCTATAAAAAGAGAACTATCCTAATGACAACGGGGATACGGGGTCCCACTGAGTTTCGACTCTGCTATGACTCGTATGTCCTCAAGACGCTCTGCTCATCTTGCTTTCTAAAGTGGATGATTAGTCGATCTTTAACCTTCGAAGATTGCCGGATTGAATGAAACGGTGATATAACACTGATGAACTCAGATCACAGTCATTCGCTTATTCCCTAACTTTTGCCTGGATCGCCCCCTTTTTCGGGTTTCCAATCCACCGGGATACCCATTTTTGCCTGAGCCGCCCTTTTGGGTTTTCGACTCACCGGGTGTACTCTTTTTTTATATCCCTAATTTTTGCCCGAACCTCTTTATTCTCTTTTTTTTTTGTTCGTCGGGATGCCCTTTTTTTGCCTGGACTATTCTTTTTATCGTCCATCGGGTCTATTTTATGCGATGTATTTTTTTTAACTGCGTCTGAGTTAATAGGGGACGGGAATCCTTCGCCATCTATGGTTGTTAGCATCAAAGCTCCGCCATAGAAAATCCTTTTAACCACGTACGAACCCTCATAGTTTGGTGTCCATTTGCCCCTGTGATCTGTGTTGGGAGGAAGCAATATTTTGAGTACCAATTCACCGACTTGATACCCCCGAGGGCGCACTTTCTGACCAAATGCTTTCTTCATTCGTCTCTGACCGAGATACGTCAATTCTGGGTACGTAGTTCCAGCATAGCACCTTAATCATCGAAGACAAGGTAAACAAAGCATCAGCAAATTGGTTTTCTTCAAAAGAAAATTAACAATCTTCTCGTGTAGTCTCTGTAAGGAACCAGATGAGGCTGAGGTGTACACCATTTCCCGTTGGTTTGATTGATGACCAAAGCTGAATCCCCGTATACATCCAGGGTTTTAATCTGTATATTGACGGCTTCCTCAAGTCTTAGGATACAAGCTTCGTATTCGGCTTCATTGTTGGTGCAGGGAAAAGTTATTCTGGCACCAAATGGCATATGAACCCCCTTCCAGTGTGATCAACACTATACCAACTCCGCGACCATTGACGTGGACCGCCCCATCAAACATCATAACCCATTTGGATTCAGGGTCAGGCCCCTCCTCCGGGAGTGGTTCCTCTCAATCTTTCGACTTGAGAAACATGATGTCCTCATCAGGAAAGTCAAACCTCATAGGTTAGTAATCATCAATCGGTTGCTCTGCAAGATAGTCTGACAAGACACTTCCCTTGATAGCTTTTTGTGAAGTGTATTGGATGTCATACTCTGTCAGTATCATTTGTCACCTAGTAACCTTTCCGGTAAGTGATGGCTTTTCAAAAATATACTTGACTGGATCCATTTTTGATATCAATAGAGTCGTGTGAGTCAACATATACTGTCTTAGTCGGCGAGCAGCCCATGCCAAAGCGCGTCAAGTTTTCTCGAGCAATGAGTATCTTTGTTCACAGTCGGTAAACTTTTGCTAAGGTAGTATATTGCATGCTCTTTTCGACCTGACTCGTCATGCTGACCGAGCACACAACCCATTGACCTTTCTAACACAGTCAAGTACATGATCAACGGTCTTTCCTCTCGGCCTGTAGACTGGCCCCGATCTTGATCTCTTTCTTGTCGTCTTCGGTACCAACGTTGATGGTCTCAACCACCTCCTGATAAGGTGTAATAGCTCGGTCCTCCTGTTTCAACAATCTGGCTAACCCTTCAGGCAATTCACAATCTTCCTCAGCCCCTTCTTCGGCTTGATAGATAGGATTGTCGAAGTCATACTTGGCCATAGCAGTGTCGTTAGCAGTGAGATCCGAGTGGTCGGCTCTGCATGATGGAGGATCATGCTTTACCTTAGAATGAGAGATTTTTTTTTTGAAAGAAAGAAAAAACGAAAAAAGAAACATTGCCATTTTTTTTTGTAAAAGTAAAAAAAAACTGAAAGAAAGAGAACACAAAATTGTTTGCAAAAACCGTCCTTTATTGATGATAAAAATAATTGCGAAATGTAACTAAATGGATGGCCCTACAAATGAGCCGTTACACCTTGGGAAAAGTGTAAGACTTTATTATGCATGTAATAAAGGAAAACAATACAAATCACTCTTTCAGCAGAGTAACCCGGACGGTTTTTTCAGACGACCAATTGTCGAGCTTTTCTCCCGGGACACACGGGTGAATCCAGCTATCTAAGTCACAGTCGCTGTCAGCCTTGTCTTCATCTGCAGCATTGACGATGTGGGGGGAAACCAAACCCCCGCTGGAGAGAGTACCGGTTTCATTCTTCTGAGATCCCGGAGCATACCCCAATCCAAACTTGTCTTCTTTGATGACTGGCTCCACAAATTTGCCCCAGCCTTGGGCATTACCAGCTTTAACCACTTCGACAGCTTGCTTGTATGAAGAGATAGAAGTCCCGACCCTCTCAAACTCAGGTGAAAAGACAGCTTCGGGCGCGACCTCATTGATGTTTGTAGTTTCGAAGCCCTGACACAGCATCTCATGCATCTCGCCATCCATCTCTACATACTTAAATGTAGACAGGTGGCTAACAAAAATATCCTCTTCACCACATACAGTGACGATCTGACCTTCTAGTTCATATTTGAGCTTCTGGTGGAGGGTAGAAGTAACAACACCGGCAGCATGAATCCAAGGCCGACCTAGCAGACAGCTGTAGGCAAGCTGGATATCCATCACATAAAAGGTGCTCTTGAACACCTGCGGTCCAATCTTAACTGGCAACTCAACTTCGCCAAAAACATCTCTCTTAGAGCCATCAAAAGCCCTCACAACTAAGTTACTTGGCCTCAGGATGATGCCATCGCAATCCAACTTCATTAAGGCTTTCTTTGGAAGAACATTCAGAGAAGAGCCTGTATCAACCAAAACATGGGAAAGCACCACCCCTTTGCACTCCATTGTGATATGCAAGGCTTTGTTGTGATTCCTGCCCTCAGGTGTCAGGTCATTATCGGTGAAACCTAGCCCCCGGCTAGCGTTTACATTGGAAACTACCGACTCCAGCTGGTTAACAGTTATCTCCGGTGGAACATAGGCCATATTCAGTACTTTCAACAAGGCTGCTCTGTGCGCCTCATAGCACAGCAATAGTGAGAGAATGGAGATCTTTGAGGGTGTCTGATTTAGCTGGTCGACTACCTTGTAGTCACTTTTCTTGATAATCTCATTAACTCATCCACTTCCTTCTCGAATGCGGTCTTAGGAGGATCTTCCTCAGTCGTAACCTCTTCGGTGGATACCTGTTTCCCTTTAGCCTTGGCAGCTGCATCGGCTTCAGTATTCGCGCGTAATGTTGATGGTGCAAATAGGAGTCCACTACGAGTGAAGCCACCAACCCCTCCAACATTGTCTACAGCGGAGCTACCAATGTCAATGTCTTCTTCGTTAACTTTCTGCCCCTGGCAGTAGATATCAGCCCCATAGTGCCACGGGATAGCACTGTCTTTCTCATACGGAACAGGTCTTGGTACCGTGATGGTGATTGGACCAACCAAAGTCGGTTGAGGGTTGTCGGAGTAAATTGCGACTGGTGCTGAACTTTCGATGTTCACCGCTGCTGGTTCTGTACTTTCTGGGAAATATATTGTTGTCGGAGCGAGTCTCTCGGGAACATATATTTCTTCAGGAGTGAAATAAAACGTTACCGTCGATACATCAGTCTTCACCGGACGGGCCTGATCGAACTGAAGACAACCTTCATCTATCAGCTGCTGAATACCCCTTCTCAAACTGTCACATCCGTTTTCGGCAGCTTGACAATTTTTGCATTCTTCCCCACAGCCCGGGAAAATCTGTCCTTTCAAAAGTCGGTCTTTAACCACCGATAGCGAAGTCTTCACCTTAGTCACATCAGAAACCAAATTCAAAGTTTCCCCACTATCAACGACATTAATCCTCTGCCCGCCGTGAGCCGGCATCGGGTTCTGGATAACATTAGGCACCGGAGCAAAATTGATAGCCTGGGCATCTCTCAAATCTTGTACCTTTAGCTGGAGAGCCTTGCAATTATCTGTAGTATGGCCATGTGCATTGGAGTGAAAAGCACATTTGGCGTTGACATCATAACCTCTAGGCAAATTATTGGGATCGATTGGTGGGGCCAGAGTTCTCAATGTAACCAGATTCATGTTAATCAGCTTGGGAAGTAATACTGAATAAGGCATTGGGATTGGCTCGATGACCCGGTCCGTCTGCCTTGGACGTTGTTGATAGTGTCTCTGCTGACCCGGATTACCTCCTTGTTGTTGATTGTTGTACCTGGGTTGTTGTTGCGGATGATATTGCGGTTGAGGAACAGGTGTTGGAATAGTGACTGCGGCCACTTGATCTTGATAATAATTAGGGCGTCCTTTACTCCTGCCTCTGCCGGCATACACAACGCTTGCCTCGCCTTCTTTTCTTCGCTGACCGTTACCAGCAAACGGTCTCTTGGGACCTGATGGGTTGTAAACACTATTGTCTTGAATTCGGCCCATCTTCAACAGACTCTCGATTCTTTCTCCAGCAATTACTATCTCTGCAAAGCTGATTGACGGGCAAGCAGCCAATCTCTCAATATAATTTCCTTGAAGAGTGTTCATGAACATGTCCGCCATCTCCCTTTCAGACATAGGGGGTTGGACGGACGCAGCAATCTGTCTCCAACGCTGAGCATATTCTCTAAAGGTCTCCTTGGCAGTCTGGGACATACCTTGCAACAAGGTCCGATTTGGAGCCATGTCCAAGTTGTATTGATATTGCTTGACAAAAGCCTCTGCCAAGTCTTTCCAGCTCTTGATGGTAGTACGAGACAAATGAGAATACCATTCACGAGAAGCTCCAGTTAGACTGTCTTCAAAATAGTACATCCACAGCTTTTCATCTTTCGTGTGAGCTCCCAACCTTCCCAAATAAGATTGGAGATGAGTGCGTGGGCAAGAAGCCCCGTTGTATTTCTCAAAAGTAGGGGGTTTGAACTTGTGAGGAATCCTTACTCCCTGAACCAGACCAAGATTTGTGACATCAAAGCCTAAGGAATTCTGAGACTCCAAAGATTTGAGCTTCTCAGCAAGCTCATCCATACGGTGAGTGGTCTCGAGGGCCTCGTCGTGCAAAGAAAATTGATCATACTGATAATCTTCAGTAACGGGGCGCCCGTTAATCCGAATTCCTTGATTCACATTGTACCTTCCGCCAATACCATTTCCAACATTCCCTGTGTTGCCAACATTACCCGGGTTTCCATCAGCATTTGCGTTACCCGCGTTACCAGTGTTCACAGGGTTATCAGCGTTCCCAGGGTTACCAGGGTTTCCCTCAGCATTTGGTATCTCCACCTCCGGATCGGGTCTCGGTTGCTCAACCAATTCCCTCAGCTTTTCCTGGCCTTCTGCCATACCAGTCATCAATGTCATGAACTGATCCATCCTTTCACGCATATCAGCCAGCTCTTTCTGTACTTGGTCCATCGCTAGTCGTGGACGGTTTTCCTTTGTCGGGTATCTGTGAACTCGCTTGGGACCAATAACTGCCTGATACAGGGAACAAACATTAGACACTGCGGTGACACCTGCAAAACAGACAAGGGTTAATATGCATGGTATGCGATGCACTGCTTGTTCAGTTTTAAGGCACCCCCGTTTTGAAAGGGAATACCCTGCAAATGAATAAGCATGAGATGTTGGATGCAAATATGAAGATGATGTTATGCAATGCAAAGGCATGTCAATCAGAATTGATGGATCCGCTTGAACATCTGTCGGGTTGCACTTCCTAGAGAGAAATTCACTGAGGAATATAATACAAGACCAAAACTCTGCTCCAGAAAACCGGGTTGGTTGGAGGTTAAGGTTTCCTGAATTTAGCCCACCCTCACTGGTAGGTTCTAAGAACAGAAGTTCGTCAGCTTCAGCCCTTCAGTCGCGAATAATACGTTTACCACTGAAGGTTTGGCATTATTACGGGATAAAAGACCTCCACTGACTCCCCTCAACAGGACATCCTAAAGCAAGTTCCCAGTCTCGGGGTCCTCGGATTGATCAGCGAGAATGCGCCCACCAGAGCTAACATAATCACGTCTCGGAGGAGAGGCCTCGACTGAGTTCTCGGGAAATGGTCACCAGAGTCGACGATTTCTAAAGGAACACCATGTCGTTACGGAACATCCGTAGGACATAATATATCCAAAAGAAACCTCGTCTGGGTGTGGTTCTTCACGAACGACTTAACGTAGCAACATGCCACGCAAGCCTCATGATCATCCACTCTAAAACCTGTGTGTACACTCAAGCCTGGGTAATGGGCTTATCTCTCGTAGAACATCCCATCCCAACAAACAAACAACAGCTCCAACAGATACAACAGATGAATACAAGCAGGTAAGCAAATAAATGTACAAAAGCATGAACACCCAATAAACAAGAAATCACACAAGCTAGGAGGGACTCACTTAGGGAAGATGGACCAGCAAGAGGTCAACTTCTTAGTCCCCAGCAGAGTCGCCAGCTGTCGCAACCTGAAAAATACAGTGCGCAAAAAAAACAACCGGCGAAAGAAAAAGACAGAAGAGTCGCCACCGTGCGTTATTCATCCCAAAGGAGGGAAAGGAAACGCTCGAAGTAAACCTGAAAAAGGAAAGGACAAGACGGGGTCTCGCAACCAAATCTTGGGTTCGGGAGTCGGTTATGCGAAGGGAAGGTATTAGCACCCCTACGCATCCGTAGTACTCTACGGGATCCACTTTTGTAGTTCTTGTCTAAAGGGTGTGAGTTTATCTTGTGCTGTTTACAAAAAAAAAGGGTTAAATGAAAATGACTCGCACGGATGTCGCATCCACTGCATACGTATCTCATCTGAATATGAGAATCAGAGTCTTCGTAGCTCGGCTGACCTATGGGTTGGGGGATGTATGCTCGCTAAGACATCGCGTCTTATGCCTACGTATCTCATCTGGAATGAGAATCAGAGCAAGTCGTAGTTCGGCTAACTACGGGGTTGTGGATTGGGTTTTGGACGAACGACGTCACTACGCAATCTACCGGATGCTCGACCTTTGGAGACTTACTCGCCTGTAGTAGAAGGAGTAAACGTGTGTTATGGAGAAGAAAAATCAATGAAGGGTTTGTTTGCATTGTAGGAACGCACATGCAAAAGGGTAATGAGGATAAGACCTCATAGCTCTTAACCCTGGACAAAGGAACCTGCATAAAGTAAACACAAAAACATTGCCTCCTATCGAGGTCTTCCAGCTAGGAAAGCAGTAAAATGCGGGAAAAATGTAAAAGTACCACGCGGATAAAGATCCGAACTAACAGCAATTAGAGGAATGGGAAACCCTGAGATCCTTCCAAGCTAACATCATCAAAGAAAGTGGGTCAGTACAGGTAATCGGAATGAACCTCCAGGGGTTATCCCACAAATAAAGTGGGAAACCATGCAAGTTATCCCTGCAAAAGTCATGTGACTTCACAAAAACTCAACAAAAGGGTTAGTGAAACAAGATAGGGTAACCAAGAGTTGCCCCCAAATCAAAATGTAACCACATGAATCATGCTCTTTCAATTCACAAAAAGCAACCAAGGGTAGGAGGCCTAAACCTCTTGTCAAACACATGCATCAAAAGGGTATCAAATTCACCCATAATACCTCATACATTTAGAGCATTTAAATTAAAGGCATAAAGATGATGGATATAGGGCAAACCTGATTGGAGAGCTTGATTGAAATTGAGTTGCACCCGTGAGGCAAAGGTGATTCTGTGCAGTTGAGTTCCCTTCAGGGTTTGGAGGCTGCTCTGAACTCTGTTAGCTCTTCTCTCACTATCTTTTTCCTCAGGGTTTTGTTCCAAGGAAACCTCAGAGTATTTTGCTTCTCTTCCCTTTTTCTCAAGTGAAGCCTTGGTATTTATAGACTGAATTTCATGGTTTTGTGGGCTCAAATGAGAGAGACCCAAGTCCAAAAAATTTTATTATATATATTTTTATTTTTTATTATTATTATTATTTATTTATTTTCGTTTTATTTTTCATTTTTTTTCGTTTTTTTTTTTCGGATCTAATTCTGATTGACATGATGAAATGCAATATGAAATGCTAAATGAATGCATGAATGAGGAGGGCAAATTTTGGGGTGTTACAATATGTAGATAAGATTCATGTCCCTCCGACACTGTTGAACTTCATTTCCTCTCCATGGCCCTTCTCCATGTGGGGAATTAATATGATTGGCATGATTGATCCCAAAGCATCGAATGGACATAGTTTCATTTTGGTGGCTATTGACTACTTCACAAAGTGGGTTGAAGCGGCATCGTATGCAAATGTGACCAAGCAAGTTTTTGTGAGGTTTATCAAGAATCAGATCATATGCCGTTATGGTGTGCCAAGTAAGATCATTACTGATAATGGATAAAACTTGAGTAACAATATGGTGGAAGCTCTTTGCAAAGACTTCAAGATTGCACATCATAATTCTTCTCCCTACAGACCTAAGATAAATAAGGCTGTTGAAGTTGCAAACAAGAACATCAAGAAGATCATCTAGAAAATGGTTGTGACATATAAGGATTGGCATGAGATGCTCCCAGTTGCTTTGCATGGGTATCGTACATCTATTCGCACTTCAACAAGGGCAACCCCTTTCTCACTAGTTTATGGCATGGAGGTTGAGATCCCATCATTGTATGTGCTGATGGAAGCCAAGTTGACTGAGGGTGAATGGTGTCAAACCAGGTTTGACCAGCTGAATTTGATTGAAGAGAAGAGGTTGACGGCCATGTGTCATGGTCAGTTATATTAGCAAAGGATGAAGAAAGCTTTTGACAAGAAGGTTAGACCTCGTGCGTTCCGAGAAGGTGACCTTGTGCTCAAGAAGATTCTATCTTTCAAGCCAGATTCTAGGGGAAAATGGACTCCTAATTATGAAGGCCCATATGTTGTTAAGAGATCCTTTTCAGGCGGTGCTTTGATTCTTACAACTATGGATGGTGAAGAGATCACTCGTCCTGTGAACACAGGTGCAATCAAGAAATACTTTGCCTAAAAAGAAAAGAACGGCTCACTAAGTTGAAAACCTGAAAGGGCGGCTTAGGCAAAAATGAGTGTCTCGGTGGATTGAACCCGAAAGGGCGATCCAGGCAAAAGTTAGGGACATAAAACAAAAAGAATTATCCCGATAAATTGAGTACCCCACCTTGGGGAAATTTATGCAAAAATTACGGATTATGACAAGTAACTACATACTGTTGATTTTCAGTTTTGAAGATTTATCTTGAGCACATTGTCAAATTTCGGTTCGTCATCTCCAGCCGTCGCCAAAAGCACAGTGGATATCAAGAGTTGGTAGAAGGATTAATGACCATTGTATTCAATGTAGCCCTTTTCCATGTAAATTACCATTTTTTAACTTTTGTAAAGATCTATGGAGTCCTGTCATTTACAGACTACCATTCTATTAAATAAAGTTGAGCTTTTATCCAATTGTTTCTACTCTTATTTATTATTCAGATAAATAGATTTAAATTTTATTATGATCATTTTTGAAATTAAAATTTTAATCAAAATCGTATTTTTCTTAAGCATATAAAAGCATTATTTTTAAGCAATCGATTTCATTTAAAAAGAATATCAACAGCGGTTTGAAAGCAGTAAGCCCTAAATGTGGAGCATTATTGGTTCTCCCCAAGCAGTTAGTGTGATTCCTATTTCATCCCCGACAGTATATTAGCACCCGATGTTTGTTGATTTCCCCAGCCGAGTTGAACATCTTGTCCAGCTGAGTTTGTGATTGGCCTCCCTTGAGTTGTAGGCATTTCATTGCAACAGTTTGCATGGCGTCGACAGAACTTTGTTTCCTCACAAGACGCCACCAGATTGGTCCCCAATCAGAGTTTCTCCCTGGTTTTGAGCAGTTATTTGTGTTTATTCCCCGCAGAGTTGATAGCATTTTCCCTAGCATATCTCCTCCTTTCTTCCCTAGCTTGGGTTAACCCTTCAAGATGTTTGATCATTCTCTAGTTGATGCCTCCATCCTGTTGAGATTGGCGAGGAATTGTATCAATGATTCAAACCAGCGACATTTTGTATCCTTTGTGATTGTTTTGTCAGCATAATCATCATATATATAGATATACATATACATATACATTCAGAAACTTCATAATTGCACCATTACACCTTATGATTCATTGTTGTTCTGATTCTCTGCTATGGTGGTACTCTATCCCCATGCAAATTCGGTGTGTCTGTCCTCCTTCAATTGTAGAGTGTCAGCCCCTTAAGCAGAAAGACTTTAACCTTTCTCCCTTTCCCATTGAGTTATTTCCTCGTGGATGATTATTATTTTAGTTTTCTTCCCAGTTGATTATTTGGATGGAACCACTCCCCTTGAGTTATATCCTTATTGGGTTGAGTCGTGATTGACCGTTTCTTTCTAGATCTTACCTAGATAGATATCCTTGGTCCTCTAAGAGTCTATTACCCAATAACTGGTAATATTCTTCTTAGTTTGCAGTTTGTTACTTCTTGCCCAATACCCTACAAAAGTAACCCCTTTTCCTTCCCCCCAGCGGATTCGTTTTCACGTCTCCCCAGGAAGTATATCCTTGATATGTTCATCCTAACCGATGATGAATATTTTCTTCCCCTGTTGTAAGTTTATCCTTGATATGTTCATCTTAACCGATGAAGGATATTCTCCCCTTTTTGGTATTCTACCGAGTAAAAAGGTAGTTGTAATCCCTATTTCGTTCCCTAGAGAGTTAATCCTTGATATGTTCATCCTAACTGATGACGGGTTCCCTTTTCTTCGCGGTCTTCTGCCCAGTAACCGGTAGTTGTAAATCCCGTTTTTCTCCCCTGTGCAGAGTTTACCCTTGATATGTTCACTCTAACCAGTGACAGATATTATTTTGTGGTTTTCTATCAAGTAACTGATAGATATAATTCCTATTCTTCTCCTTTGAGTCTATCCTTGATATGTTCATCCTAACCAGTGACGGATATTCTCTTTTTGGTATTCTATCCAACATTTGATAGATATAATTCCTACTTTGTTCTGGAAGTTTATCCTTGATATGTTCATCTTAACCGATGACGGGTATCCTCCTTAACATCCTCAGGCAAGTCTATCCTTGATATGTTCATCTTAACCGATGACAGACTTTCTTTCCTTTGAGTCTATCCTTGATATGTTTACTTTAACTAGTGACAAATATTCTCTCCCTTTGGTCTTCTGCCCAGTAACTGGTAGTCGGGAATCCTACTTTTTCCCTAGCAAGTGTATTCTTACCCAATAATTGGTAATGAATACGCCTCCTGGCGACCCTCAGCGAGTCATCCTTGATATGTTTACCCTAACCATGAACAGATGTCCTCTCTGTTAGATCTTGTTATCCCCATACCCTGTAACCGGCAGCGGATGATATATTTCTGCTCCTCCTGTGTTGAAGATATTTTCTTCCCCAGTTGAGTTCGAGTGCACATTTCCTTAGTGAAATCATTGTTCCCTGCTTGGTCCGAGTATTTCAGCTTTGTTTTTATTTACCCGTATCCCCTGTAGATGTTCCTTTTTGTCCCCTGGCTGAGTTTGTCCATTGATTTATCATCATGGAATCCCTCGTGTCTCCCCTGCAGTTTGAAGTCGTAGCCTGGCCTAC
Organism: Lathyrus oleraceus; assembly: GCF_024323335.1. Lineage (NCBI taxonomy): Eukaryota > Viridiplantae > Streptophyta > Magnoliopsida > Fabales > Fabaceae > Lathyrus > Lathyrus oleraceus. Next base: position 395,150,889 of record NC_066585.1, read on the forward strand.
GCATAACCCTTTTGTCCCTCAGAGTTTTGGTCTCCCCAGTGAGTTTTCCTTATGGAATACATTATGCTCCTGCGGACTTTCATTCTCTCCGTATTCTTTTCCTTTGTGGCAACATTTCCCCACAAAGATTCTTTTTAACATTCATATCATATGCATCGTGAGGTCTCTTAGGAACCAAAATTTGTTTATATATGTTCTTATTTAAGCCCATTCTATTGAGTCGATACAAAAATTTTAACCTTCATCTCCTCAGTTAGAATGTCCTTAAATAGGGGCAACTGTAAGACCCCAATTTTGACCCTAAGATCCCTCATGCTATCTCATCATATGCATTGGCATTGGGATCACATCTTGGTATCCTCCTTACCCCTCACTCATTGGGTTTGCATTGGGAGATATCACCAAGCACCATTTGATTGTATCATACTTTGTATTTTATCATTTTACTAACCAAAATACCAAAATATGTCTTTGCATTTTATCTAACTCTTTTGTAGGTAGGACACATGCTCACCTTTTATCTATCAAGTTCATATCTAGGGTTTAAGACCCTCATTGCTAAGAGCTCAATCAAGAATTGTCTAAAAATGGCTCTAGGTATCATATATGGATCCCCATGATCTCCATATGTTATTTTGATCAAGAATTCATCAAGAGTTTGGAATTGGTTTGCCTTGGAAACCCTAGTTCATCTGGGTATCTTGTGTAACTTCTTCAACAAGCTTCTTCAACAATTGATCAAATATTTCAAGGTATACCTTAAATTCCATCATAATGCATATATGATCTCCCATGAGTCCCAAAATTCAAGAGAATTGCAAGTTAGCAAGTTGGTTCATGGTGCTTAACCAAAGGAATTCATCTGATCAAATCTGGGGTCCCCTAGACCCTATATCCTACAATTTTTGTCATATAAAAATTATTCTAAGAGACAAGTTACTCTAAATTACATTGCAAACAACTTTCATGTTGAGGTCTAGATCTAGTTATACTTGGAAAGTTTCATTGTTTATGGTGAAATATTATAGGTCATTTTGTTTAAACCCTAATTTGGAGGTCAACTTCCCAACACCATAACTTGCTCAATTTTTGTGAGATGAAAGATTTCCAAGTTGCATTATCAAATTCATGATGTATACTTCAACGTTTATGTTTGGAGGAAGAGATCATTCAACTTTTATGAGCATGTGATATGAGGATACATTATAGGTCATTTTGGACGAATACCATTGAACAAGTGATTTTCCTCAACTTCAAAAATGCATAACTCCTTCATATTAAGTCCATATGAGGACATATTTGTGCCCATTTTTAAGGACTTTGAGATAGCTACAACTTTGATGAAGGAACTTTCTCATTTGAAGCTCACATAATAAGTTGGCCAAGGTGGAATAAGTGAACATATGGCTTGACACTTAGAAACTTTTTTGATATGTTTAAATTTCCAAACTTCCACCTCAAAATTCATCATGATGCAAACTTCAAATGGAAAAGAGTTCAACATGAAAGTTTTTCCTCTTGATCTAACCTTTCCAAAAAGTCTAATTTCATCCATTTTGGACAAGATTTTATTGGGTTGCGCATGGCTTGAACGTTGCATCATCATTTGGCAAATATCAAACTTCAAACATCCATGCACAATTGCCTAGCATTCCAAATTGATTTCAGACTTATTCACATTCAATTATGGACCAAATGGAATGATCTCATGGGCCTGTACACACCCATGCACCCATGCATCACTGATTTCCAAAATTGGAAACTCACTTCAAGGGTGCAAATGTCACTTGATTCAGCTATAAATAGGGACCCTGTGCATCAGAAATAGGGACTCCTTCGTACCAGCTTTGATCCCAAACCACAAACCATTCCATTTGAGAGGATAAACCTGAGAATTTCCTTTGGAAATTGAGTTGGAATCTCACTGTTTTGAGATTTAAAACTCCAGGGATCCAAGACCTTTTGTGCATTGTAATATACTTCTGCAAGCATCCTGAGCAAGATCAAGCATGAGCGAAAGCAAGAACAATTGAATCCAGACCTACATTGGAGGTATTTTTCAGAAAATTTCATCTCTTTGATTCTCACTCAATTCTCCATAATTCTCTTGGATCCTTGGTTGTCTGAAGTCCTACCAATGTAGGCAACAAGATTGAGTTGCTTTGAGGTCAAATCGAAGCAACTCAGATCATGCACCTAAATTTCAACTCCTTGTATCTCTCAATATACTTGGAGTTAGGATGAATTGAGGCCAGATTCGTGCTCAATGTCATTTTTTCTTTAAAATCATGTCCTTCTTTTTAATTTTGGTGATGGTTATGATAGGACCAGTCTGACGAGGCTCGCCTGAGAAGGAGACCGGAGCTTTGCTCCGGTGGTGAGTTGGCAAGGTCTAGAGCCACATGATCTGTTTGAATTAATCTAATCATGAGTGTTGGTTTGAATGACCTTGTTTGTGGCGCGCTGACTAGAGTCCATCATGGATTGCGCGTTTGTGGCCACCTGATTTGCCACCTCAATCAATGAGGGAGATCAAGTGGTCCACGTTTTTTCTGATTATTTGTTTTTTATTTTATTTTTGTTATTTTCATTAATTCATATTAATTTTAATATTGATCCAAAAAATATGAGAGTTTCACAAAAAAAATAAAAATAAATTCCTCTTTAATTTTCTAAATTAAAATTATTTTTTGGATCATTATTAATGTTTTTCATGATTTAATTGATTTTGTGAATATTTTTAATTATTTAAAAATAGTTTTAAGTTTCCAAAAATTATGAAATTTTTTCTCCAGGGTCCTTTGACCTTGTTTGACCTATGATAAATCTCATGGCCATTTCTTTGGTGTTTTGATGAGGTTTTAGGAATTAGGCAAACCATAATTTAATTTAATGCAATTTTTAATTGTTTTTAATTGATTAAATGCCAAATAAATTGTGTTGAGCTTCTAATTTTGACTTGTTGAGTTTGACTTGTGTTGTTGGGCCTTGGTCAAGGTTGATTTGACTTTGTTGAGTTAAGATCATTGGATTTAGGGGATTGATGAAATTTACATTTCATCTCCCAAAATGAATGAATGATCTTAATTTGGTAAAAGTCCTCATTTGACCAATTTGTATTGATTCCATTCCCCATCCCTCTTCATCTCATTCCCCTTCTTTATTCATTCATGTCATGGACCTATGATATCTCAATATCCTAAGGCTAGTTGATTGCAAAATCAACATGAGTATGGATGAGATTAGGTCCACCATTTTGCATATTCTTTTTGTTCGTGGTATATTTTATGAGTATAGTCCATTATATTATGTCTCTAATATGCATTAACACATAAATTCTATTGTCCGACCTCAAATAGTTGTGAATTCTACATAAGTCCAATTACGGTTGCTTAACATAGCGCTAAATTTATGACACAAAAGACATAGCATTCTAGTAAGTGAGATCGTAAGTCTCCCCTCTTTCATGGTATTGTGTGGAAACTTGGCCTTTTTTCCTTCCTTTAGAAGATGTCTTAGTTCAAGGGTCCATGCTTGTGATAAGTGGGTTGAGTGTTCTCCATAGAATGACTTAAACAAAACCAAAGCAAAAGAAATACTAACTTCTAATCAATTAACAATTAACATTTAATTTAAAGCCATTTACTTTTATGCACTTTAATTTTAAGTCTTTATTCATTTGCCATTATTCATACCATTCAATTTGTTTATTTTAATGTCATTTTCACTTTGCTCACTTGAGTCATACTTTGTGAATATATTGTGTTTGTATATACTTGTTTTGTGTTTGTGGTCTTTTGACCTTAATGTACATAATAAGAACAAAAACCCTAAAATACATTTTTGTGTGGACTGTTGGATTTGATCTGAGACATTGGACTTAGAATTAGGCAACACTCCCTATTCAAAGGACTTGGCCAATGTCAACTTGTTTGAAACCAAGTGCTTGTGAAGTGAACATTCATCTGATACATTATTGAAGAGCCATTTGAGTTCATCTGCAACATGATCATATTGAAGTTGTTATTTTGAACCTGTGTGTAATGCCTACCTTTGAAGTCATCTGATACATGGGAAATTTTGAAGAGGATCATGGAGTTGCTAAGCTTGAATGTGGTTATCTTTATTTGATGCCTTGTTCTTCATTTTTCTATTTGTTATTGATATTGCTTGATTCTAAAGTCCAAGGGAAATTTGGGTTTATATATGACATTCTTGTCTATTGGATTGCAGCCCATCGGTCAGATCTTTTCGACTATCGACTTCTAAGTTTGTGCTTAGGATTATTCTCTTCATCTCCTCCCCATTTCTTTAATTTCAAAATCTCTCCCTCCTTTTAAAATCTTCTTTGCTTGTGTTTGTTTTTTCTAAACTTGGACCATATTGCAAATTAGAAACTTTGGCCTTATGCCAAAGCATTTTTTAACTCTCTTTCTTAAATAAATGTGTAAATGAACTTAACTATACTTGACTTAAAATTAAAAAATCCAAAAAGAACTAACACTCATTCAAACCTTTTTAGGCCCTTTGTGCCTCTCTCAAACTTAAAATTTTGTTAAAAGCAACTCACACACTATAAAATTGATACCACGAAGTACGAGGTTTTGATCCCTCATTTTATGTTGGTACGTAGGCACAAGTCCAAAGGTCTTGTCAAACACAAAAATATAATTAATGAATTCTTTACTCATCCCTCCAATCTATTTATTGCGAACATCATTTTATACAAAAACACATATGCACACAAAAAGGGGCTCCCTAGGAGTACCTAGGATACTTTGGGTGCTAACACCTTCCCTCTGTGTAACCAACCCCTTACCTGTAATCTCTAGCATTTTATTAGTTTTGATTTGAAAACTTCTTATCTTTGGGTTTTGTTCGTACTTTTCCCTTTTCCTTTGGAAACAATAAAAGCACGGTGGCGACTCTAGTTTTATTGACATTAAGTTTATCCATAGCTTAATGGTCATGAATTTACCGCTACGGTCCCATTGGTCTTTGGTTTTTGATGGAGCTTCTAACCCTCACGACAATGGCATTGGGGAAATAATTACCTCCCTAACTGGTTTTCACCTCCCCTTCACCACTAGGTTGTGTTTTGAATGTACAAACAATATGGCGGAGTACGAGGCTTGTATCTTCGTTATTGAAGTCGTGATTGATCTTAGGATCAAAATCCTTAAAGTCTATACAGATTCAACCTTGGTGATCAGTCAAGTAAAAGGAGATTGGGATACTAGAGATCATAAGCTTATCCCTTACAAGGAGAATGTCTTGAAACTAGTCCACTACTTTGATGAGATCACATTCCATCACATCCCTCGAGAGGAGAATCAGCTAACCGACGCCTTGGAAACTTTGGAATCCATGTTTAAGGTCAAGTGGAAGAATGAAGCACCATCCTTTCACCTCAACTACTTGGACAAGCATGCTTACTGTTTGGTGGCCTTAGACGAAACCGATGGTTATCCTTGGTACTATGACATCATGAGATTCTTAGAGTGCCAAGAATACCTTAAGGACGCATCCATTACCGACAAGAAGTACCTTCAGAAACTGTCTTCCAAGTTCTTCTTAAGTGGAGGGGTACTATAGAAGAGAAATTATGATTCATATTTACTAAGATGTGTGAACAAGCAAGAAGAATACCAACTCATAATGGAAATTCATGAAGGCTCCTATGGAACGCATGCCAGCGGACACACTATGGTGAAGAAAATCTTGAGGACCGACTATTATTGGATGATTATGGAGGTTCACTGTCACCGCCACGTCCAAACATGCCATAAATGTCATATTTATGCCGACAAGATCCATGTGCCGCCAATGTCGCTCAATGTATTGACATCTCCTTGGCCTTTTGCCATGTGGGGCATTGACGTAATCGAACGTATATAGCCAACTTCCTCAAATGGACACCGCTTCATCCTTGTAACCATTGACAATTTCACAAAATGGGTGGAAGTAGTCTCATACGCCAACGTTACCAGACAAGCGGTGGCTCGATTCATAAAAAAAGAAACCATCTGTCGTTATTGGGTCCCTAATAAGATCACTATCGACAATAGATCTAACCTCAATAACAAAATGATGAAAGAGTTATGGCGGAGTTTCAAAATCGACCACCATAACTCATCGCCTTATAGGCCTAAGATGAATGGTGTTATCGAAGCAACTAACAAGAACGTTAAAAATATCATGCAAAAGTTGGTGGAAAGCTACAAAGTTTGGCACGAAATCCTCTCGTTCGCATTTCATGGCTATCGCACTTGAGTATGCATTTCCACTAGGGAAACTCCCTTCTCTATCGTGTATGGTATGGAGGCAGTCCTGCCAGTTGAAGTAGAGATTCCTTCCTTAAGAATTTTGACCGACGTCAAGATTGATGAAGTCGAATGGGTCCAAGCCTAATTTGACAATTGAACATCATTGATGAGAAACGCTTGGCAGCTATCTGCCATGGCCAACTTTATCAAAAGCGTATCAAGAGGGCACATGACAAGAAGGTCTTCCCCCGCAGCCTCGAAGTTGGAGACCTTGTATTGAAGAAGATTCTTCTCACTCACACCGATCCAATGGGGAAATGGACGCTGAATTACGAAGGTCCATATGTTGTAAGAAAAGTCTTCTCTGGAGGAGCCTTAATTCTTGCAACTATGGATGGTGAAGATCTTCCATCCCCTGTGAAGGCGGATGCAGTCAGAAAATACTATGCTTAAAAAAATGATGATGAAAAAAAGAAAGAGACCGATAATTTGAAAACCCGAAAGGGCGACTTATGCAAAAATGGGTATCCCGGTAAACTGAAAACCTAAAAGGGCGGTCTAGGCAAAAATTAGGAATTTAATAAAAGCGATGGGCTGCATCCCGCCAAGAATCCTTCTTTAATCCTCAACAAGTCAATCTGGTGGCTTCTCTAGCAATTCACTCACTCTCCTTCTAAAAGCAAGATCAAAGGGCAACCAATGGCATAAAGACTATAGCAGCGTTGGAATTTGGTGGAAACCCGAGATGTTTCATTGCCATTATAGTTTTTTTTCAATTTCTTTTTGCAATCACCTCTTTTAGAAATTTCTTTTTTTGTACAAAGTCACCCATTTTGGGACCACTTATCAATAAAACCAGTTCCTTCATATGTGCTCAATATTTTTACTTTTCCTGCTTTGTCTGCGAAATAAGACTTTTTCTTAAAATGGTATTACATTGGAAATTTCTTGTTGAAAACACCCTTTTCCAAATAAAAACCTTAAGGTAAACAACATCGAATTAAATTTCTTTCAAAAATTTCTAAAGGTAACCAAAAGCGCATTTGGTATCCCCAATTTAAAAGCGCCATGCGGTCCCGTGGACTTGGCCGGTCATTTCATCCCCAACAGGAATCCTTAGCCATTACACTCAATGTTTGTTTGGACATCCAATTTCCCAAGTACTGGAAAGTCAATACACTTTCCCCAATCACCCTTTTAAAGCCCAATCACCATTGGCACCCCTCAGATATATTCCCCGCAAAGTACAATCATACTTGGCATAACTTGTAAACCTCACATATGCATAATTCCCCTACAACAATCCGAACATGCATTAACATTTTGCATACATAACATCGCATCATAAGTATCTTCTAAAAACTTATACTCAGTCAATCCAATGAAATTTGGAATTTCCCAATCGTTGTTAGGAATTTTCCCCAATAGAGTCAATTTTCAATGTCTCCCCAAGCAGAGTCAGGTATTCCTAGCCGCTGCTAGGAATCATCACTGAGCTGCCATTTTCTCTTTCAGTTGGTTTCCCCACAAGAGTCAGGTATTCTTATTCGTTGCTAAAAGAATCGTCATTGTACTCCTTTTATCCCCCAGATAGTCGTCACAACATTTTCATCCCCGCAGAGTAAGATTTCCTTAACCGTTGTTAAGATTTGTCATTGAACTCTTCCCTTCTTTTTTTTAAAACACAAGGTATTTTGGGATCACTCCCCAAGCCTAACCAAATTATTCATAGTCGTGGCTAGACATCATCTTCGAAATTCCTCCCCCAGCACGAGTCAGGTATTCCGACCTTCATAAGGAATCTTCACTAACATGCTCTTTCCCCCAACAGACGTCACGTATTCTAGTCGTTGCTACGAATCATCACTGAGTTTATGTACTTTCCTCAATAGAGTTAGGTATTCTAGTCGTCACTAAGAATCATCATTGTACCTTCTTGAGAAATTTACTCCCTAGTCAAGTTAGGTATTCCAACTGTCGCTAGGAATTATCACTGGACGACTTATTTCCCCACAGAGTCGGGTATTCTAGTTGTCGTTAAGAATCATCACCGTACCTTGTTTATCACCATCTAAGTCAAGTATTCTATCCATTTCCTGGAATCATCACTTAAGCTAGTTGTTATTCCCCACTAGATCGGGTATTCTAGCCTTTTCTAAGAATCATCACTGAATTCACTTGGGTTGGTCCCCATTAGGTGTCAGGTATTCTAGCTGTTGCTAGGAATCGTCGATGAATCTATACTTCCCCATCAGTGTTAGGTATTCCAATTGTTGCTAGGAATTACCTTATTTTTCTCCCCAGCCATTGCTAGGGGCAGTCGTCTTTTCTCTTTTTTCCGAGGTTCTCATCCCCCAGCGGAGTTACTTCCTCCGTCTTCTTGGGACTTTAATGTCAAGGATGTATGTATGTTGCATACATCAAATTTCATGCATAATTCCCAAATAAAATCAATTAATATCACCATTATCCTCAGTAGAGCAAATTTCTGGTTACTCCTAATAGTATTTAATCCCCTCCTACCATGAATGCATTAGAAGTCATTGTTATCCATACCTTCAGGTCCGAGAAGATTAAATATGGGCAGTTGTCATACCCTCAAATTTTTCCTACCCATATCATCTTCTTAAGCCTTAAAACCTAAGAGTGCATCATATACATATCATCTCATATTCATTTATACTCAATGGTCACAATGATCCACAAGCCCAAGCATGGGATTCATCTACAAAGACCTAAGAGCCTTTGATCATGTTGAGGTGTGCCCAAGCCACCTTAACCCTAATCTCATCCCCAAGCATCCCAAAAATCTTATAGGATCACTCAAGACATCTTATTCACTCCCCAAGTCCAATTTGGGTGGTGAACCCCCCTTGAAGAAGCTTCAAGATTCATCTGGTCACCCAAGGACCAAACCCTAGCTCTTGACCCTCCTTTTGGCTTGTACAAGTTTTGATTCACCATGGATCTTGGCCATGCCATTGAGGACCACTTCAATCCAAAGTTTGTTCATGCCCCATACCCTTTAAACATCTCAATTTGATCTCTACATCTCAAACCCTAATTCATCTGACCATGAAACTTGATGAAACTTATGGCTCAAGAAACCCTAATTTGGGGACCTCTAGGCTATTGAGCTTGATCATTCTTGGCCATAAAATCATCCTACCACTCATTCAACATCATTTCATGTCCATTACAATCCAAACCAACCATTTAAACATCCTCTCAATCCATGTTGCACGTAGTTGGTTTACACTTGATTTTTCAACTTTCCATGACTTTATCCACCTACCAATTTGACCTAAAATAATTCCAAAAAGGTCCCAAATTCACTTACCATCATTATTTGATCATTTTAGGTCAAAACACCCATCATTGTGGCTTGAAAATCAAGAAATCACAAAAACCCTAAAACTAGGTCATGTTGGTTGGTCACATTTTGGCAAGAATGGCCTATGGGAAGTTCCAAAGACCATAACTTCTTCATTTTTCAATATTTTTAAATTCCACTTCTATCCAAATGTCCTAAATACTTTACTCTCCAACTTTGTTTCAAGGTCCAAGATCTAATTCATTGAGGAAGGGGTCCAATGTTGATATTAGCCAAGCTGGTCCAACATGCCTACGATGCCATAAAATCATGTCATAACCACTACTTTGACATGTTTCCATTTCCAAACCACAATCTCTTTTGACCTGGTTATTTTTGCATTCAATTAAGGTCATGGCAAGGAACAAATGGCCCAAAATTTATAAAAAATGCATTAGCCAATTTTATTTGGCCTTGATTCAAAGTTGTTGACTTGCCATGATGCACAAACGAGATACACCTCAGTCAGAATTTCAATATGATTACAATGGTCCTCAAACATATTTCATATGGTATTATAGTGTGATTGAAGGTCAACTTTCAATCCAAAACTCCTCACAAAGAAAACCCGATCCCATGTGCAAAATCAAAATTTTCCAAAAGTAGCAAAAAGCATATCCTGCATCAGACCATTTTAGTTCCTTTATTGGTTCCATATTAATGAAAGGGATCAAAAAAAACTTGTCTGAGCTGCAAGCAAGGTCAGAACATAGTCTTTTCATTGTCCCCCAAGTCAACTCCAACCACCTTCTCACTCACATGTGATTTTTGTCCAAACTCATTCCATTTTCCCCCAAAATCATCCAAACACCTTTCCTATACATAGGTGAAGGTGTCCCAACGCCAAAGCACGTTCAAAAAGGCCCCCGTCACATTCTTACTTTCTCCCTCAAACCTCCATTAACAGAATTTCAATTTTTCTGTTTTAGAGCTTTTCAACCCCCAAACTTTGCCAAGAAACACTCCCCATACATCATTCAAACTTCCCAAATACTCAACCACCCTACCCAGAGCTTCAATTGACCTGAGCTCAGTCGTCAGAAAACTCACCTGACCAAACTTTGATCAGGTATAAATACTCATCCCCATCTTCGATACAACTTACCCTCTTGCTCGAAATCACTCACTGATCATTAGTCCTAACCTTGTAGCTTTTTTGTCCTTTCTTTAGAATTTAATTTTAATTTTGGTCATCTGTGTTCATTAGAATCATGGTGAAATACTCCCCACTAAAGCCAATCAATGGCTCATGATTGGGGATAACACTGTGTCCATGATCATCAACATGTCTTGATCCTTAAATCTGGTTAAAAACACTTATTTTTGAAGTTTGATTCTGATTTGGTTCGAGGATGAAGACAAAGTTGTGCACGCTTTTTTAAATTTGAAAATATTGGTTGTCATGTTCTGATTGGTTGATGCGCGCGAAGTCCATTTATTTATTTATTTTCTTATTTATTCATGTGAGCGTGTTTTTATATTACAATTGGGTCATTGGGCCAATGGGTGAGGGATGGATTCCCCCATGACCCCAAGGTCAGAGTTTGATCCCAACATGTGCACCCTGACCATGTTTTCTCCTTTTATGTTATTTTTACTTATTTATTTTTCATTTTCGTTTTCCTTTTGATATATATTTTAACCCTCTTATTTTATTATTTTGAAAAAAATGTTGAATATCAACCCTCCTTATTTTTTCCTCTAGAATTTAATGGTAACTTCATTTATTTTATTTGCATTATTTTTTATAGACTTTTGGAGTCTTGAAATTAAGGACTAATAAAAATCACTTAAGTCATGATATGTTTGGTTTAAGGTTGATAAAAACCATCCATACTTCAAACCTACCATTATATGATCAAGAGTTCATCCATGGTGCTTTGAAGTATGGATAGGTTGCCCCTATTTCAAACAACATGGTCATTTTACATGTGATTGAAGTTCTATTTTGTTAACATGGATTCATCTGATACATTTACACTTTATTTGTTTATGCTAACCCACTAACCTTTCTATACTTTGTTTGTTTATCATTTTGACTTATTTATACTAACAATCTAACTTGTCAACTTTATCTTGTTCATATCGACTTGTTCATATAACCTTGTTAACTTTAAAAAAACTAAAATAAATCCTTCAATTTTGGGTTGTATAGTTGTAAGACCCCAATTTTGACCCTAAGGTTCCTCATGCAATTTCATCATAAGCATTAGCATTAGGATCATACCTTGGCATCCTCCTTACCCCTCCTTCATTGGGTTTGTTTTGGGAGAGATCACCAAGCACTATGTGATTGTATCATACTTGTATATTATCATTTTTACTAACCAAAATACCAAAAATATGTCTTTGTATTTGCCTAACTCTTTTGTAGGTAGGGCATGATCTCCATTGATCTATCAAGTTCATATCTAGGGTTTGAGACCCTCATGACAAAGAGCACAAACATGAATTGATCCAATAATGGTTATGAGCATCATATATTAGTTCCATTGATTCCTACATGTTATATTGATCAAGTTTTCTTCAAGATTTTGAGGGTGATTTGCCTTGGAAACCCTAATTTGACTAGGTATCTTGAGTAACTTCTCCAACAAGCTATCTCACCAATTGATCAAGTTTCTCAAGGGAAACTTCAAAATTAATCATATTATGAATATATGATCTACCATAGGCCAATAAAGTCCAAATAATTGAAGGTTAGCAAGTTGGTTGATGGTGGTTGGCCAGATGAATTCATCTGATCAAAACTGGGTCTCCCTAGACCGTATCTCCTACAATTTTCACCATATGAAACTTATTCCAAGAGAAAAGTTACTCTAAATGATATTCCAAACAACTTTCATGTTGAGACCTAGAGCTAGTTTTGCTTGGAAAATCATTTTATATATGGAAACATTATAGGTCATTTTGTCTAAACCCTAATTTGAAAGTCAACTCTCCAAGGCCATAACTTGCTCAATTTTCATGAGATGAAAGATTTCCAAGTTTAAAAATAAAATTAAATATGTCTACTTCAACTTTGATGTTTGTAGTGAGAGATAATTCAACTTTTATGAGCATGTGATATGAGGTTACATTATAGGTCACTTTTGACCTATACCATTGAACAAGTGATTTTTCCAAACTTCAAAAAGGCATAACTCTATCATCCCAAATCCAAATGACATGAAACTAGTGACAATTTTGAAGGTCTTTGAAAGAGATGCAAGTTTGATGAAGACACTTTTCTCATTTTAAGCTCACATAAAAAGTTAAGAAAGGTGGAATATTGAGATATATGGCTTGACACTTAGAATTTTTTTTGATATGTTGAAATTTCCAAACTTCCACCTCAAAATTCATCATGATACAAGATTCAAATGGAAAAGTGTTGAACATGAAAGTTGTTCCTCTTGATCTAATCTTTCCAAAAAGTTCAATTTCATCCATTTTGGGCAAGGTTTGAATGGGCTGTGTATGGCTTGAACATTGCATCATCATTTGGCAAAAATCAAACTTCAAGCTTCCATGTACAATTGCCTAGCACTCCAATTTGAATTCAGACTTGTTCAGACTCAATTATGGATCAAATGGAATGATCTCATAGGCATGTACACGCCCATGCACACATGCATCACTCATTGCCAATTTTGGAAACTCATTTGGAAGGTGCAAATATCATGTCATTCAACTATAAGTAGAGCTCCATATGCTCAGAATTGAGGACCCCTTCGCGCCAGCTTTGATCCAAAACACCAAACCCTTCTATTTGAGAGGATAATCCTGAGAATTTCCTTTGGAAATTGAGTTGGAATCTCACTGTTTTGAGATTCAAAACTCCAGGGATCCAAGACCTTTTGTGCATTCTAATCTACTTCTGCAAGCATACTGAGCAAGATCATGCACGAGCCAAAGCAAGAACAATTGAATCCAGACCTGCATTGAAGGTATTTTCCAGAAAATTTCATCTCTTAGATTCTCTCTCAATTCCACTCAATTCTCTTGGATTTTGGTTGTCTGAAGTCCTACCAATGTAGGCAAGAAGATTGAGTTGCTTAGAGGTCAAAGCGAAGCAACTCAGTTGACACACCTCAAAATTCAGATTCGTGCTCTACACCATTTTTTGTTTCAGATCATGTTCTCCTTTTTCATTTTCTTGATGGTGATGAGTAAACCAGTCCGACCAGGGTCACCGGAGAAGATGACCGGCCTTTGGACGCCAGCGATGCGCTGGAAGTGTTTAGAGCCATTGATCTGGTTAAAATTGTTTTAATCTTGTGTGTTGTTTTTAAATACCAAGCCTATGCCGTGTTGACTGCAGTGCACCATGGAACGCGCGCTTTTGGCCACTTGATCTGCCACCTTAATTAATGAGGGAGATCAAGTGGTCCACGTTTTTTGTTATTTTTCTGATTTTCTTTTATTGCTTTTATTTTTTATGGTACTCAATGGCATGGTCAAGACTCAAGGTGAACCATAACTTGTATAAGCCAATGAGGGTCAAGAACTAGGGTTGAGTTCCTTGGTGTAAGACCCCAATTTTGTCCCTAAGATCCCTCATGGCATCATAACATTGCCCTTGAAATGCCTCAAGGATCATAAGCATCTTGGTTCCCTTTGCCTTTGGGTGGGACCTCTTGTGAGTGGTTTGAGATCACCAAGCATGCTTGAATTGTATATCATTGCTTTTCTCATTTTGTTTACTAACCAAAAGCACAAAAATATGTCACTAACATCTTTTGTTTGTAGCTAGAGCAATCACAAGGTTCAAAACTTCTAAGGGATCATCTGTGCAATGACATGGCCAAGAGAAGATGAAAGCAAGCATGGTATTGGTTCCCAAAGCTCTCATACATAAAATATGCCTCCCTAGCATCTCAATTCATCATTTTGATCAAAGCAAGTCAAAGGGTTTGAGGGTGGTTCCTCAGGGAAACCCTAATTCATCTGTGCACCACAATGCCTTGCTCATGAAGCAACCTCAACCCATGGTCAAATACAATCAAGGGAAGTTCTTTAATTCATCATTTCATGCATATTTGAACTTTTTTGAGTGTCCTCAATCATCAATTCATCAAGATATGAGTCATGGACTTGAGAAGTTGATCATTCAATTCATTTGACTATTTTGAAATGCACTGAGACCTAACTTTTTATGTGTTGGTCAAATGGAGATGGTTCCAAAATCAACAATGCTCCTAAGGCCAATATGAACAACTTTCATGTTCATCAAAAATTGATTTGAAGCTTGGAAGGTCATCTCCCATTCCAAGACATTATAGGTCATTTTGACTGAAACCCTAATTTTGGGTCAACTTCCCAAGGACATAACTCATCCATTTTTTATGATTTTGAGGTGGGATCAAATGAATTGGAAATATTAAGATGTCTAATTCAAATGTTATGTTTAACAAAATTTCAAAATCTCAAAGGAAATACATGTGATAATGCAAGACATTATAGGTCCTTTTGGACCAAATGCATTGAAAGGCAAAAAAAGTCTAACTTCAAGTGCCCATAACTCTTTCATCAAAAATCAAAATGATGCAAAATTTAAGTCCATTTTGATTGTATTGAAAAGAGATACAACTTTTATGTTGGAGGTTGTTTCATTTGAGGCTTGCATCACTGAAACAGAGGGGCTTGAACATTGGCCAAATTTAGAAACTTTGCCTTGACATGTTTTCCACATTACACTTTAAACTCAAAATTCACCAATTTCCACACTTCAAATGGATTTTTGCCCAACATAACAATTGTTCCTCACATCAAAACCTTTCCAACCATTACTCACATGACCATTTTTGGATTTTTCATGTGTCAATTTCGAAGAGGTGAACATTTAGGTTCAATTATGGAATTCACATCATAACTTCATGCACAAGCCAATGCAACTCTAATCACACGTCCAAACCATTGGCATTTGAGTCCAGCTTGCATTTTCATCCATTTTTGGGCTTTGCACGCGCCTGTACAGGCCCATGCATGAAGAGTCCAAGTTCCATGTGTCGCATCACGCGAAAAACCGGCGGGAAAAGAAAACAACAACAGAGCCGCCACCGTGCGTTATTTATCCCAAAAGAGGGAAAGGAAACGCTCAGAGTAAACCTAGGAAAGAACATGGTCTCGCGACCAAAGAGAATGGGATCGGGAGTCGGTTATGCGAAGGGAAGGTATTAGCACCCCTACGCATCCGTCGTACTCGACGGGATCCACGCACAAAAGGAAGGAAAATGGTTGCTAAACACTGCTCAAACTCACACACACTGGCTGAAAAGAGACAAAAGAAACTGACTGAAACTGACTCGGCAGGACATCGTATCCTGGGCCTACTTAGTCTATCAGGCATAGACATCAGAGTCGAAGTAGTTCGGACCGGGGAAACGACACATGCTCGCTAGGATATCGCATCCCATGCATACGTATCTTCTCGGACGAGAGAAGAATCAGAGCATTCGTAGCTCGGCTGACACGCACATAAACAAACAAGACACAGGCAAACGTGGAGCCCGACTGCCAATCACTGGACTTATGTCAGCATCCGAACCAAAAAACACACACTGGAACCCGAATGCCACTCGATGGACTTACATCAGCTTCCAAGCACACAACCACACAACAAGTTAATAAGGAGTCGGGGACTCGAGCCTATAACTGTCAAGCACACACTCAAACAAACAGACAACAAATTGCTAAGGAGTAAGACACTCGAGCCTAGCAACTGTCAGACAACACACACAAAAAAAGAAAAAGGCGCCCGGAGAGATCAGCTCAATCTCCTGCCTACATACTTCATCTGGTGTGAAGATCAGGGCGATGTAGTTCCCCTACGCAGGGACAAGGATCTAGCCTAACCAGATAACAGAGGGAGACACAACACTAGGGAGACTACGACTCGAGCCTAGATGTTGTCATGCAAAGTCAACCCTAAGTTAAGGTTTCTAGCTAAATGGCACAAGGGCCAACCTATCCTAGACACGGCTTGCACAGGAAGCAAGGGGGGTCTCGATTGCAACTAGGGCAAGAGAAAGGGGAGGTCTCAATCGCAACGAGGGCGAGAGAAAAGAATTAATGTTAGTTGTTAGTCAAACTCGGCAAGACATCGCGTCTTGTGCCTACGTATCTCATCTGAACATGAGAATCAGAGTTGCCGTAGTTCGGCTACGGAGGGACAAAGGTCTCGATTGCAACTAGGGCAAGAGAAAGGGAAAGTCTCGATCGCAACGAGGGCGAGAGAAAGGATCGCAACGAGGGCGAGAGAAAAGAACTAGTCTAAACTAAACCTAAGAGGCAAAGCAATCAAATACAATCACATGAAGCACACACTATATGCACACAAGAGGCTCACACAAGGATTAGGCACTGAGGCCAACTAGAATAGGGTCAAAGAGTTGCTCTTAACCTTGCCATTGAGAGGCTAAGGTGAAGCAGATGAAAGGAGATGAGGGGTATGCCTCATTGCTCTTATCCCTGATCAGGGAGAGCATTATCAGAAAGTGTGGGAGCTCAGAAAGATGGAGCTCTTTCCACATTATTGACTCGATAGATTTTGGGTTTTGATCTCAATGCTACAACCATGTAATGGGAGCAAGGAGAAGACTCACTGAATAGTAGGGGATAGGTTGCTTATCCCTTTGATCTACCAATTGCCTTACTTGAAGGACTTTTCCTGCTTGGGACAATTTTAAACACACACAAGCATGGCCTCTTAAGGAGGACTTCAGACAGTTTGCCCGGCCAAATAACAGGCCGGGTCTCCAGACTACATGAAGAGAGAGTAATTATACCTCAAAAGCAAATTGCTAAATAGCAAAGCAAGCAAATAAAGCAACTAAAGAGTACCTGAAAAAGTCAAACTTATCAGTAAACAGTTCAACAGTTTAAATCAGAAAGAAAGGGATCAAACAGTTAGATTAATAAACAGAAGTGCAAAAGCACAAGACCCAACTATATGAATCATACCACCTACAAAACAAAGGTTAGCACATGACATATAATCAAACTCAACCAAATTTGTATGGTTTCTTTGAAGCATTGATGCTTAACCTGAAACAATGAACTCAACATAAGTCCAAAAGACCACTAGGGCAAGCCTAGGGTCAAAAACAAAAGGGAAAGTCAAAACAGCAAACAAATAGTCAACCAAAGTCAAGTTCAAGCATTTAAGAAGCAAGCACAATTGGATTCAAACTCATATCATGCATCATTATCATTTCATAGACCAAAGAAGTCAAAACATGGCAAAAGGAAGCATACAAAAGGTCAACAGCAAGACCAAGCTCAAAAGCAAACATAATCAATTCCAAAAATTATGAGATAATTCATACTCAATCACAATCCATAACATAGCATGCATATGAAATTTCAGCTCAATTGGATCATGGGAGGATAGTCAATTAAAATCAGGAAGTCAACACAATTTCAAGTGTGCACAAAGAAGTCAACCAAACATGTGTCAACTTCAAAAAATCATAACAAAATGAAAACAGATGATAAATGGATGGGATTAACACCAATGCAAAGCTCAAGATGTCTAGTATGCACATGTGAAATTTCATGATCATACAATAAGGCATGAGAATTTACCAAATGATATGGCAAGATGTGTCATACAAAGTCAACAATTGACTAGGCAGGGAAAAGAAATCTCAAACAAATAGGAAATGGTACAATTAAATCCAGGAAAATTCACACATCAACTAGACATATAAGAGATGGATCATGCAAAATTTGGGGTCAATTGGAGGCCAGGAAGTATGTAAACAAAAAATCAGCAAATGACACATTCATGGTGTGACACAAGTTGTCACACCTTACTTCAAAAATTCAAAGCTCTCAATCCACATATGATGAAATCATGAAATTTACACCAAAACAAACAGGGATGAGTGTAGAATAACCATAAAAATTTCCAGATCAAATGGGTGCAACATGATTATTTCACAAAAGGATTGGCAATATGTATCATTTTTGGTCACAAAATACAAACCCTAAGGCCATTTAAAAACCAATGATCAAAAAAATTATTAAAAATAATGATAAAAAACTAGACAATCTCATGATCATGATGCAAAAAACCCCACTGGATTTGGACTTGAAATGTGCAAGATATGATTTTTTGTAAAATTGATGACCAAATGAAATAATCATGTGAAATTAAATGAATTAGAATGGAAATATTAAAACGAGAATGGCAATTGTGTAATTCTGGGATTCATTTAGTGAAACGACGCCGTTTAGGGGCAACCAGCGAAATGTTGTGATTGGTCCGCTCCAATGAAACAGTAACTTATGCAGAAAATTCAAAACAGCCACCAATCATGTTTCATGTTTCTGGGCAAGTGATTAGGGTTTTGGCAGCAACAGCATGTGTTCATCCTCATGCAAGCAACATCATGGCAAACAAATTTCACACAGAAACGCACAAAGAGCATGGCAATGCAACAGTAAATCCATCATGCAAACAGAACAAACAAACAGCCAAAAGCAATCAAAATTTCTGGGCAAACTTAGGGTTCATGAACAACAATAACAGCTTCATCGTTGGAAGAACAAATTTCCCAGTTCTTTGAATCAAGCATACCATTCGAATCAGTGAACCAAACACAAGCACAATCCAAACATGGTTTTCAGTGAATCATCATCATCAAGGTAAATCGACCAAGAACAAGTTTGAGCATAAAAATGTAAATTCAGATTTCTCATGCATATCTTAATCATTTCATGTGATACAAGTTGCAATGAACTCAGCATACTAAACTCTATCTAACAAAGGGCATGGATTAGAGAAAAGAGAGGTTCGAAAATTTACTTGTTCTTGAAGAAATTTGGAACTCAGTTGCTATTTGGCCAGGATAAGCTCGAACAGATGAAGATTTGTGCTTCCAATGGTGAATAGTGAAGATGCTTTGACTCAATGTATCTTGTTTTTGCTCAAACCACGATTTGCCATGGATGGATATGTTGAAGCACAGTCCAGCAAAGCTCCTCACAGTTGAAGAATGATGATTGAAATGAACTTAAAATGATGCTTAGGTGTTTAAACAAACATGCTTGCTCGTGGTCCTCTTAGGGTTTTGACAGATTTTGAGAAATGCAAGAAAATGGATTTTGGAGAGCAAGTGTTTTTCTGAGTGTTTGCAGCTACTAGTAGGGTTAGAATTTTGCTGAAAATGTCTTTATATTCATCTGTTTAAGCTTGGTTAATGACATGCTAAACTTGTTTTGCTTAAATGAACCAAAATGCAAAATTGCTAATTTTGCACCAAAGGCCAATGGAGTGTGCAAGTTCTGGCCGAGTTGGGCTTGCAAACAAGTCTCAAATAACAATTAAAACAATTTCCAAATGGCCACTTGTGCTGAAAAGCCTTAATTCAAAAAGTCAACATTTGGTCATACTTGAATTTAAATGAGACAAGTCAAAAAATGCCATTTTGATTGGCAAGGTTTTGGTACATGAAATTTATATTTTTGGAAAGAGGAGATGAAATGTGGTTTGTAGGAAAAAACCCCACCAAAATTGGCCTTATGGTTCATGAGATATGGCTTGTTGAAGTTCACAAATTTTTGAAATTGAATTGATCATATCTTGACAACCATACATGGGATTTGGGTGTTCTTGGACTTTTTGAAAATGGGAGAACAAGATCTTCAACTTTCATGTTGGGCAAAAATTCATTTGAAGCTTGTATCATGATGCAAGTTGAGGATCAAGAAGTTTCCATTTTTGGCAGTTAAAATTACAGGTCCACCTTCTATTTTAGGAAATTTTCTGATTGGCTTCAAATTCTTCAATGATGTTGATTGCCATGATACATGAGGCCTATTGGGACATGAATAAGCTCTTTCAAACCAAATCCATCCATCAAAACCATAAAATCAAACACAGTTGACCTACTTTGACTTTCTAGGGTTTCTGACTGTCTGTGCATGAACTGATGGCTTCTGAACATCCAACCCTTGACTTGAACACTTCAAATGGACCTCCAAGATATGTGAACTTGTTGGACAAACCCTAGGGCCTTGGCTCCTTGAGAAACACCCTTGCTTGCTTGGTTGACTGATCTCCTGATCAGTTTGACCTAATTCTTGATTTGCTTGCTCTTGAGGCAACTGGGGACAATGCAATGCTATGCCATGGATCATGATATGCTATGACTTAATATGAAAATGTATGTACAATGATAGGTGCAAATTTGAGGTGCTACACCATGCACACGAGTTTTCTCCTTGCTTGCATCAGCCTTGGCTATAAATAGCATGCTTCATTCTCTTCAAAAACCAACCTAATGGCGCCTGAAGCTCTGCACAAGTGAAATCCCAACCTCCATTAAAGGAATTCTGAGTTTTCCATTTCAGTTTTACAGTTCAGATTTCAACTTCATTTGTTGATCTCTGAATTCAAATTCCTAAGCCTTGCTTCCTTGTTACCTCAAGAACACATTGCACAAAAGATTTGGAGTGGATCAAGACCTGTAAAGCTGCACTTCAAAGGTTGTGTTTCAAACTTATTTGCTTTGAGTCTCTCATTTCTTTGATCTATTTGCTTGGCCAAAGTGTTTTCTGAAGTCCTCACTTGAGAGGCAAGCTAGTGGTAGCTTCAATTTTGTTTTTCTCTGATCTGTATTTTTCATACCTGAATCTTCCACCTCAGATTTCTCAACCTATAGGAATCTTGAGTGTGATTCAAGGTTACAGGGGTGATGTACATCACCCCAGCTTCATTTTGGTATAAGGATCGTGCAAAATGGTGAAGGTTTGAAAACCTGCAAATCTGGCCGGAATTTGGAAGCTCACCGGAGAAGAAGGTGGCTCCGGCGGCCGTCCATTGCCAGTTTGAATCTGGATCGTTGGATCTCATCTCCAGATTCAATCTCAGCCTTTAGATGTTATGACTTTTTTTAATTCTTTGTATGACGCGTTTGACCAAGGTTCACCATGAGCGCGCGCTTCATGACCATCAGATTGGCCACGTCAATTAATGAATGTAATCCAACACTTCCTGATTTTCCACATTTTTTAATTTCTGATTTTAATTTCTTTAATTCCCTTTTATTTCAAAAATTCATAACTCTCTCATTTTTAATCCAAAAAATATAGGACCAATTGCATTAGCTTCCAAATAATTTCTAGTTTCTTAAAATGATTTTTAATTTTTTTTATTTTGTCATTTGATATTTTTTTATGAATTTTCTCTTTTCTGGTTGTTTTTAATTCATTTTAAATAGTTTTTGATATTCAAAAAATACAAAAATATTTTCCTAACCTATTTGAATGATGATGAGTCTATGAAAAATATTCTCATCAATTTTTTAATTGATTTGAGATTTATTTGAGATTTTAGTTCAATTAGGTTATTTTTATTCATTTTTAATTGATTAAAATAGTTTCTGACTTTTAAAAATGCTGAAATTTTTTGTCAAACTTTGGTTGACCTTGTTGAACTTGGGATAAATTACTTGGACCTTTCAAGGTTGATTTGAAGTAATTTTGATGTTTGACCTTTCTTTTATTTTTAATTCAAGTTTAATTTTAAATATTTAAAAATGCCAAAATGTTTTGTTCATTTCTTGACTTCCAATCTTCATCCCACTTCTGTTTTTGATTGTTTGACTTTGACTTTCAATGTTATTGGTCAACATATGATGATTGGTACATTGTACTTCATTTAATGCATTTGTATTTTTGCCATTTTTATTTCCATTATTCATCTCCTTCTTCTTCTTTTTTTTTTCTTTTTTTGATCAATGAGTTGAAGGTTGATAAGTTAGCATTGATTAGGGAGACTTAATCTTCTTTGATCCAAATCTAATTTATCTTGACCAATTGATCAAGCGAATGGCTTTGCATTAAGGATAGGTTGTTTCCTAAATCATGCAAAAGGCTTAAACCAATACAAGATCATTTCTCTTCTTCTTTTTGGCATGGCAAGTTGTTGGAACTTGGTTCACTAATCAAGACTTCTAACTTGTGTTGTTGCCTACATTATTATTGACCGGCCTCAGATAGTTGTGACTTCTATATAAGTCCAATTACGATTGCTTAACATAGCACTAAATTTGCCTTATGGCACACTAACTATTAACTACTAACAATTAACATTTATTTTATGCACTTTACTTTTATGCAATTTACCATTCTTGCACATATTATTCATTTGCTTTTTCTTTTGCTCATTGGAGCGCATGTTTATGTTAATGCCATTTGCCTTTTGCCCACTTGGGTATATAATTGTGTATATATCTTTTGTGCATGTGTTTGTCTGTTTGGTGTGAATCAAATACAAAGAATTGGACAAAATGGACTTAGAATTTAGGACCTTACCCAAGCAAATGGAATTTGAAGAGCAACTAGGCCTCATGCCTTTAGAGTGCTTAAATGTCAAAGAGCAACTAGGCCTTCTGCCTTTAGAATGCTTAAAGCTTAAGGATGAACTTTGAAAGGACCATATTCTAAAACTCCCTCTTGTCCATTCTTTGATTGATCATAGAACTTTTTGATTTGTGTTTTCTTATGCTAGGATTTCCAACTTGAGCTTAATTGAGGAACCATTACCATGAGCTTTTGAGAGAGAGAAATCCAAGATACATTGAGGAGACTTCCAAGAGTCCATATGATTGTTGATTGCTTGAGTCTATGCTTGTGATTGCTTATTCCAAGGGATGGGAGCTACTTGGATCATCAATATGATTTCAAGAAAGGAACTCCATTTGTGGTTTTGTGTCTTATTCCTTACCTCTTGTATGCTTAGGACTTTAGCCCTTCTTCTTCTTCTCTCCACTCTAACCCAAGCTAAAACTTTTTGTGCAAACATTTAACCATTGTTTTCAAACACTAGAAACCTAAGCCTTAGGCTTTTGATTTTCAAACCTTCTTTTCATAACACTTATTTTGAATTGAATCTTTAAGTCAACTTTGACCATTTTTGTATATACTTCTAATTGGTAAATATAACCCATTCAAATGTCTTTTTGTGGTTCCAATGGCCACTTTCTTAATCAAATTTTCCATAACCTTTAACTATTAGGTTTGAGTTATCCTTGTGGTAGATGTAATACTCACCTATATCCTTAGTGATGGACAATGAGTCTTCCATGCTTATTATAGGGTTACCCCCTCACTAGCATGTTGAAGCTATCCTCACATGGTGGATTTGTGGTTTTAGGTTGAGTTTTCTCTCTTTGATAACAAAAGACCTTAAGGCTTTTGATTAAAACCAATTCACCAATCTTTGAGATTTTTACCCCGAACTACGAGGTTTTGATCCTAATCTTTTTTAAGATGGTACGTAGGCAATGGGTTTATCCATCCAAACACAAAATGTAAAGGAACTTGTATATTCTCCTCTCATCACTTCAATCATGTTTGCACAAATAAACTTTCATAAAACAACAACCTTGCAACAAGTATGAAAAGGGCTCCCTAGGAGTACCTAGGGTGTTTTGGGTGCCTAACACCTTCCCATTACATAACCAACCCCCTTACCCAGATCTCTGATTTCTCTTTTACTAGTTTTTGTTAAAAGTATTAGGTTTTTGTTCGTTTTCTAACCATTCCTTTGGATAAATAGAAGTGCGGTGGCGACTCGACTTGTATGATTTACCTTGGATTTAGTCAATATCTCTAATGGTAACGAATACCCCGCTACAGAAAAGTGGCGACTCTGCTGGGGAAGTCCGTAGTGGGTTTTGCCTACTTTTCATATTTTGTTGTATTGTATTGTTTTGTGACATATTTTTGTGCAATTTGGGATTACTGTATTGTATGTAATGATTGAATTGTTTGAATATTAATTCCTTGTATGCTTGGTGATCTTTGTGAGATGAGTTCTATACCCGGACTCGAGTGCCCTTAGGATAGGAGAATGGCGTAGTCTTGTTGACTTGTGTGGAGTTATTCCTTAGCAAGTTGACTTGCAAGTCCATTCACTTGGTGGAGGTCATGTTGGGATCAATAATGTCACACAAGTAAGTTGTGGTTAGACATTACTCTTTCCAATATAGACCTTAGAAGCCAAGGACCTTAGTTTACCAAGCCCATCTTGGGCTATTCTTAGGATGTAGTGCGAAAGTCGTTCAAGTGTAAGATTTGATACGATTGTTACGCGATACTACACTCATAAGAGTCTCTCTTGAGAATATTTTTGGAAAATGAGTAGTCGTTTATCCGATAATATCCGAAAGATGGGATGATGACTATGGGAACCTCTTGTAGAACATGTTTGGCAGGTTTAAACCCTAGTACATTCCCTTTGGGTGGTTCTTAACCAAGACTCCATGCTCGTGAGTTGCAACAAACCCTTGATTCATGGTTGATCCGTTCATGTATCCTTAATATCAATGGAACTTGGGTGTTGATAAGGTGAAAACCATAATCCACCAAAATGGATGATTGATATTAAGGATAATATGATCCATCCCATGACCTTTGTGTGGTGTGATTTGCTTGATCCTTGAGTGTGATTGTTGCATTCATGCATTCATGCATCCATTTGCATCCATGTCATCAATAATGAAGAAACGTTTCAAGGAACTTGAGGGGTTTAATTGCAAAATTTTTAGACATGGAAAGACAAATGAGGAATACAAAGAAGTACAGCTTCAGACAACCAGACTTGAAAGAGCTAAGGAATTTGACATCCTATGTATTAGATCCCTTGGGTTTCAAGGCTCGTTTTGGGAAGCTTCTTCCTCTTATGACTACTCAGGTGGACGAAGGGTTGATGAGTGTATTGGTGCAGTTTTATGATCCCTTGTACCGCTGTTTCACATTTCCGGATTTCCAGCTTTTGCCTGCACTTGAGGAGTATGCCTACCTTGTGGGTATACCTATTCTAGACCAGGTGCCGTTCAGTGGCTTGGAGAGTATTCCTACTTCTCAAGAGATAGCCGACATGTTGCGCATAGATGAATCTCTGGTTGGTGCTCATATGACTACAAAAGGTGGAATTCAAGGTCTCCCTTCTGAGTTCCTCATTGCTCAAGCTACTATATGTGGGAAGGCCATGAGTGAGGATGCCTTTGAGGCCATATTTGTACTTCTCATCTATGGGTTAGTGTTATTCCCCAACATCAACAAGTTTGTGGATGTGAACGCTATTAGGATTTTCTCTACTCTTAATCCCGTTCCGACTCTGTTGGGTGATACCTATTTCTCTTTGCATATGAGGAATGCAAAGGGTGGTGGTGCCATTGTGTGTTGTTTACCTCTGTTGTATAAGTGGTTTATTTCTCACTTACCGCAGACGGTCGCCTTCAAGGAGAACAAAAGATGTCTACGGTGGTCCACGAGACTTATGTCTCTCACTAATGATGATATCTCTTGGTACAATCGTATGTATGATGGTGTGCAGATTATCGACTCTTGTGGTGAATTCTCCAATGTACCTCTTCTTGGTACATGTGGTGGGATTAACTACAACCCTGTTTTGGCACGTCGTCAGCTTGGGTTCCCCCTAAAGGATAAACCTAATAACCTTCTGTTAGAGGGTGTGTTCTTTCAGGAGGGTAAAGATCCCCAAGGCTTGAAAGCTAGGATGGTCCGCGCTTGGCGCAAGATTCATAGAAAAGGAAGGAAAGAGTTGAGTCCTAAGAATTGTGTTGCTATGGAACGTTACACTGCTTGGGTTAGGAAGAGAGTATCTGAGTATCTCATGCCTTACGAGTATCCAAGACCTACACCTATGGTTATGGTTGGGCCTTCAACCCTCCCTAATCAAGGAGTAGAGGAGTTGAGAGACGAAGACCGATCACGTGCTTGGATCCGTGAACGAGAAGAGTTGCTTCAGCAGATCAAGGAGAAGGATGCTTTGATAGAGTTCCTCGAACATCAGGTTATTGATGATCCTGATGATGCATGGACTTCTCTACTTCCTCAGTCTTCCAAGTTTTGGAAGAGGAAGTACGATCGACTCGCCAAAGAGAAGGCGGATATGGAGGCAGCCTACGAGAGGGAGGTGAAGAGGCTTCGTGCATCTTATCTTCCTGTGTCTCAAGCTTTAGATGATTGTTTCTAGGGATCCATAGGATGATTATTTTCCTTTTCTCTTGTATATGGTTAACAATGTTGTACTTCTTTGATATAAAATATTTCCTAGATATTATATAAAAGTGTTTAATATTTCCAAAATTTGCAAATAGAACCCTAAAGTTCCTTTGAAATAAAAGAAAAAACCATATGCACAAGCATTGCATGCATCATGTGCATAAGCAGGTTTTGTTCCCGGCTTCTTGTCCTGTGGTCTAACTCTGTGTTCTTCATTTACTTCAAAGACAAGCTGACTCACCGGTACTACACCAGAGCCAACATTTCAAGACTGATGGATCATCTGGAACAAGAGAACCGCGAGCTAAAAGAGGAAGTGGCCAGATTAAGTGCCTTGATGGAATCATTCATGGCTGCCCATAGCCAGTCTTCTCCGACACCTTCAACTCCTCCCCAGAGGACAGTCATCTTTGAGATTGTCTCCTCGACTGTGCCTGCAGCCAGTGCACACTTTGCTTCAACGTCCATGCCAGCCGGGTTCCCGTGGGGTATGCCTCCCAATTTCATGCATGAGGGTCCTACTTCCACCTTTGCTTCTATGTCGGCATCTAGCCCGGTCCTTGTTGTTCCTCCTCCTGTCGTGCATACTCTGCCCAGAGTAGACGACACTATCTATCATTCTGAACTGTCTGAAGGCCCAGATGTCTATGAGAAGATGGACGCTATGAACGATCAATTTCTTGAGCTTCGCAAGGAATTGAAAACTCTCAGAGGAAAGGATCTTTTCGGCAAGTCTGTTGTCGAACTCTGCCTGGTTCCTAATGTGAAGATTCCTGTGAAATTTAAGGTCCCTGACTTTGAAAAGTACAAGGGAAATACTTGTCCTCTCAGCCACCTGGTCATGTATGCCAGAAAAATGTCAACCCAGACCGACAATGACCAATTGCTCATCCACTACTTTCAAGACAGTCTGTCCGGTGCCGCTCTGCGTTGGTACATGGGTTTAGACAGTGCGAACATCCGCTCCTTCAACGATCTTGGCAAGGCCTTCGTCAAGCAGTACAAGTACAATATGGATATGGCTCCCGATAGGGATCAATTGAGGGCCATGTCCCAGAAGGACAAGGAAACATTCAAAGAGTACGCCCAAAGGTGGCGAGAGTTAGCAGCACAGATCGTGCCTCTGCTAGAAGAGAAAGAGATGACTAAGATATTTTTGAAGACCTTAAGTTCTTTTTATTATGAGCGGATGATCGCTAGCGCTCCTTCTGACTTCACCGAGATGGTGAATATGGGGATGCGTCTATAAGAAGGGGTTAGAGAAGGACGTCTGACCAGAGAAGAAGGCTCTTCTGCCAAACGTTATGGGTCGTTTGCAAAGAAGAAAGATGGAGAGGCACATGTTGTGACTTCCCATGTGAAACCAAGAAGACCCTCTGTGAGGAGAAAGACCGTGCGTCCCGCCGGTAACCAGCACCAGGTGGCTCACATAGCACCTGTCTTCAGAGATAATCAGCAGTATCAGCAACATAACAACAATCAGCAATCGCATCCGCAATATCAACATCAACAACACCGTCCACAACAGCATGCCTACCAGCCTCGAAACAGTAATCAAACCAGCACGAGTTACGAGAGGAAAAGGGTCACCTTCGATCCTATTCCGATGACGTATGCAGAGTTATATCCCTCTTTGATAGAGAGGAAGTTGATTACTCCACGAGACCCACCGGCTATACCTGCTAACCCCCAGTGGTGGTATAAGCCCGAATTATACTGTGTTTATCATTCTGGTGCTCCCGGCCACGACGTGGAGAATTGTTACCCTTTGAAGACCAAGGTTCAAGACCATGTGAGGTGTGGCATTTTGTGTTTCGAGGACGTAGATCCTAATGTCAAGAAGAACCCATTGCCCGAGCATGGGAAATCTGTCAACATGGTCCAGGGTTGCCCTGGCAAATACAAAGTCAAATATGTCAGTCATATTCGACAATCTCTGGTCGAGATGCATCGTTTAATATGTGATTATAGTCATTATGAGCATGACCACGATAGATGCCGAGTCTGTTCGGTCAATCAAAGAGGTTGTCGCCAGGTGCGCAAAGATGTTCAAGAAATGTTGGATGAAGGAGTTATTGAGATCCTTCAAAACAGAAATGTTGACGAAGATGCTGATGAGGTCAACGTAATTTCATCAGTGTTTCGGATCCCCGAACCTGTTATCATCAAGTATGATGGTAGCAAGAAGAAGGTTTCTCCCGCATTAACCATTAAGCCAGTTGGCCCAGTACCATACTCTTCTAAGAAAGCGGTCCCCTATCGCTACAATGCTGTCGCAGTAGAAAATGGGAAAGAGGTGTCCTTACCATCTTCATCCGTTGTCAATATTGTTGATGTTAGCGGTCTGACACGTAGCGGACATGTATTTTCAGCACCGCCAAAGCCCCAAACTAATGATTCTGTTGAACGCCCGATTGGGAATGCGGTGAGCACTCCGAATCCAGCACTTGTTGTTAAGCCCTCCTCTACATTGAGAACTCCTGCTTCTGTTGGCCCAAGCGACAATGTGAAAGATGACTGTGATGAGATGCTGAAGCTCATCAAGAGAAGCGAGTACAATGTTGTAGACCAGCTTCTACAAACGCCATCCAAAATATCGGTGTTATCCTTGCTTTTGAATTCAGAACCACACCGAGAGGCTCTGCAGAAGGTTTTGGATGTGGCATATGTGGATCACGATGTCACAATAGAACAATTCGATAGCATTGTTGCAAACATTACTGCTTGTAACAACTTGAGTTTTTGTGACTCTGATCTCCCCGAGGAGGGAAGAGACCATAACTTGGCACTACATATATTTATGGGTTGCAAAGACGACGCCATGTCCAATGTGCTGGTGGACACTGGGTCATCATTAAATGTATTGCCAAAAACCACTCTTTCAAAACTGTCATATCAAGGGCCTCCCATGAGGCAGAGTGGAGTAGTTGTGAAGGCTTTCGATGGGTCTCGCAAAACTGTGATTGGGGAAGTTGATCTCCCAGTCAAGATCGGACCAAGTGATTTCCATATTACCTTCCAGGTTATGGACATTCACCCATCGTATAGTTGTCTCCTAGGAAGACCATGGATTCACGAGGCAGGCGCCATGACATCCACCCTACACCAGAAATTGAAATTTGTGAAGAACAAGAAGCTGGTGGTGGTTGGGGGAGAAAAGGATCTCCTGGTTAGCCATTTGTCTTCCTTCTCATACATAGATGCTGAGGATGAAGTTGGAACTCCTTTCCAAGCTTTATCTATTGCTGAACCGCTTGAGAAGAGAACTCCTTCATTTGCTTCCTACAAAGATGCAAAGTTGGCCATTGAGTGTGGTGCAACCGCTGGTTTAGGGAAGATGATTGAGCTAGAAGACAACAAGTCTCGGGCTGGCATAGGTTTTTCTTCTAGGGTCTTCAATACGCAAGGGTTGTTCAAGAGTGGAGGATTCATCCACACCAGTCAAGACAAGGAGGCTACTGCCATCTTGGAAGAGGACGAAGAGGATTCTGGAAACTTCGTCATCCCTAGGGGAATCTGCAATAATTGGGTCGCTGTGGATATTCCAACAGTTATCCATAAGTCAAAGTAATGTTCATCGTGTTTAAAAACCCTTCTCCCATGCTAAAAGGAGGAGTGATGACCTTGTTGACGCATAAATACAATGATATTTTCATTCAATAGATTCATGTTAAATGTTTGTTTTCCAATTGTTTTCCCTTTTCGCTTTTTGCATGAGATTGGTGATCACATAAAACCTAAAAATAAAATTAAATCAGTATTTTCATTTGCATAATGGTTTGCCTTGTTTGAATTCTAAAGCTTTTCATATCCAAAATCATTATGCAGGTTGATCAAACCCATTGAACATAATGATCCAACATCATCTCCCAACTTTGAATTCCCTGTATTTGAGGCGGAAGAAGATGATGTTGAAGAGATTCCTGACGAGATTACCCGTCTACTTGAGCATGAAGAGAAGATCATTCAGCCGCATCTCGAGAATCTGGAAACAGTCAACTTGGGGTCTGAAGGTTGTGTGTGAGAAGTAAAGATTGGGGCACTCCTGGAGGAGTCTGTTAAGAAGGGGTTGATTGATTTGCTACGAGAATATGTTGATGTGTTCGCCTGGTCATATGAAGACATGCCTGGTCTAGATACTGATATTGTGCAACATTTCCTACCTTTGAAGCCTGAGTGCGTGCCTATGAAGCAGAAGCTCAGAAGAACTCATCCTGATATGGCAGTGAAGATCAAAGAGGAAGTCCATAAGCAAATTGATGCGGGGTTTCTGGTGACTTCTACATATCCTCAATGGGTGGCCAAAATTGTGCTCGTGCCTAAGAAAGATGGAAAAGTCTGAATGTGTGTGGACTATAGGGACTTGAATAAAGCTAGTCCAAAAGATGATTTTCCTCTACCACATATTGATATGTTGGTAGATAATACAGCTAAATTCAATGTCTTCTCATTTATGGATGGATTTTCCGGATATAATCAGATTAAGATGGCACCCGAGGATATGGAGAAGACAACATTCATCACACCTTGGGGAACATTCTGTTATCGAGTGATGCCCTTCGGTTTGAAGAACGCCGGAGCCACGTATCAACGAGCTATGACCACCTTGTTTCATGATATGATGCACAAGGAAATCGAGGTATATGTTGATGACATGATCGCTAAGTCAAGAACGAAAGTTGAACATGTAGAGCACTTGTTGAAGCTTTTTCAGCGTTTGAGGAAGTACAAGCTTCGTCTGAATCCTAACAAGTGTACATTTGGAGTCCGTTCTGGCAAGCTATTGGGCTTTATCATCAGTGAAAGAGGTATTGAGGTTGATCCTGCAAAAGTCAAAGCAATACAAGAGATGCCTGCGCCCAAAACTGAGAAGCAAGTCCGAGGTTTTCTTGGCCGCTTGAATTATATTTCCAAATTCATATCCCACATGACTGCTACATGTGCGTCGATATTCAAGCTCCTCCGGAAAGATCAGTCCCATGATTGGACCGAGGATTGCCAGAAAGCTTTCGATAGCATTAAAGAGTATCTGTCTGAGCCCCTGATCCTGTCTCCGCCCGTGGAAGGAAGACCTTTGATTATGTATCTGACTGTTCTTGAAGACTCAAAGGGTTGTGTCCTTGGTCAGCAAGACAAATCAGGAAAGAAAGAATATGCTATTTACTACTTGAGTAAGAAGTTCACTGATTGTGAGTCTCGATATTCAATGCTTAAAAAGACATGTTGTGCTTTGGCTTGGGCTGCTAAGCGCTTACGCCAGTATATGATAAATCATACGACCTGGTTGATATCCAGAATGGATCCAATCAAGTATATCTTCGAGAAGCCTGTGTTAACAGGGAGGATTGCCCGTTGGCAAATGTTGTTATCTGAGTATGATATAGAGTATCGAGCCCAGAAGGCTATTAAAGGTAGTATTTTGGCTGACCACTTGGCACATCAGCCGATTGAGGATTATCAGTCAGTTCAGTATGACTTCCCAGATGAGGAGATTCTATATTTGAAAATGAAAGATTGCGATGAGCCTACACTCGATGAAGGGCCAGAGCCTGGTTCCAGATGGAGTATGGTGTTTGATGGCGCTGTAAATCAGTATGGAAATGGTATTGGGGCAGTGATTATTACTCCTCAGGGCACACATATCCCTTTTACAGCAAGGCTAACTTTCAAATGCACAAATAATATGGCTGAGTATGAGGCCTGTATTATGGGATTGGAAGAGTGCACTGATCTAAGGATCAAGCAGCTTGATGTATATGGTGATTCGGCCCTCGTTGTTAATCAGATTAAGGGTGAATAAGAAATGAATCAGCCTGGTCTCATTCCATATAGGGATTATGCGAGGAGGATTTCAACATTCTTTACTGAGGTTGACTTCCATCATATTCCACGAGATGAGAATCGGATGGCAGATGCTCTTGCTACACTTGCCTCGATGATTGTGGTAAAACTTTGGAATGAAGTCCCCAATATCACTGTAATGCGCTTGGACATAACAACTCATGTATTTGCAGTAGAAGAGGTGAAAGATGATAAGCCGTGGTATTATGACATCAAGTGCTTCCTTCAGAACCAGGTTTACCCGCCTGGGGCATCTGTGAAAGATAGGAAGACTCTGAGGAGATTGTCAAGAAGTTTCTACCTCAATGGTGATGTACTTTATAAGAGAAATTTTGACATGGTTCTGCTCAGATGCGTGGATAGACACGAAGCAGACCTGTTGATGACTGAGGTCCATGAGGGTTCATTTTCTACTCATTCCAATGGACATGCCATGGCTAGAAAGATATTGAGAGCAGGCTACTATTGGCTAACAGTGGAGTCTGACTGTTGCAAATACGTGAAGAAATGCCATAAGTGTCAGATTTATGCGGATAAGATTCATATTCCCCTGACACTTCTGAATGTGATCTCATCACCATGGCCTATCTCTATGTGGGGAATTAACATGATTGGTATGATAGAGCCGAAAGCGTCTAATGGACACAGATTTATTCTCGTAGCAATTGATTACTTTACCAAGTGGGTTGAAGCGGCATCATATGCAAATGTGACCAGGCAGGTGGTCGTGAAGTTTATCAAGAATCAACTTATATGCCGATATGGTGTGCCAGAGAAGATCATTACTGATAATGGATCTAACTTGAACAACAAGATGATGAAATAACTGTGTAGTGAGTTCAAGATTGCACACCATAATTCTTCTCCTTACAGACCCAAGATGAATGGGGCTGTTGAAGCTGCTAATAAGAATATCAAGAAAATTATCCAGAAAATGGTTGTCACGTATAAGGATTGGCATGAGATGCTGCCATTTGCTTTACACGGATATCGTACTTCTATTCGCACTTCAACAGGGGCAACCCCTTTCTCTCTTGTTTATGGCATGGAGGTTGTACTCCCAGTAGAGGTGGAGATCCCATCAATGAGAGTCTTGATGGAAGCCAAGTTGACTGACGCTGAATGGGTTCAGAGTCGTTATGACCAATTGAACTTGATAGAAGAGAAGAGATTGACTGCCATGTGCCATGGTCAGTTATATCAACAAAGGATCAAGAAAGCTTTTGATAAGAAAGTCAAGCCTCGTGTGTTTCGAGAAGGTGACCTCTTGCTCAAGAAAGTCTTGTCTTTCGCGCCCGATTCCAGGGGCAAGTGGAGTCCAAACTATGAAGGTCCATATGTTGTTAAGAGAGCCTTTTCAGGTGGTGCTTTGATACTTACAACTATGGATGGGGAGGATTTCACTCGTCCTGTGAATTCAGATGCAGTCAAGAAATACTTCGCCTAAAAATAAAATAAAAACAGAATAGCTTGCTAAGTTGAAAACCCGAAAGGGCGGCTTAGGCAAAAATGAGCGTCTCGGTGGATTGAAAACCCGAAAGGGCGATCCAAGCAAAAGTTAGAGACATAAAAAATGAATATATGTATCCCGCTAGATTGAGTACCTCATCCTGGGGCAATCTAGGCAAAAATTAGGGATTTGGCAAGTAACTGCATCCTGACAAGATTTTGTTCTACAATTGTCATCTGTCAGAGATTCTTGCTCATGCGTCATCAACCAAAGCTTCAAATACATCGGATTCAGAATTGGTGGAGAAATGGTCATTATGTTCAATGTACCCCTTTTCCAATATATATCACCAATTTCAAACTTGTAAAGATCTATGGAGTCTTGCCATTTGCAGACTATAATTCCATCAAATAAATTTGAGCCTTTTATCCAATTATTTGCACTCTTATTTTTTTCTATTCAACAAACATCTTGCATGCTTTAATTGAGAAAATATCATTGTTTTGAATAATCGAATTTTTCATAACTTGTTTTTAAACAAAGTGAACATTCACAATGACGAAAGGATACTTAGGAGATCCTCAGTGCTCTCCCAAGGACGGTATGATCCCCAACAGGGTAAGACTTTTGTTCATGTTCCTTGCATGACTGTATCTTCTTCCTCCATAGCCTTTTGTGGTTTTCCTACTGGTTGGAGTGTTTGGTGACTCTTCCCTTCAGCAGAGTAGCAACCTTTCCTACTCAACAGATGTGATCTCTTTGGTGAGTACGGTACTGGGTGTTTGATCCCCAGAATCCCTTTATCCCTCAGATAGATTCCCCGGTAGAGTTGCTTATATGGTGGATTTCATCTGTGCGATAACTCCTGTCCCCAGCTGGAATGACTGATGATTGCCCCCTACAGGGATCTTTGCAATCTGTCTTTCTCTCTTGAGATGTAGTACCGGCTGTTTGAGTGCTTATTCCTTGGAGCTGTCTGTGTTAGAAATGTCTGTTTGTCAGCATTCATCATATATAAACCACGCATACGTGCATATAATTTTCAAACATTCGAATATTCATATTGCATTCTTTGCCATATATCTTTGCTTGTTGTTCCTTGCTAGCTGGTAATACATTTCCGAAGCAGGTGTCGGTGTCTGATCCCTCAATATAGAGTCAGCCCCTTAAGCAGAAAGTGTTTATCTTTCCTGCCACATTCCCCACTGAGTTATATCCTCGTGGACGACGGTTGTTTTTGCTTCCTCCCTAACACATATATTGGGATGGGATTCCCTATTGAGTTATATCCTCATTAGGATGAGTCTTGATTCAGTCTGCCTCTTTAGTTTGATCCTAAATTGGCTTCTTGGGATTTGTTTCCTGTTTCCCCGTGGTATAAAGGAATAATTCCTCAGAAGTTAGTAATCATTCGTCTTACCCTCGGCGGAGTCTGTGGTTTTCTACCCTTATACCGATAATTGTAAACCCTATTTTCTCCCCTTTGCAGAGTTAACCTTTTTATTCATCCTAATTGGTGACGGTTACTCCTCTGTGGTTTTCTACCTAGTATCCGGTAGATGTAATCCCCTCCTTGATGGTTATCATTATCCAATATTCGGTGTTGATATTCCCTCTTTCTCTTGGATAATTTCTCAGATTAGGCAGTTTATCCCCAGCAAGTCATCTTTAATGTACCGGTTGCCGGTAATGTTTGTTGCTCCCCTTGAATGGTCATCATCATATACCTGGTTTCGGTGTCCCGATGCCTTTCTTTGTCGGTCGATTTATCCTTTATTAACCCAGTAACCAGTTGTGGATAATCTTCCATGCGAGTGTATTATCTACATTCTGACGGTAATAGATAATATATCTCATGCACTCTTTGGTCGTAGCCTTTTGTTCTTCCCCAGTTGAGTAAGATTTGTATCCCTGTTTTGGAATCGAATGTCCATCCCATAATCGAGTTTGCTTTTTTCCCTCTTTTAGGATGATGAGTATTTTGGGAAGATTCCCCAATTCACGCTTTGGTTGGTCACCTATTATATATGCCCAGTAACCGGTATCCCTGGTGTTCCTTCCTTCTGCTCTCTATTATGACTTTTTGTCCCCTGTGGAGTCAGATTTTCCTGAGTTGAAATATACCTTTTTAGGACTTCCTCGGATGATTTGGTTGATTGATATCTCTCACCCTTATACCGGTCTTAGATATTCATTCTTCCCGAGCATGTTGTTCTCTCACCCTTATACCAGTGTTCAGATCACACGTCTCTTTGAGCTTATTACCCAGTAATCGGTAATGCCTCATCCCGTCGCTTCCCCAGGAGAGTTTTGTTGGGATCTTCCTCAGCTGAGTCCTTAGTGGACATCCCGACCTGAGTCCGGATATTTTTATTCGAAGTATCCGTTACGGATAATTTTTGGCTGTATTGGCATATTCCCCAATACATGCATCTTCGAGTCAGCTCGAGTCCTTCCATTGATTTATTTCATGGATTCTCTCTGTATCTCTCAGCAAGTCTCAAGTCGTGACCTGCTCACGCATTTTTACCCTTTACTCCCCCAGAGTCTCTGTCTCCCTAGTGAGTGTATTACTCCTTTGGATTTTCAGTTTCTCTAGATTTCTTTTTTCTTTTGTGGACGCATATCCCCGCAGAGTATTACTATTTGCATGCATACATCTGAATCATGAGGTCTCTTAGGGACCAAAATTCGTCTCTTTGCTATTATTTAAGCCCATTCTACCCCGTCGAGACGAAGATTTTAACATTCACTTCTCCAGCTAGAATGACCTTAAATAGGGGCATCTGTAAGACCCCAATTTTGTCCATAAGATCCCTCATGGCATCATAACATTGCACTTGCATTGCCTCAAGGATCATAAGCATATTGGTTCCCTTTGCCTTTGGGTGGGACCTCTTGTGAGTGGTTTGAGATCACCAAGCATGCTTGAATTGTATATCATTGCTTTTCTCATTTTGTTTACTAACCAAAAGCACAAAAATATTTCACTAACATCTTTTATTTGTAGCTAGAGCAATCACAAGGTTCAAAACTTCTAGGAGATCATCTGTGCAATGACATGGCCAAGAGAAGATGAAAGCAAGAATGGTATTGGTTCTCAAAGCTCTCATCCATCAAATATGCCTCCCTAGCATCTCAATTCATCATTTTGATCAAAGCAAGTCAAAGGGTTTGAGGGTAGTTCCTCAAGGAAACCCTAATTCATCTGTGCACCATAATGCCTTGCTCATGAAGCAACTTCAACCCATGGTCAAATACAATCAAGGTAAGTTCTTTAATTCATCATTTCATGCATATTTGAACTTGTTTGAGTGTTCTCAATCATCAATTCATCAATATATGAGTCATGGACTTGAGAAGTTGATCAGTCAATTCATCTGACTATTTTGAAATGCACTGAGACCTAACGTTTTATGTGTTGGTCAAATGGAGATGGTTCCAAAAGAAAAAATGTTCTTAAGGACAATATGAACAACTTTCATGTTCATCAAAATTGATTTGAAGCATGGAAGGTCATCTCCCATTCCAAGACATTATAGGTCATTTTGACTGAAACCCTAATTTTGGGTCAACTTCCCAAGGACATAGCTCATCCATTTTTTATGATTTTGAGGTGGTATCAAATGCATTGGAAAGCTTAAGATGTCTACTTCAAATTTAATGTTGAACAAAATTTCAAAATCTCAAAGGAAATACATGTGATAATGCAAGACATTGTAGGTCCTTTTGGACCAAATGCATTGAAAGGCTAAAAAGTCCAAATTCAAGTGCCCATAACTCTTTCATCAAAACTCCAAATGATGAAAAATTTAACTCCATTTTGGTTGTCTTGAAACGATATACAACCTTTATGTTGGAGGTTTTTTCATTTGATGCTTGCATTATTGAAACAGAGGAGCTTGAACATTGGCCAAATTTAGAAACTTTGCCTTGACATGTTTTGCACATTACACTTTAAACTCAAAATTCACCAATTTCCACACTTCAAATGGATTTTTTCCCAACATAACAATTGTTCCTCACATCAAAACCTTTCCAACCATTACTCACATGACCATTTTTGGATTTTTCATGTGTCAATTTCAAAGAGGTGGACATTTAGGTTCAATTATGGAATTCACATCATAAATTCATGCACAAGCCAATGCAGCTCTAATCACACGTCCAAACCATTGGCATTTGAGTTCAACTTGAATTTTCATCCATTTTTGGGTTTTGCACACACCTGTACAGGCCCATGCATGAAGAGTCCAAGTTCCATGCACACGATTTTTCTCCTTGCTTGCATCAGCCTTGGCTATAAATAGCATGCTTCATTCTCTTCAAAAACCAACCTAATGGCGCCTGAAGCTCTGCACAAGTGAAATCCCAACCTCCATTAAAGGAATTTTGAGTTTTCCATTTCAATTTTACAGTTCAGATTTCAACTTCATTTGTTGATCTCTGAATTCAAATTCCTAAGCCTTGCTTCCTTGTTACCTCAAGAACACATTGCACAAAAGATTTAGAGTGGATCAAGACCTGTAAAGTTGCACTTCAAAGGTTGTTGTTCAAACTTATTTGCTTCGAATCTCTCATTTCTTTGATCTATTTGCCTGGCCAAAGTGTTTTCTGAAGTCCTCACTTGAGAGGCAAGCTAGTGGTAGCTTCAATTTTGTTTTTCTTTGATCTGCATTTTTCATACCTGAATCTTCCACCTCAGATTTCTCAACCTATAGGAATCTTGAGTGTGATTCAAGGTTACAAGGGTGATGTACATCACCCCAGCTTCATTTTGGTATAAAGATCGTGCAAAATGGTGAAGGTTTGAAAACCTGCAAATCTGGCCGGAATTTGGAAGCTCACCGGAGAAGAAGGTGGCTCCGGCGGCCGTCCATTGCCAGTTTGAATCTGGATCGTTGGATCTCATCTCCAGATTCAATCTCAGCCTTTAGATGTTATGACTTTTTTTAATTCTTTGTGTGACGCGTTTGACCAAGGTTCACCATGAGCGCACGCTTCATGACCATCAGATTGGCCACGTCAATTAATGAATGTGATCCAACGCTTCCTGATTTTCCACATTTTTTAATTTCTTTAATTCCCTTTTATTTCAAAAATTCATAACTCTCTCATTTTTAATCCAAAAAATATAGGACCAATTGCATTAGCTTCCAAATAATTTCTAGTTTCTTAAAATGATATTTAATTTTTTTTATTTTGTCATTTGATATTTTTTTATGAATTTTCTCTTTTCTGGTTGTTTTTAATTCATTTTAAATAGTTTTTGATATTCAAAAAATACAAAAATATTTTCCTAACCTATTTGAATGATGATGAGTCTATGAAAAATATTCTCATCAATTTTTTAATTGATTTGAGATTTATTTGAGATTTTAGTTCAATTAGGTTATTTTTATTCATTTTTAATTGATTAAAATAGTTTCTGACTTTTAAAAATGCTGAAATTTTTTGTCAAACTTTGTTTGACCTTGTTGAACTTGGGATAAATTACTTGGACCTTTCAAGTTGATTTTAAGTAATTTTGAAGTTTGACCTTTCTTTTATTTTTAATTCAAGTTTAATTTTAAATATTTAAAAATGCCAAAATATTTTGTTCATTTCTTGACTTCCAATCTTCATCCCACTTCTGTTTTTGATTGTTTGACTTTGACTTCCAATGTTATTGGTCAACATATGATGATTGGTACATTGTACTTCATTTAATGCATTTGTATTTTTGCCATTTTTATTTCCATTATTCATCTCCTTCTTCTTCTTCTTCTTTTTTTTCTTTTTTTGATCAATGAGTTGAAGGTTGATAAGTTAACATTGATTAGGGAGACTTAATCTTCTTTGATCCAAATCTAATTCATCTTGATCAATTGATCAAGTGAATGGCTTTGCATTAAGGATAGGTTGTTTCCTAAATCATGCAAAAGGCTTAAACCAATACAAGATCATTTCTCTTCTTCTTTTTGGCATGGCAAGTTGTTGGAACTTGGTTCACTAATCAAGACTTCTAACTTGTGTTGTTGCCTACATTATTATTGACCGGCCTCAGATAGTTGTGACTTTTATATAAGTCCAATTACGATTGCTTAACATAGCGCTAAATTTGCCTTATGGCACACTAACTATTAACTACTAACAATTAACATTTATTTTATGCACTTTACTTTTATGCAATTTACCATTCTTGCACATATTATTCATTTGCTTTTTCCTTTGCTCATTGGAGCACATGTTTATGTTAATGCCATTTGCCTTTTGCCCACTTGGGTATATAATTGTGTATATATCTTTTGTGCTTGTGTTTGTCTGTTTGGTGTGAATCAAATGCAAAGAATTGGACAAAATGGACTTAGAATTTAGGACCTTACCCAAGCAAATGGAATTTGAAGAGCAACTAGTCCTCATGCCTTTAGAGTGCTTAAATGTCAAAGAGCAACTAGGCCTCCTGCCTTTAGAATGCTTAAAGCTTAAGGATGAACTTTGAAAGGACCATATTCTAAAACTCCCTCTTGTCCATTCTTTGATTGATCATAGAACTTTTTGATGTGTGTTTTCTTGTGCTAGGATTTCCAACTTGAGCTTAATTGAGGAACCATTACCATGAGCTTATGAGAGAGAGAAATCCAAGATACATTAAGGAGACTTCCAAGAGTCCATATGATTGTTGATTGCTTGAGTATATGCTTGTGATTGCTTATTCCAAGGGATGGGAGCTACTTGGATCATCAATATAATTTCAAGAAAGGAACTCCATTTGTGGTTTTGTTTCTTATTCCTTACCTTTTGTATGCTTAGGACTTTAGCCCTTCTTCTTCTTCTCTCCACTCTAACCCAAGCCAAAACTTTTTGTGCAAACATTTAACCATTGTTTTCAAACATTAGAAACCTAAGCCTTAGGCTTTTGATTTTCAAACCTTCTTTTCATAACACTTATTTTGAATTGAATCTTTAAGTCAACTTTGACCATTTTTGTATATACTTCTAATTGGTAAATATAACCCATTCAAATGTCTTTTTGTGGTTCCAATGGCCACTTTCTTAATCAAATTTTCCATAACCTTTAGCTATTAGGTTTGAGTTATCCTTGTGGTAGATGTAATACTCACATATATCCTTAGTGATGGACAATGAGTCTTCCATGCTTATTATAGGGTTACCCCCTCACTAGCATGTTGAAGCTATCCTCACATGGTGGATTTGTGGTTTTAGGTTGAGTTTTCTCTCTTTGATAACAAAATACCTTAAGGCTTTTGATTAAAACCAATTCACCAATCTTTGAGATTTTTACCCCGAGCTACGAGGTTTTGATCCTAATCTTTTTTAAGATGGTACGTAGGCAATGGGTTTATCCATCCAAACACAAAATGTAAAGGAACTTGTATATTCTCCTCTCATCACTTCAATCATGTTTGCAAAAATAAACTTTCACAAAACAACAACCTTGCAACAAGTATGAAAAGGGCTCCCTAGGAGTACCTAGGATGTTTTGGGTGCCTAACACCTTCCCATTACATAACCAACCCCCTTACCCAGATCTCTGATTTCTCTTTTACTAGTTTTTGTTAAAACTATTAGGTTTTTGTTCGCTTTCTAACCATTCCTTT
Source organism: Lathyrus oleraceus (assembly GCF_024323335.1). NCBI lineage: Eukaryota > Viridiplantae > Streptophyta > Magnoliopsida > Fabales > Fabaceae > Lathyrus > Lathyrus oleraceus. The sequence continues at coordinate 395,192,445 of NC_066585.1, forward strand.
GGATAAATAGAAGTGCAGTGGCGACTCGACTTGTATGATTTACCTTGGATTTAGTCAATATCTCTAATGGTAACGAATACCCCGCTACACTTGGGTGACCAGATAAATATTCATATGTCTTCAATATGGACTCACCATCCAATTAGGGCTTGGAGAATGAGTGAGATGAATTGAATGATCCTCAAAACTTGTGGGGATGCTTGAGGAATGAAGATTAGGGTCAAGGTGGCTCGGGCACACCTCAACGTGATCAGTGAATCTTGAGGCTTCATAGATGAACCCCATGCCTTAAGTTTGTGGAACATTGTGGATCATTAGGTATAAATGCTTATGAAATGATATGTGTGGGATGTATGCTCATGAATTAGGGCTATGGAGGGTGTTATAGAGGTAACCGAAGTTGAGGGTATGACAGTCATTTTTCAATAATGAGGTCAAATATGAAGCCTTGAGAACATGCCTTCAAATTTTGCTGGTCTTGGGGGCAAAGGACGTCAAAATAAAGGGAGATTCAGAGTTGATGGTTTGACAACTGAAGAAAGAGTATAAATGCATCAAAGATAGCTTGATGTTATACTTTCTCAGAGCTAACTCTTTACTGAAATGTTTTGATCATGTTTCGATCGACCATATTCCTCGACTAGAGAATCAGGAGGCCAATGACATGGGTCAGAAAGCCTCAAGGTATAAAATCTCTAAAGAGAGGTTGAAATATTTAGATGAGATAAAGGAAAATTTTGCCTCAGAAGGGGACCCTCAAGAAACATCGTCAATGTCAAAACTTGGGGGGGGGGGGGGGGGGGCAGAGGAATACGAAGATCCACCAAACTTAGACAATTAAGAGTTTGATAACTTTTTGAACTATGAAGTTTTGGCCATTAACTTAATGTCAGATAATGATTGGCGAAAACCTATAGTCGAATATTTAGGAAACCCAATAGAAGTAACTGATCAAAAAATTAAGTACAACTACCCTAAGCTAAGTAGTCATGGGAAATGTGTTGTCGAAGAAAACTCCAAAAGGGATTCTCCTCAACTGCCTTGGTGAAAGCAAAGAATATTTGGTGATATCTAAGGTGCATAGGGGATCATGTAGCTCCCACCAGGCTGGTCACAAGTTGAAATGGTTGTTGTTTTGACTAGGGGTTTATTGGCCAACTATGTTGAAAGATTGCATAAATTTCGCCAAAGGCTGCCAAGTATGCTAGAAACACTCAGGTATTCAACATATGACAGCCAATGAGTTACACTCAATAGTTAATCCATGACCCTCAGAGGTTGGGCTTTGGACATAATTGGCGAGATCAAGCCATCTTCGTCAAAAGAGCATAGGTTAATTATGGTGGGAATAAATTATTTCACTAAGTGGATAAAGGCCATACCATTTCTCAATGTCGGCTAGGAGGGGGTGATAAGCTTCATCTAGAACCACATTATATATAGATTTTGAATACCTGAAACTATTACCACATACCAAGGCTCAGTTTTTACAGGGCATAAAATGGTGGAGTTCGCCTCGGAAATAGGTTTTAAGTTGTTCACCTCGACACCATATTGTGCCCAGGCCAATGGTCAAGTTGAAGCAGCAAACAAGATATTAATTGGTTTGATAAAAAACATGTCGGTCAAAAAGCCAAAGAATTGGCATAAAACCCTAAACTAAGTCCTATGGGCATGCCACAACTCTCCCAGAGAATCGACCAGCTCTACACCATTCTGACTTTCTTATGGACATGATGCAGTGATGCCTTTAGAAATATACTTGCAATCAGTTAGGATCCAAAGGCAGGCCGAAATCCCCACTGAATGTTATTGGGGCATGATGTTCGACGAGTTAGTTGAGTTAAGAGAATAGAGATTAATTGCTCTAGATGTCTTGATGAGACAAAAGGAAAGAGTGGCTAAAGCTTATAATAAAAAAGTTAAGTCCAAAACATTCAATTTAGGAGACTCATTATGGAAAGTCATATTGCCCATGGATCAGAAAGATAGAGTTTTGGGAAAATGGTCCCCAAATTGGGAAGGGTCATTTAAAATTTTGCAAGCATATTCAAATAATGCATATGAAGTCGAAGAATTGACCCCTAAAGGTTGAACCCTCGGAATAAACGACAAGTATCTAAAACAATATAGGCCTATGTTACAGGAAGTACATATTAATGTAGAATAAAAAATAAGTTCAAAAAATAAGAAGGTTAAAAACTAATAGCCTTAAACATTGTCAAATGCCACGAAGGGCATACTTTAAGATTACATTACCTGAGATGTTTCCACAAGCGACAAAAAATTAATTCAAAACAGAAATAAATCAAAATGCAATCCTAGAAAGAGAAAGTAGTTTTGAGTCTCTCATACTGAACTTTGGCTGCAGTAAGGCGATGATTAACTTGAGAAATGAGCGAAGTATATGCGGAAATTTCAACATCAAAAGGGGCGATGGTCTCCAGGTGTCGAATCCCATTTTGAGTTTCTTCATCTACCTGGATTTGGATGAATCTCTGAAGGATGGTTTTTTCAGTTTCAGTATCTCACATCTTCTTCTGAAAATCTTCATTCTCTTCCTTCCAGTCGACAATTTTATTATCCAAAGCAGCAACAACGACGTTCTCTTGGCGAAGATTTTCTTCAAGTTGTTCAATACACTGGTCAGATTCATTGTCAAGGTTCCACATCGTCGACCTCTCAGTTGCCTTGGGCTCCATCTTCAGCTTAGCATCATGCTTCCTCTTGAAGTCAATGAGAATTTGTTGGAAGAGAGGCCCAAAAGTGACAAAGAAATCGACTACTTCGACAGGGGCATCAAAGACATCCAATTTTTTTAGCAGAACCTTGATATTATGGTCATAAATAAAATCCTTCTCCAACACCTCAAAGAGATTAATCCCTCCAACAAGGGTCTTCAGTTGTTCTAGAATTTCATCAACGGTCTCAGGCTCATTCGTACCTCCAGAAACGGATGAAGAACTTGAACATCTATTAGTAGAGATACCCTTGTTATTTAGCATCATTTTCATGTAGGCCCTAGGATTAGCTTTCTTCAGCATGTTCATTTCTTCTTAGGATAGGAGATTGGTGTTCTAAGAGGCGATGTTCACGGTCGATACTTCGGGATTTTCTTCTCCACACTAGGGGAAGTGACCTTCATGGGTTGATTAATATCATTCAAGGTATCAGCAGCTTTGTCTTATGGTTGGGCATCTTGAGTGGGTTGAGGATTTCTTGGGGGGGGGGGTTGGTTGCTTTGGCTCTTTTTATTTAAAGGTATTCACTCGTGAAGTATCGCCCATGCCCATTTAGTTCTTTTCTTCTTCTGTAGATGTTGAAGAGTTTGATTCAGAAAAGGAAGCTTTCCCAGTCGATTGGTTAGAAGTGTTATCATCGGCTTTTGCGGGTTTGTTGACTTCGTCGATAATGGTTGTGGTAACAGTGGGTTGATGTAGCGGTTAGCTGTTGGTAGGAGCTAGTGTCTCAGTAAATGCAGACACAGGCTGTGTCGAAGGTTTATCCTACAGAAAAGTCAAGTGTGAATACTCAATATAAAAAATTGGATAAGGATAAAAAATAAAGGATTTACCTTTAAGGTGTCAGTGTTGGGGTTGGAGTTAGCACTCTCATTCGAGGCCAACCTCCTCGCGCGCCAATCATCTTCGCAGTTTTTCTTGTAAGAACCTTCTTTGCCTTATGCGTGGGAGCCACTCTAGGGCTGGATAGAATCTTTTTGGTGCCAACACCCCGTATTTTATTTTTATGGGGAGGCGGCTCAGGGGATGAATCTTCGATAGGGATTGTTTCAGGGATTATTGCGATGGCTTCTCCCTCTGTGTTGACATTATCAACTTGCACAACAATTATACAAGAAAAGTTTAAGTAAATAAAAGTGCTTAAATATGTTGAGAAATACAAAGCTTAGCATTACAATGAAAGTCTTACTTGGGCAGGCTTAGACAAGGTTTCCCAGACCTTGGATTGTTTGAGTGTTATTTTAGCCCTAGAAGTGTATCGGGTCCTTTTCCTATGTCTGACAGATGTGATAAAATAAAAGAAGTTGTAAACATAGGGAATGAAGATTATAAGATTTAAAAGATGTTGAAGAGATTTCCTTGCCTTCTTCACCCTCGTGTATGGGAGTTTCGACCCTAACATGATCTATGTCGACATGAAGGTGGAATTTGAAACTGTATAAGTCCAGCTTAGCCGGAGTCACTCGTTGCTCATGTTTTAGGAACTCATTTTTATGTATCTTCAGAAATTCCCCATAAATGAACCACCATGGAAACGGAGGGGCGAAAGCGATAGCCATTTCGCTGGTAGGCAAATGGGGAAATATATGAGGGTAATAATTCAAGGCGAACTTATATTTATCCTCCACATACTCTAGAATCTTCAAATTGGGAAGCTTCGCCTGCATTTTATATTTCAAAGTAATTGTTTTCTCGCGGATTGCCTAACTAAGGTCATTGGGGTCGTACACAGTTTCAAAGTATTTCTAGAAAGCTTGAATCTCTTTAAGGTGTTTAGATCTACCTTTGCCGATTTTTTTCTGAAAAGAAAAGAAAGTGTCAGTGAGGTGTTGACTTATTGTTGCAGCATCCATAAACTCTTTTGCATGATAATCTCTCCACCAAGTATCAAAATCTTGGGTGCAGTAGTAAGAGGGTACGAAAGTAAATGGAGTAAATATGGATTGACCATCAGCATGTCGAGCTATCATTTGAAGGTAATCATCTTCGAAGTATTCGAATATGCTGAGGCATAACTCGTTTTTCTTTTTGAAGAATAGTCAAGGTACAATTTTGATGATCCCAAATTAGTGTGATACCAGGTTGGGTTGATAACTAAGGATCCTCACATGTTCCTTAGAGGTCACAAGTCTTGTAGAGAGAAGTTTGAGAGTCAAGAAGGCTTCTCATATCCTTTTCGATTTGTTTTCTTTTTCACCAGTGGTTGGAAACTGACATGTGAACCATTAAGGTCCATGTGTTCATTTAGAGAAAGGGGCCATGGTCGCAGTAAAGTTATAGCGCTTGGAAAACATCATGAAATAAGTACAAAAGGCTTCTCGATCTGATCTATTTTTATCAATGGGGTCAGAAGGTTCAGTCGAACGCCTTCAATAGTTCTATCGCTAATGGCGGCGTCAGTGTCATCTGGATGCTCGACCTTTAGATAAGCTTCGAACGTGGCATTGAGCCATAACTAAAGTAGCTAAAATGGTCCAGCCAATAGTAAACCATCCTTGGGTTTGATGTTCCTTAAGGCTTTAGTGGCTTCTCCTAGGGATTAATATAGTGACCCTAAGATCAGCTGGCTAAGACATGCATCTTTTCCCTCATGCAGTTGGTTGACAAGAGTCAAATACCTCTTCACCACCTTAAGTGATCTACAACAAAATATGCGTCAGGATAACCATAATGCAAGGAACGCAATGTTTTCTTTAGCGGTAACTTCAGTGGTGCCAGTAACGTGGTAGTCTTTAATGTACCTACTAAAGCTGATGCGATTGTTGTAGAGATCAATGATATCTTTGTCGCTCTCGTTGGGGTTGAAGTTTCCACCAGTGGGGTGAAGGCTGCTAATGGCCTCCATGTCAAAGAGTGTGGGTGTCAACATTCCACAAGGAAGTTGAAAGGTGTTTGTGGTACTTCCCAATAGTATAGGGACACGACCAATATAATTTGGAAGTATGTCGGGCCGGTTCTCGATAGTTGGATCAAGTCGAAGATACCTCTCTCTTTCCATATTTCACTCATTTTGGCTTCTACCTTGTCTAACTAAGAGATATAATCATCATGTTTTTTGGTTGGGGGAGCTGAGCGAAAGGCTCATAGAGTAGTAGTCAGGTATTCTATATTCATGGGTCCCATAATGCTAACTATAGGTTTTGTCTTATGATAAGCAGGAAAAAATATCTCAGCTTAGTAAGATCTTTAGAAGGGTCACGCATAGGACCCATAAGGGCATGAGTTATTTCACGAATGGTGTAAGGAATGAGTACCTGAGATTTATAAATACGCTAGTTTTCCTCATAGTTTGGAGGTTCAAGAACTTATTCTTGATTTCCAACTACTGTAGCACAAGGGATCATGTTGACCATAGGGAGTGGACATTTAACCGCCTTACTGTTCTTTGTTAAAGGAGCCATTGTTGAAAGTTTGAGAAATTTTGAGAAATGTTGGAAGGAGAAAGTTTTTCTGGGTAAGAAGCTGAAGAAGATAGAGAAAAAGAGTTGGAAAATGAAGGAAATGCTATTTATAGTGAGGATAAAAAACTCTCTAGTCTTCACTTTTGACAGATGGCATGAAGCAGGTGGCACATGTCGTTCCCCAGAGGAAGGATCAAAACGACCTGCTACACATAACCACGCCACCCTACAAAATTGGAGCCATAATGAGTAAAGTTATGTGATAATGGGAAGCACACATTTTCGAGGTGAAGGTTGAAAGAAATGGCATGATGATAGTGACGTCAAACCACTAGTTGAATAATGTCTAGAAAGATAAAAAAAATGCCCATATATCCTAGGATCGTCGAAAAAGGTCTTTTTTTTGGGGGGGGGGGGGGGGAATTTGTTAGATGGGATTTTCGACAAGGGTAAATATCTCAGCAAAAGGCAAAGCTACATGTACATTAATGATGTATGCCTAAAGAAGAGTCTTGGTTCGAAGAGATTTGGGACTTAGTGTTTTAAAATATTTTGGGAACATTTTGATCGTGTGGAGTTTCAACAACTTTGAGAGTGCCTAAGAGGCGGTTATTTAGGCGCGCATATGCTACATTCAAACATGAATAACTACCTGGAGGTTTCTTTCCAAAGAACACGTGGAGAGATCCCAGAAGTGGGCTGCATGCAATGCTTCACGTGGAGAACACTGAAGATAGGAATGTTAGGAGTAGTTATTTTTCGTATTAGTATATATAGGAGTTCTTTTGTAGAATTTAGGGTGTGTTCATTTTACTACAAAAATCTCACTTAAAGCTCGAAATACCAGCATCCAGAGAAAAGAGTCATGGCTGAGAGAATGTATGCACAATGAAACACCATGTTTACATTCAATGTAAAGTCTTTAAATTTCACTTTATGTTGCCTTCCTAGTTTATTTTTAGTTTCATTCAATTACATTGCTTTTATACTTTCAAGTCTCGTTACTCTCATTACATTTTCTACATTGTTGAAGTCTACACCTTTTACACTTTCTAAATCACTATTTAGACCAAGTCAAAAATATGTTATTTACCAAAAGAAAACTACAAAACAAGATTTTTTAGCACTATGTCCTATGATTCACTAGCGATTGTTTACCAATTTTCTGCGTAAATAACACCCTAATAAAAAAATATTTTTTGCAACCTCTTTTTTTTATTTCTTTCCTTTTGCACCCTTTTATCATTCAAAGAAAACAACTAATGATAGCTAACATTCAATCGCAGGTTTAATTAAAAGGTTCCCACTGAGTACAACATACATGAGGGGTGTTAATACCTTCCCCTTGCGTAACCGACTCCCAAATCTGAATATAGTTGCGACGACCATCTTCTATTTCTTTTAAGGGTTTTATCTATATTTTCCCTTTCCTCTTTTGGAATAAATAAATTTTGGTGGCGACTATGTTCGAATCATTTTCTGCGAGCGTGCGAAGGCCTCGTCGTAGTTTTTGAGATGCGACACTATGATCAATTAACTCGAAGCCCCATTTACTTATTAGGAGATATATATATATATATATATATATATATATATATATATATATATATATATATATATATATATATATATATATATATATATGGATATGAAGAATCTCAATAGCAGTGTTACCATTGGACGTGATGGAATCCCAACCATGTTTTATCAAGCCTAATGGGATATAGTTGGGAATAACATATCTAATACTATTATTAATATTGTTAACAATGATGAGAGTCTTTCTAGGTTCAATAATACATACAAATTCCTGACACCTAAATCTAAAAACCCTTTTAAACCCTCTAATTTTAGACCCATTTTTCTATACAATGTCATCATGAAAATCATCATCAAGACTATTGCCAACATAATTAAACCTATCTTGCCCCATATCATCAGTGAGAATCAGAGTGTTTTTTGTATGTAAGAGGCTTATTAATGATAATACTATGATAGCTATTGAAGCTTTCAATTACCTAAACAAATCTACCAAGAACAAGCAAGGTTATGTGGCATAAAAATGGACATGGAAAAAGGCTATGACACACATGAATGAAATTGTATCAATAAGACTCTCTTGAACATTCGATTCCCTCCTAAAATCACCAGTACTATTATGAAGTGTATTAACAATGTAAACTTTTCCATTCTCCTTAATGGGCTCCCTATTGACAAGATCATTCCTACTAGGGAAATCAGACAAGGAAACCCTCTTTCTCCCTATATTTTTATTTTGTGTGCTAATATATTATCTAATCTTATTAACGAGGCTCAATTTTCTAAGGAACTTTCATCAATTACTATTTCTAAAGAGGTTCCTAATATAACTCATCTCTTTTTTCCAGATGATAGCCTTATTTTCTACAAGGCTGAAGAGAAAGATACCAAAAAGTTGTTGGACATTATCAATATTTATTAGGAAAATCTAGGCCAGGAGATAAATTTCCTTAAATTAGAAATGATGTTTAATCCTAACATTAACCAAAAGGATAAAGATTGTTTCTCTCAAATATTTGGTATTCCTATAGTGGACAACATTCAAAACTACCTGTCCCTTCCTAATCATATTGGTCATGCCAAAAATCAGTGCTTCAACTTTATAATTGATAGGATTGTTAAAAAATTGAAGACTTGGAAAGTTAATAGTTTATCCTTTATTGGAAGGGCTACTCTCATTAAAGCAGTAGCCCAATCCATCCCTACTTATGTTATGAGCTCTTCTATGCTCCCTTAAAGCTTAGGTTAGAAGATTGATAATATGACAACTAATTTTTGATGGGGTTATTCTCATAAAGGTAATAAAATTCATTGGATGAAGTGTCAGACTCGATGCAGGTCTAAACAAGAAGGTGGTTTGGGGTTTTGATCTCTGCAAGAGTTTAACAAGGCCATGCTAGGCAAGCAGGTTTGGAGATTGTACACTGAACCTAGTTCTCTAGTGTCAAGAATTATCAAAGCCATATATTTTCCTAACATAAACATTCTCCATGCTATTTGGGGAGAAAACATATTTACCTACATAGGATCATTTATCAATGTATTTGGATCATAAAAAATGGTTGTTTGTGGAATATTGGTAATGGTATTAAGATTAACATATGGGAGGACAACTGAATTCCAAACCAATATGGGTTTAAAATCTGAACGCAAAGGTCTTTGAAAATAAGCACAATTGGAGTTAGGGACCTTATTGATAAGAATCATGGTTGTTGGAACCATAAAATCATCAATAATACTTTTATCCATATAGATAGATATGCTATAACAAAAAATTCCTCTTCATAACTTGGAAGAGAATGATACTTTAGGTTGGAAAGCTAGGAAGGATGGGTACTACAGTGTCAAAACTGGCTACTATTGTATCAAAGATTAGCAAAGGAGAAAGAAGGAGGAAATTTCTAATAGAAATATGGAGGTAGATCTTTGGAAGAGAATATGGAGCATCTAGGTTACCCCTAGACCAGAAATGCTCCTATGGAGATTGCTTAACAATAATCCTCCTACTAAAGTTAATCTCAATAATAAGGGTGTTTTATGTGACCCTTTTTTCCCATGTGCATTACTAGAGTGGAGACCCTAGATCACTACTTCTAATTATGTGCATGTTTGGTTTGGCTCACAATTGAACCTAAATTTTACAGACAACACCACACAACAATTCATAGAGTGGACCAAACAGAATATTCTTATAATGTGCAAAGAAAATCGAGCGCTTTTCACAAATATAATTTATAGCATATGGATGGCTAGAAATGTATCAACACCAGAGCAATCCAAAGCATGACGAATTTTAAAGCCAACATATCTTCTAATATGGATATCAATAAGAAGAATGACTACTTTCCCGTAAGTGCTACAACATAGAACAAAACCAAGTGTCAAGAAAATAATACTAGGATTTTTGCGAATAACAATAAGAAGAAAATGAAAGCAAATACTTATCTTGATGTTATTCACAAAATCAATAGGTTTCATAAAGACAATGACCCTAAAATCATTGAAACTCAACGAGGTAAACATCCTAATGTGAAATAAACCAAATATTATATTAGAGGAACAAAGGAAAACAAGGCAAGTGAGTTACTTATACCTGATAAGACTCGGCAAAACCCAACAAATTGAGGGGTTGATCGAGGTAACATGCGAAACACAAAAAATGGGTGGATCATCAACATGCAAAGTAAAAATCTCCGATCTATAGAAAGTTACAAAAAGGAGAGAAGATACATGTCTCATAATCTAAAAGCAACAAAAGAGAACACTAAATTCCTTTGGAAACCACCTAGTCATGGATGGATCAAATGCAATACCGATGTGAGTTTGGTTAAAGATGGCTTCTGGGGTTTAAGAACCATTTTTCAAATTCAAAATGAGTTTGGAGATACAATTCAAGCTCTCTCGACTAGAAGGGAAGGTGATGATAACCCGCTAGTTGTTGAAACTTTAGCGATGAAGCTTGCTATCTCAAAAGCGATAAAGTGTGATTTCCAGAAGGTCAATTTTGAAACAGACAACATGGAGTTAGTGAAGATGATGAATGAAGATGAAGATAGACTGCCTAGAACTACCATTTGTATGATGTATAAAGCAATATTTATCCAGAAACATAGAATGAAGGATATGATGATTTCTCACACTATCAAAAAAGGAATGAGACGACTCACAAGTTAGTTAGATTTTTCGCCATTTCGGGTCAAATTGATTGAGCTAATAAGACAAACGGACCTGAAGCCCAACATTAATAATTAAATATCTCTTTTGTTTAAAAAGCTCCATTTATTCAGTTTATGTAAGGATATTATTTTTGTTTTTAGTCTCTGTTAAATTATATTTTATAACTATAATCCTTGCATATACCTATGTTTGGCTGTTACTCTCTATGTCTCAAATTATAAGTCAATTTATAAAAAAAATGTTCAGAATTATAAATTATTTTACAATTTCAATGCAACATTAATGATATTTTTTCTAATATATTTTCTATCATTTATTATTTTATTTTTTAAAATTTTTCAAATTTTTATATAATAAATAAAAGAAAATATTATAAAGTCATACATAATTTATCTTTCGTATACAACATTGATTATAACTTTTAATTTGAGATGAGGGAGTAGTCCAGATTATATTATTTTAGTTCCTATACAATGTATTTATATAAAAACTAATTTTTATTATATGTCCAAATATTTATTTTAGGATTATGATGGATATAATTTTATCTTATCGCTGAATAAAAATACATTATATATATATATATATATATATATATATATATATATATATATATATATATATATATATATATATATATATAATTTGAATATACATTATTCATTAGTTGACAGCAATTTATCTTTCATTTTCTTTTATTTTAATTCTTTATCTTATTTATATTAGAACGATTAAATTAAATGTCTTATATTTTACAAAAACAAATTGTAATATAATTAAATTTTGTATAGATTAAAAAATAACAATAATAAATTAAGAAAAACATATTTATGAGAACGAAAAGGAAATGAGCATGTTTACGATAACTAAAACAATACTTTTATTAAAATCAAATATATATTTAAACTTATGCATTACGGTTCAAAAAATAAAGTGAAATATATTAATTTGAAAAACACGTAAATGTATAAAAATACTCATTTTTGAGAGAAACTTTTGTAAAAAATGTGACAGAGTAGCTATTTATTTAAACATTTATAAAATGAGGTTGGCTGCACCTCCATTACTTTTAAATATTTTACTCCTTGCTTAGTATGATTACTTGATTTATTTAACATATCTCACTGACTCTGCATTATTCTTCTCCTTCTGTACAAAAAGCAAAGGTTGGTAGAAATAATAAGGTATTACCTTATATATATATATATATATATATATATATATATATATATATATATATATATATATATATATATATATATATATATATATATATATATATATATATATATATATATATATATATATATTTTTTGGAGGCTCTATGTGTATAAAATGTTATATTTTAATGTGGTCCAAATTCAAAACCCAGAGTGTGGAGGAATACATATATATAATTAAGTGAATAGTGGCTTTGCTGATAATTTAAAGCAACGACTGACTTGTATTTTAGACTTTTCGTTCCTTTATGTTTCTTTGTACCAAATGGACGGTGAAACAAATTTACATACGGGTCTTGCACCAAAAAGTGAAAGCTACATACGGATCGATCTGAAAATGAACCAGGGTTTCATGAGGTCAAAATCGTCACATTATTGATCGTCAAATTAAAAACCAAACATTTTACATTTGAAAAATAAATAATATCACAAACGGTTTAGTTAGTATATCACAAGATGTTATGTTAATCGATCTAAGATAAGACAAGTGAAAATACAAGCAAATACGAGACCGTTAAATCTTCTCAAATCTACTTAAATCTATCAAGATCGGGGACTATAGTAGAATCAATCAAAACTCAATATCATTTTACAGTTGAGCACTTTACTCAAGCTCTATATTTATAGTGTGACTAATTCATAAAAGGAACCACGTTATGAGGAAGCTACACACTTGTTGAGTAGAAGAAACATAAAATCTTGTGAAACTGGAGAATTCCGCAACAATTTCATTGAGCTACATACGGATGCAACTTGCATAACCCACAAAAGAACAATAATTATTTCCATTGATCGAATTCTTTATAGACACAATTACAACTGTATATAGAAACATAAAAATGTATAATCAAACCAAATCACTCTCCTCTATCCCCCAATTTCACTCTACAATTCTACAATCAACTCTTAAAAGAAAAAAAGAATGCATAAACAACAAGTACAAACCAAAAAAGAAACACAGAAAACAAAGCTTCAATGTTGGAACAGAGCAGAACAAAATTCCAAAAATAATCAAAGAAAATAAGCAAGTAGACACAGCAAAAAGAGATCATGTGCTTCTTCTTTATAACCCTTCAACCAACATGTTGTGATGAATTGATTCATTCAATGTAGATAGAGTTTTTCTCCTCTACTTGTTGTGTTTTATCATACTTTGGAACCCACCAAACTCTCACACTTCTATCCAGACTACCACTGTACAACAAAAATCCACCACCAATTCTATTAGACAATGAAGCTTGCAAGCATTTCACAGGCCCTTCATGTCCTGTTATAACCCCAACTTTACAAACTTTACCAAAACACTCTCTTTTCCAAATACCTATACTTTTATCTGCCGATCCTGTGCACAAAAACTCACCTATCAAACACATACACAACACAGCCATTTCATGTGCCTTTCTCTCACAAACCATTTTCCAACTCTCGCAACCATTATTCCTTTCATACCCTATAACATAACCATCAGAACCACCTCCATAAACCCATTTTCCATCATCAGAAACAACAACCGAATTAAATGAAACATCTTTATGACCCTCTAAAACACCTTTCAAACAATGCGAACTTTTCCCTTCTTTTCCCCATGCCTTGATTTTCCCATCTGCAGAAGCAGAATAAACAACCCCTTTACATGCTACCAACCCATTGATAGCATCATCATGAGCTTTAATTGACTCCAAACACTTCAAATCAGAAACTCCCCACACTTTAAGTGTCTTATCCCATGACCCTGAATATATCAACCCATTATGAACAACCAAACAAGAAATGCTGTCTGCATGTTCAATCCACAATCTCTTGTGATGCCTCCTCGTTTGAACATAGTTACTCTGTTTCATAAACTTCCCCAAATAGTCCTTTGTTGTTGGAAGTGTATCGACGAGCTTAAACACATTCTCTGAACTCCTTGACACTTTCCAAACCCGAATTCTGCTATCTTGATGAGCTGTGAAAACCTTGTTACCAACGGTGGCAAGTGCTTTCACAGATCCATCGCCTTGTCCGAATCTGGCAAACAACCTTAAATCTGGTTGTTGCCATACTATGATGTCTTTTCCCTGTGAAGCACTTAATATGAATTCACCACATAAGGCTAAACACGAAACAGAGCCAACGTGTCCTGAAAGAATTGCTAATGATCGATGAGAAAATGATGTGAATGGTGGTGGAGGGTTGCAGTTGAGATGTGGTAGGTCTAATACATTATAGCTATCGTTGCTATCAGTGGTGCTACAGCTACTGGCATTGCTCCTAGAACTTGATGATGGAGTTGAAAGTTTGGATTTTGATACAAGGTTATTCATTGGAGAGAGAGAGAGAGAGAGATTCCTTGATGAAGAGGGAAACGTTAATAATAATAATAATAATAGAAGAAGGGGGTTAAGTACAACGGCTATCTTGACTTTATAGAGAGATGTTGCAATTTGTGTGTATTTGTTAAGGACCAATGTCCCTTTTCTAGTGGTCATTGCTTCTTTCAGCTGTTGAGCATTTTATCTCTGTATTTTTTATTTCAGCAATTATCATCTGCCACCGGCTCAAAAACTGAAAAATGTCTAAAAAAACTATGAAAATTTAGTCAAGGTATTTTATGGAAAATATTAATAAATATATAAAGTTTATATTTAAAAATAATAATTTTCTCAAACGAGTAGTAATATTTAAAACTATGACACATTTCTTTAAAGAAAAAAAAAAGACCATGTTTGGTTTTTATTGAAAAGTAGTTGGTCATTTACTAAATTAAAAAAAGGATGATTAGTGACATTTATTTTGCAAATAAATAAATTATTTTTTATTCATAACATAGATTTTGTGGTTAATTTTTAATGATAAATAAATGTTAATCTCGAACTAAATTTTTATTTAGTTAGGGGTAAAGATGGAGAGCAAATCTTTGGAGGAACTCGCTTCCTGCAAATGCCTATAATAATTATCATATACAAATTCTTAAAAACGGCCACAAAGAACCGAGGACCACAAAAACATGATAAAAAGGGAAAAGACATAAAAAAAGACTTGATTCATCTTTTTTAAGACCTAAACATGGAGTTATGGACTAAGGACTATGGATTTAGAGGACTCTTTTAAGACCCTTGCATTAGACCTTGGACAAAAATGATTGACCTAAGCATGATTTGGAGCGTATTAGACTTTTGATCTTTCATTACAAGGGAGCACTCATGGTATCATCCTTAAAGAAGAAAGGGAGTTATGTTTGTAATATCATTATGTACTTTCTAGCTTAGGACACAATGCACACACAAGGCTTTCTCTTGGGCTACCTTACAACAAGACCCTTGATTTCTCGCACAAGTCCCTTGTATTTTTCATGTATCCTTCTCCCCCCTTTTGATGTACTTTTTACTTGTTTTCCTTTGTCTTGCTAGCTAACCATTAGACCATAGGATCGTTCACCATTTCATAATCAATAAATACACCATTGATCCAACGTCAAGCGGCATTTTCAAATCAAATTAAAAAACATAATAAAATGAGATTATGATTGTATGCCACGAGCCTTAAGTCGTAAAGAAGGGATGAGAATGGAGCTTTCCTACACTCGTCCTAAGTATTTTGAACACAAGATGCTTGGCTTGGTAGTTCGAGATACTCACCTTTACCCATAGTCTTTAGTGCAATCTGAAGTCAAAAACACTTTCTTCAAAACATAAAATCTATATCAACTCATCAAACCTTTTGTTTGAGCCTTAGGACATCACTTTGAAAACCCTTTTCCAAGGTATAAAATCAACAAAACAAATAAACATTTTGTACCCATGAACTACGGGGCTCTGATTTCTCACTTCAACAAGTGAGCATACGTAGGCACAAGGACCCAAATCCTTGGCGAGCACACTAATTAAAAATCCATCTCCACTCCGTAAACCTTTAGCAAGTAAGCATTAAGATAACGACACCCATTCAAGCGTAGGCAATGTAGATGGTTCCCATGGAGTACCATGGATGTGATGGGTGTCAATACCTTCCCCTTGCATAATCGACTTACAAACCTGTTTGTGGTTGCGACGACCATTCTTTTGGGGTTTTCTCGATATTTTCCCTTTCCTTTGGAATAAATAAAAACCGATGACGACTTTGTATTTTTCGCGTAGAGACAACTAACGACTCTGTTGGGGATTCTTCCATAAGCAAGTTAAGCCTAGTCTAGGTTGCTTCCTCGCATGTTTGAGTGTTTATCCTTTTGCGTTACTTGCCTTATATATTGCTTTTCGCTTTAAATTTCTTTGCATATCAGTTATATAGCTCCTATGTCGTGGTATTGATGGATGCTACCTTAATTGCAATAAACCTTATGGAAAAGACTCTCTACTCGAGTCTAGAGTGGGAGCTTGAGATATCAGAGGTTGAGTAGTATGGGACACTGAGAAGATTTTCTCGTAAGAGTCGATACGAGAACCTCGCTTAGAGTAAATTCTTTTAAGAATGTTGACGACCGTCAAGGTTTTGGCGTTATCGATCAATATTTCCATTAGGACCAATGACTCTAAGGACCTTTGTAGAAAATTGAAACTTTGGCCAATTAATATTGATGGTCGCATAGTACGGGTCCCTGAGAAGCTTTTCTCGCGAGGGTCGGTATGAAGATCTCACTCAAAGTAGATTTTCTTGATGGAGTTGTCGACCGACGTGCTTTTTCCGTAAGCGGCAAATAGTCAAGGAAATCCATGAATTTGAGACCCTTGTCTAGAACCCAATGTCGATGGTCGCATAATGAGGGTCCCCGGGAAGCTTTTCTCGCGAGGGTCAGTACGAAGATCTCACCCAAAATAGACTCATGTGATGGAGTTTTCGACCGACATGCTTTTTCCGTAAGCAACAAATAGTTAAATGAATCAATGACTTTGGGGTTCCTATCTAAAAACTTAGATCATACCTGGCGAGATCCCTAGTGCGGAAAGCAATCAGTGATATCCTTCATCCGTACCTCGAACTTTTTAATCCATATGCCTGAATTTCGTTCACTCATGTATTCATGCACTCATGCATCATAAAAATATTCAAACATAATATTCATGCATCATTTTGCATATCATCAAGACAAAAGCAAGAAAACTTACCATTTGGCCCTTTTATATAGAATCATCCATAATCAAGCTGACTTCCCGCCATTCCCACAACACCCGAAGCAACCAAAGATTGCTCATGGATCAATTGGAGCAGAATCAGGCTGCATTAAAAGAGGAGGTGAGCCACATGTGCGCCCAGACGGGACAAATGATGGAAGCCATTCAAACTGTGGCCAGAGGTCAAGAAGTTATGGCTAGGGGGCAAGAAGAACTCCGACAAGATG
Organism: Lathyrus oleraceus; assembly: GCF_024323335.1. Classification (NCBI taxonomy): domain Eukaryota; kingdom Viridiplantae; phylum Streptophyta; class Magnoliopsida; order Fabales; family Fabaceae; genus Lathyrus; species Lathyrus oleraceus. The sequence goes on from NC_066585.1 coordinate 395,209,840, forward strand.
CTCTAAGGACTGCTGCTGAAAATCCTTTTGTACCACCTCCAGTGAATACTCCAGTGCATATCCCTATTGGTGCTCATCCACCTCCTGAGATGAATCATAATTTTGTGCCTACAGTAAACCCTCATATCCTGGGAATAGTGTTAGTTAATGATCATCACGATGTCTTTTATGATGCCCTTGTATCACCAATTGCTGATATGGATATGAAGGTTCGTGTTCTGGAGGACAGGATGAAAGCTCTCCAAGGACCTGGTACCTTTGGTTTAGATGCTGCCGACATATGCCTAGTGCCTGGCGTGAAAATTCTTGCTAAGTTCAAGGTTCCAAACTTTGAAAAATACAAAGGGGTCACCTGTCTGAAGACTCACATCCGAGATTTTTGTAGAAAGATGACAGCTCATTCTGATGGTGAAAAACTCTTAATGCACTTTTTTCAAGATAGCTTCAGTGGAGCTTCACTTGAATGGTATATGCAGCTCGAGCACACGCATATCCGAACTTGGAGGGAACTCGCTAAAGCCTTCCTAAAGCATTATCAGTATAATACAGACATGGGGACAAATCAGACTCAACTCCAAAGCCTTGTTCAGAAACCGGATGAATCATTCAAAGAGTATGCCTAGCGATGGAGAGAGATGGTTGCTAGAGTCCAACCTCCTCTTCTTGAAAAGGATCTTGTCGACATGTTCATGGGCACCCTCTATGGGCCATACCTGGAGAAGTTGATAGGAAGTACTTCTGCTGGTTTTTCAGATCTAGTGGTTTTCAGTGAGCGAATCGAGAATTGCTTGAAGATCGGCAAAATCCAGGATACAACAGTTATGTTTAATGGAGCGAAGAAATCCCAGTATGGATTCCCAAAGAAGAAGGAATGGGAGACCAATACTGCCACGACAGCCAAAGGGGAAGTTGATACCTACCAAATGCCATACTATCAGGTGGCATCAATAGCATTTAACCCATATCAGCAGCCAACGTATGTTATTCCTATTGGTCATCCACCAATGCAGTATCAACATCCCTACACTCTGCAACGACAGAATCCTTATCAGCAGGGGCAGCAAAAGCTAAGGAAGCTAGAGAGAAGGATAAATCTGATCCCCATTCCGTACAGTCAACTACTTAATCACTTGCTTCGAGACTCTTTGGTGAAATATAGAGAATTGGACCTGTAAGACCCCGATTTTGACCCTAAGATCCCTCATGCCATCTCATAAAATTTGCATTGGCATTGGGATCACACCTTGATATCCTCCTCACCTATCATTCATTGGGGTTACATTGGGAGAGATCACCAAGCATTTGTAATTATATCATACTTTATTTTTCTTTGTTTACTAACCAAAGTACCAAAAATACGTCTATGTGTAGCTTTGTTTCTTTTGTAGGTAGTGTGTGTATCCACCTATGCCTCATCAAGCTCACAACTAGGGTTTGAGACCCTCAATGAAAGGGATCAAGCTATCAAAGGTCCACATTGGTTCAAAGCATCATATATGGATCCCCATGTTCTTTATTTGTCATTTTGTTCAAGAATTCCTCAAGTGTTTGAAGCTTGTTTGTCAAGGAGGCCCTAATTCATCTGGGTATCTTGTGTGCCTTCTGAAGCTAGCGGAAATATACCCGAACATATCGCACGCTCGAACATACAACTGAGTCGCCATCAAACTTTATTTATTTCTGAAGGAAATGGAAAACATCGATAAAACCTGGGGGAAAGAGATATGTTGGGTAAGGAAGTCGGTTATGCAAGGGGAACATATTAGCACCCCTAACATCCATGGTACTCCATGGGAACCGTTTTGATTGTTCTCGCTCGAATGGGTGTTATATCTAAAGATTACTCGCAAAAGAATGGGGGAAAAGGAAAAGAAATAGATAAAGTGCTCGGTGAGGATTGGGGCCCTCATGCCTACGTATCCTCATAGTGAAATGAGGAATTTAGAGCTCCGTAGTTCAAAGAACTAGTGGTGGGAGATGAAAAGAAGTGTGATCAAAGTATGGACTGAACCGAAGGATTGTGTTTTGAACTCCAACAAGGGTGAAAACATGAACCCAAGAGTAAGGTGTCTGTTACCAGTACGTGGGCTAATATGGTTTCTGCTATAGGGTAATGCCTAAAATACGAAGAAATAAGTGTTTAAGGGTATGACCCAAACATTTATTGGTTCACAAGGAGATGCAAGAAGAAGCACAAAGAGGTAGTGTATTTGGCTCAAAGATAACTGACATATCACATGGAGTGAATGAAGGTCGAATATGAGTGCATAGTGGAAATGAATGGAATGAAGTGACCAAAGTCAAAGAATTGAATATTTGGTAATAGTGACTGAAGAGGTATTGTTTGAAACCGAAAGTATGGATATATTGAGATCCATAAGAGAAATGGGATTTGTACCATAGAGGGAAACAACGTTAAACGATACGTGGAACAACATGGTTTCCACTATATGATATTTAGCCAAAAAAGAAGGAATTAAATATCTGGGTACAAGCCAAACAACTCTAGGTAGAAATGCGGACTTTTCGCTAGGCGCCCTAAAAGGGTGTATATGGAATTCTAAACGAAGTTGTGTTTCATTGTCAAAGAAATAGTATGTCACTAGGGTGAAAGGTTTATGATCGAAGGTAGATAATGGATCATGAAAATTTTGAATGGTTCCCTAAGGCGAAAGAGGAATAATTAGAAGTATGCTCGCCAAGGATTCACATCCTCTTGCCTACGTATTCTCATTATGCAATGAGAAAATCAGAGTAATTGTAGTTCATGGAACCACGAGAACAAAGAGATAGAAAAGTGATGGAAAGTATAACCTGTACAAACATAATGGTATCAAGGGAACCCACAAATGGATGGAACTTGGAATCAAAGAGTTAACAGGCATTTACCAGTACGTGGGCTAGCAAGGCTGCCGCTATAGGGTAAAGCAAAAAACAAAGACTGAATTAAATGTCTGGGTGCCAACCAAACAAATCTTGATTCACAAGACGGACTACTGTTACATCGTCCTAAAAGGGTATAGACGGGGCCCAAGAGAAAGTATTGTTGTGTACAAGGAACAATATATCACTGAATGAGGAACAAACAGTTCGAGATCAAAGGATAAATGTCTTGGATCCAAGAAATAGATAGACTCTGAATCAAAGAGAAAAGTGGTGTTTAAACCCAAAAAGACTGAATAAAATGTTTGGGGGTATGACCCAAACAACTCTCAATTGATGAGGTGGACTGGCATTATATCATCCTAAAAGGATGTACATGGAGTCCTAGGAGAAGTATAGTTGATCTCAAAAATATGGTCTTGATCGATGAATGAAGAAAGATTGATGGATAAATAGGGTAGCTCATGAAGAATCTGAACTCTCCTGCCTACGTATCCTTATAGTGCAATAAGGAAATCAGAGCTTTTGTAGTTCAGCCTACTACGACTGAAAACAAAGAGAGATAGATGATAGGATTGCCCAGAGGCAAGGTAAATTTCTTAACAAGCAAGAGTGTGGCACTAACCAATGATGGTAATCAACAACAAGTAAAATGAGGTATAGCCAGAGTCTGAACTCCATAGCGCAAGATAGATGGATGCCATAGTCTAAACTAAATATAAGGCAAGGAACAGATTTCCAGAGTCTGAACTCAAAAAGGGCAAAGGGAATATAATGCCAAAGTCTAAACTTTAAGATGATGTCAAAGGTTGCTAGAGTCTGAACTCCATGGGCAAGATGTACAAGCATGCCATTGTCTGAACTATATAAGGCAAAAGAACTGATCTGAATGCCAGTGTCTGAACTCCACAAGGGAAAAAGAGTATGATGCCAAAGTCTGAACTATAAGGAAATGAAAGGAGTAGCCAGAGTCTGAACTCAATGGGCTGAGTGAATGAATGTCAAAGTCTAAACTGTAAGGTATAATAATATGTCAAAGTCTATACTGTATAGACAAAATTAGGATAGCCAGAGTCTGAACTCAATAGGGCAAGGATGTCAAGATCTATATCTTATAGGCAAGGAATAAAGGATGCCACGGTCTAAATTGTATGGGCCAGGATGCCAGAGTCTGTACCTCAGAGGCAAAACATAAAGCGAAAGTCTGAACTCCATGGGCTGAAAGAAGTTGCCAAGGTCTGCACTTTGAGGGCAAGAAGCACAACCAGAGCCTGAATTCCATGGGCTAAAATAAGTTCCAAGGTCTGCACCTTGAGGCAAATGATAAAGCCAGAGTCTGAACTCCATGGACTAAAGGAGTTGCCAAGGTCCGCACCTTAAGGCAAAGGATAAAGCCAGAGTCTGAACTCCATTGGCTACAGGAGGTTGCCAAGGTCTGCGCCTTAAGGGCAAGCAACAAAGTATGCCATAGTCTGAACTAATAGGTAATGCATGAAGAAATTGATTGAGATATAGGTATGTGACCCCAAGGTAATAATCCCAAGAAATGTATGAACATCCAGGAGGAAAGTATGATATTGAAGGAGGATTGATGTGCAATGATGCTTCACTATTGAAGTGTTGAATGATTGATGCTTGCTTGAAGAAGAAGGCTTGTCAATTGCATGATTTAAATTGCACCAAAGTCTGTGAACAAAGGCGAATACCTTGATCAACTAGGTTATTCGTCCCGTATCCAAGAATATTATAGACAAGGATAGGAATTCTCCACTCTTATCATTCTTTGTTTCTTAAGGCTCGTAGCGTGTATCTTGAATCGATATTAATAAGTTGCTGATAGGAAATCTCGCGCGTTGGTCCTATTGATGTAGTTTCATTTGTTGTAGAAGAAGACTTGACAATCATGTAATTCAAATTATGCTAAAGTCTATGAATAGAGGTGAATACAATGAGCCACGGGCCAAACGTCCCGCACCCAAAGATATCTAGAATGAGTGTAGAAAATCTCCAGTCTCATCCCTTCTCTATTGCTTAAGGCTCATGCCACACACTTTGAATTATGATTGATGAGTTGCTGGTGTAGTCTTTTGCTTGTTGCACTAATGTTTTGTGAAGAGAGACTTGTCAATCGTATGATTCGAATTGTACTAAAGTCTATGAATAAAGGTGAATATGATGAGCACTAGGTCATTCGTCCCATACCCAAAGATATTCAAAATAGGGGTGGGAATTCTCCAGTCTCATTTCTTCTCTATTGCTTAAGGCTCGTGTCACACACTTTGAATTAAGATAAACAAGTGTTGATACCTTTGCAGTGCTTGAGAAGTAGTCCACTTTGCTAGCTATGCTTGATTGATGTTGACCTGGAGTCTTGATCTTGTATTTGAACCTTGAGGTCTTGAGCTCCTGAGATTCATCATATCCACAATAGCTTGAGCATAATGAACTTGTCATATCAGGTGATCAAAGGTCTTTTGATCACCTGAAATAGGCTTGGGGCTTACAGCATAATTACAAAGGATTTGATTGACCAAAGTGTCCTTTGGTCAACACTAATCGACGGGATTGAAAATAATAGATTGAATCTAGGTACAATAATAGCCTACGGAATTAATCAACTAAGTAAATCAGATAATTCTAATTAAGGCCCTACATAAAGGATCATGTATATTCATGAGAATGTCATATTAAAAAGGGCCTAAAGTTATTAATCAAATTACTTGATCAAAGAATATTTGACCAAATAATTAAATCAATCAAGGGAAATCAAGTCATGAATTAAGTCAAGCTATTTATATCAAGATGAAGACATCATGAAGAAAAAGTCAAAGGAAGTAAAGTGTCAAAATTAGTGGCAACATGTAATCCTAATTTTCTACTAATTCTAATCTACCTCTAATTATGAAAATTAATCCTAATCTAATAAATTTAATCCTAAAATTAATCACTCTAATTCTAAGTAATTAAAAGAATTAAAATACAATATTTTATTACCAAACTAGATTAGCTCTAATGACTATGATAATTTTATGGAGTATTGTAGCGGGGTATTCATTACCTTTAGATTTATTGACTAAATCAAAAGTAAACCATACAAGTCGAGTCGCCACCGCACTTCTATTTATCCAAAGGAAAGGTTAGAAAGCGAACAAAAACCAAGAAGTTTTATCGAATAAAAAACTAATGAAAATGTCAGAGATCGGGTAAGGGGGTTGGTTATGCAATGGGAAGGTTTTAAGCACCCAAAACATCCTAGGTACTCCTAGGGATCCCTTTTCACACTTGTTGTAAGGTTGGTATTTTGTGAAAATTGTTTGTGCAAACATGATTGGAGAGATGAGAGAAGAATGTACAAATTATTTACAATTTTGTGTTTGAATGGATAAACCCATTGCCTACGTACCATCTTAAAAAAGATTAGGATCAAAACCTCGTAGTTCGGGGTAAAAATCTCAAAACAAGTTGGTGAATTGATTGGTCCAAAAGCCTTAAGGTCTTTTGTTATCCAAGGGAGAAAACTCAACCTAAAACCATAAATCCACCATGTGAGGATAGCTTCAACATGCTAGTGAGGGGTTAACCCTATAATAAGCATGGAAGACTCATTGTCCATCACTAAGGATATAGATGAGTATTATATCTACCTCAAGGATAACTCAAACCTAATAGCTAAAGGTTATGAAAAGTTTTTGATAAGAAGTGGCCATTGAAACCACAAAAGCATTTGAATGGGTTATATTTACCAATGAAAAGTATTTACAAAATATAGCCAAAGTTGACTTAAAGATTCAATTCAAAATAAGTGTTGTGAAAAGAAAGTTTGAAAATCAAAAGCATAATGCTTAGGTTTCTAATGTTTGAAAATCAAAAGCATAATGCTTAGGTTTCTAATGTTTGAAAACAAGTGTTAACGTTTGCACAAAAGTTTTGGCTTGGGTTAGAGTGGAGGGAAGAAGAAGAATCGCTAAAGTCCTAAGCATACAAGAGATGAAGGAGAAGAAGTAGAACCACAAATGGAGTTCCTCTCTTGAGATCATATTGATGATCCAAGTAGCTCTCATCCTTTGGAATAAGCAAGCAAATAAGTGTATACTTAAGAAATCAATCAATCAAGCAAAGCTCTTGGGAATCTTCCAATGGCTCTTGTATCTCTCACTTTTGAAGCACATGACAATGATTCTTCAATTTGGCTCAAATAGGAATCCCTAGCACAAAAGAACACACATCAAAAAGTTCCATGAAGCAAATCAAGAATGGACAAGAATGAGTTTAGAGATTTGGTCCTTCTAATCCATCTTCAACATTAAGGCTTTTTTACTCCATTTTGCATAGGGAATGTCCTAGAATCTAAGTCCATTTGTCCATTTTTTGCATTTGGTCCACAACAAACAAAACAAAACACAAGCACAATAATATATACACAATTATGTGCTCAAGTGAGCAAAAGACAAATTTCATTAACATAAACATGTGTTCAAATGAGCAAAGGGCAAAAGCAATGAATAATATGTACAAGAATGGTAAATTGCATAAATGTAAAGTGCAAGAATTAAATGTTAATGGTTAATGGTTAATATTAGTATTAGTGTGCCATAAGGCAATTTAGCGCTATGTTAAGCAATCGTAATTGGACTTATGTAGAAGCCACAACTATCTGAGGCCGATCAATAATAATGTAGGCAACAACACAAGTTAGAGATCTTGATTAGTGAATCAAGCTCCTACAACTTGCCATGCCAAAAAGAAGATGATAAATGATCTTATATTGATTTAGGTTCTTTGCTTGATTAGGAAGCAACCTATCCTTAATGCAAAGTCATTCACTTGATCCATGATCAAGTTGAATTAGATTTGAATCAAGGAAGGTTAAGCCTCTGATGTATCAAGGCTAACCACCAATCTTTAACTCATTGATCAAAAAAAGAAAAAGAAAAAGAAGAAGAAGATGAATAATAAAGTGCATTAATGGAAATGGAATGAAGTAATCAACAAGCATTGACCAAAGATAGATGAAATCAAGGTCAAACAATAGTAAACAGAAGCAAGATGAAGATTAGAATTCAAGAAACAAATAAAATATTTTTGGTATTTTTCCAAAGTAAAATAATATTTGAATTAAAATAAAAAAGAAAGGTCAAAATTCAAATTCACTTCAAATCAACTTTGAAAAGTCCAAATGAATTATCCTAAGTTCAATAAGGTCAAACAAAGTTTGACAAAAAAATTCAGCATTTTTCGAAGTCCGAAACTATTTTTAATCAATTAAAATGCATAAAAATAACCTAATTGAATTAAAATCTCAAATAAATCTCAAATCAATTAATAAATTGATGAAAATATTTTTCATAGATCTATCATCATTCAAAGAGGTTGGAAAAATATTTTTGTATTTTTTGAATATCAAAAACTATTTTAAATGAATTAAAAATAACCAGAAGAGAGAAAATTCCTAAAAAATATCAAATGATAAAATAAAAAATATAAAAAATCATTTTTAGAAACTAGAAATTAAAAGAAGAATAATGCAATTGGTCTCACATTTTTTGGACCAATAATGAAAGAGATATGATTTTTTGAAATGAAATGGAATTAAAGAAATAAAAAGAAAATTAAAATCAGAAATTAAAATGTGGAAAAACACGGAGCGTTGGATGAAGCTCATTAAATGAGCTGGCAAATCAAGCGGACCACATGCGCGCATCCACCATGCGCTTCAGTCAAATGAATCACACGCTGCATATTAAAAAGTCATAACATGGGACGACTTGGATTAAATCTGGAAACACAAATGCACGACTGTAATTCAATCTGGAGACTGGACGGTGGTGTACACCACCGTCTTCTCCGGCCAACTTCCGGCGTCGGCCAAAATTGCAGAGAATAAAAAGTTCACCAAATGCCACGATCCAGGTATCAAATGAAAGCTGGGGTGATGTACATCACCCCTGTACCAACCAAATTCACTCTAGACTTTCATGGAGAAAGAAATCAGAGGTTGAATTTTGTGGAGTTCAACTGAAACTTGATGGAATTCAACAATTCAAAGCACAAATCAAATGCCTCTATGGAGAGGATTTCAGACAACCCAGTAACAACAAGAAATATGCAATATATAAGCAGATTCGAAGAAAACAAAATCTGAAGTAAACCTCTGAAATGGAGAGCTTGAGAGCACGATCTCTTGATGCTTATGCTTGCAGTATGTTATATGGATCAAGGTGAGCAAGGCTTAAGAACTGTAGATCAAAAATCAATCAAGGAAATTGAAATTTAGATATGAAAAATTTGAGAGAAAGAGGTGAGTTCCTTTGAGTATGATTGAGGAGTGATTCGTGCAGCATGTAAGGCGCCCTTAGGTTGTGTAAATGAGAAGCATTTACCCTTTATTTATAGCAACTGATGGCTGATAAGCATGAACAAAGCATTGCATGGATGGAAAGGGCCTCCATGCATGGGCCTGTACAGGCGCATGGAGGGCCCAATTCCACTTGGATTTGCAAGCTTATCATCAGCAGATCTAATTTGGACGTGCAGATGGTGTGTAATCAAATCATGCAATGCATTTTCAAATGGTTTCAAAAATTGTACCAACTTGTTCATCTCTTCGAAAATGGCATTTCCAAAACTGAAGCATAACCTTATGGGTAATGGTTGGAAAGATTTTTGCATGAGGATCAATTGTTATGTTGACCAAAACTTCATTTGACATTTGGAAATTGGTGAAAATTGATCATGAAGTGTAAGGTGCAAAACATGTACATGTGAAAATTTCAAAAATGGCCAAACTTCAAGCCCTTCTGTTTCAATGATGCAAGCTCCAAATGACAAAACCTTCAACAACAAAGTTGTAGATATTTTCAAGACAATTAATTTGGACTTAAATTTTGCATCATTTTGATTTTTTATGAAGAAGTTATGGGCACTTGAAGTTGGACTTTTTCACATTTCAATGCCTTTGCTCCAAAGTGACCTATAATGTTTTACATTATCACATGTATTTCTTTTAGGATTTTGAAAATTTGTTCAACATAACAATTGAAGTAGACACCTTAAACTTTCCAATTCATTCGGTCAACAGAGTCGAATTCGACGAGTTAATATATCGTTGGAATCGTAATTTTACGAAGAATTCAAATATATATTGCAAATTGCGAAACAAGCTTCGAATTATACCAAAAAAGAAAAAAAGGGCAATGTCATACCCTGATTTTGGTCCTAAATTTTTTTCCAATCAATATTCATTTGCATTTCTCCTCATGACCCTTTCATCTGGTCATAAGACTATCCACCTACATTGGTTGCTTAGACATTGCCACTACTTGCCATTCCATAACTCTTAGATTTTTACCTTTCCATTTGACCTTAGATGTTTGATATCTTTTGATAGAATCAGGTGGAATCTCATGACTTTCATTCTCATGTCTAAATTCAATCCATGTTTTGTCTCCCTCATAGGACATCATTCACCCCTCGTTCAAGTTAGTCACCTATGTGGTCATTCACAATCCACTGTCATGTTCCTAATTCTTACTCACCTTTTTTTATGAATTCCTATGCCAAATACAAATATTACGTTGTGGGCCATCATTCATATTCATTTTCCCATTCATTCACAATTCAAAGAAATTCCATACATATTCCATCATTCACATGCACTGTTTCATATTTCTACCTTTCATTTTCAAAATTTTCATTCATGATTAAAAATTCCACATATTTCTCTATACACATTCATATTATCCCTTTCATATTCAAAATTTTCACTTTATATTGAGGAACTTACACGTACGCATTCATATTCCAATTACCTCATTCATGTCCAAGATTTTTCTCACATTCATTCACTCGTAACCATCCATATACATGGCAAGTGATTAGTTCATCATCTTAAGGTACCATCACATGAATAAATGAAAGTTCTAAGGTACAAAAAAAAGTTTTATTTTGCTACAAAAAAACACCAATTTTTCATTTCGCATTAAGTTTCATGTGCATTACACGTCATAAGATGTTCCAAACGCATGAAATATACACAAATGGCATTTGGACCAAATTCAATTCACCCAAACCCCAAGAATCCCAATCCCTACTTCCCTGTGGATGTCTCTAAGCAACCTATATCCACAAAGTAACTTCTTCCAGGAGGCTCAGATGAATGATGCTTCTGAGGTACTGGCAGTAATATTTGACTGCCTTCATCGATCATTTACCTATGGTTCAGGTGTTTCTGATGCAGAATCAGCGGAAAGAAACTACACAGGGTCTTGGGATTGTGCAACTGATAGTTATATAGTACATTCACATTTTGGAATGAACATTTTTGAACGGATGAACTGCTACCATTGTGGTCTTGAGTCCAGAAATTTGAAGTATACTTCTTTCTTTCACAATATAAATTCCAATGCCCTTAGGACAATGAAGGCTATGTTTCCTGAGTGCTCCCTTGACAAGCTTTTGAATCTTATGGAGAGAAACCATCAACTTGTATATGATCTAGAGGCTGAGGGTTGTGGCAAGCTCAACCATGTCCGTCACTTTCTTTCAGCTCCGCCCCGTGTTTTTATGACAGTTCTAGGTTGGCAAAATACATGTGAGAGTGTTGATGACATAGCTGCAACTTTGGCAGCCCTGAGTACCAAAATAGATATTAGTGTCCTTTATCGTGATTTAAGTCCTAAAAGCACCCATAACTTGGTTTCAATGGTTTGCTACTATGGCCAACATTATCATTGCTTTGCTTATGGTCACAATCACGGCCAATGGATTATGTAGGATGATAAGACTGTTAAGGTAATTGGTGGATAGGCTGATGTTCTTACTATGTGTGAGAGAGGACATCTCCAGCCTCAGGTTCTCTTCTTTGAAGTTGTAAACTAGATATGGTGGTATTCCACTTTGCTTTAAGTCCAAACGACGACACCAAATGGAGATAGCATATTCAAACCAAAGCAAGGGATTTCTTGGAAGTACCTGCAATGACAGTAGACACGGTAACACACGGATCAATAAGATTAAGATTCAAATTCTTAATAACCTTATTGGTTATACCAAGGGTGCCAGAAATGAGATATTTGCCATGGAACCTGCACCAATTCAAGTCACGAATTAACACAATCACATTTCGATAATTCCAAAAAAAACGCATATTCTGTTTTGTTCAAGTTAAATGTACAATGGTAAAATAACCTATTACCGACAGTAAAGGTTCAAGCTTGAAATGAAGAGGGACCATGAAGTTTGGATGCAGACAAAAGATCCCAGAGTGTCTGTACGAATGCTCACTACCACTCCCAAAGTTGTCACGCCATCACCAACGGTAAAAGGACATAAGGGGAGAGACAAAAGGGCATTAAAAAAACCCTAATGAAGAGGAGGAGAACGCGAAGAAAAACATATACTCTCTGACGGGAAAAAGGTAACATCGGCGGCGCTCCTAACCAAAAAAAAATCCACCAAAGTTCCCTTAATCTTTCTTGAAAAAAAAAACCTCCGCCAAGCACAACGCGAGCGGGAGTTCATAACAAACAAACAAGAAGAAAAGAAATGAGAAACGTTTACCTACATCCGTCGGTGAATCTCGCCGCAACTGGTTAGCTTCCTTTCCGAATTTTCTGTTTCTACGTTTCGATTCTGCTTTGCATCCTTCTGAGGGAACCATGGTTTTGTTCTGATTTGGTTTTCATCTAAGTCTCCGTGTGGATTTAGCAGTATCGCCGCTCATGTGTGTTTGTTGATTTCTCTTGATTTTTTTTTGTTTTAAATGGAAACAAAATGGGTATTTGGGATGAAGAAATAAGTCTGGTTTTTTTCGAAAATGGCAGAGGAAATTTTCTTGGGTTTTATTTCCTCTATATAAGACCCTAATTTTGACCCTAAGATCCCTCATGACATCATATCATTGCTCATTGCATTTGCCTCAAGGATCATAGCATCTTGGCTCCTTAACCCTAGGGTTGGGACTTGTGTGAGTTGGTTTGAGACCACCAAGCATGCTTGAATTGTATATTATTGCTTTTCTTATTTTGTTTACTAACCAAAAGCACAAAAATATGTCACTAACATCTTTTGTTTTGAAGCTCAAGCAATCATGAGATCCTATGCTCCTAGGAGGCTCCTAAGCTCAATGAAGTGGCTAGATGAAGATGAAAGCAAGCATGACAATGGTTCCCAAAGCTCTCAATCATCATATATTTCTCCCAAGCATCTCAATTTTCCAATTTGATCAAGATAAACCAAAGGGCTTGAGGATTGCTTCCCAAGGAAAACCTAATTCATATGTGCATTGACTGTGCCTTGCTCATGAAGCAACCTCAACCTATGATCAAATTCAATCAAGGGAAGTTCTTTTATTCATTATTTTATGAATATATGAGCCTATGTGAGTATCCTCAATCATTCATTCATCAAGATTTGAAGTTTGGAGTTGAGAAGTTGACCAGTCAAGTCATCTGACCAAACTGAGATCCACTGAGACCTAACTTTTGATGTATTTGTCAAATGAAGATGACCCCAAGAGAACAACTGTTCTTAAGAACCATATGAACAAATTTAATGTTCATCAAAAATTCATTTGAAACTTGGAAGGTCATCATTCATTTCAAAACATTATAACGTCATTTTGAATGAAACCCTAATTTTGGGTCAACTTCCCAAGGACCTAACTCCTTAATTTTTTTAATGATTTTGAGGTTAGACCAATTGCATTGGAAAGCTTAAGATTTATAGTTCAAATATTATGTTGGAAAAAATTTCATAATCCTAAAAGAAATACATGTGATAATATAAAACATTATAGGTCACTTTGGACCAAAGCCATTGAATCTTGAAAAAGTCCAACTTCATGTGACCATAACTTTCTCATAAAAAATCCAAATGATGCAAAATTTAAGTCCATATTGATCATCTTAAAACGATCTACAACTTGGATGTTGGAGGTTTTTCCATTTGAGGCTTGCATCATTGAAACAGAAGGGCTTGAAGTTGGTCACCTTTGACAAATTTTTCAAAGGCATGTTTTGTACATCAAACTTCATGGCCATTTTTCACAATTTTCCAAACTCCAAATGGATTTTTTCCCAACATAACTTTTATTCCTTATGTCAAGACCTTTCCAACCATTACTCACATGCATATGCTTGGATTTTTTATGATTGACTTTCGAAGAGGGGAACATTTAGGCCTAAATATGGAATTCACATTGAACCTTCATGCACAAGCAATTGCAATGCAAACTACACGTCCATTTAACTTAAGAGTGAGTTCAGCATCCATTTCCATCAGCTTTTGGCCTTCACATGCTCCTGTACAGGCCCATGCATGGAGGATCCAAAGCTTCATACACACGAGTTTGGCACTTCATTGCTTGGATCTCAGCTATAAATAAGCACATTGCCTCATTCAAATTTCATCCTGGAATCAACCTGAAGCTCTGCAGAATTGGAAACCCAACCCTACCAAAGGAATTATCATTTTTAATTTCTCATTTCAAGTTTGAATTTCAACAAAATCAGTTGATCTTCAATACTAATTCCTTAGCCTTGCATTCACATCATACCTCAAGATCAAACTGCAAGCAAGAGTTGGAAGAAATCGTGCTGATCAAAGCGACACTTCAAAGGTTCATTGCTCAACTGTTTTGATCCATATCTCACCATATATTATGATTTGATTGTGTTTATTTGGTTCTCTGAAGTCCTCGTGTGAGAGGCAAGCCAATGGTGGCTGTGATTTTGTGAATTGATGCATTTCAGATTGAACACCTGGATTTTCCATCTCAGATTTCTCCTTCCATAGGGATCTTGAGGATAATCCAAGGTTACAGGGGTGATGTACATCACCCCAGCTTTAATTTGGTATAAGGCACGTGCAATTTGGTTAAGGTTGCAAAACCTGCAACTGGTGGCCGGTTTCTGTTGGCTCACCGGAGAAGACGGTGGTTTCCACCACCGTCCCCACGTGGAATCTCCTTGGCCTTTGGATCCAACTGCCACGATCTAATCTGAGCCATGCTTTCATTTGACTTTTTTAATTCATTCCATTTCGCGCTTGACTCATGTACATGATGCGCGCGCGCCTCTGATCCGTTGATGTTGTCCATGTCAACTAATGAAATGGATCGTGCGTTCCCTGATTTTCCATATTTTTCTAATTTCTGTTTTATTTTCTTTTATTCCATTTATTTTCAAAAATTCATAACTCTTTTATTTGGAATCACAAAAATATGAGACCAATTGCAAAATTTTTCTTTTAAAATCTAGTTTCAAAATCTTATTTTTAATTATTTTTGTGATTCCATTTAATATTTTTTGTGAATTATTTTGTTTCTATTAGTTTTTAATTCATTTTAATTACTTTTTGATATTCAAAATTTCCAAAAATATTTTCTTAACACATATGGATGATGATAAGTCTATGAAAAATATTCTCATCAATTTCTTAATTGATTTGAGGTTTTAGTTCATTTGTGTTATTTTTCTTGATTTTTAATTGTTTAAAAATAGTTTCTGTTTTCAAAAAATGTTGAGAAAATTTGTCAAACCTTGTTTGACCATGTTAGACTTATGATGATTCAATTGGACTTATCCAAGTTGATTTGAATTGAATTTGAAATTTGACCATACTTTGTTCATTTTATTTTATGTATTATTTTAATTTCAAAAATACCAAAAATATGTTTGACCTTCCTTGACTTCTAATCTTCATTTCACTTCTGTTTATCATTGGTTGATGATGATCCCATTCACATTTGACCATTGTGTTTTGATTATGTGATTTGGATTTTCATTTTGTACATTTCATCGTCATCTCTTTTATTTTTCTTTTTTTTTCTTTTGGCCAATGAGTTAATGATTTGTGGCTAGCCTTGACATATGAGAGACTTAACCTTCTTTGATCCAAATCAAATTCAACTTGATCAAATATCAAGTGAATTGCTTTGTGTCCAAGATAGGTTGCTTCTTGGTCAAGCAAAAACCCTAAAATCCATACAAGGCCTTTCCTTCTTTTCTTTTGGCATGGCAAGTTGTAGGAGCTTGGCTTACTAGTCATGATCTCTAACTTGTGTTTATTTGCCTATAGTTTTATTAACCGGCCTCAGATAGGTGTGACTACTACATTAGTCCACTTACGATTGCTTAACATAGCGCTAAATTGCCTTATGACACACTAACATTAAATACTAACACTAACTTTTAATTCAAGCATTTAATTCTTGCAATTTATTTTAATGCAATTTAATTTCTTGCTCATTTATTCATATTGTCTTTTCCCTTTGCTCATTTGAGCTCATGTTTATGTTTATGCTATTTTCCTTTTGCTCACTTGAGCTCATTATTGTGAATAAATATATTGTGGCTTTGTGCTTGTTTTGTGGCTGTTTGTGTGAACCCAATGCAAAGAGGAGAAAGGACTTAGAATTAGGACCTTACCTATGCTTAATGGAGTTCAAGAGCAACTAGGCCTCATGCCTTTAGAATGCTAAACTTGTTGAAGAACAACTAGGCCTCATGCCTTTAGAATGCTAAATCTTGAAGGTTGATTTGAAAGGACCCATAATCTAAACTCACTCTTGTCCATTCCTCTTATTGCATTGTGAACTTTTTGATTGTTTGTTATTGTGTGATAGGGATTACAAACTTGAGATAGTAAGAGGGACCATTGTCATGAATAGCCAAGCTAAGAAAGACAAGCCAAGTGGAGATCCTAGGAGATTGAATGTTTAATTGTTTTGATTGCTTGTTGCTTGCTAAGTCCAAAGGAAAGGAGCATCTTGAATCATCTTTATGATCTCAAGAAAGGAACTCCAAGGGTTTTATCTCTTCACTCATCTTTGCATGTTTAGGACAAGCCCTTCTTTTCTTCTCCCCACTCTAACCCAAGCCAAACTCATTCTGTGCAAACATTGACATTGTTTTCAAAACTAGAAACCTAGGCCATATGCCTTTGATTTTTCAAACTCTTTTCACTAATACTCATTTTAAATGAACTCTAATTCATACTTTGACCTCCTTTTGTGAATACTTCTAATTTGTAAATCCAACTCACTTCAAGTGATTTTTGTGGTTCCGATGGCCACCTTTGTTAAAACCTTTTTTCCTAAACATTAGTCATTAGGTTTGAGTTATCATAGTGGTTGATGTAAACCTCACCTTATCCTTAGTGATTGGACTATAAGTCTTCCATACTTATTATAGGGTGGATCCCTCACTAGTATGTTGAAGCTCTCCTCACATGGTGGGTTGTTGGTTTAGGTTGAGTTTTCTCCCTTTGATAACAAAAGACGTTAAGGCTTTTGACAAATCAATTCACCATATTTTGAGATTTTTACCCGGAGCTACGAAGTTTTGATCCTACCTTTGTGATGGTACGTAGGCAATGGGTTCATTCATTAAAACAACAAAATTGTAAGTAATGTATATTCTTTTCTCATCTCCCCAATCATGTTTGCACAAATATTTTCACAAATACCAACCTACAATACACTTTTCAAAAAGGGCTCCCTTAGAGTACTAAGGATGTTTTGGGTGCTTAAAACCTTCCCATTGCATAACCAACCCCCTTACCCAGATCTCTGACATTTTTATTAGTTTTTGATTTGATAAAACTTCTTGGTTTTTGTTCGCTTTCTAACCTTTCCTTTGGATAAATAGAAGTGCGGTGGCGACTCGAATTGTATGCTTACTTTTGATTTAGTCAATAAATCTAAAGGTACCGAATACCCCGCTACAAAAAAGTGGCGACTCTGCGGAGGACCTTTACTTCCTAGTGGGTTTAGCCTACTTTTTGTCTTTGTTGTATTGTATGTTTTTATTTATTTGTGACATATTTCTGTGCAAATTTGGGATGACTATATTGTTTGTAATGTATGAATTACTTGATATATATCAATTGCTTGTGTGCTTGGTGGTCTCTTATGAGATGAGTTCTATACCCGAACTCGAGTGCACTTATGATAGGAGAATGGCGTAGTCTTGTTGACTTGTGTGGAGTTATTCCTTAGCAAGTTGACTTGCAAGCCCATTCACTTGGTGGAGGTCTTGTTGGGATCAATAATGTCACACGAGTAGTCGTGGTTAGGCATTACTCTTTCCATTACATACCTTAGAAGCCAAGGACCTTAGATTACCTAGCCTATCTTGGCATATTTTAGGACATAGTGCGAAGGTCGTTCAAGTGTAAGATTTGATACGATTTTTACGCGATCCTACACTCATAAGAGTCTCTCTTGAGAATATTTTTGGAATACGAGTAGTCGTTTTATCTGATAATATCCGAAAGATGAGATGATGACTATGGGGACCCTTTTAGAATATGATTATCAGGTTTAACCATAGTACACTCCTATTGGGTGGTTCTTAACCGAGACTACATGCTCGTGACTTGCAACAAGCCCTTGATTTACGGTTGATCTGTTCTCGTATATCCTTAATATCAATGGAACTTGGGTGTTGATAAGGTGTAAACCATAATCCAGCAAAATGGATGATTGATATTAAGGATGACTTGAGCCATCCCGTGACCTTTGTGTGGCGTGACTTGCTTGATCCTTGAGTGTGATTGTTGCATCCATGCATTCAGGCATTCATTTGCATCCATATCATTAATAATGAGAAAATTTTCAAGGAACTTAAGAGGTCTATTTGCAAATTTTCAGACATGGATAAGCAAAAAAGGAATACAAAGAAGTACAGTTTTAGACAACCCGACTTGAAAGAGTTAAATAGTTTGACATCCTATGTATTAGATCCCTTGGAGTTCAAAGCTCGCCATGGGAAGCTCTTGTCTATTCTTGCTACTCAAGTAGATGAAGGTTTGATGAGTGTGTTGGTGCAGTTCTACGATCCTCTGTACCGTTGCTTCACTTTTCCGGATTTCCAGCTTTTGCCTATGCTTGAGGAGTATGCCTATCTTGTGGGTATACCTATCTTGGATCAGTTGTCGTTCAGTGGCTTGGAGAGAGTTCCTTCTTCCCAAGAGATTCCTGATCTGTTGCACATAGATGTATATGGTATTGGTGCTCATATGACTACCAAAGGTGGAATTCAAGGTCTCCCATCTGATTTTCTCATCGCCCAAGCTACTTTGTTTGGTAAGGCCATGAGTGAGGACGCCTTTGAAGCCATATTTGTACTTCTCATCTATGGGCTGATGTTATTCCCCAACATCGACAATTTTGTGGATGTGAACGCTATTAGGATTTTCTCTACTCTTAATCCTGTTCCGACTCTGTTGGGTGACACTTATTTCTCTTTGCATATGAGGAATGCAAAGGGTGGTGGTACCATTGTGTGCTGTTTGCCTCAGTTGTACAAGTGGTTTATTTCGCACTTGCCTCAGACGCCTGCCTTCAAGGAGAACAAAGGATGTCTACGGTGGTCTACGAGGCTTATGTCTCTCACTAATGACGATATCTTTTGGTATAACCGTGTGTATGATGGTGTCCAGATTATTGATTCTTGTGGTGAATTCTCCAATGTGCCTCTTCTTGGTACATGTGGTGGGATTAACTACAACCCTATTTTGGCTCGCCGTCAACTTGGGTTCCCCTTAAAGGATAAACCTAATAACAGTTTGTTAGAAGGTGTGTTCTTTCAAGAGGGTAAAGATCCCCAGAACTTGAAGGGAAGAATGGCCCGCGTTTGGCGCAAGATTCATAGGAAGGGAAGGAAAGAGCTTGGTCTGAAGAATTGTATTTCTTTGGAACCCTACACCTCTTGGGTGAGGAGGAGAGCGCTTGAGTACCGCATGCACTATGACTACCCGAGACCTACCCCTGTGGTTATGGTTGGGCCTTCAACCCTCCCTAACCAAGGAGTAGAGGAGTAGAGGAGTTGAGAGATAAAGACCGTTCGCGTGCTTGGGTCCGTGAGCGAGAGGAGCTACTTCAGCAACTCAGAGATAAGGATGCTGTGATAGAATTTATGGAGCATCAGGTTATTGATGAGCCAGATGATGTGGTTACTTCTCTTCTTCCTCAGTCATCCAAGTTTTGGAAGAGGAAGTATGATCAACTCGCCAAGGAGAAGGCAGATGTGGAGGCAGCCTATGAGAGAGAGGTGAAGAGGCTTCGCGCAGCTTATCTTCCAGTCTCAAGAGCTTTGGACGATTGTTTCTAGGGTTCCATCAGATGTTTATTCTCCCTTCCTCTTGTATTGTATTTGGTGACCAAGACTGTACTTCTTTGGTGTAAATTTTTTTCCAAATATTATGAATATTCCATTATATGTCTAAAAAGATTAATATTTCCAAATATTTGCAAATAGATCTCTATAAGGTTCCTCAAACAAAAAATAAATCATATGCACAAACACTGCATGCATCATATGCATAAGCAAGTTTTGTTCAGAGCTTCTTGATCAGTGGTCTAACTCTTTGTTCTTCATTTATTTTGAAGACAAGCTGACGCACCGGTATAACACCAGGGAAAATTTACCAAAGCTGATGGATCATCTTGAACAAGAGAACCGTGAATTGAAGGAGGAAGTAGTTAGGCTGACTGCCATGATGGAGTCAGTGCTAGCTGCTCAGAGCCAGTCATCTCCAACTCCTGCAACTCCTCCCGCGAGGACGGTCATTTCAGAGGTAGCTTCCTCTACTGTGTCTGCCGCCACTATTCATTTTGCACCGACTATTCCAGTCGGGTTTCCCTAGGGGATGCCCGCCAACTTTGTGCTTGAGGGTCTTGCTCCGACCTTCGCTTCTCTGCCGGCATCTAGCCCGGTCCTTGCTGTGCCACCTGTCGTTGTGCACACGTTACCGAGAGTCGAAGACACCATTTATCCTTCTGAGCCATCTGAGGACCCAGATGTTTATGAGAAAATGGATGCTATGAATGACCAATTCCTTGAGTTGCGCAAGGAACTGAAGACTCTAAGAGGGAAGGACCTCTTCGATAAATCTGTTGCTGAGTTGTGCCTTGTGCCCAATGTTACAATCCTTATCAAGTTCAAAGTGCCTGACTTTTAAAAATATAAGGGAAACACTGGTCCTCTCAGCCATCTTGTGGTGTACGAATGCAAGATGTCAACACAAACAGAGAATGATCAACTCCTAATCCACTATTTTCGTGACAGCCTGTCCAATGGCGCACTCAGATGGTACATGGATCTGGACAGCGCGAACATCCGCTCCTTCAATGATCTTGGCGAAGCTTTTGTCAAGCAATATAAGTATAATGTTGATATGGCTCCTGATAGGGACCAGTTGAGGGCTATGTCCCAGAAAGAGAAGGAGACGTTTAAGGAGTACGCCCAGAGGTGGCGTGAGTTGGCCGCTCAGATCGTGCCACCCCTCGAGGAGAAGGAAATGACCAAGATCTTTTTGAAGACCTTGAGTTCATTTTACTATGAGAGGATGATTGCTAGTGCTCCCTCGGACTTCACTGAAATGGTGAACATGGGAATGAGGCTAGAGGAAGGAGTCCGGGAAGGAAGTTTGACCAGGGATGAAGGCTCTTCTGCAAAGCGTTATGGGGGCTTTGCAAAGAAGAAAGAGGGAGAGGCACATGCAGTGTCTTCCCATATCAAACGAAGACCCTCTGTGAAGAGGAAGACTGTTCGCCCTGCCAGTAACCAGCACCAAGTGGCTCATATAGCACTTGCCTTTAGGTAAGCTCAACATTATCAACAACAACAATAACAACATTATCAACAACAACATCGTCCACAATAGCAGGCCTACCAGCCTCGAAACAACAACAATACCAGCACCAGCTACGATAGGAAGAGGGTCAATTTTGATCCAATTCCAATGACCTATGCTGAACTCTATCCTTCATTGGTAGACCGAAAGCTGATTACTCCACGTGACCCACCTGCTGTACCGACCAACCCTCAGTGGTGGTACAAGCCTGAGCTACACTGTGTATATCATTCTGGTGCTCTCGGACATGATTTGGAGAAATTCTATCCCCTGAAGACCAAGGTGCAAGACCTTGTTAGAAGTGGGATTTTGTTTTTCGAGGACGTAGGTCCGAATGTCAAGAAGAATCCATTGCCCGAGCATGGGAAAGTTGCTGTGAACATGGTCCAGGGTTGTCCTAGCAAGTATAAAGTCCTGTATGTCAGTCACATCAGGCAATCGTTGGTCAAGATGCACAGACTGTTATGTGGATACAGTCATTATGAGAATGACCATGACAAATGCCATGTGTGCACTGTCAACTAGAGAGGATTCCGCCAAGTCAGGAAGGACATCTAAGAGATGCTGGATCAGGGAATGATTGAGGTACTTCAGAATCGTAACGAGGATGAAGTTGATGTAATTTTGCCTGTATTTAGAATACCAGAGCCTGTTGTCGTCAGATATGATGGCAGCAAGAAGAAGGTTTCTCCATCTCTTATAATCAAGCCAGCGGGCCCTGTCCCCTATTCATCAGATAAAGCTGTTCCCTACAGATATAACACAGTTTCGTTAGAAGATGGAAAGGAGGTGCCGTTACCCTCCACTTCTGTTGTAAGTATATCAGATGTCAGTGGTGTGACCCGCAGTGGTCGTGTTTTCTCGGCGCCGCCGAAACCCCAAGATGACATAAGAAGAACTGTCGTTGATAATTTTGCCGGTCCTGTGAGAGCTTCTTCGAATCCGACACTTGCTGTGAAGGGTGTGAACCCTAATGTTGTTGTTAAAACTTCTGTCCCTATTGGCCAGCATGGCATTTTGAGAGAGGACTGTGATGGGATGCTGAGGCTCATCAAGAGGAGCGAGTATAATGTTGTTGATCATCTGCTTCAAACTCCATCAAAGATATATGTGTTGTCTTTGTTGATGAATTCTGAGCCACACCGTGAAGCTTTGCAGAGGGTGTTGGACGTGGCATACGTGGATCACGATGTCACAATTGAACAGTTTGATAGCATTGTTGCAAAGATAACTGCTTGTAACAATTTGAGCTTTTGCGATGCTGATCTTCCCGAGGAGGGAAAAGACCACAATTTGGCTCTACACATTTCAATGATCTGCAAGGATGATGCCTTGTCTAATGTGTTGGTAGACACATGATCATCGCTAAATGTGTTTCCAAAATCCACTCTGGCGAAACTTTCATACCAGGGGCCTCCCATGAGGTAGAGTGGAGTGGTAGTCAAAGCTTTTTATGGATTGAGGAAAACTGTGATTGGCGAAGTTGAACTCCCAATCAAGATTGGACCTAGTGATTTCCAGATCACTTTCTAGGTCATGGATATCCACCCATCATATAGCTGTTTGCTTGGCAGACCATGGATGCACGAGGCAGGCGCCGTGACATCCACCATACACCAGAAGTTAAAATTCGTTAAGAATAAGAAGTTGGTGGTGGTAGGGGGAGAGAAGGCTCTCTTGGTAAGCCATTTGTCTTCCTTTTCCTACATAGATGCTAAGGATGAGGTTGGGACTCCGTTCTAAGCCTTATCTATTGCTGAGCCTTCAAGGAAAGGACCTTCTTCATTTGCTTCCTACAATGATGCGAAGTTGGCCACTGAGCATGGCACAACTACTGGTTTAGGACAAATGATTAAGCTGGAAGATAATAAATCCCGGGCTGGCATAGGGTATTCTTCAGGCATTTTCAACGAGCGTGGTTTATTCCAGAGTGGTGGTTTCATCCACACTATTGAAGACCAAGAGGCTGCTGCCATAGTGGAAGATGATGCAGAAGAAGATCTGGGCAACTTTGTCATCCCTGGAGGAGTCTGCAATAATTGGGTCGTTGTTGATGTTCCAACAGTTGTCCACAAGTCCATGTAATGTGTTCACTTTTGTTTAAAAACCCTTTTCCCATGCCAAAAGGGGAAGTGATGACATTGTTGAAACATTAATACAATGATATTCATTCGAAAATTACATGTTAAATGTTTGTTTTTTCAAAATTATTTTTCCTTTTTGCTTTTTGCATGAAATTGGTGATCACCATAAAACCCTAAAAAAAAGAATAAAATCAATCTTTTCATCGGCATAATGATTTGCCTTGTTTGAAATCTGAAATCTCTTTTATATCCAAAATCATTATGCAGGTTAATCAAACCCATTGAACATAATGATCCAACACCATCTCCCAACTTTGAGTTCCCTGTATTTGAGGCCGAAGAAGATGATGTTGAAGAGATTCCTGATGAGATCACCCGTCTGCTTGAGCACGAAGAGAAGATCATTCAGTCGCATCTTGAGAATCTGGAAACAATCAACTTGGGGTCTGAAGATTGTGTTCGTGAGGTGAAGATGGGGTACTCCTTGAAGAGTCTATGAAGAAGGGGTTGATTGAGTTGCTACGAGAATATGTCGACGTCTTAGCCTGGTTGTATGAAGACATGCCTGGTCTAGATACTGATATCGTGCAACATTTCCTACCTTTGAAGCATGAGTGTGTGCCTGTGAAGCAGAAGCTCAGAAGAACTCATCCTGATATGCCAGTGAAGATTAAAGAAGAAGTTCAAAAGCAAATTGATGCGGGGTTTCTGGTGACTTCTACATATCCTCAATGGGTGGCGAATATTGTGCTTGTGCCTAAGAAAGATGGAAAAGTCCGAATGTGTGTGGACTATAGAGACTTGAATAAAGCTAGTCGGAAAGATGATTTTCCTCTACCACATATTGATATGTTGGTAGATAATACAGCTAAATTCAATGTCTTCTCATTTATGGACGGATTTTCCGGTTATAACCAGATTAAAATGGCACCCGAGGATATGGAGAAGACAACATTCATCACACCTTGGGTAACATTCTATTATCGAGTGTTGCCCTTCGGTTTGAAGAATGCCGAAGCCACGTATCAACGTGCTATGACTACCTTGTTTCATGATATGATGCATAAGGAGATCAAGGTGTATATTGATGATATGATTGCAAAGTCAAGAACAGAAGTTGAACATGTAGAGCACTTGTTGAAGCTTTTTCAGCATTTGAGGAAGTACAAACTCCGTCTGAATCCGAACAAGTGTACATTTGGAGTCCGTTCCAGCAAGTTATTGGGCTTTATTGTCAGTGAAAGAGGTATTGAGGTTGATCCTGCCAAGGTCAATGCAATACAAGAGATGCCTGCGCCCAAAACTGAGAAGAAAGTCCGAGGTTTTCTTGGCCGCTTGAATTATATTTCCAAATTTATATCCCACATGACTGCCACATGTGCGCCTATATTCAAGCTCCTCCGAAAAGATCAGCGTCATGATTGGACCGAGGATTGCCAGAAGGCCTTTGACAGTATTAAAGAGTATCTGTCTGAACCTCCAATTCTGTCTCCGCCTGTGGAAGGGAGACCATTGATTATGTACTTGACGGTTCTTGAGGACTCTATGGGTTGTGTATTGGGTCAGCAAGATGAATCAGGGAAGAAAGAGTATGTTATTTACTATCTGAGTAAGAAGTTCACTGATTGTGAGTCTCGGTACTCAACGCTTGAGAAGACATGTTGTGCTTTGGCTTGGGCCGGTAAGCGTTTACGCCAGTATATGTTAAATCATACGACTTGGTTGATATCCAAAATGGATCCAATCAAGTATATCTTTGAGAAGCCTGCTTTAACTGGGAGGATTTCCTGTTGGCAGATGCTGTTGTCTGAGTATGACATTGAGTATCGAGCTCAGAAAGCTATTAAAGGTAGTCTCTTGGCTAACCACTTGGCACATCAACCAGTTGAGGATTATCGGTCTGTTCAGTATGACTTCCCTGATGAGGAGATTCTGTAGTTGAAGATGAAAGATTGCGATGAGCCTACGCTCGATGAAGGGCCAGAGCCTGGTTCCCGATGGGTTATGGTGTTCGATGGTGCTGTTAATCAATATGGAAATGGTATTGGGGTAGTGATTATTACTCCTCAGGGCACATATTTTCCTTTTACAGCAAGGCTCACTTTCAAATGCACGAATAATATGGTGGAGTATGAGGCCTGTATCATGAGTTTGGAAGAATGTATTAATCTTAGGATCAAACATCTTGATGTTTATGGTGATTCGACCCTTGTTGTTAATCAAATTAAGGGTGAATGGGATACGAATCAACCTGGCCTCATTCCATACAGAGATTATGCGAGGAGGATTTCAACTTTCTTTAGTGAGGTTGATTTCCATCATATCCCTCGAGATGAGAATCGGATGGCAGATGCTCTTGCTACACTTGCTTTGATGATTGTGGTGAAATATTGGAATGAAGTCCCCAATATCACTATGATGCGCTTGGATAGACCAACTCATGTATTTGCAGTTGAAGAAGCAAAAGATGATAAGCCATGGTATTTTGATATCAAATGCTTTCTCCAAAGTCAATTTACCCGCCTGGGGAATCTGCTAAAGATAAGAAGACTTTGAGGATATTATCTGGAAGTTTCTACCTCAATGGCGATGTGCTTTATAAGAGGAATTTTGACATGGTTTTGCTCAGATGCATGGATAGACACCAAGCAGACATGTTGATGATTGAAGTCCATGAGGTTTCATTTGGTACTCATTCTAATGGGCATGCCATGGCAAAGAAGATGTTGAGAGCAGGCTACTATTGGCTGACAATGGATCTGACAGCTGCAAATACGTGAAGAAATGCCATAAGTGTCAGATTTATGCAGATAAGATTCATATTCCCCCGAAACTTATGAATGTTATTTCCTCACCATGGCCTTTCTCTATGTGGGGAATTGACATGATTGGCATGATAGAGCCAAAGGCGTCGAACGATCACCGTTTTATTCTCGTAGCAATTGATTACTTCACCAAGTGGGTTGAAGAGGCGTCGTATGCAAATGTGACCAGGCAGGTAGTTGTGAAATTTATCAAGAATCAACTCATATGCCGTTATGGTGTGCCAGACAAGATCATTACTGATAATGGATCTAACTTGAACAACAAGATGATGAGAGAGATGTGTAGCGAGTTCAAGATTGCACATCATAATTCTTCTCCCTATAGACCCAAGATGAATGGGGTTGTTGAAGCTGCTAACAAGAACATCAAGAAGATTATCCAGAAGATGGTTGTTACGTACAAGGATTTGCATGAGATGCTACCATTTGCTTTACATGGTTATCATACATCTGTCCGCACTTCAACAGGGGCAACCCCTTTCTCCCTTGTATATGGCATGGAGGTTGTGCTCCCCGTGGAGGTTGAGATCCCATCAATGAGAGTCTTGATGGAAGCCAAGTTGACTGAGGCTGAATAGGTTCAGAGTCGTTATGACCAACTGAATTTGATTGAAGAGAAGAGATTAACTGCCATGTGCCATGGTCAGTTGTATCAGCAAAGGATGAAGAAAGCCTTTGATAAGAAGGTCAAGCCTCGTGTGTTTTGAAAAGGTGACCTTGTGCTCAAGAAAGTCTTGTCTTTCGCGCCCGATTCCAGGGGCAAGTGGACTCAAAACTATGAAGGTCCATATGTTGTTAAGAGAGCCTTTTCATGCGGTGCTTTGATACTTACAACTATGGATGGGGAGGATTTCACTCGTCCTGTGAATTCAGATGCAGTCAAGAAATACTCTGCCTAAAATAAAAACAGAATACCTTGCTAAGTAGAAAACCCGAAAGGGCGGCTTAGGCAAAAATGAGCGTCTCGGTGGATTGAAAACCCGAAAGGGAGATCCAGGCAAAAGTTAGAGACATAAAAAATGAATATATATCCCGCTAGATTGAGTACCCCACCCTGGGGAAATTTAGGCAAAAATTAGGGATTTGGCAAGTAACTGCATCTTGACAAGACTTGGTTCTACCAACTGTCATCTGTCAAAGATTCTCGCTCAGTCATCGTCAACTAAAGCTTCAAATACATTGGATTCAGAGTTGGTGGAGAAACGATCATTATGTTCAATGTATCCATTTTTCCAATATATATCACCAATTTCAAAGTTGTAAAGATCCATGGAGTCTAGCCATTTGCGGACTACCATTCTATCAAATAAATTTGAGCCTTTATCCCATTCTTTGCACTCTTATTTGTTTTTGCTTAACAAATGTTTGCATGTTTTAATTGATGAATATCATTGTTTTAAACAAATAAAGTTTTTATAAACTGTTTTTTAAACAAAGTGAACATTCACAATGGATGAAAGGATAATGGAATGTCTTTAGTGCTCTCCCAAGGATAGTACGATCTCCAAAAGGGTAAGACATTTGTTCATACTTTTGACATGTTCGTATCCTATTTCATCATCTTTCAGGTTGTCTCCCCTAGTGAGCACAGAGGAAGGTAATACATCATCAAATCTCTAGAGGTCTAGAGTTTTGGCCTTGATCTTCTTAGAGATATGTATACCTCTAACATCCTCAACTCCCCAGCGAGTCTGAGTCTAACATCTTTGTTTTATCAATCATATGGTTGTCATCCCTTGAGTGGATTGACCAAAAATTCCTTATTGATTGATAAAAGTTGATATGCTATCTATTTATGAGGAAGTTGGTCTTCCCCCAGCATAAGTAGAAATCTCCAGCATAATGAGCAGGAATTCCCAGCATGAGTAGAAATCCTCAGCAGGTTGGTCTACAGTCTCTCTCAAGCAGGATGACTTATAACTCGTTCCCCAGTAGGGTTTGCTCATAGCAGACTTTCCCCATTCGGGTCGACTACAGTCTTTCCCTAGTGGAGTTGCCTGATCAGAACCAGGTATTTTTGTTGTCCCCTCCTTATTGGATAGTTTCCTCTAAGTTGAGCTGGTGGTGAATATGTTTATTTCCTTCCCCAGCGGAGCAAGTGGTTCTCTCTCCTCCTAGCAGAGATATCTCTCCAACAGATGAGAGGAAATGTGTTGATTATTGGAACTTCTGTTTGGTGGTTGTTCCCCACAGAGTTTCATATCTTTCATTGATAAGTCCCTAGTAGAGTTTCTTCTACGACGGAATTTTATCCGTGTTGAACTCCCCAGTAGAGTTTCCTCTACGATGGATCTTTTGTCTGTTCAACAGCAAGTCCCTGGCGGTGACTCTGTAGCTTCCCCAGCGGAGCAATTTGTTCCTTCTCCCGGTGGCAGAGAGGTTTCTTCAGCGGTTAGAAGAGAATGCTTGATTGGTGTGTTTCTGTTCGGTGGTTGTTCCCAATAGAATTTCATATTATTGCCTGATAAGATCCCCTGTATATTTCTGCTCTGACAGATCTTATCAATATCTCTGCGTATTCCCGAGAATTGCTGGAAGATCCCTGGTAGTTGGTAGCTGTGACCCTGTGCTGATCCCCGGCAGCGGTCTCTGATCCTCAGCAGTGGTCTTTGTCTCCAGCAGTGATTGGTGTTTCCTGGTATTTGATGCTCCCCACCAGACTAGATCTTATCCTATGGGCCTGGCTTTTCTCTTTTGAGATGTTATACCGGATGTCCGTCCATTGATTTCCCGGACCTGTTTGTGTTAGATATGTCTGTTTGTCAGTATTAATCATACGTGAATCACGCATATACATGCATAATTACAACATTCAGATATTCATGTTGCATTCTTTTCCATATATCTTTGTTTGTTATCTCCTGCTAGTGGTGACATACTCTTCGCCAAGCAGATGTTTGTGTCTGATCTCTCCATATAGAGTCAGCCCTATAGGCATAAAGTGTCTATATTTCCTTATATATTTCTCACTGAGTTATGTCCTCGTGGATGATTATTGTTTCAGTTTCCTCTCTAAATATGCATTGGGATGGAATTACAACCCTGAGTTATATCCTCATTGCGTTGAGTCTTATTTGATTGTGTCTCTCTGGTTTGTTCCTAGATTGACTCCTTTCTCGTTATTCCCCTGCAGTTCCCTGTGGTTCAGGTGATCAATTGCTCAGTAAACGGTAATTGTTCATCCTCTCCCCAGTGGATCTTCCCGGCCTTCTACCCAGTAACCGATAGTTGTAAGTCCTATTTCTGTGGTTTTCTACCCAGTAACCGGTAGATGTAATCCCCTCTTTGTTGGTTATCTTTATCCAATATTCGGTATTGATATTCCTTCATTTTTGAAGTATATCACCCAGTAACCAGTGATATATATCTCGGATGATTGCTTTTGTTAAGCAATTTATCCCTAGCGAGTCATCTTTCATTTACCCTTGTTTGGTAATGATTGTTTCTCCTTTGGATTGGCCATCATTTTATACCCAGTAACCGGTATCCCGATGTCCTTTCTTTTCAGTCAATTTATTCTTTATTAACCCAGTAGCCGGTTGTGGATAATCTTACATGCGAGTATATTATCTACGTTCTGATGGTAACAGATAATATATCTCATGCGCTCTTCAGTCGAAGTCTTTTTCTTCCCTAGTTGAGCAAGATTTGTATTTCCTTATGGAATCGAATGCCCATCCTATAAATCGAGTTTTCTTTTTCAGCCCTCCTTTTCGGATGATAAGTGTCTTGGATATTTTCCCAATTCACGTCTGGTTGATCACCTATTATATGCCCAGTAACCGGTATCCCTGGGGTTCCTTCCTTCTGCTCCCTATTATGACTTTTGTCCCTTGTGGAGTCAGATTTTCCTGAGTTGAGATATGCCTTTTAGGCCCTCCTCGGATGTTTCGGATGATTGATATCTCTCACCCTTATACCGATCTTAGATATTCTTTATCCTTGAGCGTGTTGTTCTCTCACCCTTATACCGGTGTTTTGATCACATGTCTCTTTTTTGAGTTTATTACCCAATAATCGGTAATATCTTGTTGTTTCTTCCTCAGCTGAGTCCTTTATGGACATCCCAACCTGAGTCCGGATTTTTATCCGAAGTATCCTTTGTGGATAATTTTACTGTATTGGCATATTCCCCAATACATGCATCTTTGCGTCAGCTCGAGTCTTTCCATCGATTTATTTTCGTGGAATCCCTTCGTGTCTCCTAGCAAGTTTCAAGTCGTGACCTGCTCACGCATTTGTACCCTTTTCCCCAGAGTCTCTGTCTCTCTAGTGAGAGTGCTACTTCTATGGACTTTCAGTCTTTCTCTGACTTCTTTTTCCTTTATGGCCATATTTCCCCACAAAGTATTAACTTTTGCATGCATACATTTGCATCATGAGGTCTCTTAGAGACCGAAATTCGTCTCTTCGTTATTATTTAAGCCCATTCTACCTCGTCGAGACGAAGATTTTAACCTTCATATCTCCAGCTAGAATGACCCTAATTTTGACCCTAAGATCCCTCATGACATCATATCATTGCTCATTGCATTTGCCTCAAGGATCATAGCATCTTGGCTCTTTAACCCTAGGGTTGGGACTTGTGTGAGTTGGTTTGAGACCACCAAGCATGCTTGAATTGTATATTATTTCTTTTCTTATTTTGTTTACTAACCAAAAGCACAAAAATATGTCACTAACATCTTTTGTTTTGAAGCTCAAGCAATCATGAGATCTTATGCTCCTAGGAGGCTCTTAAGCTCAATGAAGTGGCTAGACAAAGATGAAAGAAAGCGTGATAATGGTTCCCAAAGCTCTAAATCATCATATATGTCTCCCAAGTATCTCAATTTTCCAATTTGATCAAGATAAACCAAAGGGCTTGAGGATTGCTTCCCAAGGAAACCCTAATTCATCTGTGCATTGACTGTGCCTTGCTCATGAAGCAACCTCAACCTATGATAAAATTCAATCAAGGGAAGTTATTCCATTCATTATTTTATGCATATATGAGTCTATGTGAGTATCCTCAATCATTCATTCATCAAGATTTGAAGTTTGGACTTGAGAAGTTGACCAGTCAAGTCATCTGACCAAACTGAGATCCATTGAGACCTAAGTTTTGATGTGTTTTGATAACACGAAATTATATCGCTTTTTAAGACTTAATTCAATTAAATTATATTATCATTTACGCTAGTTTATCTCATTTTATCAGATATTATGCAGTATTCCTCTTCTATTTATATCAGGTACCCATTTTGAAGCAAAAGTGAAAAAGGGAAGAAAAGGAGGTGTAAAAAGGAACAAAAAGGAGAGAAAAGGAACCAAAGGCCAAAGCCCAGCCCAAAGCGCACAAGTCACCAATGCTGTGCCTGTGACGGACGTCACAGGACGCGTGACGAGCGTCACGCGAAGTAGCCTTGTGACGGACGTCACACATGGTGTGACGAGCGTCACACCAGTCCACTAGCTTTTTGGCGCAAGTTACGCTCTCAGAAGAATGGAAGTAACGTTGAGGACTTCGTGTCCTATTCCCAAGCCATGAATTTAGCATGCTGAAGACTCGTGGAAAAGAAGAAAAAGGCAGTTAGTAGCACTACTATAAATAGCTACCCTAATCCCTCTCGTTTGCTCTCCTCTCTTTGCCGTTTACACACACCGAAGCTCTGCCGATTTTCTGTTCAAGCTTTTGCTTAGTTTTCTTTTTCCAGCAGAATTAATATTGTTTATTTTATTTATTTCTTTTGCAAGTTTTATTTTCTTCTTCCCTTGCAAATTTACCTTTCCCGTTTTTAGCTTTTAGATATTTTTCGCATAATAGTTTCTACACCGGAAATTATTGTGCAACTTTATACCGGATTTAACCTTACGTTATATTCGAGTTTTTTTTATTTCCTTGATTTAATTTACTGTTTAATTGAAGAATCGAAGAACAAATCCTACCGGCTTGTGGTGGAGTGTTCAAGACCATTGTATTACGCATTCAGGTTCTCTAATTGTTATTTAATATTTAATGTTTTATTCTATTGTTTATTTACATTGCCTGCCTGAAATGAGTCTGTGTATGCATGATAATAATTATTATTTAGTTAGCATGTCTGGCTAATTCGCCTAGGTATCGGTATGTAAAGTAAGCAGAAAAAGGGGTCGAGACTGAGTCGGTCTATTCAAACTTAAAATTAGAATCAATCTTTTTATGGTCTTAACTTACAGGTTTAATAACAAGATTTTTTACAAAAGTAAAGGACATAAAGAAGTTGAAACCAACAGAGCGAGAGTTTGAGGTTTTAACTGGACAGTGTAAGTTAGTCATTAAGTCTATCTCAGGGCGAGAGCAAGTTTTAGAATTAATTAAATTCTGACTTTTTTCCAAAAAGTATTTTTAAAGATTGAATGTGAGGACGAGAGTTAAGCATTTAGATTTAATTGTATGACCTAAGTCAACAGAGCGAGAGTTTGAGATAAGGGTGTTTAAAACGATCAGTATTTTCTTAAAAAGAGTTTCTGCAATTTTATTGTTTTCAAAATATGATTTTTGACTTAATTATAAGTGACAGCTACATTAATATAAGATCATGGTTTCTTCAACAGAGCGAGAGTTTGAGATAAAACCTTTAACCAATAAAGTTAATCGAAACGATTTATTTTAAGACCGAGAGACCGACAAGGAATTGATTCCCTAGTTTTGACGAACTACATACCGATATCCGTTTTATTAATATTTAATCTAGATATTAGTTTAGTTTTTAGCTTCCTTCCCCAAACAATCAACTATTATTCACCTTAGCTTTACGAAGTAACCTTAGATAACGGTATATCGATTCATAAGTCCCTGTGGGATCGATATCTTTTAAAACTACGCGATAGAACTGTGCACTTGCAGTTTGTACCCCATTCTCGACTCATAAAGTCGCGATCAAGTTTTTGGCGCCGTTGCCGGGGACTTTTATTCAATCGATATCGTAACTCTTCCGTTACGCTGTAGAGACTAGGTTTCTTTTTCCTTCTATTCTTTCTTTCGTTGATTTGTATGCCACGCACTCGCTCTCAAGGCGAACCGCTCTATTTACGAATCAACGATATCGAACTATATCTCCGAGTCTTACGACGAATTCGGGAATATCATGCTGAAAACAATCTCCCTCCTATAAACCTTCCTGATATCAAAAACATTTTTCCTTCTTTAACCGAGATGGCAGAACCAGCTCGTGCTCTTAGAGATTACGCCGCTCCATCGCAAGATGAACCGCATTCAAGTATTGCTCCGCCCGCAATCGAAGCAAACAACTTTGAACTTAAACCTTCGTTGTTGCAGGCTGTGCAACAGAACCAATTCTCTGGAAATCTTACCGAAGATCCAAACCTTCATTTATCCGTATTTGTCCAATACGCTGATACTGTTAAAGCTAATGGTGTCACTTCAGAGGAAATTCGACTTCGTCTTTTTCCTTTCTCATTAAGAGATAGCGCTAGAAGATGGCTTCAATCTCTCCCTTCCAACTCAGTCACCACCTGGAACGAGTTGAAGAAAGTTTTTCTTGCCCGATATTTTCCGCCAAGCAAAACAGCTATGTTAAGAGCCCAGATAAACGGATTTAAACAGAAAGACAACGAGTCTCTTTTCGAAGCATGGGAAAGATACAAAGACATGATGAGACTTTGCCCACACCATGGTTTGGAAGACTGGTTAGTAATTCACACATTTTATAATGGTCTCTTATACAATACAAGGTTAACAATAGACGCCGCTGCAGGTGGTGCACTAATGAACAAACCTTATGCTGATGCTTACCAGCTTATCGAGAGCATGGCCCAAAACCACTATCAGTGGGGAACCGAACGAACAACAGTGGAAAAACCTCAACCGAAAACTGGCATGTACGAGATAAGTAACCTTGATCACGTTAATGCAAAAGTGGATGCTTTGGTCCAGAAGATTGAAAGTTTAAACGTATCACCTCCAACCGCCGTGGTTGCTATAACTCAGAATTGCGAGGTCTGTGGAATCCAAGGCCACACTCCTGCGGAATGTCAACTCTTGACTGGAATCCAAACAGAGCAAGTAAACTATGCTCAAGGAAGCCCCTATTCGAATACCTATAACCCAAATTGGAAGAACCATCCAAACTTTTCATATAAGAGTAATAATGCTTTATACGCACCTGGACAGTCTCCGAATCAAACCCCATCTGTACCTCCGGGATATCAGAAACCGAATCCTAACAATAATACCCCTAGAAAATCCAACTTGGAAATCATGATGGAAAACTTTATAGCTTCCCAACAACAAACCAATAAAGATTTCTTAAACCAGAACATACACACTGGCGAACAACTTAAACAACTAGCAAGCAAAGTAGATGCCTTGGCTACACATAACAAAATGTTAGAAACACAAATATCTCAAGTAGCTCAACAACAAGCACCTACTGCTGCACCAACTGGTACATTCCCTGGACAGCCCCAACCTAATCCGAGAAGCCAAGCTTATGCAATTATATTAAGAAGTGGAACGGAAGTGGAAGGACCGTCTGATCCAAGGATAGAAAACCAAAACCCTAAGAAATCTACTGAGGAAAGTGAACCTAAGGAAAAGGAAGAGAGTAATAAGGATACCCTAGAAAAGAAGGAACCTTATGTACCTCCACCACCTTACAAACCACCTATACCTTACCCTCAAAGGCTTGTTAAAACCAAAGATGTAGGCCAATTTAGAAAATTTGTCGATCTCCTTAAACAATTAAACGTTACAATTCCGTTTACCGAAGCTATTACGCAGATGCCCTCATATGCTAAATTCTTAAAAGAAATTCTTTCTAATAAAAGGAAACTTGAGGATAGCGAAACCGTTACACTCCCTGCCGAATGTAGCGCTATAATCCAAAACATGCCCCCTAAACTCAAGGATCCGGGTAGCTTCTCTATACCCTGTCACATAGGAAAATTTGTCATCGACAAAGCCTTATGCGATTTAGGAGCCGGAATTAGCGTTATGCCTTTATCCATATGTAAGAGACTGGAAATGGGAGAATTAAGACCGACCAAAATGTCTGTGCAATTAGCAGATCGTTCCATCAAATATCCTGTAGGAATCCTTGAAAACGTTCCCGTACGCATAGGTCAGTTTTACATTCCCACTGACTTCACAATTATGGACATTAGAGAAGATGATACTACACCTATTATACTAGGAAGACCATTCTTAGCAACTGCCGGTGCAATCATAGACGTAAAACGAGGAAGACTCACCTTCGAAGTAGGTGAAGAGAAAATTGAATTCATTCTTTCCCAATTCTTGAAAGCACCTGCAATAGAAGATACATGTTACTTCATGGATATCATCGATGAATGCATAAAAGAAGCAGAGTCAGGAGAAGACAAATCATCAGACTATCTTTTAGAAGACAAATCTAAACAATGCTTAGCAATAACACCGGACCCTACGCAGTGTCTTAACAAACCAACCCCTGATTTGAAAACACTTCCCAAAAATCTGAGATATGAATTCCTAGACTTAGAACTTGAACGACCTGTGATAGTCAATGCAGATCTAGGAAGACTCGAAACAGAAAAACTCCTACATATCTTAAGAAAATATCCAACCGCACTAGGATACCACATAACCGATCTTAAAGGAATAAGCCCTTCTATTTGTATGCACCGCATCATGTTAGAAGAAGACGGTAAAACCTCTAGGGAACACCAGAGAAGACTAAATCCGATCCTAAGTGAGGTAGTAAAGAAAGAAATAACCAAGTTATTGGAAGCAGGTATTATATATCCTATATCTGATAGCAAATGGGTCAGTCCTGTACACGTTGTACCAAAGAAAGGAGGCATAACCGTTATTGAAAACGAAAAAGGAGAAACTATAACTAAACGAATCGAATCGGGATGGAGAATGTGCATTGATTATAGGAAACTAAACAAAGCAACCCGAAAAGATCATTTCCCTTTACCATTCATTGACCAAATGTTAGAACGATTGGCTAAACATTCACATTTCTGTTATTTAGACGGTTATTCAGGCTTCTTTCAAATACCAATTCACCCTGATGACCAAGAAAAGACAACATTCACATGCCCTTTTGGTACCTTCGCTTATAGACGAATGCCGCTTGGTTTGTGTAATGCCCCTGCAACTTTTCAAAGATGCATGATGGCAATTTTCGCCGACTTTCTCGAAAACATCATGGAAGTATTTATGGATGATTTTTCTGTATACGGACAAAGTTTCGAAGAATGCCTTGAAAACCTGGAAAGAGTTCTTGAGCGATGTGTAAAAGTAAACTTAGTACTTAATTGGGAAAAGTGCCACTTTATGGTACAAGAAGGAATTGTTTTAGGACACATCATCTCGAACAGAGGAATTGAAGTAGACAAAGCCAAAATAGAGGTAATCGAAAATCTTCAACCCCCAAGAACCGTGAGAGAAGTACGAAGCTTTTTGGGACACGCCTGTTTTTACCGACGATTCATCAAAGACTTCTCTAAGATAACTAAACCATTAACCGGACTATTAATGAAAGATGCTGAATTCATATTCGACGATAACTGTTTAAAAGCATTTCAAACTCTCAAACAAGCATTGATCTCCGCACCCATTATGCAGACACCAGACTGGAATGAACCTTTCGAAATAATGTGCGATGCCAGCGATTATGCTGTAGGTGCTGTTTTAGGACAAAGAAAGGATAAAAAGCTTCATGTTATATATTACGCTAGCAGAACCCTGGATGAAGCACAGATGAATTATGCCACAACCGAGAAAGAACTCCTAGCAGTGGTATTTGCGCTAGATAAATTTCGTTCTTACTTGGTAGGAGCCAAAATAATAGTTTACACCGATCACGCTGCTATCAGGTACCTTCTAACAAAAAAGGATGCTAAACCTAGACTCCTAAGATGGATCTTGTTACTACAAGAATTCGACTTAGAAATCAAGGACAAGAAAGGAACTGAAAACGTAGTAGCAGACCACCTCTCTAGACTTGAGAACCTTGAACCAGAAAGAACATCCATTAATGATGATTTCTCGTATGACAAACTCATAGCTACTTTGGAAGAGAACAACTCCGACATGCAAGTAGAAACCACCTTAGCTATATCTGTCATACCATGGTACGCTGATCTAGTCAATTATTTAGCTGCCGGAATAGTTCCACCTACTTTATCTTACCAGCAGAAGAAAAGATTCTTCCACGACATAAAACACTATTACTGGGATGATCCCTTACTTTTCAAAAGAGGCCCCGATGGTATTTTCCGTCGATGTATACCCGAAGAAGAGGTAGAAAACATAATCCAACACTGTCACTCTGCGCCTTATGGTGGACACACAAGTACATCCAAGACCTGCTCTAAAATCCTACAAGCTGGCTTTTATTGGCCAACTATATGGAAGGACGTACATGCGGCTATTAAGGAGTGTGACAGATGTCAACGCACGGGAAACATATCTAGACGTGACGAGATGCCACAAAAAGGTATTTTGGAAGTAGAGATTTTTGACGTGTGGGGGATAGACTTCATGGGACCATTTCCACCCTCCTTCGGTAACAAATACATACTCGTGGCGGTTGACTACGTATCAAAGTGGATCGAAGCTATAGCTTCTCCAACTAATGACACCCGAGTAGTAACTAGACTCTTTAAAAATATAATATTTCCGAGATTTGGCATCCCAAGGATAGTAGTCAGTGATGGTGGATCGCACTTTATATCCAAGGTACTCGAAAAACTACTACTTAAATATGGAGTGAGACATAGGATAGCAACACCTTACCACCCTCAAACCAGTGGACAAGTGGAAGTATCTAACAGAGAAATCAAGCAAATACTAGAGAAAACGGTCGTCACTTCAAGGAAAGATTGGTAATTGAAACTACCAGAAGCTTTATGGGCATACCGAACTGCTTATAAAACTCCCATAGGGACGACCCCATTTAAGCTCATTTATGGAAAATCCTGTCACCTCCCGGTAGAATTAGAACATAAAGCCTATTGGGCTATTAGAAATTTAAATCTGAATTACAAAGCCGCCGGTGAAAAGAGAATCCTTGACATAAACGAATTAGAGGAACTCAGAAGAGACGCCTATGAAAATGCCAAAATCTATAAAGAAAGAACAAAACAATGGCATGACAAGCGTATATCAAGGAAAATCTTCAAGCAAGGCGACGCAGTACTTTTATTTAACTCCAGACTAAAATTATTCCCGGGAAAACTACGATCCAGATGGTCAGGACCTTTCCATATCACTAAAATCTTTCCCAGTGGAGCGGTAGAAATAAAAGGACAATCTACAGAACCGTTCACCGTAAACGGGCAACGTCTGAAACACTATCACTATGCGGAAACCAACGAAGATTCGCAAATTCTACACTTAGACGAAACGCCCCCAGGACTCATAGACTATATTTAACAGTTTCTTTGTCGAGCTTGCGACATTTAAACAAAGCGCTTAGTGGGAGACAACCCACAAATTACTCTGTTATTTTATTATTCTATTATTATTATCATTTCTCTATTTTTCTCTTAATTATTCTTTTAATTTCTATTTAGTATTCATTATTGATTTATTCAAAAAGAAAAAAAAATATATCCATATAATAATAATTCTTTTCTTCTTTCGGCATTTGGCCAAATCCTGACTTAAACTCATGTTTTCTTTTCTCTAGTTAACACTAACCAGATGGGACATTTTGACCGTATGGGTATCAAGTTCAGAGGAATGGCTCAGAAACGAAGGTTTGAAGAACTAGCCGCTAGAGAGATGCTACCTAGTTTATATGCTGATGATTGGGCTATGACTGCCCTTGGACTGAGACAGAGTGTCCTGTTTTTGCTGAATCAGATAGGATGGGAGACCTCCCCTATCCTGAGACATTTCACCACCTACCGGAGACTCACACTAGAATTCCTTAGTTCATTAATCTATCTACCTAGCCATGGAAAAGGAATTACCAGAGGTTTTATCCAGTTCAGAATGTTCAATATGGAGTACCAATTTAATATTAGAGACTTCACCAACCTTTTGGGTTTTCCTACCTCCTTTGATACATTCACTGTAAGCCAGGAAGAACTTTTTGAATATAGAGAGCTTGAACACTTTTGGGGTAAGCTGACTGGAAATGATGAGCCCGAAGAACATGAGTTTCTCTCTGGAAACATACATAACCCGGCTTTTCGCTATTTCCATAAGATCCTGACCCACACTTTATTTGGGAAGAAGCCAAATAGTACTTCAGTTTCACGTGATGAACTCTTCATCATATTTTGTGCTTCCCAGAACCGTCCAGTAAACGGTGCTACTTTTATGTTAGCTAATTTAGACCACCTTATCCAGGATGAGCGAGCACCCATTAGAATAGGTGGCCTGATAACTATGATAGGTAATGCTATTGGATTACGTCAGCCTATGCTTGACCTGAACCCTTTTTGTGGCATTACTACTCTGAGTATACCTTACCTCTTCAACACTATGTTTATAGCAAACATAGGGTCTGATGAGTTCGAGCTTATTATTGATAACCAGGTTCTCTGCCTATTCACCATGCCCGATCCTAGAACTAGTGTTCATAACCAAAGGAACTGGCTCTATAACCTGAATGAAACCCCAACTCCTGCTGGATCCACTGAATCCATCCAGGATTATGAGATTTGTGATGACTATGAGCACTATGTTGACCATATCTCTCTTGCTGAATCTGACCCTCAGACTCCATCCGGCTACTATGATATTGATCCTCCTCCTCAGCCTGTCCTGACCGAAGAATCAGCTATGCCTGATCTCCGACATCATATGCCAGGAACAGATATTAAAACCGTCATTGAAGCTTTGATGTCAGAACAAAACGCCCTCAGGGAAGATTTCCACAGCTTGAGACTTGCAGTCCTAGAACACATGAGCAGCACGGCAAGTCAGTTACGTATGTTACGGCATCATGTTAACTCTTTTGCTCCTCCGGCCAGAGATCCGAAGATAGATGGAATTTAGTTATTTCTTTCTTAGTTATTTAGTTTTAGGTTAGATTTTTCATTAATGTTATTTGAATTCATGTTCGCATTTATTTTTTCCCTTTTCATTTCATTGTTTTCCCTTCGTGTATTACATTATGTCAATTTTATTAAAGCTTTTATTTTATGCAATGGCTATGTTCTCTACTGTTACTTAGAATGAATTATTATTATGTGAAGTAGAATAGCATGCAATACAAATTAATTAGCTAAATTAATTAGAACAATCTAAAAAACCAAATAAAACAAAAACAAAATAATCAAAATATATTCATCTCCTAATTAAGTCTGTGTAGCGCTACTGAAGAAGCCTTGCCAAAAGAACTGTGTGACGAGCGTCACACAATCCATGACGAACGGCACGCAACACTCTTGTTACGAGCGTCACACCCTTGTGACGAGCGTAACGCCTCTCAGACATGTGAACGTTAGGGAGCCGTTGGAGACGAACGTTACACCCCTACCTTTTTACATTCCCCATTCATTTTTCATTTACCACATTTAATTACTTTTCAACCACTCTTTCTTTTCACCTCCCACATTTTTCTCCTATAAATACCTACCAAAACTTCCTTCATTCACCACAAAACAATTCTCTCATATCAAATACATTTCTTTTTCTTTCCAAATCATCCCTTCAAAAATTCATTACAATGGCGGGAAATCAAAATTTCGGAAATATCATCTTCTGATCCGGAGATGACAACTATCAGCAAGAGCAATTCGAGCGCTTCCAGCAGCGAGGCGTCGCTCCCACCAGGTACCCCGATTTAACTTGCTTGCAACAATTAGGCTTACTCCAAGGTATCGAGTGGATGCTCCGTAAAGCCGATTTAACCTTCCTTTGCACTCATAACCAACCCACCTACCCTTCCCTAACCTTAGAATTCCTAAGTTCTTACGACTACACCACTCCCGCCGGTGAAGGTGAATTTCTAACCGGTACGGCAACCTTCCGTATGTTTAACACCGAGTATTCTCTAACCCAACGCGAATTGAGTGCCATGCTACAATTTCCCACAGAAGGCCTACTGCATGCCAGAATCCCTCCAACCTCAAACTGGAACACAGTTCTAGTTTTCGACCTTTTTAAGAAAATTTCCGGTATAAATACCTACAACTGGGAAGAACTCCTTCTCTCCCACATCCATAACCCCACCATCCATTATTTTCTCCGTATCCTGCAAAACACACTTTTTGGAAGACCAAACAACAGTAAGGTTAACTCGAAGGAGTTATTTTTCCTCCAGTGCGTTTTCGAACCGGATACTAAGGTGAACGCCGCCTCTTTTCTCTTTCATCATATCCGCACCTTATGTGCTAGAGGCCGGCAACCCTTTATAATTGGTGGATTAATAACCTCCATAGCACTTGGCCTGAACCTAGGGGATAAACTCCAAACTTTAGAATCCCTACCACCCCTGTCTATGGATATCAGCTATTGTCGCTCCAGCCGCCTGATTAAAAACAGAGTAGGCGGAGGATACTATCTTATGGTGAACAACCAAGCTGTCCCAAGTGTTGTGCTACCCAATACCACCCTAACGGATGTCACAAACCCGGACCGCCACCTTTATGATCTCAGCGCTCCTGAAATCACCGAGCCTTCACAAACAAACCAGCAAACAGATGAGTTTGAAGAAATGGAACAAGGTGATCATCCGCCAACACAACAATCAGTCCCGCTAAACCCTTCCAGTAATGCAGCCGGCCCATCCTCCCAACGTCGTCGACGAAGACGACCTGCGACCAACGACGACATTATGGATGCTATCGATGGTATGCAGGCACAGAATGCAGACATGATGCAGATGATGCGTCAAATGCTACAGCAACAGGATGCTCGGAATGCCATAACCGACCAGCGGTTTACTGAGTTGTTTAGCAGATTCGACAGCTTAGACATACGCCAAAGATCACCAGGACCAAGAACCAGAGGTGGAAGGCAGCCTTAGTTGTATTTTTCTTTTCATCTCCATTTTGTATTTCTTTCCCTTAAAACATCGAGGACAATGTTTAGTTCAAGTATGGGGGGGAAACATTATTCTTTCCATTCTCATCTTTGTTTCAAGTATGTACTCTCCCTTTTCATTGTTATTTCCCTATAAAAAAAAAAAACAAAATATTTTTTTAAGTTAAGTCCTGAATGTGAAAAATTTTCTATTATCTATTTCCCTCAACTTTCTTGAGCCATAACAAAAATTTTAACACACCCAATAAGTATAAAGGTTGCTTACTTTATAAAATTTGAGTGAAATCAAAACAAAATCATTACCATAACAACGCTCTGAGAACCGCAATATGTTAGATCAGGATAAGTACCTATTATACCGAACTCCTTGAACTTTTAGTTCTATGGTAACCCCAAGTAGTTTATACAGAAGTCAGCACCATCTTAATAGCAAACTACGTGGAGAGCCGATGAATATAAGTGAATGATCCCCAAAGTAACATGAAATATACGAATATATCAAGAAATGCACTAATTAAATTAGGTGATCCTTACCAGATCATTTAATCTAAAGGTTGCAGATCATGCAAAAGCACAATACGAAAGATCCATTACGAGTTGGTTCAGTAGGAATCTGGTACTGAACTTGGTAGGGCGGACTACGGTTCG
Source organism: Lathyrus oleraceus (assembly GCF_024323335.1). Taxonomy (NCBI): domain Eukaryota; kingdom Viridiplantae; phylum Streptophyta; class Magnoliopsida; order Fabales; family Fabaceae; genus Lathyrus; species Lathyrus oleraceus. The sequence continues at coordinate 395,252,895 of NC_066585.1, forward strand.
ATCCCCCGCAATTTGCAATGGACTGAATAATGAAGTTATCCGACTTATGTACCAGAACTTCTAGCTAAAAGCGGATCATAATCACTAACCGGTTACTCCACTATGTGCGCGAAAAGATAAAGGGCTTAATGTGATTTCGCTAGAATGAAAACGGGTAAAATAAGACTAAAAGAACCAGGATAGCTATCATAGGGTACTTGAACTGATTGGCATAAGGTAGGGTTATCTAAGTTGTAACGGTAGTTGTTGATGTCAAGATTAAACTCAAGTCCTCCTAAACAAAAATCCATTGGCAACCTAGTACGAATTGATGTGTGCTTTAAAATTTCATCTGGCTAAAACTTTTAACAAGTTCTATACTGAATTTTGCTTGAGGACAAGCAAAGAATTAAGTATGGGGGAGTTTGATAACACGAAATTATATCGCTTTTTAAGACTTAATTCAATTAAATTATATTATCATTTACGCTAGTTTATCTCATTTTATCAGATATTATGCAGTATTCCTCTTCTATTTATATCAGGTACCCATTTTGAAGCAAAAGTGAAAAAGGGAAGAAAAGGAGGTGTAAAAAGGAACAAAAAGGAGAGAAAAGGAACCAAAGGCCAAAGCCCAGCCCAAAGCGCACAAGTCACCAATGCTGTGCCTGTGACGGACGTCACAGGACGCGTGACGAGCGTCACGCGAAGTAGCCTTGTGACGGACGTCACACATGGTGTGACGAGCGTCACACCAGTCCACTAGCTTTTTGGCGCAAGTTACGCTCTCAGAAGAATGGAAGTAACGTTGAGGACTTCGTGTCCTATTCCCAAGCCATGAATTTAGCATGCTGAAGACTCGTGGAAAAGAAGAAAAAGGCAGTTAGTAGCACTACTATAAATAGCTACCCTAATCCCTCTCGTTTGCTCTCCTCTCTTTGCCGTTTACACACACCGAAGCTCTGCCGATTTTCTGTTCAAGCTTTTGCTTAGTTTTCTTTTTCCAGCAGAATTAATATTGTTTATTTTATTTATTTCTTTTGCAAGTTTTATTTTCTTCTTCCCTTGCAAATTTACCTTTCCCGTTTTTAGCTTTTAGATATTTTTCGCATAATAGTTTCTACACCGGAAATTATTGTGCAACTTTATACCGGATTTAACCTTACGTTATATTCGAGTTTTTTTTATTTCCTTGATTTAATTTACTGTTTAATTGAAGAATCGAAGAACAAATCCTACCGGCTTGTGGTGGAGTGTTCAAGACCATTGTATTACGCATTCAGGTTCTCTAATTGTTATTTAATATTTAATGTTTTATTCTATTGTTTATTTACATTGCCTGCCTGAAATGAGTCTGTGTATGCATGATAATAATTATTATTTAGTTAGCATGTCTGGCTAATTCGCCTAGGTATCGGTATGTAAAGTAAGCAGAAAAAGGGGTCGAGACTGAGTCGGTCTATTCAAACTTAAAATTAGAATCAATCTTTTTATGGTCTTAACTTACAGGTTTAATAACAAGATTTTTTACAAAAGTAAAGGACATAAAGAAGTTGAAACCAACAGAGCGAGAGTTTGAGGTTTTAACTGGACAGTGTAAGTTAGTCATTAAGTCTATCTTAGGGCGAGAGCAAGTTTTAGAATTAATTAAATTCTGACTTTTTTCCAAAAAGTATTTTTAAAGATTGAATGTGAGGACGAGAGTTAAGCATTTAGATTTAATTGTATGACCTAAGTCAACAGAGCGAGAGTTTGAGATAAGGGTGTTTAAAACGGTCAGTATTTTCTTAAAAAGAGTTTCTGCAATTTTATTGTTTTCAAAATATGATTTTTGACTTAATTATAAGTGACAGCTACATTAATATAAGATCATGGTTTCTTCAACAGAGCGAGAGTTTGAGATAAAACCTTTAACCAATAAAGTTAATCGAAACGATTTATTTTAAGACCGAGAGACCGACAAGGAATTGATTCCCTAGTTTTGACGAACTACATACCGATATCCGTTTTATTAATATTTAATCTAGATATTAGTTTAGTTTTTAGCTTCCTTCCCTAAACAATCAACTATTATTCACCTTAGCTTTACGAAGTAACCTTAGATAACGGTATATCGATTCATAAGTCCCTGTGGGATCGATATCTTTTAAAACTACGCGATAGAACTGTGCACTTGCAGTTTGTACCCCATTCTCGACTCATAAAGTCGCGATCATGTTTGTCAAATGATATATTACACACAGAGAAAATATGTTATTAAGAACCATATGAACAACTTTCATGTTCATAAATAATTCATTTTAAACTTGGAAGGTCATCATTCATTTCAAAACATTATAGGTCATTTTGACCGAAACCCTAATTTTGGATCAACTTCCCAAGGACCTAACTCCTTCATTTTTTATGATTTTGAGGTGAGACCAATTGCATTGGAAATATTAAGATGTCTAATTCAAATGTTATGTTGGACAAAATTTCATAATCCTAAAATAAATACATGTGATAATACAAAACATTATAGGCCACTTTGAACCAAAGCCATTTAATCTTGAAAATGTCCAACTTCAAGTGACCATAACTTTCTCATAAAAAATCCAAATGATGCAAAATTTAAGTCAAAATTGATAATCTTGAAAAGATATACAACTTTTATGTTTGAGGTTTTTCGATTTGAGGGGAACATTTAGGCCCAAATATAGAATTCACATTGAACCTTCATGCACAAGAAATTGGAATGCAAACTACACGTCCATTTCACTTCAGAGTGAGTTCAGCATTCATTTCCATCAGCTTTTGGGACTCACATGCACCTGTACAGGCCCATGCATAAAGCTTCATGCACACGAGTTTGACACTTCATTGCTTGGATCTCAGCTATAAATAAGCACCTTGCCTCATTCAAATTTCATCCTGGAATCTACCTGAAGCTCTGCAGAATTGGAAACCCAACCCTACCAAAGGAATTCTCATTTTTAATTTCTCATTTCAAGTTTAATTTTCAACAAAATCAGTTGATCTTCAATACTAATTCCTTAGCCTTGCATTCACATCATACCTCAAGATCAAACTGCAAGCAAGAGTTGGAAGGAATCATGCTGATCAAAGATGCACATCAAAGGTTCATTGCTCAACCGTTTTGATCCATATCTCACCATATATTGTGATTTGCTTGTGTTTATTTGGTTCTCTGAAGTCCTCGTGTGAGAGGCAAGCCAATGGTGGCTTTGATTTTGTGAATTGATGCATTTCAGATTGAACACCTGAATTTTCCATCTCAGATTTCAACTTCCATAGGGATCTTGAGGATAATCCAAGGTTACAGGGGTGATGTACATCACCCAAGCTTTAATTTGGTATAAGGCACGTGCAATTTGGTTAAGGTTGCAAAACCTGCAACTGGTGGTCGGTTTCTGTTGGCTCACCGGAGAAGACAGTGGTTTCCACGATCTAATCTGAGCCATGCTTTCATTTGACTTTTTTAATTCATTCCATTTCGCGCTAGACTCATGTATATGATGCGCACGCGCCTCTGGTCCGTTGATGTTGTCCACATCAACTAATGAAATGGATCGTGCGTTCCCTGATTTTCCATATTTTTCTAATTTCTGTTTTATTTTCTTTTATTCCATTTATTTTCAAAAATTCATAACTCTTTTATTTAGAATCACAAAAATATGAGACCAATTGCAAATTTTTTCTTTTAAAATCTAGTTTCATAATCTGATTTTTCATTATTTTTGTGATTCCATTTAACATTTTTTGTGAATTATTTTGTTTCTATTAGTTTTTAATTCATTTTAATTACTTTTTGATATTCAAAAATTCCAAAAATATTTTCTTAGCGCATATGGATGATGATAAGTCTATGAAAAATATTCTCATCAATTTCTTAATTGATTTGAGATTTATTTGATATTTTAGTTCATTTGTGTTATTTTTCTAGATTTTTAATTGTTTAAAAATAGTTTATGTTTTCAAAAAATATTGAGAAAATTTGTCAAACCTTGTTTGACCATGTTAGACTTATGATGATTCAATTGGACTTATCCAAGTTGATTTGAATTGAATTTGAAGTTTGACCATACTTTGTTCATTTTATTTTATGTATTATTTTAATTCCAAAAATACCAAAAATATGTTTGACCTTCCTTGACTTCTAATCTTCATTTCACTTCTGTTTACCATTGGTTGATGATGATCCCATTCACATTTGACCATTGTGTTTTGATTATGTCATTTGGATTTTCATTTTGTACATTTCATCTTCATCTATTTTCTTTTTTTTTTCTTTTGGCAAATGAGTTAATGATTTGTGGTTAGCCTTGACATATGAGAGGCTTAACCTTCTTTGATCCAAATAAAATTCAACTTGATCAAAGATCAAGTGAATTGCTTTGTGTCTAAGATAGGTTGCTTCTTGGTCAAGCAAAAAACCTAAAATCCATACAAGGCCTTTCCTTCTTTTCTTTTGGCATGGCAAGTTGTAGGAGCTTGACTTACTAGTCATGATCTCTAACTTGTGTTTATTTGCCTATAGTTTTATTGACCGGCCTCAGATAGGTGTGACTACTACATTAGTCCACTTACGATTGTTTAACATAGCGCTAAATTGCCTTATGGCACACTAACATTAAATACTAACACTAACGTTTAATTCAAGCATTTAATTCTTGCAATTTATTTTAATGCAATTTAATTTCTTGCTCATTTATTCATATTGTCTTTTCCCTTTGCTCATTTGAGCTCATGTTTATGTTTATGCTATTTTTCTTTTGCTCACTTGAGCTCATTATTGTGAATAAATATATTGTGGCTTTGTGCTTGTTTTGTGACTGTTTGTGTGAACCCAATGCAAAGAGGAGAAAAAACTTAAAATTAGGACCTTACCTATTCTTAATGGAGTTCAAGAGCAACTAGGCCTCCTGCCTTTAGAATGCTAAACTTGTTGAAGAGCAACTAGGCCTCATGCCTTTAGAATGCTAAATCTTGAAGGTTGATTTGAAAGGACCCCTAATCTAAACTCACTCTTATCCATTCCTCTTATTGCATTGTGAACTTCTTGATTATTTGTTATTGTGTGATAGGGATTTCAAAGTTGAGATAGTAAGAGGGACCATTGTCATGAATAGCCAAGCTAAGAAAGACAAGCCAAGTGGAGACCCTAGGAGCTTGAATGTTTAATTGTTTTGATTGCTTGTTGCTTGCTAAGTCCAAAGGAAAGGAGCATCTTGAATCATCTTTATGATCTCAAGAAAGGAACTCCAAGGGTTTTATCTATTCTCTCATCTTTCCATGTTTAGGACTAGCCCTTATCTTCTTCTCCCCACTCTAACCCAAGCCAAACTCATTCTGTGCAAACATTGACATTGTTTTCAAAACTAGAAACCTAGGTCATATGCCTTTGATTTTTCAAACTCTTTTCACTAATACTCATTGTAAATGAACTCTAATTCATACTTTGACCTCCTTTTGTGAATACTTCTAATTTATAAATCCAACTCACTTCAAGTGATTTTTGTGGTTCCAATGGCCACCTTTGTTAAAACCTTTTTTCATAAACATTAGTCATTAGGTTTGAGTTATCATAGTGGTTGATGTAAACCTCACTTTATCCTTAGTGATTGGACTATAAGTCTTCCATACTTATTATAGGGTGGATCCCTCACTAGTATGTTGAAGCTCTTCTCACACGGTGGATTGTTGGTTTAGGTTGCGTTTTCTCCCTTTGATAACAAAAGACCTTAAGGCTTTTGGCAAATCAATTCACCATATTTTGAGATTTTTACCCCGAACTACGAGGTTTTGATCCTACCTTTATTGATGGTACGTAGGCAATGGGTTCATCCATTCAAACAACAAAATTGTAAATAATGTATATTCTTTTCTCATCTCCCCAATCATGTTTGCACAAATATTTTCACAAATACCAACCTACTATACACTTTGCAAATAGGGCTCCCTTAGAGTACTAAGGATGTTTTGGGTGCTTAGAACCTTCCCATTGCATAACCAACCCCCTTACCCAGATCTCTGATATTTTTATTAGTTTTTTATTTGATAAAACTTCTCGGTTTTTGTTCGCTTTCTATCCTTTCCTTTGGATAAATAGAAGTGCGGTGGTGACTCGAATTGTATGCTTACTTTTGATTTAGTCAATAAATCTAAAGGTAACGAATACCCCGTTACACTCTACTATTTACTTTCTTTGGTGCTTTATTTGCTTGGTTTATCAAAGGTCAAGGTGGTTGGACCGATGCACAAAGCTTACCATCCCAATGCTTTGCCTTTTCATTTTCCCATGTCCCCAAACCATCATTATGTCAGCCATGATTACTAGCATCTTTCGCTAGAATCGAGGCTGCCAGGCGAATGGTTTTCCCTTTTGGTCTCCCTTCAGCGTTCTCACGTTGGACCAAGGAATGGAGGTCTGGGTTTTATTCAATCCAGGTCCAGCGTCCCATGCTTGGCTTTTTGTTTGGTTTTCTCTTTGAGAGGTTTTGGTTAGCATTTAGGTGTGTTTGTTGGTCCTAGTTTGGCAACTGGTAGCTCGTGGCCCGGTGGAGATGAAGTTAGTTCATCTCCCCCTTAGTAGTGGGTTCGATACCCGTGTGTGGCATGTATAGATTTTGATATACATTTAATTTTATATTTTATTTCTTTTAATCTCTTTTATGCTTTATTCTCATTTCTTCGACATTTATTAATTTCAATATTTATTCCATTGTTTAAACATCGATTGTTTTTTTATGGATTTTGCAATTCCTATGTTATTCGTCCATGATTATTCTTATTGATATATTGATAGCATTTCACCGCGTTTTGGTTAATCGTATATGACATTTCAATTATTGTCAGCATGCGCAAACCGGCTTTGAGCACATTACCTAGATTTTGGTTGTTCCTCAATTTTCATTTGCCTTGCACGTCTTTGCGTTATGTGAATTTGATTCACATTCTTGCATCCCGATTTTAATCCGTGCATGTCCCGAGTTTGTTTCTTTCAATTTAACTTTCGAAGGTCTCGTAAATATGATTTGTGTGTTTGTTGTTTTCTTCACATGGCTTACTCTTGGGCCTTCTTACAATGAGACGATTCTCTTACACCAACACTCATACGTTGCATTGCTTGTTGTATGGGTCCGGCTTAATTATTTCATTATTTTGAATCCCCATTTGACAAAATATACCCCCACTTCCAGGATGTGTAATAATTTTACTGTTTTATTTCTTTATTTGCTTGACTGTTTAGCTAGTTACTAACACAAGAATAAAAAAAACTTCTTTTCAAAAAGGATAAAAAATAATGACTCGATCCAACGTCGAGTATTTTCTCAATAAACAAATCAATCCATTTCTATCCATTCCATTTCTTTCAAACCACTTCATTCAAATCTTTCTCAATCGCTCATCAAATACTTGATCCAACGTCAAGCCATTTTCACAATAAAACTCAAAAAATACTTAATTCCTATTTAAACACTTTTCAATAAAGATGGAAATGGAATGTGGTGGTGTAGGACCCTACTTTTGACCCTAAGATCCCTCATGGCATCATATCATTTGCTCATTGCATTGCCTTAAGGATCATAGAATCTTGGCTCCTTAACCCTTGGGTTGGGACTTGTGTGAGTTGGTTTGAGACCACCAAGCATGCTTGAATTATATATTATTTCTTTTCTTATTTTTTTTACTAACCAAAAGCACAAAAATATGTCACTAACTTGTTTCGTTTTGAAGCTCAAGCAATCATGAGATCCCTTGCTCCTAGGAGGCCCCTATGCTCATTAAAGTGGCCAGATGAAGATGAAAGCAAGCATGACAATGGTTCCCAAATCTCTCAATCATCATATATGTCTCCCAAGTATCTCAATTTTCCAATTTGATCAAGATAAACCAAGGGGCTTGAGGCTTGTTTCCCAAGGAAACCCTAATTCAACTGTGCATTGATTGTGCCTTGCTCATGAAGAAACGTCAACCTATGATCAAATTAAATCAAGGGGAGTTCTTTAATTCATAATTTTATGAATATATGAGCCTATGTGAGTGTCCTCAATCAGTCATTCATCAAGATTTGAAGTTTGGACTTGAGAAGTTGACCAGTCAAGTCATCTGACTATTTTGAGATCCACTGAGACCTAACTTTTGATGTGTTTGTCAAATGAATATGACCCCAAGAGAAATAATGTTCTTAAAAACAATATGAACAACTTTCATGTTCATATAAAATTCATTTGAAACTTGGAAGGGCATCATTCATTTCAAAACATTATAGGTCATTTTGACTGAAACCCTAATTTTGGGTCAACTTCCCAAGGACCTAACTTCTTCATTTTTTATGATTTTTAGGTGAGACAAATTTCATTAGAAAACCTAAGATGTATAATTCAAATGTTATGTTGGACAAAATTTCATAATCCTAAAATAAACACATGTGATAATACAAAACATTATAGGTCACTTTGGACCAAAGCCATTGAATCTTGAAAAAGTCCAACTTCAAATGCCCATAACTTTCTCATAAAAAATCCAAATGATGAAAAATTTAAGTCCAAAATGATCATATTGAAAATATATACAACTTTGATGTTGAAGGGTGTTCCATTTGAGGCTTTCATCATTGAAACAAAAGGGCTTGAAGTTGGTCACTTTTGACAAATTTTTCAAAGGCAAGTTTTGTACCTCAAACTTCATGATCAGTTTTCACAATTTTCCAAACTCCAAATGGATTTTTTCCCAACATAACTTTTGTTCCTTATGTCAAGACCTTTCCAACCATTACTCACATGCCTATGTTTGGAGTTTCTATATGGGACTTTCGAAGAGGGGAACATTTATGCCCAATTATGGAATTCATGTTGAATCTTCATGCATAAGGAATTGCAGTTCAATTTGCACGTCCAAACCTTCTCCAAATGAGCTCAACTTGCAAATCCATCAGCTTTTGGGCCTCACATGCGCCTGTACAGGCCCATGCATGGAGGACCCAAAGCTTCATGCACACGAGTTTGGCACTTCATTGCTTGGATATCAGCTATAAATAAGCACCTTGCCTCATTCAAATTTCAATCTTGAATCAACCTGAAGCTCTGCAGAAATTGAAACCCAACCATACCAAAGGAATTCTCATTTTTAATTTCTCATTTCAAGTTTGAATTTCAACAAAATCAGTTGATCTTCAACACTTATTCCTTAGCCTTGCACTCTTACCATATCTCAAGATCAAATTAAAAGCAAGAGTTGGAAGGAATCGTGCTGTTTGAAGCTGCACTTCAAAGGTTCATTGCTCAACTGTTTTGATCCATATCTCATCATATATTGTGATTTGCTTGTGTTTATTTGGTTCTCTGAAGTCCTCGTGTGAGAGGAAAGCCAATGGTGGCGTTGATTTTGTGAATTGATGCATTTCAGATTGAACATCTGGATCTTCCATCTCAGATTTCTCCTTCCATAGAGATCTTAAGAGAAATCTAAGGTTACAGGGGTGATGTACATGATCCCAACTTTAATTTGGTATAAGGCACGTGTATTTTAGTTGAGGTTGCAAAACCTGCAACTGGTGGCCGGATTCTATTGGCTCACCGGAGAAGACAGTGGTTTCCACCACCGTCCCCACGTGGAACCTCCTTGGCCTTTGGATCTAATTGACACGATCTAATCTCAGCCTTTTGTTTACTTGACTTTTTTAAATACACTTGGCAACGCGTTTGACTGATGATCACCATGCGCGTGCGCTTTTGGACCACTTGATGTGTCCACGTCATTTAATGAAGCAAATCGTGCGCTCCTGATTTTTTCTCTTTTTTTAATTTCTGTTTTATTTTCTTTTATTTCATTTATTTTCAAAAATTCATAACTCTTTTATTTAGAATCACAAAAATATGAGACCAATTGCAAAATTTCTCTTTTAAAATCTAGTTTCGTAATCTGATTTTTAATTATTTTTGTGATTCCGTTTAATTTTTTTTGTGAATTATTTTGTTTTTAATAGTTTTTATTAATTTTAATTACTTTTTGATATTCAAAAATTCCAAAAATATTTTCTTAATACATATGGATGATGATAAGTCTATGAAAAATATTCTCATCAATTTCTTAATTGATTTGAGATTTATTTGATATTTTAGTTCATTTGTGTTATTTTTCTTGATTTTTAATTAATTTAAAAAAGTTTCTGTTTTCAAAAAATGTTGAGAAAATTTGTCAAACTTTGTTTGACCATGTTAGACTTATGATGATTCAATTGGACTTATCCAAGTTGATTTGAATTGAATTTGAAGTTTGACCATACTTTGTTCATTTTATTTTATGTATTATTTTAATTCCGAAAAATACCAAAAATATGTTTGACCTTTCTTGACTTCTAATCTTCATTTGACTTCTGTTTACCATTGGTTGATGTTGATTTCATTTTTTTGATCATTGTCTTTTGTGTATGACATTTGAATATTCATTTTGTACATTTCATCTTCATCTCTTTTCTTCTTCTTTTTCTTTTAGCCAATGATATATGATTTGTGGTTAGCCTTGGCATATGAGAGGCTTAACCTTCTTTGATCCAAATCAAATTCAACTTGATCAAAGATCAAGTGAATTGCTTTGTGTCTAAGATAGGTTGCTTCTTGGTCAAGCAAAAAACCTAAAAGCCATACAAGGCCTTTCCTTCTTTTCTTTTGGTATGGCAAGTTGTAGGAGCTTGGCTTACTAGTCATGATCTCTAACTTGTGCTTGTTTGCCTATAGTTTTATTGACCGACCTCAGATAGGCGTGACTACTACATTAGTCCACTTACGATTGCTTAACATAGCGCTAAATTGCCTTATGGCATACTAATATTAACTACTAGCACTAACTTTAAATCAAACATTTAATTCTTGCAATTTACTTTAATGCAATTTAATTTCTTGCTCATTTATTCATATTGCCTTTTCCCTTTGCTCACTTGAGCTCATATTTTATGTTTATGCTATTTGCCTTTTGCTCACTTGAGCTCATTATTGTGAATAAATATATTGTGGCTTTGTGTTTGTTTTTGTGATTGTTTGTGTGAACCCAATGCAAAAAGGAGAAAGGACTTAGAATTAGGACCTTACCTATGCTTAAAGGAGTTCAAGAGCAACTAGGCCTCATTCCTTTAGAATGCTAAACTTGTTGAAGAGCAACTAGGCCTCATGCCTTTAGAATGCTTAATCTCAAAGTTGACTTCAAAGGACCCCTAATCTAAACTCTTTCTTTGTCCATTCCTATTATTGCATTGTGAACTTTTTGATTGTTTATTCTTGTATGATAGGGATTCCAAACTTGAGATAGTAAGAAGGACCATTGTCATTAATAGCCAAGTTATGAGAGACAAGCCAAATGGAGATCCTTGGAGCTTGAATGTTTAATTATTTTGATTGCTTGTTGCTTGCTAAGTACAAAGGAAAGGAGCATCTGTAATCATCTCTATGATATCAAGAAAGGAACTCCAATGGTTTTATCTCTTCTCTCATCTTTGCATGTTTAGGACTAGCCCTTCTCTTCTTCTCTCCACTTTAACCCAAGCCAAACTCATTTTGTGTAAACATTGACATTGTTTTCAAAACTAGAAACCTAGGCCATATGCCTTTGATTTTTCAAACTCTTTTCATTAATACTTATTTTGAATTGAATCTTAAGTCAACTTTGACTTCATTTTGTGAATACTTCTAATTTGTAAGTACAACTCACTTCAAGTGATTTTTTGTGGTTCCAATGGCCACCTTTGTTAAAACGTTTCATAAACATTAGCCATAGGTTTGAGTTATCATAGTGGTTGATGTAAACCTCACCTTATCCTTAGTGATTGGACTATAAGTCTTCCATACTTATTATAGGGTGGATCCCTCACTAGTATGTTGAAGTTCTTTTCACATGGTGGATTGTTGGTTTAGGTTGAGTTTTCTCCCATTGATGACAAAAGAACTTAAGGCTTTTGATCAAATCAATTCACCCATATTTTGAGATTTTTACCCTGAACTACGAGGTTTTGATCCTACCTTTGTGATGGTATGTAGGCAATGGGTTCATCCATTCAAACAACAAATTGTAAATAATGTGTATATTCTCTTCTCATCCCCCCAATCATGTTTGCACAAATCTTTTTCACAAATACCAACCTATAATACACTTTGCAAAAAGGGCTCCCTTAGAGTACTAAGGATGTTTTGGGTGCTTAAAACCTTCCCATTGCATAACCAACCCCTTACCCAGATCTCTGACATTTTTATTAGTTTTTGATTTGATAAAACTTCTCGGTTTTTGTTCGCTTTCTAACCTTTCCTTTGGAAAAAATAGAAGTGCGGTGGCGACTCGAATTGTATGCTTACTTTTGATTTAGTCAATAAATCTAAAGGTAACGAATACCCCGCTACAGAAAAGTGGCGACTCTGATGGGGACGAAAAACACTTCCTAGTGGGTTTAGCCTACTTTTTGCCTTTGTTGTATTGTATGTTTATATTTATTTTGTGACATATTTTTGTGCAAATTTAGGATGACTGTATTGTTTGTAATGAATGATTTGCTTGATATATCAATTGCTTGTGTGCTTGGTGTTCTCTTGTGAGATGAGTTCTATACCCGAACTCGAGTGCACTTATGATAGGAGAATGGCATAGTCTTGTTGACTTGTGTGGAGTTATTCCATAGCAAGTTGACTTGCAAGCCCATTCACTTGGTGAAGGTCATGTTGGGATCAATAATGTCACACGAGTAGTCGTGGTTAGGCATTACTCTTTCCAATATAGACCTTAGAAGCCAAGGACCTTAGATTACCTAGCCCATCTTGGCCTATTTTAGGACGTAGTGCGAAGGTCGTTCAAGTGTAAGATTTGATACGAATGTTACGCGATACTACACTCATAAGAGTCTCTCTTGAGAATATTTTTGAAATACGAGTAGTCGTTTATCCGATAATATCCGAAAGATGAGATGATGACTATGGGGACCTCTTTTAGCACATGATTGTCAGGTTTAACCATAGTACACTCCCATTGGGTGGTTCCTAACCGAGACTCCATGCTCATGACTTGCAACAAACCTTTGATTCACGGTTGATCCGTTCTCGTATATCCTTAATATCAATGGAACTTGGATGTTGATAAGGTGTAAACCATAATCCACCAAAATGGATGATTGATATTGAGGATGACTTGATCCATCCCATGACCTTTGTATGGCGTGACTTGCTTGATCCTTGAGTGTGATTGTTGCATCCATGCATTCATTTGCATCCATATCATCAACAATGAGAAAATTTTCAAGGAACTTAAGAGGTCTATTTGCAAATTTTCAGACATGGATAAGCAAAGAAGGAATACGAAGAAGTACAGTTTCAGACAACCCGACTTGAAAGAGTTAAGGAGTTTGACATCCTATGTATTAGATCCCTTGGAGTTAAAAGCTCGCCATGGGAAGCTTCTTTCTATTCTTGCTACTCAGGTGGATGAAGGTCTGATGAGTGTGTTGGTGCAGTTCTATGATCCTTTGTACCGTTGCTTCACTTTTCTGGATTTCCAGCTTTTGCCTACACTTGAGGAGTATGCCTATTTTGTGGGTATACCTATCTTGGATCAGTTGCCATTCAGTGGCTTGAAGAGAGTTCCTTCTTCCCAAGAGATTGTTGATCTGTTGCACATAGATGTATCTGATATTGGTGCTCATATGACTACCAAAGGTGGAATTCAAGGCCTCCCATCTGATTTCCTCATTGCCTAAGCTACTTTGTTTGGGAAGACCATGAGTGAGGACACCTTTGAGGCCATATTTGTACTTCTCATCTATGGGCTGGTGTTATTCCCCAACATCGACAATTTTGTCTAGTCTTAATCCCGTTCCGACTCTGTTGGGTGACACTTATTTCTCTTTGCATATGAGGAATGCAAAGGGTGGTGGTACCATTGTGTGTTGTTTACCTCTTTTGTACAAGTGGTTTATTTCGCACTTGCCTCAGACGCCTGCCTTCAAGGAGAACAAAGGATGTCTACGGTGGTCTACGAGACTCATGTATCTCACTAATGATGATATATTTTGGTATAACTGTGTGTATAATGGTGTCCAAATTATTGAATCTTTTGGTGAATTCTCTAATGTGCCTCTTCTTGGTACATGTGGTGGAATTAACTACAACCCTATTTTGGCTCGCCGTCAGCTTGGGTTCCCCTTAAAGGATAAACCTAATAACATTTTGTTAGAAGGTGTGTTCTTTCAGGAGGGTAAAGATCCCCAGAACTTGAAGGGCAGAATGGTCCGCGCTTGGCGCTAGATTCATAGGAAGGGAAGGAAAGAGCTTGGTCCGAAGAATTGTATTGCTTTGGAACCCTAAACCTCTTGGATGAGGAGGAGAGCTTCTGAGTACTGCATGCCCTATGATTATCCGAGACCTACACCTATGGTTGTGGTTGGGCCTTCAACCCTCCCTAACCAAGGAGTAGAGGAGTTGAGAGATGAAGACCGGTCACGTGCTTGGGTCCGTGAGCGAGAGGAGCTACTTCAGCAACTCAGAGATAAGGATGCTATGATAGAATTTCTAGAGCATCAGATTATTGATGAGCCTGATGATGTGGTTACTTCTCTTCTTCCTCAGTCGTCTAGGTTTTGGAAGAGGAAGTATGATCGACTTGCCAAGGAAAAGGAAGATATGGAGGCAACCTATGAGAGAGAGGTGAAGAGGCTTCGTGCAGCTTATCTTCCGGTCTCGAGAGCTTTGGACGATTGCTTCTAGGGTTCCATAGGATGATTATTTTCCTTCTCTCTTGTATTGTATTCGGTTACCAAGACTGTACTTCTTTGGTGTAAATTTTTTTCCAAATACTATTGCTATGAATATTTCATTATATGTCTAAAAAGATTGATATTTCCAAATATTTGCAAGTAGATCTCTATAAAGTTCCTCTGATAAATATAAAATCATATGCACAAGCATTGGATGCATCATATGCATAAGCAGGTTTTGTTCAGAGCTTCTTGATCAGTGGTCTAACTCTTTGTTCTTCATTTATTTTGAAGACAAGCTGACGCACCGGTATAAAACCAAGGCAAATCTACCAAAGTTGTTGGATCATCTTGAGAAAGAGAACCGTGAACTGAAGGAGGAAGTAGCTAGGCTGACTGCCGTGATGGAGTTAGTGCTAGTTGCTCAGAGCCAATCATCTCCAACACCTGCAACTCCTCCCGCGAGGACGATTATATCAAAGGTAGCATCCTTTACTGTGCCTGCCGCCACTACTCATTTTGCACCGACTATGCCAGTCGGGTTTCCTTGGGGGATGCCCGCAAACTTCGTGCCTGAAGGTCTCGCTCCTACCTTCGCTTCTCTGCCGGCATCTAGCCCGGTCCTTGCTGTGCCACCTGCCGTTGTGCACATGTTACCTACAGTCAAAGACACCATCTACCATTCTAAGCCATCTGAGGCCCCAGATTTCTATGAGAAGATGGACGCCATGAATGACCAATTCCTTGAGTTGCGTAAGGAACTGGAGACTCTAAGGGGGAAAGGCCTCTTCGGTAAATTTGCTGCTGAGTTGTGCCTTGTGCCCAACGTTAAAATCCCTATCAAATTCAAAGTGCCTGACTTTGAAAAATATCAGGGAAACACTTTCCCTCTCAGCCATTTTGTTATGTACGCACGCAAGATGTCAACATAGACAGAGAATGATCAACTTCTCATCCACTATTTCTAGGACAGCCTGTCTGGTTCCGCACTCAGATGGTATATGGGTCTGGACAGCGCGAACATCCGCTCCTTCAATGACCTTGGCGAAGCTTTCGTCAAGCAATACAAATATAATGTTGATATGACTCCTGATAGGGACCAGCTGAGGGCTATGTCCCAGAAAGAGAAGGAAACATTTAAGGAGTACGCCCAGAGGTGGCGTGAGTTGGCCGCTCAGATTATGCCACCCCTCGAGGAGAAGGAAATGACCAAGATCTTTTTCAAGACCTTGATTTCATTCTATTATGAGAGGATGATAGCTAGTGCTCCCTCGGACTTCATCGAAATGGTGAACATGAGATGGAAAAGTGTTATCCCCTAAAGACCAAGGTGAAAGACCTTGTTAAAAGTGGGATTTTGTTTTTCGAGGACGTAGGTCCGAATGTCAAGAAGAACCCATTGCCCGAGCATGGGAAAGCTGTTGTGAACATGGTCTAGGGTTGCCCTGGCAAGTATAAACTCCTGTATGTCAGTCATATCAGGCAATCTATGGTCGAGATGCACAGACTGTTATGTGGATGCAGTCATTATGAACATGACCATGACAGGTGCCAGGTGTGCACTGTCAATGAGAGAGGATGCCGCCAAGTCAGGAAGGACATCCAAGAGATGCTGGATCAGGGTATGATTGAGATACTTCAGAATCGTAACGAGGATGAAGTCGATGTAATTTCGCCTGTTTTCAGAATACTAGAACCTGTTGTTGTCAAGTATGATGGCAGCAAGAAGAAGGTTTCTCCATCTCTTATAATCAAGCCAACAAGCCCTGTCCCGTACTCTTCAGATAAAGTTGTTCCTTACAGATATAACACAGTTGCGTTAGAAGATGGGAAGGAGGTGTCGTTGCCCTCCACTTCTGTTGTGAGTATATCAGATGTCAGTGGTGTGACCCGCAATGGTCGTGTTTTCTCGGCGCCGTCGAAACCCCAAGATGACATGAGAAGAGCTACTGTTGTTAATTCAGCCGGTCCTGTGGGGACTTCTTCGAATCCGACACTTGTTGTGAAGGGTGTTGACCCTGCTATTGTTGTTAAAGCTCTTGTCCCTATTGGCCAACATGGCATTCTGAAAGAGGACTGTGATGAGATGATGAGGCTCATCAAGAGGAGCGAGTACAATGTTGTTCATCAGCTGCTTCAAACTCCGTCAAAGATATCTGTCCTATCTTTGCTGATGAATTCTGAGCCACACCGCGAAGCTTTGCAGAGAGTGTTGGACGTGGCATACGTGGATCACGATCTCACAATTGAACAGTTTGATAGCATTGTTTCAAACATAACTGGTTGTAACAATTTGAGCTTTTGCGATGCTGATCTTCCTGAGGAGGGAAAAGACCATAATTTGGCTCTACACATTTCTATGAACTGCAAGGATGATGCCTTGTCTAATGTGTTGGTAGACACAGGATCATCGCTAAATGTGTTGCCGAAATCCACTTTGGCCAAACTTTCTTACCAGGGGCCTCCCATGAGGCAAAGTGGAGTGGTAGTCAAGGCTTTCGATGGATCGAGGAAAACTGTGATTGGCGAAGTTGAACTCCCAATCAAGATTGGACCTAGTGATTTCCAGATCACTTTCTAGGTCATGGATATTCACCCATCATATAGCTGCTTGCTTGGCAGACCATGGATTCACGAGGCAGGCACCGTGACATCCACCCTACACCAAAAGTTAAAATTCGTCAAGAATAAAAAGTTGGTGGCGATAGTGGGAGAGAAGGCTCTCTTGGTTATCCATTTGTCTTCCTTTTCCTATATAGACATTGAGGATGAGGTTGGGACTCCGTTCCAAGCCTTATCTATTGCTGAGCCTTCAAGGAAATGACCTTCTTCATTTGCTTCCTACAATGATGCGAAGCTGGCCATTGAGCATGACGCAACTACTGGTTTAGGAAAAATGATTAAGCTGGAAGATAATAAATCCCGGGCTGGAATAGGGTATTCTTCAAGAATTTTGAATGAGCGTGGTTTGTTTTAGAGTAGTGGTTTCATCCACACTGTTGAAGACCAAGAGGCTGCTGCCATAGTGGAAGATGATGCAGAGGAAGATCTGGGCAACTTTGTCATCACTGGAGGAATTTGCAATAATTGGGTCGTTGTTGATGTTCTAACAATTATCCACAAGTCCACGTAATGTGTTCACTTTTGTTTAAAAACCCTTCTCCCATGCCAAAAGGAGAAGTGATGACATTGTTGGCACATTAATACAATGATATTCATTCAAAAGTTACATGTTAAATGTTTGTTTTTCCAAATTATTTTCCCTTTTTGCTTTTTGCATGAAATTGGTGATCACCATAAAACCCTAAAAAGAGAATAAAATCAATCTTTTCATCTGCATAATGATTTGCCTTGCTTGAAATCGAAAATCTCTTTTATATCCAAAATTATTATGCAGGTTGATCAAACCCATTGAACATAATGATCCAACACCATCTCCCAACTTTGAGTTCCCTGTATTTGAGGCCGAAGAAGATGATGTTGAAGAGATTCTTGATGAGATTACCTGTCTGCTTGAGCACGAAAAAAAGATCATTTAACCGCATCTTGAGAATCTGGAAACAGTCAACTTGGGGTCTGAAGATTGTGTTCGTGAAGTAAAGATTGGGGCACTCTTTGAAGAGTCTGTTAAGAAGGGGTTGATTGGGTTCCTACGAGAATACGTCGACGTCTTTGCATGGTCGTATGAAGATATGCCTGGTCTGGATATTGATATTGTGCAACATTTCCTGCCTTTGAAGCCTGAGTGTGTGCCTGTGAAGAAGAAGCTCAGAAGAACTCATCCTGATATGGAAGTGAAGATTAAAAAAGAAGTTCAAAAGCAAATTGATGCGGGGTTTCTGGTGACTTCTACATATCCTCAATGGGTGGCCAATATTGTGTCCGTGCCTAAGAAAGATGGAAAAGTCCGAATGTGTGTGGACTATCGAGACTTGAATAAAGCTAGTCCGAAAGATGATTTTCCTCTACCACATATTGATATGTTGGTAGATAATACGAACAAATTCAATGTCTTCTCATTTATGGACGGATTTTCCGGTTATAACCAGATTAAAATGGCACCCGAGGATATGGAGAAGACAACATTCATCACACCTTGGGGAACATTCTGTTATTGAGTGATGCCCTTCGGTTTGAAGAATGCCGGAGCCACGTATCAACACACTATGACTACCTTGTTTCATGATATGATGCACAAGGAGATCGAGGTGTATGTTGATGATATGATTGCGAAGTCCAGAACGGAAGTTGAACATGTAGAGCACTTGTTGAAGCTTTTTCAGCGTTTGAGGACGTTCTAACTCCGCCTAAATCCGAACAAGTGTACATTTGGAGTCCGTTCCAACAAGTTATTGGGCTTTATTGTTAGTGAAAGAGGTATTGAAGTTGATCCTGCCAAGGTCAAAGCAATACAAGAGATTCCTGCGCCCAAAACTGAGAAGAAAGTCCGAGGTTTTCTTGGTCGCTTGAATTATATTTCCAGATTTATATCCCACATGATTGCAACATATGCGCCTATATTCAAGCTCCTCCGGAAAGATCAGTGTCATGATTGGATAGAGGATTGCCAAAAAGCCTTTGACAGTATCAAAGAGTATCTGTCTGAGCCTCCGATTCTATCTCCGCCTGTGGAAGGGAGACCATTGATTATGTATTTGACCGTGCTTGATGACTCTATGGGTTGTGTATTGGGTCAGCAAGATGAATCAGGGAAGAAAGAATATGCGATATACTATATGAGTAAGAAGTTCACTGATTGTGAGTCTCGATAATCAATGCTTGAGAAGACATGTTGTGCTTTGGCTTGGGCTGCTAAGCGCTTACGCCAGTATATGTTAAATCATACAACTTAGTTGATATCCAAAATGGATCCAATCAAGTATATCTTTGAGAAGCCTTCATTAACTGGGAGGATTGCCCATTGGCAGATACTATTGTCTGAGTATGAGATTGAGTATCGAGCTCAAAAAGCTATTAAAGGTAGTATCTCGGCTGACCATCTGGCACATCAGCCAATTGAGGATTATCAGTCTGTTCAGTACAACTTCCCTGATGAGGAGATTCTGTATTTGAAGGTGAAAGATTGCGATGAGCCTACGCTCGATGAAGGGCCATAGCCTGGTTCCCGATGGGGCATGGTGTTTGATGGCGCTGTTAATCAGTATGGAAATGGTATTGGGGGCAGTGATTATTACTCCTCAGGGCACACATTTTCCTTTTACATCAAGGCTAACTTTCAAATGCACGAATAATATGGCGGAGTATGAGGCCTGTATTATGGGTTTGGAAGAGTGTATTGATCTTAGGATCAAACATCTTGATGTTTATGGTGATTTAGCCCTTGTTGTTAATCAGATTAAGGGTGAATGGGAGACGAATCAGCCTGGCCTCATCCCATACAGAGATTATATGAGGAGGATTTCAACTTTCTTTACTGAGGTTGACTTCCATCATATTCCTAGAGATAAGAATCGAATGGCAGATGCTCTTGCTACGCTTGCTTCTATGATTATGGTGAAATTCTGGAATGAAGTCCCCAATATCATTGTGATGCGCTTGGATAGACTAGCTCACGTGTTTGTAGTTGAAGCAGTAAAAGATGATAAGCCATGGTATTTTGATATCAAGTGCTTTCTCCAGAGTCAGATTTACCCGCCTGGGGCATCTGTTAAAGATAGAAAGCCTTTGAGGAGATTATCTGGCAGTTTCTATCTCAATGGTGATGTGCTTTATAAGAGGAATTTTGACATGGTTCTGCTCAGATGCGTGGATAGACACGAAGCAGACCTGTTAATGACTGAAGTCCATGAGGGTTCATTTGGTACACATTCCAATGGACATGCCATGACTAAGAAGATGTTGAGAGCAAGCTACTATTGGCTAACAATGGAGTTTGACTGCTGCAGATATGTGAAGAAATGCCATAAGTGTCAGATTTATGCGGATAAGATTCATATTCCCCCAACACTTCTGAATGTTATTTCCTCACCATGTCCTTTATCCATGTGGAGAATTAACATGATTGGCATGATAGAGCCAAAGGCGTCAAACGGTCACCGTTTTATTCTCGTAGCAATTGATTACTTCACCAAGTGGGTTGAAGCGGTATCGTATGCGAATGTGACCAGGCAGGTGGTTGTGAAGTTTATCAAGAATCAACTTATATGCCGATATGGCGTGCCAGAGAAGATCATTATTGATAATGGATCTAACTTGAACAACAAGGTGATGACAGAGCTGTGTAGCGAGTTCAAGATTGCACATCATAATTCTTCTCCCCATAGACCCAAGATGAATGGGGCTGTTGAAGCTGCTAACAAAAACATCAAGAAGATTATCCAGAAGATGGTTGTTATGTACAAAGATTGGCATGAGATGCTGCCATTTGCTTTGCATGGCTATCGTACATCTGTTCGCACTTCAACAGGGGCAACCCCTTTCTTTCTTGTATATGGCATGAAGGTTGTGCTCCCCGTGGAGGTTGAGATTCCATCAATGAGAGTCTTGATGGAAGCCAAGTTGACTGAGGCTGAATGGGTTCAGAGTCGTTATGACCAACTGAATTTGATTGAAGAGAAGAGATTGACTGCCATGTGCCATGGTCAGTTATATCAGCAAAGGATGAAGAAAGCCTTTGATAAGAAGGTCAAGCCTCGTGTATTCCGAGAAGGTGACCTCGTGCTCAAGAAAGTCTTGTCTTTCGCGCCCGATTCCAGGGGCAAGTGGACTCCAAACTATGAAGGTCCATATGTTGTTAAGAGAGCCTTTTCAGGCGCTGCTTTGATACTTACAACTATGGATGGGGAGAATTTCGCTCGTCCTGTGAATTCAGATGCATTCAAGAAATACTTCGCCTAAAATAAAAACAGAATAGCTCGCTAAGTTGAAAACCCGAAGGGGCGACTTAGGCAAAAACGAGCGTCTCGGTGGATTGAAAACCCGAAAGGGCGGTCCAGGAAAAAGTTAGAGACATAAAAGAATAAATATATATATCCCGCTAGATTGAGTACCTTACCGTGGGGCAATCTAGGAATAAATTAGGGATTTGTCAAGTAACTGCATCTTGACAAGACTTTGTTCTACAAGCTGTCGTTTGTCAAAGATTCTCGCTCAGTCATCGTCAACTGAAGCTTCAAATACATTGGATTCAGAGTTGGTGGAGAAATGGTCATTATGTTCAATGTAGCCCTTTTTCCAATATATACCACCAATTTCAAATTTGTAAAGATCCATGGAGTCTTGCCATTTGCGAACTACCATTCTATCAAATAAATTTGAGCCTTTATCCAATTCTTTGCACTCTTCTTTGTTTCTGCTTAACAAATGTTTGCATGTTTTAATTGATAAATATCATTGTTTCAAACAAATAAAGTTTTTATAAACTATTTTTAAACAAAGTGAACATTCACCATGACTGAAAGGATAATTGGAACGTCTTCAGTGCTCTCCCAAGGATAGTACGATTTCCAAAAGGGTAAGACATTTGTTCATATTTCTGGCATGTTCGTATACTCTTCATCATCTTTTAGGTTGTCTCCTTATTGAGCACAGAGGAAGGAAATACATCATCAAGTCTCCAGGGAATCGGGAGTTTTGGCCATGATCTTCTTAGAAATGTGTATACCTCTAACATCCTCAACTCCCTAGTGAGTCTGAGTCTAGCATTTGTGTTTTATCAATTATATGGTTGTCATCCCTTGAGTGGACTGACCTAAAATCCCTTATAGATTAATAAAAGTTGATATTCTATCTATTCACGAGGAAGTTGGTCTTCCCCCAGCATAATTGGAAATCTCCAGCACAATGAGCAGGAATTCCCAGCATGAGTGGAAGTCCTCAGTAGGTTGGCTTGCAGCTTCTCCCCGGCGGGTTTGCCTACAACTCATCCCTAATAGGTTGCTTAAAGCAGACTTTCCCCAGTTGGGCTACCTATAGTCTATCCTCAGTGGAGTTGCCTGATCAGAACCTGGTATTTTGTTTTCCCCTCCATATTTAGAAAGTTTCCTCCTAGCAGAGCTGGTGGAGAAGATGTTGTGTCCATCCCCAGCGGAGCATTTGGTTCTCTCTCCTCTTAGTAGAGATGTCTCTTCAGCAGATAAGAGGAAGTATGTTGATTATTGGAATTTCTGTTTGGTGGTTGTTCCCCACAGAGTTTCATATCATCCCTTGATAAGTTCCCCAGTAGAGTTTATTCTACAACGGAATCTTATCTGTGTTGAGCTCCCCGGTAGAGTTTCCTCTATGATGGATCTTTTGTCTGTTCAGTAGCAAATCCCTGGCGGTGACTCTGTAGCTTCCCCAGCGGAGCAATTTGTTCCTTCTCCCGGTGGCAGAAATGTTTCTTCAATGATTAGAAGAGAGTGCTTGATTGATGTATTTCTGTTTGGTGGTTGTTCCCCACAAAATTTCATATTATTGCCTGATAAGATCCACTGTAGAGTTCTTCTCTGGAAGATCTTATCAATATCTCTGCATGTTCCCGAGAATTGTTGGAAGATCCCCGACAGTTGGTAGCTATGACCTTGTGCTGATCCCCGACAGCGGTCTCTGATCCTCAGTAGTGGTCTTTGTCTCCAGCAGTGATTGGTGTTTCCTGGTATTTGATGCTCCCCACCAGATTGGATTTTCTCCTGTGGGTCTGGCCTTATCTCTTGAGATGTTATACCGGATGTCCGTCCATTGATTTATCGGACCTGTTTGTGTTAGATATGTCTGTTTGTCAGCATTAATCATACATAAACCACGCATATACATGCATAATTATAGCATTCAAATATTCATGTTGCATTCTTTGGCATATATCCTTGCTTGTTATCTCCTGCTATTGGTGAAATGTTCTTCCCCAAGCAGATGTTTGTGTCTGATCTCTCCATATAGAGTCAGCCCCATAGGCAGAAAGTGTCTATCTTTCTTTCTTCATGCCCCACTGAGTTATGTCCTCGTGGATGATTATTGTTTCAGTTTCCTCCCTAAATATGCATTGGGATGGAATTACTCCCCTGAGTTATATCCTCATTAGGTTGAGTCTTGTTTGATTGTGTCTCACTAGTTTGTTCCTAGATTGACTCCTTTCTTGTTTTTCCCCTGCAGTTCCCTGTGGTTAGGTTGTTTAATTACTCAGTAACCAGTAAATTGTCCACCTTTCCCCAGTGGATTTCTGTGGCCTTTTACTCAGTAACCGGTAGTTGTAAGTCCTATTTATGTGGTTTTCTACCCAGTAACCGGTAGATGTAATCCCCTCTTTGTTGGTTATCTTTATCCAATATTCGGTATTGATATTCCTTCATTTTTTAGTACACCACCTAGTAACCGGTGATATATCTCTCGGATGATTGCTTTTGTCAAGCAATTTATCCCCAGCGAGTCATCTTTCATTTACCCTTTGTTTGGTAATGATTGTTTCTCCTTTGGATTGGTCATCATTTTATACCTAGTAATCGGTATCCCGATGTCCTTTATTTTAGGTCGATTTATCCTTTATTAACCCAGTAACCAGTTGTGGATAGTCTTCCATGCGATTATTGTGAGCAAATTCTTTACTTTGAATAAGTTTTGAATGATAGCAAATTGTGTGATCATTGTCTAATTGTTGGTTGTGCATTATTTTACATGTTTCATTTGTGTTTTTAGCCTATACTATTGTTTCGTATCTATACATAAAGATCCACATTGATACATTTCTTAAAAGAACTCATAAAAACTGTTTTGTGTCAGTATGTATCGATACATGTTCATCTGCATCGATACATAAATTTGTTTTAAATCACAAAACGTTTTTGCTTCAGTATGTATCGATACATACGAGCTTTGTATCGATACATGCTTAGTTAAAATGTTCTGTGTATCGATACATACGAGCTTT
Source organism: Lathyrus oleraceus (assembly GCF_024323335.1). NCBI lineage: Eukaryota > Viridiplantae > Streptophyta > Magnoliopsida > Fabales > Fabaceae > Lathyrus > Lathyrus oleraceus. The sequence goes on from NC_066585.1 coordinate 395,277,464, forward strand.
GTATCGATACATGCTTAGTTAAAATGTTCTATGTATCGATACATACGAGCTTTGTATCGATACATGCTTGTATTAATTCTCTAAAATTAATCAAAGCTACAGTATGTATCGATGCATAATCTTTTGTATCAATACATAATTCTGTTTTGTCTACTAACAGCTTCTGTCTTTCACATATAAGAAGTATTTTGACAGCTCAGTTTAAAAACAACGAATTCAGAAGTGAAAAACAGTTGAACACAAATCAAAGGAGTGTGTAGCAACAATTGTTTTGAGCAGTTAGAAATCTGAAAGAGACTTCATCTTCTTCATCTTCTCAATCTCTTTTCTTCAAGAACATCAACACATAATCATTCTTGTTCTTTGGATTAAAGGATTCACGAGATAACGTTCAGTGGAACGATCAAGGATCTAGCTGAGGTATTCAATGGAATGATCGAGGATCTAGCTGAGTTGAAGGTTGAAGGGGGTTTCGAGGAAAAACCAAATGGTTTGTCCTTCAAGAACTGGAGTGTTCTTGCGGGTTCGTTAGTCACGTTTGCAGAACAGATTCAGCCGTAGCGTAGTGTCACATTACGCGAAAAACCGGCGGGAAAACAAAACAACAGAGTCGCCACCGTGCGTTATTTATCCCAAAAGAGGGAAAGGAAACGCTCGAAGTAAACCTGGGAAAGACATGGTCTCGCGATCAAAGAGAATGGGATCGGGAGTCGGTTATGCGAAGGGAAGGTATTAGCACCCCTACGCATCCATCGTACTCGACGGGATCCACGCACAAAAGGAAGGAAAATGGTTGCTAAACACTGCTTAAACAAACAAACACTAGCTGAAAGAGACACAAGGAAACAAACAAAACTGACTCGGCAGGATATCGCATCCTGGGCCTACTTAGTCTATCAAGCATAGACATCAGAGTCGAAGTAGTTCGGACGGGGGAAGCACATGCTCGCTAGGATGTCGCATCCTATGCATACGTATCTTCTTGGACTAAGAAGAATCAGAGCATCCGTAGCTCGGCTCACGCACGCCAAACAAAACCACACAAACACGGGCAAACATGGAACCCGAATGCCAATCGCTGGACTTATATCAGCTTCCGAACCAAACACACCCACACTGGAAACCAGATGCCACTTGATGGACTTATACCAGACTCCAAGCACACAACAAGAGGATACGGAATGCCAATCGCTGGGCTTACATCCATCTCCTAACACACACAAGACAAAACAAAAAGGGCGCCCGGAGAGATCTGCTCATCTCCTGCCTACGTACCTCATCTGGTATGAGGATCAGGGCGACGTAGTTCCCCTACGCAGGGACACATGACTAGCCTAACCAGATAACAAAGGGAGACACAACTAGGGAGACTACGACTCGAGCCTAGATGTTATCATGCATAATCATCCCTAAGTCAAGGTTGCTATCTAACTTGCACAAGGAGCAAGCTAAACCTAAGCACAGGAAAAATCAAACAATCACAAATAGCACACACTATATACACACATAGTGAGGCTCAAACAAGGGTTAGGCTGCAAGAAGCAAGCCAACTGTATCAGGGTGATGTTAGCTCTTAACCCTAACATTGAGAGTTAGGGTGAAGCAGATGAAAGGTGAGTGAAGATGAGACTTCACAGCTCTTATCCCTGGCCTGGGAGAGCTTCAGACAATGAAGTGTGGGTCCAGAAAGTGGGAACCCTTCTACACTTATGACACTGACTCAACATAGATCTTGGGGTTAATGTCCACAAGGCATCAACATGTGATGTGAGCCAAGGGACGACTCAACAGAATAGCAGGAGATGGATTGCACATCTCTTGTGTCTGCCAATTGCCTTATCAAAGGTCTTTTCCTGCTTGGGGACAAAAATAAACAAGCACAAACATTGCCTCTTAAGGAGGACTTCAGACAGGTGCCTGGCCAAGTAACAGGCCAGGTCTTCCAGACTACATGGAGAAGAGATCATTATACCTCAATGATCAATGCTAGCAAGCAAAGCAAACACAAGTTCACAAGGGAACTATAGCAACTAAGGTACCTGAAATCAATCCAACATAATAAGTACACCAGACAAACAAAAAGCAAACAGACAATTACAAGTCCATAGCACAAACAGATAACAAGCACCAATGCACAAAGGTGCAAGCCACAAGGCATAGGCCTAAGACTCAATGCCTACAAAACAAACTCAAAGTTAGTCATAAACAAGCTATAAATCAACTCCAATCGAGTGCACATCATCAAGTATAAGCAATTGTGCTCTTTGACCTGAAACAAAGCTCAAACATTAAGCACTAACCACTAGGACAAGGCCTAGGGTCAAAATGGGAGCAATAAACCAAAACAGAACATGAAACTTATCAAAAATCAAGATCAATCAAATAAGAATCAAAACCAAGTGGTCTCACATTCATATCATTCACCAACATCATTTCATGAAGCAAAGAGTACAAAGCATGCAATTTAGAACCCCATAGGACCCAACAGAAAGATCCAATTCAAATCAACTCACAAACATTTCAATAAATCCCCAAAAAATTCATGGTCAAACAGCATTCATAACATGACATACACACCAAATTTCAAGTCATTTGGACCAAGGGAAGCAAGTCAATTAAATTCCACAAGTCAAAACAAGTTCAAACAAGCTCATACAAGGCACCAAAACATGTACCAACTTCAAGCAAGCATAAAACAGAATTGGCATAAGATAAATGAATGAAACCAAAGCCATGGCAAACCTCAAGATGTCTATAATACACATGCCAAATGTCAAGTCCATCCAATAAACCACAATAATTTCACAAAACATATGAGATCATGACTCACAAAAGGTTCACAATTGGTCAAACAGAAGAGAAATTCTCAATCAAATAGTAAATGCACTCAAAACTTCCAGGAAAATTCACAAGCATTCTCAACATCCAGAATATTCAACATGCAAAAATTTAGGTCATTTTGAGTTCATATGGCATGGAAACAAAAATCATGAAGTTGGACATGAAATGGTGTGACACAAATTGTCACACATCCAAAGATCATAGCATATCTCACAATCCATGAACTCAAAAATCACAAACTATATACCAAAATGCTCCTCAAGGTGTCTAGATTATGCATACAAAATTTCAGCTCCATCCAATTAAGCATCATTGTTTCATGAGCAAAATATCAAGCAAGGTGCAACAAATGACATGTATGAGCAAACCCTAGCCAAAACAGAAATCCACACGTTCACAATTTCCATAAAAATCATCAAAAAATAGTAGACATGGCAAGGATCATGATAGAAAAAACCTCATATTAATTGGACAAATATTGAATGAGTTATGAATTATTTAGTGGCATGAAAAAATAAAAAAAAAGGTGAACAAGGCATGATGAACATGTGAAATATGAATGAAATAAATTGCCAAAGCCAAAGGAGAAAATGTCTCCACCCGGAATCGATCTATGTTTCAATTCAAAACTGGCGCCACTTAGCAAAACGCGGCGTTTAACTTATACACATGGCAAGGCGTGATAGGCTACATGGCTTAGAAACACTATTTTCATGCAGAAACACGGGAACAAGGATCAAATGGCATTCTGGAAATGGATTTCTAGGGTTCATGCACGCGTTCATCCAGTTCATCATCATCATGAACTTTTTGTCACCAAAATTAGCAAACAACATACCATTCGACTCGTCTCTCAACCTACATCATCAATCTAACCATAATTTGACCTAATTCTAATCATGTTGAACGAATCGATCCAAGAAAGTTTTCACAACCAAACTTAAAATCGTGATAACTTCCTCAATTCTTGATGAAATTCAAATCTACAAGGTTCAGTACACTCGGCATGGCACGATCTATAGAAAGCACATCAATATTTCAAGAATTATAGGATTCGAGATCTGACCTCTATGAAGATGCAGATGTGAAATCACAGCTTTCAAGTCTCCAAAGGCAAAAACAGATGATCAATGATGCTTAGGTTGATGAATGAGTGAAAGACTTTAGCTCAATTGCCTTGAATCTTGCTCCAATTTCCAAATGCCATTGATGGAGCTTCTTGCTACAGTCCTCGATTTGGCTCAACAGTGGCTATTCCTTGCTTCAATTCAACTCCAATAAGCTTGTGTATGTTGGAACAACAAAGATCAATGCAAGTTCTATGAAGATTTTGCAGAAAAATGAGAGAAAAAGTTTTGAGAGAATTGTGCAATTCTTGATCTAGATCTGTTCAAATGAGATGTTAATGATGAATTCAGTTAGGATTAACTATTTATATGTGTTGTTAATCAACTTTGTTAATCAAGCTTAGCCAAAACCAAAGTGATTAGTGAAAATGCAAGTTTATGTGTAATTGGCCAAAATAACCTCATGTATGCAATGCCTTGCTACAATACACAAATTCCTTGCCAAACACACTCCAAATTTCATTTAAGACCAAATTCAAGTGGAATTATGTGTGGAAAATGCATACTTTTGAAAGTCACTTTTTTTCCTCTCTTTTTTAAATTCAAGTCACTTGAAAAATGCCATTTTGATGTGATGACTTTTGGTGAAATACAATGAATGATTTGGATAGATCATGTCAAATGGAGATTGTAGCAAAAAACCCCACTCAATTTGGCCAAATGGTGTGAAAGTTATCCCACTTTGAAGTTCAAAATTTCTTGACAATGATTTGATCATAACTTGCCAACCACACATGAGAAATGGATGTTCTTGGACTTTTTGGAAAGGTGAGATCAAGATCTTCAACTTTCATGTATGATGATGTAAATTTGAGGAGAAGACCTTTCCATTTTTGGCAATTTGAAATTACAGGTCACTTACTATTTTTGGAAACTTTTCTTCTGACCTCAAATTCTTCAATGTTGATCTTTGACATGTCAAATGAGACTTGTATGGACATGAATGAGGCCTTTCAAACCATCTCCCACCTTCAAATCCATGAATTCAGGCACAGTTGACCACAGTTGACTTTCTAGGGTTTCAGATGAAATTCAGCTTGACTGTTGAGCTTTGATCATCCAATCTTTGGCCAAACCCCTTCAAAATGATCCCTAAATCATATGAACATGTTGAACCAATCCTAGGGCTTTACTTCAATAGGAATTGCACAATTTTGCTTGCTTGACTGATTCTCCTGATCATCTTGACCTAATCTTGTCTGATGACTTGCACTTGGGCAAATGGACAATGCAATGCTATGCAGTGGACTATGTAATGTTAATGACCTAATGATGAAAATGAATGTACAAAATGGGAGGTGCAAATTTGAGGTGCTACACGTAGGGTTTGGAAATTGGGTAATTTCGCAAACAGGTCGTGGAACCGGTGAATTGTTTGCAATCTCTTGCAGGAAATTCTTGATCGAGCTCAGATCAAGTGGAGGTTTTATACAAGAAGAAGATCTTGGGATTTAGATTTCTGTCTTTGTATTGTAACCTTGTATCAACGAATTCGGCATTATTGATTATAACAGTTCTCAATTTCATTTGAAATTGAGAGGGAGACGTACCCACACGCGAGGACGACAGTGGGGAACTTCCTTACCAAATCTCTGCGTATCGTATTCTTTCCTTATCTCTCTTTACGTTTTCAACAGTTTTGTGATTTCAGTTGGTGTATTGTGGCTGTACATTACGTGATACAATAGTGGCAAGAAAACTTCTTTATCTAAACTCCACCATTGTTCATCATTGATCACATACACACCAAATGTTTGACAAAACTGTCAGCTGAGTTTTATTCATTGGAATTAGAATTTAGTGATAAGTGCATTTGATTTGATAATATTCTGGTGTTACTTATCTCTATCGTTCCAATTCAAATCCAGCAATAAATTCGCGTGTCCGGTTTTCTAGTAGCGGTTCAGATTAGATGGAAGTCGATTCAGGACTGTAATTTTCCGCTAAATTTCAATAACTCTGATAAGATTTTTTAAATCCGTTTATTTAAAAGAGGTGATCTATTCACCCCCCTCTCGATCACTAGACACACCGTCTAACAAGTGGTATCAGAGCGCCGATTCGCTGGTGTTCTGTGGCTGCCTGTAACGATATGGATTCTGAACCAAAGGGGGCGTATAATAGAGCGCCGATTTTCAACGGTGAAAATTACGGCTACTGGAAAGACTGCATGCGAGTTCATATAAATTCTGTTGATAGGCTAGTATGGGCTGCCATTGAAAATGGTCCTTTTCAAATTACTAATAAAATTCTGAGATATCTTAGCAGGGAATGACAACCTAAAGTAACAGCTATTAAGGAAGCCAACGATCTAACGACACTTACGATTACAACTCTGTTTAGAAAGCTGGAAGAACATCGGCAAGCATTAGAAAGTCTTGAAAAGTTTGAGAACAAAAGTAAGAAGGAAAAGGAGAAGAAGAGAGACAAAGAGGGAGAGAAGAAGCCAATAGTTCTTGTGGCCTCTAGCTCTAAGTCCTCACGAAAAGAGCAAAGTGACAATGATTGTAGTAGTGACAAAGATTCAGATGATGAGGAAATGGGACTTTTTGTAAGGAGATATAATAGATTCATTCTAAAGAATGGAGTCAAGCATTCCGACAAAAACCTCATGAAGTTTCGAAGATAATCTATAAATTCAAAACAGGAAGAGAATAAGAAGAGTAGAGGAAAAGGATCTTGTTTTAATTGTGGTAAATCTGGACATTATAAAATAGATTGTCCTATGAAGTATAAGGATCAAGGAAAAGCTCCACCAAAAGGGTACAGCAAACAAAGAAGAGCTTACATTGCATGGGAAAGTGATAGTGATTCATCAAGCACACAAAGTTCAAGTGATAGTGATGAAACCGCAAATCTGTGCCTTATGGCTCACACCAAAAATCTGTCCTACCACCAGAAGAAACCCAATGATAAAAAGGTAAAACAAGCCTATTATAATAATTTCTCTTCTATGCCTTTTTCTGAACTGAAACTAGCTTTTGAAAAACTGCATAACGAAGCTGTAGATGCTTTTAAAAGATTATCTTCCGATAAACAAATTTTTTCATTTCTGGAAGGTAAAGTATACAAAGCTGAAAAAGATTTAGAATGATTAAAAGCTAGTATTGCAGAAAATTCAAAAAATATTGACATTGATGGATGTAGTAAAGTTGGGTATTGTGAAGCTTGTCATATTTGGCAACAAGAGGTAAACACTCTCAAGGTCAAATTGGAAAAAGTTTTAAAACCGAAGGTTACTTATGCCGTTGACTCTAGGTTGTTTAAGAAGTCATTAAATCCACCATATGCAAAATACTCTTTTATTCCAAAGGATTTAATGAACAAGAATAAACAAACACATCATCATGGTTTATGTCATTATTGTTGTCGTGCTGGCCATACCATTGAGAAATCCAAGTTTAGGAGATTTCTTGTTCCTAAAGGTATTTATCAATGGAAGCCAAAAGGCAACCATGTTAGCACTTACCCACTTGGACCCAATGAAAATTGGGTACCAACTTCTCTCTTTTGATATTGTAGGATGAGTGCCTTGCTTCCGTAGATAGGAGATGGTTTCTTGACAGTGGTTTCTCAAGGCACATGACCGGTGACATATCGCTTTTTATAGACTTCAAAGCAAAGAAGAAGGGATATGTTACTTATGGAGACAATAACAAAGGAGCTATACTTGGCAAAGGTAGTGTAGGTAATCCCTCTACCACTACTATTTCTGATGTCCATTTAGTAAAGGGGCTTAAACACAATTTGTTAAGCATAAGTCAATTGTGTGACAAGGGTTATAAAGTTTCTTTCACAAAAACTTGCTGCATAATTAAACATGCTGAACAGAACGTTGTGTTTAAGGGTGTAAGAGTAAACAATATCTATATGCTTGGCCTTCTTTATGTATCTTTAACAAGTACTAAATGTCTAGTTACCTTGAATGATGATTCTTGGCTTTGGCATAGACGTTTAGCGCATGTTAATTTCGATTTTCTTAATAAGGTTGTATCTAAGGATCTAGTAGTCGGTCTTCCAAAAATAAAATTTTCAAAAGACCACCTATGTGACGCGTGCCAAATGGGAAAACAAAAGAGGGTCGCTTTTAAATCTAAAAATGTAATTTCAACTTCACGACCCCTTGAGCTTCTCCATATGGATCTCTTTGGACCTTCTAGGACAAAGAGCTTAGGTGGAAATTATTATGGTTTTGTAATTGTTGATGACTATTCTAGATTTACTTGGACTATATTCCTTCATAGCAAAGATGAAACTTTTTTTGCTTTTAAGAATTTTGCAAATCTATCCCAAAACAAAATGAATTCCAAAATAGTTACAATTCGTAGTGATCATGGTGGTGAATTTCAAAACTATCACTTTGATAAGTGCTGTGACAAGTATGGTATTGAGCATAACTTTTCAGCTCCTCGAACTCTACAACAAAATCGCGTTGTGGAGCGTAAAAATCGTGCTTTAGAAGAGTTGGCAAGAACAATGCTAAATGAGGGTGGATTACCAAAATATTTTTGGGCTGATGCAGTTAGCACAGCTTGTTATGTTTTAAACAGGATCTTAATTCGTCCTATTTTAAATAAAACTCCTTATGAGCTTTTAAAAGGAAGAAAGCCAAACTTGTCACATCTTCACGTATTCGGTTGTAAATGTTTTGTTTTGAATAATGGTAAGGAAAATATTGGGAAGTTTGATGCAAAAGCGGATGAAGGTATCTTTCTTGGATACTCACAATCAAGTAAAGCATATAGAGTATATAATAAGCGTTTACTTACTGTTGAAGAATATGTCCATGTTTCTTTTGATGAGTCTTATCCGAAAAGTGTCGGAAAAGGTATTTCTTTTGATGACACTTGTGTATCTATAGAAGACATACTCAAGGAAGCTGTTACAGAAACTGATCAGTCCAGAACAGTTGCCCATGAGAAGGAGGAAAATACTAGTCAAGAAGAAGATGAGGAAGAAAGGACAGCTGAAGTGAATGACCTTCCACCAGCTTGGAAATCTTCAAAAGACCATCCTATTGACAACATCTTGGGAGATATTTCAAAGGGAGTAATGACTCGTTCTAAAATAAGTAATTTTTGTTCTCACTTCGCTTTTGTTTCACAAGTAGAACCTAAAAATGAAAAAGAGGCCTTGATTGATGAATGTTGGCTAATGGCCATGCAAGAAGAGCTTAATCAATTTAAAAGAAATGACGTTTGGGAACTTGTCTGTCGTCCGCGAGATCATCATATCATAGGTACTAAATGGGTTTTTAGAAATAAGCTTGAAGAAAACGGAGTGATAACTAGGAACAAGGCACGTTTAGTAGCACAAGGGTATAACCAAGAGGAGGGCATAGACTATGAGGAAACTTATGCTCCAGTTGCTCGCCTTGAAGCTATACGTCTCTTGCTTGCCTATGCGTGTTCTAATAATTTTAAGCTTTACCAAATGGACGTAAAGAGTGCGTTTCTAAATGGTGTCATAAATGAAGAGGTTTATGTCTCACAACCTCCTGGTTTTGAGAATGCTGAAAATCCAGATTATGTTTACAAATTAAAACGAGCTTTGTATGGTCTTAAACAAGCCCCTCGGGTTTGGTATGAAAGGCTTAGCAAATTTCTAATTGATCATGGATATTCAAGAGGTAAAGTGGATAATACTCTCTTTATTAAACACAAGGGAAAGCACATTCTTTTAGTTCAAGTTTATGTAGACGATATAATTTTTGGTTCAACTAACACACACTTGGTCGAAGAATTTTCTAAGGTTATGCAGGGTGAATTTGAGATGAGTCTTATGGGGGAGCTGAATTACTTCCTAGGTCTTCAGATAAAGCAACTTGATGAGGGTACAACAGTATGTCAAACAAAGTACTACAGAGAACTACTCAAGCGCTTTGGAATGAACGACTCAAAATCAATTGACACCCCTATGCCTACCAACGGAAATCTAGATAAAGATGAGCATGGTAAGAGTGTAGATGTCAAAAAGTTTAGAGGTATGATTGGGTCTCTTTTGTATCTTTCTGCTTCTAGACCTGACATCATGTTTAGTGTTTGTATGTGTGCACGATATCAATCAAATCCTAAGGAATCACACCTGAAAGCTGTTAAGCGTATATTTAGATATCTTCATGGAACATCTAAATATGGGCTTTGGTATTCCAAAGGAAGTGATTGTAGCTTAGTAGGTTACTCCGATTCTGATTTTGCTGGCTGCAAATCAGATAGGAAAAGCACGAGTGGTACATGTCACTTGTTTTCAAACTCCTTGGTAAGTTGGCATAGCAAAAAGCAGGTATCTGTGGCTTTGTCAACTGCAGAGGCTGAGTACGTTGCAGCCGGTAGTTGTTGCGCTCAGATTTTGTGGCTAAAGCAACAACTACAAGACTTTAACATTCAACTCAAACGTATTCCGATAAAATGTGACAACACTAGTGCCATAAACCTTACTAAAAATCCTGTTTTACACTCACGCACTAAACACATAGAGATTAGACATCACTTTCTTCGCGATCATGTTGAAAAAGAAGACGTTGTATTTGAGCATGTTGATACTAAAAACCAGCTTGCTGACATTTTCACTAAACCTTTGGCAACAGAACCGTTCTTCAACATTCGTCGTGAATTAGGGATCTTAGATCTCTCTCCATTGTTGTCTTAAGCATGTTTGTTCTTATTTATATTATGCCTCACCTTGGTTGATGAGATTTGTTTTAGATTTCATTTATACCTCACAAGGTTACATCAACAGAGGTAATATCACTCCTTTCTATATCTCTTTTAGAACTATGTGATTGTGTATGTTAGAACAAAATTCCTTATTTTCGTTTATGTGAATTTCTTTGCATATATTGTTTGAACATTAATATCTGATTTGTGAATTATACTTGGGCATCATTATCATGACACACTTCATAATGCATAACCATAGTACATAACCATACTGCATAAAAATTAATTAAAATTTGGTTTGGCATCAGTATGTATCGATTCAAAGATGTATGTATCGATTCATGTCTTCTTCATTTCATATCTGTCAAAATTGGTTCAGTATGTATCGATTCATTCGTCGTTTGTATCGATACATAGACCCTTTAAAAACAAAAATGCGTGACATGGATCGATCCATTCCCATATGCATCGACACATACTGATTGTTATTTGGATTAAATGCATTTTATTTCACTCATGGATCGACACATCAACAATTCTTATCACATCTTCTCACAAACTTGGTATCAGCAGTTCCCCTACCTCTCAAAACCTACGGCTAACCCTAATCTCCTTCATCATCATTCTCTCCAAAACCCTAAATTCATCTCACTTTTCTTCAATTTTTCATCACCATGCCTCCAAGAATCATTCCGGCTAGAGCAGGGGGAAAAGGAAAAGGAAAGGAACCGGTTGGCACTTCTCAGCAGTTACCAGAAATTCCTCCTAATGCCTTAGATTTGCTTCATCCTGCAATTGTTACTGAGTTTTAGGATTCTTTCAAGACAAGGTTAGTTATGAAACCCCATGTCTTCGATAAACATGATGCTATTCATCTGCATCTCAATGATGTGGTTGAACTCCTTAATGCACAAAAACTTGGTTCATTTTTGACTACAAAGGATGATTATCATGAGGATTTTATCCGTGCATTTTATGCTGGCTTACAATCTGGTAAAGGATATATGTTTAAGTGTTCTATTGGTGTCAGAACCTATACTTTTGAGGCTGCTGATTGGGAACCAGTGTTTCAAATTCCGCTTCCGTCGCATAATTTCAAGACTTGGCATGACTTGAAGTTTGATACTAACTTTAACCTGAAGGAGTTTACTCTATCTATCTTGAAATTGGACAGACCGCTGGGTGAGGATGAACAGGTTACGTCTGGTATGATTAAGAAAATTCCTCGTATACTTCAGTGGATTATCTCGCACATTTTGCGTCCAGCAAACAGTGGACATTCTAGGTTAGACAGGGCAGACATTCATCTCTTGTATACTCTTCAAAATAAGGTTCCCTTGAATTGGGAAAATTACTTTGTGAAGCGTCTCTTTTTCGTGCGTAACAGTGCCAAGAATGTTGCTCTTGGTTATGCGTCTCAAATCATGAAAATTCTTACGTTCTGGAATATTGCAATCCCTTTAGTTCCTCTCATATCACCATATGCTGCTCAAGAGTTTGACTCTTCCACTTTATCTCACATGGGATATCGGTGGGACAAGGAACGTCAATGTATCTATTTCTTTGAAAGGAAATCCAAAACAAGGATCTATAATTTTGATGTGCCTTCTGAACAAATTCATGTAGTTGAAGACCAACCTGATGAAGAAATGCATGATGTGAACGAAGCAGATGTGCCTGCAGCTGATGACAATGCTGGTTGGGGTGATTGGGTGCCACAAAGGTGGTCTCCAACCAACTATGTACCTGAACCAACGGTTCCTCCGTTCTCCGGCGGTGCTTCATCTTCAACACCTACTACACACCTAACTCAAATGCTTCAACAAATGGAGCTTGCCAACCAAGAACGTCATGAAGAGGCACGGTCTTGGCATGTACAACAAAGTGAGTGGCATAAGGAGCATCGTGAGTGGCATGACGATCATACACGGATGTACCATAACCAACACTCTTGGCACACGGAATTGGTTAAGTGGCACCAAGTCTTCTACAATGAAATGTCTGGTTTTATGGACGACTGCCGTGCCAATCCTGGTATTATGGACAGATTCAGAAGTGTTTAAGTTCAGGACCGGTTCAGGCACTACACCTTCATGGGCCACAATCCAGATGCAATGCCTCCTCCTCCGCCTCCGCCAAGCTTCAGAGATCCTGATAGAGATGACGAGGAGTCCTGTGGTGGCTATAATCCAATTAAACCATCATCATTTCATTTCACTGCATTTCATTGCATGTTCCTTGAGTTTTTTCTTTTCAGATTAGTTGCACCTTATATGTCTTGGCTTATGTAATTTTTAAATACTTTCTACTAGTTAAATGCTTATTTCCTTCTGCTTACTTCTGGTGTTATTGCCCTTATTTGTCATTCTCTGTGAGTGATTCTTTACATTTTAAGCTTCCTTCTTTGTGATTGTTAGCTTCTTTATCATTTTTGATGTGTCTTGCTACAACATGTTGCCTTGATAAAACTGTTTTTTTCTTCTTTTTGATGTTGACAAAGGGGGAGAAATGCTGATGTTGACAGATATGCACAAACTCAGGGGGAGTATCACACATCTTACTAAAAATTTGCCATCATCAAAAAGGGGGAGTTTGTGAGCAAATTCTTTACTTTGAATAAGTTTTGAATAATAACGAATTGTGTCATCATTGTCTAATTGTTGGTTGTGCATTATTTTACATGTTTCATTTGTGTTTTTAGCCTATACTATTGTTTCGTGTCTATACATAAAGATCCACATTGATACATTTCTTAAAAGAACTCATAAAAACTGTTTTGTGTCAGTATGTATCGATACATGTTCATCTGTATCGATACATAAATTTGTTTTAAATCACAAAACGTTTTTGCTTCAGTATGTATCGATACATACGAGCTTTGTATCGATACATGCTTAGTTAAAATGTTCTATGTATCGATACATACGAGCTTTGTATCGATACATGCTTAGTTAAAATGTTATATGTATCGATACATACGAGCTTTGTATCGATACATGCTTGTATTAATTCTCTAAAATTAATCAAAACTACAGTATGTATCGATGCATAATCTTTTGTATCAATACATAATTCTGTTTTGTCTACTAACAGCTTCTGTCTTTCATATATAAGAAGTATTTTGACAACTCAGTTTAAAAACAACGAATTCAGAAGTGAAAAAACAGTTGAACATAAATCAAAGGAGTGTGTAGCAGCAATTGTTTTGAGCAGTTAGAAACTTGAAAGAGACTTCATCTTCTTCATCTTCTTAATCTCTTTTCTTCAAGGACATCAACACATAATCATTCTTGTTCTTTGGATTAAAGGATTAACGAGATAACGTTCAGTGGAACGATCAAGGATCTAGCTGAGGTGTTCAGTGGAACGATCGAGGATCTAGCTGAGTTGAAGGTTGAAGGGGGTTTCGAGGAAAAACCAAATCGTTTGTCCTTCAAGAACTAGAGTGTTCTTGCGGGTTTGTTAGTCACGTTTGCAGAACAGATTCAGCCGTAGCGTAGGGTTTGGAAATTGGGTAATTTCGCAAACAGGTCGTGGAACCGGTGAATTGTTTGCAATTTCTTGCAGGAAATTCTTGATCGAGCTCAGATCAAGTGGAGGTTTAATACAAGAAGAAGATCTTGGGATTGAGATTTCTGTCTTTGTATTGTAACCTTGTATCAACGAATTCGGCATTATTGATTATAACAGTTCTCAATTTCATTTGAAATTGAGAGGGAGACGTACCCACACGCGAGGACGATAGTGGGGAACTTCCTTACCAAATCTCTGCGTATCGTATTCTTTCCTTATCTCTCTTTACGTTTTCAACAGTTTTGTGATTTCAGTTGGTGTATTGTGTCTGTACATTTCGTGATACAATAGTGGCAAGAAAACTTCTTTATCTAAACTCCACCATTGTTCATCATTGATCACATACACACCAAATGTTTGACAAAACTGTCAGCTGAGTTTTATTCATTGGAATTAGAATTTAGTGATAAGTGCATTTGATTTGATAATATTCTGGTGTTAATTATTTCTATCGTTCCAATTCAAATCAAGCAATAAATTTGCGTGTCCGGTTTTCTAGTAGCGGTTCAGATTAGATGGAAGTCGATTCGGGACTGTAATTTTCCGCTAAATTTCAATAACTCTGATAAGATTTTTTAAATCCGTTTATTTAAAAGAGGTGATCTATTCACCCTCCCTCTCGATCACTAGCCACACCGTCTAACAAGTGGTATCAGAGCGTCGGTTCGCTGGTGTTCCGTGGCTGCTTGTAACGATATGGATTCTGAACCAAAGGGGGCGTATAATAGAGCGCCGATTTTCAACGGTGAAAATTACGGCTACTGGAAAGACTGCATGCAAGTTCATATAAATTCTGTTGATAGGCTAGTATGGGCTGCCATTGAAAATGGTCCTTTTCAAATTACTATTAAAATTCTGAGATGTCTTAGCAGGGAATGGCAACCTAAAGTAACAGCGATTAAGGAAGCCAACGATCTAACGGCACTTACGATTACAACTCTGTTTAGAAAGCTGGAAGAACATCAGCAAGCATTAGAAAGTCTTGAAAAGTTTGAGAACAAAAGTAAGAAGGAAAAGGAGAAGAAGCCAATAGAGGGAGAGAAGAAGCCAATAGTTCTTGTGGCCTCTAGCTCTAAGTCCTCACGAAAAGAGCAAAGTGACAATGATTCTAGTAGTGACAAAGATTTGGATGATGAGGAAATGGGACTTTTTGTAAGGAGATATAATAGATTCATTCGAAAGAATAGAGTCAAGCATTCCGACAAAAACCTCATGAAGTTTCGAAGACAATCTATAAATTCAAAACAGGAAGAGAATAAGAAGAGTAGAGGAAAAGGATCTTGTTTTAATTGTGGTAAATCTGGACATTATAAAACAGATTGTCCTATGAAGTATAAGGATCAAGAAAAAGCTCCACCAAAAGGGTACAACAAACAAAGAAGAGCTTACATTGCATGGTAAAGTGATAGTGATTCATCAAGCACACAAAGTTCAAGTGATAGTGATGAAACCGCAAATCTGTGCCTTATGGCTCACACCAAAAATTTGTCCTACCACCAGAAGAAAATCAATGATAAAAAGGTAAAACAAGCCTATTATAATAATTTCTCTTCTATGTCTTTTTCTGAACTGAAAATAGCTTTTGAAAAACTGCATAACGAAGTTGTAGATGCTTTTAAAAGATTATCTTTCGATAAACAAATTTTTTCATTTCTGGAAGGTAAAGTATACAAAGCTGAAAAAGATTTAGAATGGTTAAAAGCTAGTATTGCAGAAAATTCAAAAAATATTGACATTGATGGATGTAGTAAAGTTGGGTATTGTGAAGCTTGTCATATTTGGCAACAAGAGGTAAACACTCTCAAGGTCAAATTGGAAAAAGCTTTACAACCTAAGGTTACTTATGTCGTTGACTCTAGGTTGTTTAAGAAGTCATTAAATCCACCATATGCAAAATACTCTTTTATTCCAAAGGATTTAATGAACAAGAATAAACAAACACATCATCATGGTTTATGTCATTATTGTTGTCGTGCTGGCCATACCATTGAGAAATCCAAGTTTAGGAGATTTCTTGTTCCTAAAGGTATTTATCAATGGAAGCCAAAAGGCAACCATGTTAGCACTTACCCACTTGGACCCAATGAAAATTGGGTACCAACTTCTCTCTTTTAATATTGTAGGATGAGTGCCTTGCTTCCGTAGATAGGAGATGGTTTCTTGACAGTGGTTTCTCAAGGCACATGACCGGTGACATATCGCTTTTTATAGACTTCAAAGCAAAGAAGAAGGGATATGTTACTTATGGAGACAATAACAAAGGAGCTATACTTGGCAAAGGTAGTGTAGGTAATCCCTCTACCACTACTATTTCTGATGTCCATTTAGTAAAGGGGCTTAAACACAATTTGTTAAGCATAAGTCAATTGTGTGACAAGGGTTATAAAGTTTCTTTCACAAAAACTTGTTGCATAATTAAACATGCTGAACAGAACGTTGTGTTTAAGGGTGTAAGAGTAAACAATATCTATATGCTTGGCCTTTTTTATGTATCTTTAACAAGTACTAAATGTCTAGTTACCTTGAATTATGATTCTTGGCTTTGGCATAGACGTTTAGCGCATGTTAATTTCGATTTGCTTAATAAGGTTGTATCTAAGGATCTAGTAGTCGGTCTTCCAAAAATAAAATTTTCAAAAGACCACCTATGTGACGCGTGCCAAATGGGAAAACAAACGAGGGTCTCTTTTAAATCTAAAAATGTAATTTCAACTTCACGACCCCTTGAGCTTCTCCATATGGATCTCTTTGGACCTTCTAGGACAAAGAGCTTAGGTGGAAATTATTATGGTTTTGTAATCGTTGATGACTATTCTAGATTTACTTGGACTATATTCCTTCATAGCAAAGATGAAACTTTTTTTGCTTTTAAGAATTTTGCAAATCTATCCCAAAACAAAATGAATTCCAAAATAGTTACAATTCGTAGTGATCATGGTGGTGAATTTCAAAACTATCACTTTGATAAGTACTGTGACAAGTATGGTATTGAGCATAACTTTTCAGCTCCTCGAACTCCACAACAAAATGGCGTTGTGGAGCGTAAAAATCGTGCTTTAGAAGAGTTGGCAAGAACAATGCTAAATGAGGGTGGATTACCAAAATATTTTTGGGCTGATGCAGTTAGCACAGCTTGTTATGTTTTAAACAGGATCTTAATTCGTCCTATTTTAAATAAAACTCCTTATGAGCTTTTAAAAGGAAGAAAGCCAAACTTGTCACATCTTCACGTATTCGGTTGTAAATGTTTTGTTTTGAATAATGGTAAGGAAAATATTGGGAAGTTTGATGCAAAAGAGGATGAAGGTATCTTTCTTGGATACTCACAATCAAGTAAAGCATATAGAGTATATAATAAGCGTTTACTTACTGTTGAAGAATCTGTCCATGTTTCTTTTGATGAGTCTTATTAGAAAAGTGTCGGAAAAGGTATTTCTTTTGATGACGCAGGTGTATCTACAGAAGACATACTCAAGAAAGCTATTACGGAAACTGATCAGTCCAGAACAGTTGCCCATGAGAAGGAGGAAGATACTAGTCATGAAGAAGATGAGGAAGAAAGGACAGCTGAAGTGAATGACCTTCCACCAGCTTGGAAATCTTCAAAAGACCATCCTATTGACAACATCTTGGGAGATATTTCAAAGGGAGTAATGACTCGTTCTAAGATAAGTAATTTTTGTTCTCACTTCGCTTTTGTTTCACAAGTAGAACCTAAAAATGCCAAAGAGGCCTTGATTGATGAATGTTGGCTAATGGCCATGCAAGAAGAGCTTAATCAATTTAAAAGAAATGACGTTTGGGAACTTGTCTCTCGTCCGCAAGATCATCATATCATAGGTACTAAATGGGTTTTTAGAAATAAGCTTGATGAAAACGGAGTGATAACTAGGAACAAGGCACGTTTTTAGTAGCACAAGCATATAACCAAGAGGAGGGCATAAACTATGAGGAAACTTATGCTCCAGTTGCTCGCCTTGAAGCTATACGTCTCTTGCTTGCCTATGCGTGTTCTAATAATTTTAAGCTTTACCAAATGGACATAAAGAGTGCGTTTCTAAATGGTGTCATAAATGAAGAGGTATATGTCTCACAACCTCCTGGTTTTGAGAATACTGAAAATCCAGATTATGTTTACAAATTAAAATGAGCTTTGTATGGTCTTAAACAAGCCCCTCGGGTTTGGTATGAAAGGCTTAGCAAATTTCTAATTGATCATGGATATTCAAGAGGTAAAGTGGATAATACTCTCTTTATTAAACACAAGGGAAAGCATATTCTTTTAGTTCAAATTTATGTAGACGATATAATTTTTGGTTCAACTAACACACACTTGGTCAAAGAATTTTCTAAGGTTATGCAGGGTGAATTTGAGATGAGTCTTATGGGGGAGCTGAATTACTTCCTAGGTCTTTTGATAAAGCAACTTGATGAGGGTACAGCAGTATGTCAAACAAAGTACTGCAGAGAACTACTCAAGCGCTTTGGAATGAACGACTCAAAATCAATTGACACCCCTATGCCTACCAACGGAAATCTAGATAAAGATGAGCATGGTAAGAGTGTAGATGTCAAAAAGTTTAGAGGTGTGATTGGGTCTCTTTTGTATCTTTCTGCTTCTAGACCTGACATCATGTTTAGTGTTTGTATGTGTGCACGATATCAATCAAATCCTAAGGAATCACACCTGAAAGCTGTTAAGCGTATATTTAGATATCTTCAAGGAACATCTAAATATGGGCTTTGGTATTCCAAAGGAAGTGATTGTAGCTTAGTAGGTTACTCCGATTCTGATTTTGCTGGCTGCAAATCAGATAGGAAAAGCACGAGTGGTACATGTCACTTGTTTTCAAACTCCTTGGTAAGTTGGCATAGCAAAAAGCAGGTATCTGTGGCTTTGTCAACTGCAGAGGCTGAGTACGTTGCAGCTGGTAGTTGTTGCGCTCAGATTTTGTGGCTAAAGCAACAACTACAAGACTTTAACATTCAACTCAAACGTATTCCAATAAAATGTGACAACACTAGTGCCATAAACCTTACTAAAAATGTTGTTTTACACTCACGCACTAAACACATAGAGATTAGACATCACTTTCTTCGCGATCATGTTGAAAAAGAAGACGTTGTATTTGAGCATGTTGATACTAAAAACCATCTTGCTGACATTTTCACTAAACCTTTGGCAACGGAACCATTCTTCAACATTCGTCGTGAATTAGGGATCTTAGATCTCTCTCCATTGTTGTCTTAAGCATGTTTGTTCTTATTTATATTATGCCTCACCTTGGTTGATGAGATTTGTTTTAGATTTCATTTATACCTCACAAGGTTACATCAACAGAGGTAATATCACTCCTTTCTATATCTCTTTTAGAACTATGTGATTGTGTATGTTAGAACAAAATTCCTTATTTTCGTTTATGTGAATTTCTTTGCATATATTGTTTGAACATTAATATCTGATTTGTGAATTATACTTGGGCATCATTATCATGACACACTTCATAATGCATAACCATAGTGCATAACCATACTGCATAAAAATTAATTAAAATTTGGTTTGTCATCAGTATGTATCGATTCAAAGATATATGTATCGATTCATGTCTTCTTCATTTTATATCTGTCAAAATTGGTTCAGTATGTATCGATTCATTCGTCGTTTGTATCGATACATAGACCCTTTAAAAACAAAAATGCGTGACATGGATCGATCCATTCCCATATGCATCGACACATACTGATTGTTATTTGGATTAAATGCATTTTATTTCACTCATGGATCGACACATCAACAATTCTTATCACATCTTCTCACAAACTTGGTATCAACAGTTCCCCTACCTCTCAAAACCTGCGGCTAACCCTAATCTCCTTCATCATCATTCTCTCCAAAACCCTAAATTCATCTCACTTTTCTTCAATTTTTCATCACCATGCCTCCAAGAATCATTCCGGCTAGAGCAGGGGGAAAAGGAAAAGGAAAGGAACCGGTTGGCACTTCTCAGCAGTTACCAGAAATTCCTCCTAATGCCTTAGATTTGCTTCATCCTGCAATTGTTACTGAGTTTGAGGATTCTTTCAAGACAAGGTTAGTTATGAAACCCCATGTCTTCGATAAACATGATGCTATTCATCTGCATCTCAATGATGTGGTTGAACTCCTTAATGCACAAAAACTTGGTTCATTTTTTACTACAAAGGATGATTATCATGAGGATTTTATCCGTGCATTTTATGATGGCTTACAATCTGGTAAAGGATATATGTTTAAGTGTTCTATTGGTGTCAGAACCTATACTTTTGAGGTTGCTGATTGGGAAACAGTGTTTCAAATTCCGCTTCCGTCGCATAATTTCAAGACTTGGCATGACTTGAAGTTTGATACTGACTTTAACCTGAAGGAGTTTACTCTATCTATCTTGAAATTGGACAGACCGCTGGGTGAGGATGAACAGGTTACGTCTGGTATGATTAAGAAAATTCCTCGTATACTTCAGTGGATTATCTCTCACATTCTGCGTCCAGCAAACAGTGGATATTCTAGGTTAGACAGGGCAGGCATTCATCTCTTGTATACTCTTCAAAATAAGGTTCCCTTGAATTGGGCAAATTACTTTGTGAAGCGTCTCTTTTTCGTGCGTAACAGTGCCAAGAATGTTGCTTTTGCTTATGCGTCTCAAATCATGAAAATTCTTACGTTCTGGAATGTTGCAATCCCTTTAGTTCCTCTCATATCACCATATGCTGCTCAAGAGTTTGACTCTTCCACTTTATCTCATATGGGATATCGGTGGGACAAGGAACGTCAATGTATCTATTTCTTTGAAAGGAAATCCAAAACAAGGATCTATAATTTTGATGTGCCTTCTGAACGAATTCATGTAGTTGAAGAGCAACCTGATGAAGAAATGCATGATGTGAACGAAGCAGATGTGCCTGCAGCTGATGACAATGCTGGTTGGGGTGATTGGGTGCCACAAAGGTGGTCTCCAACCAACTATGTACCTGAACCAACGGTACCTCCGTTCTCCGGCGGTGCTTCATCTTCAACACCTACTGCACACCTAACTCAAATGCTTCAACAAATGGAGCTTGCCAACCAAGAACGTCATGAAGAGGCACGGTCTTGGCATGTACAACAAAGTGAGTGGCGTAAGGAGCATCGTGAGTGGCATGACGATCATACACGGATGTACCATAACCAACACTCTTGGCACACGGACTTGGTTAAGTGGCACCAAGTCTTCTACAATGAAATATCTGGTTTTATGGACGACTACCGTGCCAATCCTGGTATTATGGACAGATTCAGAAGTGTTGAAGTTCAGGACCGGTTCAGGCACTACACCTTCATGGGCCACAATCCAGATGCAATGCCTCCTCCTCCGCCTTCGCCAAGCTTCAGAGATCCTGATAGAGATGACGAGGAGTCCTGTGGTGGCTATAATCCAATTAAACCATCATCATTTCATTTCACTGCATTTCATTGCATGTTGCTTGAGTTATTTCTTTTCAAATTAGTTGCACCTTATATGTCTTGGCTTATGTAATTTTTAAATACTTTCTACTAGTTAAATGCTTATTTCCTTCTGCTTACTTCTGGTGTTATTGCCCTTATTTGTCATTCTCTGTGAGTGATTCTTTACATTTTAAGCTTCCTTCTTTGAGATTGTTAGCTTCTTTATCATTTTTGCTGTGTCCTGCTACAACATGTTGTCTTGATAAAACTATTTTTTTCTTCTTTTTGATGTTGACAAAGGGGGAGAAATGCAGATGTTGACAGATATGCACAAACTCAAGGGGAGTATCACACATCTTGCTAAAAATTTGCCATCATCAAAAAGGGGGAGTTTGTGAGCAAATTCTTTACTTTGAGTAAGTTTTGAATGATAGCAAATTGTGTGATCATTGTCTAGTTGTTGGTTGTGCATTATTTTACATGTTTCATTTGTGTTTTTAGCCTATACTATTGTTTCGTGTCTATACATAAAGATCCACATTGATACATTTCTTAAAAGAACTCATAAAAACTGTTTTGTGTTAGTATGTATCGATACATGTTCATCTGCATCGATACATAAATTTGTTTTAAATCACAAAACGTTTTTGCTTCAGTATGTATCGATACATACGAGCTTTGTATCGATACATGCTTAGTTAAAATGTTCTATGTATCGATACATACGAGCTTTGTATCGATACATGCTTAGTTAAAATGTTCTATGTATCGATACATACGAGCTTTGTATCGATACATGCTTGTATTAATTCTCTAAAATTAATCAAAGCTACAGTATGTATCGATGCATAATCTTTTGTATCAATACATAATTCTGTTTTGTCTACTAACAGCTTCTGTCTTTCACATATAAGAAGTATTTTGACAGCTCAGTGTAACACCCCAAAATTTGCCCTCCTCATTTATGCATTCTTTTAGCATTTCATATTGCATTTCATCATGTCAATCAGAATTAGATCCAAGAAACTTTATTTAAAAAAAAAAAAAAAACGAAAATGAATAAATAAATAAAAGAAAACGAAAAAAATAAATAAAAATAATAAAAATAAATAAATAAATAAATAAATAAATAAATAAATAAAATAAAATATATATATATATATATATATATATATATATATATATATATATATATATATATATATATATATATATATATATATATATATATATATATATAATAGAAAAAACTTGGACTTGGACCTCTCTCATTTGAGCCCACAAAGCCATGAAAATCAGGTTATAAAAGAGGGAGATCAGACAGAAAAAGGAAGATAAGCAAAATACTCTGAGGTTTCCTTGAAACAAAACCCTGGACAAAACCTGAAGAGAAACCTGACAGAGAACTCAGAGCAACCCCCAGGAAGCTCTGAAAAATTCAATCTGACTCACACACTTTCATCTCAAGCAAACCCTAATATTGCCTTGCAAACCCAGTCGTGCCATATGATTTCAACCGATCTCTCCAATCAGGTTTGCCCTATTCCCATTATTTTACGCCTTCAATTTGAATGTTCTAAATGTGTGATGTATTATGTTTGAATTTGGAAGTGTGGATATCGTTAGGTTTCGCATATGCATGAATGGGTGAAACCTATGCCTTGAATGTTTAATCACATGATTTCTGAAATGTATGCCACAGGGTTTGAGGTTTCTGAAACCATACCGTTATCCATCAAAAAAATGCTTATCGTGTTTCACTAACCCTTTTGTTTAGTTTTTGTGAGGGCTCACAGACTCTTGCAGAGATGGTTTGCGTGGTTTTCCCACTTTATTTATGGGATACCCCCTGGAGGTTCATTCCGATTACCTGTACTGACTCACCTTTCTTTGATGGCATTAGCTTGGGAGATCCCTGGGTTTCTTACTCCTTTAATTGTTGTCACCTCGGATCTTCATCCGTGTGGTACTTTTACCTCTTTTCCGCATTTTATAGCTTTCTTAGCTGGAAGACCTCGATAGGAGGCATTTGTTTTCTTTTGTTTATTTACTTCTGAGCCCCTTGTTGGCACGTTTACTTTATACATGTTTGTTTTGTATGTGTTCGTATCCCCACAGGTAGCGCGGTTCCTTCGTCAAGGACTGCCTTTTTGCATGAGCATCCCAAACCCTAACCCTTCATTGATTTTTCTTCTCCTAAACACACGTTTACTCCTTCTACTACAGGTGAGTAAGTCTCCAAAGGTCGAGCATCCGGTAGATTGCATAGTGACGTCGTTCGTCCAAAACCCACTCCATAACCCCGTAGTTAGCCGAACTACGGCTTGCTCTGATTCTCATTCCAGATGAGATACGTAGGCATAAGATGCGATGTCTTAGCGAGCACACATCCCCCCAACCCATAGGTCAGCCGAGCTACGAAGACTCTGATTCTCATATTCAGATGAGATACGTATGCAGTGGATGCGACATCCGTGCGAGTCATTTTCATTTAACCCTTTTTTTTTGGTAAACAGCACAAGATAAACTCACACCCTTTAGACAAGAACTACAAAAGTGGATCCCGTAGAGTACTACGGATGCGTAGGGGTGCTAATACCTTCCCTTCGCATAACCGACTCCCGAACCCAAGATTTGGTTGCGAGACCCCGTCTTGTCCTTTCCTTTTTCAGGTTTACTTCGAGCGTTTCCTTTCCCTCCTTTGGGATGAATAACGCACGGTAGCGACTCTTCTGTCATTTTCTTTCGCCGGTTGTTTTTTTTGCGCACTGTATTTTTCAGGTTGCGACAGCTGGCGACTCTGCTGGGGATTGAAAGAAGTTGACCTCTTGCTGGTCCATCTTCCCTAAGCGAGTCCCTCCTAGCTTGTGTGATTTCTTGTTTATTGGGTGTTCATGCTTTTGTACCTTTATTTGCTTACCTGCTTGCATGCATTTGTTGTATCTGTTGGATCTGTTTGTTTGTTTGTTGGGATGAGGTGTTCTATGAGAGATAAGCCCATTACCCAGGGTTGGGTGTACACACAGGTTTTAGAGTGGATAATCATGAGGCTTGCGTGGCGTGTTGCTACGTTATGTCGTTCGTGAAGAACCACACCCAGACGAGGTTTCTTCTGGATATATTATGTCTTACGGGTGTTCCGTAACGGCAGGATGTTCCTCTAGAAATCGTCGACTCTGGTGACCATTTCCCGAGAACTCAGTCGAGGCCTCTCCTCCGAGACGTGATTATGTTAGCTCTGGTGGGCGCATTCTCGCTGCTCAATCCGAGGATCCCGAGACTGGGAACTTGCTATTATGATGTCCTGTTGAGGGGAGTCAATGGAGGTCTTTTGTCCCGTAATAATACCAAACCTTCAGTGGTAAACTTATTATTCGCGACTGAAGGGCTGAAGCTACCAGTGAGGGGAGGGCTAAATTCAGGAAACCATAACCTCCAACCAACCCGGTTTTCTGGAGCAGAGTTTTGGTCTTGTATTATATTCCTCAGTGAATTTCTCTCTAGGCAGTGCAACCTGACAAATGTTCAAGCGGATCCATCAATTCTGATTGACATGCCTTTGCATTGCATAACATCATCTGCATATTTGCATCCAACATCTCATGCTTATTCATTTGCAGGGTATTCCCTTTCAAAATGGGGGTGCCTTAAAACTGAACAAGCAGTGCATCACATACCATGCATATTAACCCTTGTCTGTTTTGTAGGTGTCACCGCAGTGTCTAATGTTTGTTCCCTGTATCAGGCAGTTATTGGTCCCAAGCGAGTCCACAGGTAACCGACAAAGGAAAATCGTCCACAGCTAGCGATGGACCAAGTACAGAAAGAGCTGGCTGATATGCGTGAAAGGATGGATCAGTTCATGACATTGATGACTGGTATGGCAGAAGGCCAGGAAAAGCTGAGGGAATTGGTTGAGCAACCGAGACCCGATCCGGAGGTGGAGATACCAAATGCTGAGGGAAACCCTGGTAACCCTGGGAACACTGATAACCCTGTGAACATTGGTAACGCGGGTAACGCAAATGCTGATGGAAACCCGGGTAATGTTGGCAACACAGGGAATGTTGGAAATGGTATTGGCGGAAGGTACAATGTGAATCAAGGAATTCGGATTAACGGGCGCCCCGTTACTGAAGATTATCAGTATGATCAATTTTCTTTGCACGACGAGGCCCTCGAGACCACTCGCCGTATGGATGAGCTTGCTGAGAAGCTCAAATCTTTGGAGTCTCAAAATTCCTTAGGCTTTGATGTCACAAATATTGGTCTGGTTCAGGGAGTAAGGATTCCTCACAAGTTCAAACCCCCTACTTTTGAGAAATACAACGGGGCTTCTTGCCCACGCACTCATCTCCAATCTTATCTAGGAAGGTTGGGAGCTCACACGAAAGATGAAAAGCTGTGGATGTACTATTTTGAAGACAATCTAACTGGAGCTTCTCGTGAATGGTATTCTCATTTGTCTCGTACTACCATCAAGAGCTGGAAAGACTTGGCAGAGGCTTTTGTCAAGCAATATCAATACAACTTGGACATGGCTCCAAATCGGACCTTGTTGCAAGGTATGTCTCAGACTGCCAAGGAAACCTTTAGAGAGTATGCTCAGCGTTGGAGACAGATTGCTACGTCCGTCCAACCCCCTATGTCTGAAAGGGAGATGGCAGACATGTTCATGAACACTCTTCAAGGCAATTATATTGAGAGATTGGCTGCTTGCCCGTCAATCAGCTTTGCAGAGATAGTAATTGCTAGAGAAAGAATCGAGAGTCTGTTGAAGATGGGCCGAATTCAAGACAATAGTGCTTCCAACTCATCAGGTCCCAAGAGACCGTTTGCTGGTAACGGTCAGCGAAGAAAAGAAGGCGAGGCAAGCGTTGTGTATGCCGGCAGAGGCATGGGTAGAGGACGCCCTAATTATTATCAAGATCAAGTGGCCGCAGTCACTATTCCAACACTTGTTCCTCAACCGCAGTATCAACCGCAACCCAGGTACAACAATCAACAACAAGGAGGTAATCCGGGTCAGCAGAGACACTATCAACAACGTCCAAGGCAGACGGACCGGGTCATCGAGCCAATCCCAATGCCTTATTCAGTATTACTTCCCAAGCTGATTGACATGAATCTGGTTACGTTGAGAACTCTGGCCCCACCAATCGATCCCAATAATTTGCCTAGAGGTTATAATGTCAACGCCAGATGTGCTTTTCACTCCAACGCACCTGGCCATACTACAGATAATTGCAAGGCTCTCCAGTTAAAGGTACAAGATTTGAGAGATGCCCAGGCTATCAATTTTGCTCCGGTGCCTAATGTTATCCAGAACCCGATGCCGGCTCACAGCGGGCAGAGGATTAATGCTGTTGATAGTGGGGAAACTTTGAATTTGGTTTCTGATGTGACTAAGGTGAATACTTCGCTATCGGTGGTTAAAGACCGACTTCTGAAAGGACAGATTTTCCCGGGCTGTGGGGAAGAATGCGGAAATTGTCAAGCTGGCGAGAACGGATGTGATAGTTTGAGAAGGGGTATTCAGCAACTGATAGATGAAGGCTGTCTTCAGTTCGATCAGACTCGTCCAGTGAAGAATGATGTGTCGACAGTAACGTTTTATTTCACTCCTGAAGAAATATATGTTCCCGAGAGACTCGCTCCGACAACAATATATTTCCCAGAAAGTACAGAACCAGCAACGGTGAACATCGAAAGTTCAGCACCAGTTGCAATTTACTCTGACAGCCCTCAACCGACTTTGGTTGGTCCGATCACCATCACAATACCAGGACCCGTTCCGTATGAGAAAGACAGTGCTATCCCGTGGCACTATGGGGCTGATATCTACTGCCAGGGGCAGAAAGTTAACGAAGAAGACATTGACATTGGTAGCTCCGCTGTAGACAATGTTGGAGGGGTTGGTGGCTTCACTCGCAGTGGACGCCTATTTGCACCATCAACATTACGCGCGAATATTGAAGCCGAGGCAGCTGCCAAGGCTAAAGGGAAACAGATGGCCGCTGAAGAGGTTACTACTGAGGAAGATCCTCCTAAGACCGCATTCGAGAAGGAAGTGGATGAGTTTATGAGGATTATCAAGAAAAGTGACTACAAGGTAGTCGACCAGCTAAATCAGACACCCTCAAAGATCTCCATTCTCTCACTATTGTTGTGCTCTGAGGCGCACAGAGCAGCCTTGTTGAAAGTACTGAATATGGCCTATGTTCCACCGGAGATAACTGTTAACCAGCTGGAGTCAGTAGTTTCCAATGTAAACGCTAGCCGGGGGCTAGGTTTCACCGATAATGACCTGACATCTGAGGGCAGGAATCACAATAAAGCCTTGCATATCACAATGGAGTGCAAAGGGGTGATGCTTTCCCATGTTTTGGTTGATACAGGCTCTTCTCTGAATGTTCTTCCAAAGAAAGCCTTAATGAAGTTGGATTACGATGACACCATCCTGAGGCCAAGTAACTTAGTTGTGAGGGCTTTTGATGGCTCTAAGAGAGCTGTCTTTGGCGAAGTTGAGTTGCCAGTTAAGATTGGACCGCAGGTGTTCAAGAGCACCTTTTATGTGATGGATATCCAGCCTGCCTACAGCTGTCTGCTAGGTCGGCCTTGGATTCATGGTGCCGGTGCTGTTACTTCTACCCTCCACCAGAAGCTCAAATATGAACTAGAAGGTCAGGTCGTCACTGTCTGTGGTGAAGAGGATATTTTTGTTAGCCACCTGTCTACATTTAAGTATGTAGAGATGGACGGCGAGATGCACGAGATGCTGTGTCAGGGCTTCGAAGCAATAAACATCAATGAGGTCGCGCCCGAAGCTGTCTTTTCACTTGAGTTTGAGAAGGTCGGGACTTTTATCTCTTCATACAAGCAAGCTGTCGAATTGGTTAAAGCTGGTAATGCCCAAGGCTGGGGCAAATTTGTGGAGCCAGTCATCAAAGAAGACAAGTTTAGATTGGGGTATGATCCGGGATCTCAGAAGAATGAAACCGGTACTCTCTCCAGCGGGGGCTTGGTTTCTCCCCACATCGTCAATGCTGCAGATGAAGACAAGGCTGACAGCGACTGTGACTTGGATAGCTGGATTCGCCCGTGTGTCCCGGGAGAAAAGCTCGACAATTGGTCGTCTAAAAAAACCGTCCGGGTTACTCTATTGAAAGAGTGATTTTTATTGTTTTCCTTTATTACATGCATAATAAAGTCTTACACTTTGCCCAAGGTGTAACGGCTCATTTGTAGGGCCATCCATTTAGTTACATTTCGCAATTATTTTTATCATCAATAAAGGACAGCTTTTGCAAACAATTTTGTGTTCTCTTTCTTTCAGTTTTTTTTACTTTTACAAAAAAAATGGCAATGTTTCTTTTTTCGTTTTTTCTTTCTTTCCAAAAAAAATCTCTCATTCTAAGGTAAAGCATGATCCTCCATCATGCAGAGCGGACCACCCGGATCTCACTACTAACGACACTGCTATGGCCAAGTATGACTTCGACAATCCTATCTATTAAGCCGAAGAAGGGGTTGAGGAAGATTGTGAATTGCCTGAAGGGTTAGCCAGATTGTTGAAACAGGAGGACCGAGCTATTACACCTTATCAGGAGGTGATTGAGACCGTCAACATCGGTACCGCAGACGACAAGAAAGAGATCAAGATCGGGGCAAGTCTACAGGCCAAGAGGAAAGACCGTTGATCATGTACTTGACTGTGTTAGAAAGGTCAATGGGTTGTGTGCTTGGTCAGCATGACGAGTCAGGTCGAAAAGAGCATGCAATATACTACCTTAGCAAAAGTTTACCGACTGTGAATAAAGATACTCATTGCTCGAGAAAACTTGCCGCGCTTTGGCATGGGCTGCTCGCCGACTAAGATAGTATATGTTGACTCACACGACTCTATTGGTATCAAAAATGGATCCAGTCAAGTATATTTTTGAAAAGCCAGCACTTACCGGAAAGGTTACTAGGTGACAAATGATACTGACAGAGTATGACATCCAATATACTTCACAAAAAGCCATCAAGGGAAGTGTCTTGTCAGACTATCTTGCAGAGCAACCGATTGATGATTACCAATCTATGAGGTTTGACTTTCCTGATGAGGACATCATGTTTCTCAAATTGAAAGATTGAGAGGAACCACTCCCGGAGGAGGGGCCTGACCCTGAATCCAAATGGGTTATGATGTTTGATGGGGCGGTCCATGTCAATGGTCGCGGAGTTGGTGTAGTGTTGATCACACCGGAAGGGGGTTCATATGCCATTTGGTGCCAGAATAACTTTTCCCTGCACCAACAATGAAGCCGAATATGAAGCTTGTATCCTAAGACTTGAGGAAGCCGTCAATATACAGATTAAAACCCTGGATGTATACGGGGATTCAACTTTGGTCATCAATCAAACCAACGGGAAATGGTATACACCTCAGCCTCATCTGGCTCCTTACAGAGACTACACGAGAAGATTGTTGACTTTCTTTTGAAGAAAACCAATTTGCTGATGCTTTGTTTACCTTGTCTTCGATGATTAAGGTGCTATGCTGGAACTACGTACCCAGAATTGACGTATCTCGGTCAGAGACGAATGAAGAAAGCATTTGGTCAGAAAGTGCACCCTCGGGAGTATCAAGTCGGTGAATTGGTACTCAAAAGATTTCTTCCTCCCAACATAGATCACAGGGGAAAATGGACACCGAACTATGAGGGTCAGTACGTGGTTAAAAGGATTTTCTATGGCGGAGCTTTGATGCTAACAACCATGGGTGGCGAAGAATTCCCGTCCCCTATCAACTCAGACGCAGTTAAAAAATACTTCGCATAAAATAGACCCGGTGGACGATAAAAAGAATAGTCCAGGCAAAAAAGGGCATCCCGACGAACCAAACAAAAAAGAATAAAGAGGTTCGGGAAAAAATGAGGGATATAAAGAAAGAGTACACCCGGTGAGTCGAAAACCCAAAAGGGCGGCTCAGGCAAAAACGGGTATCCCGGTGGATTGAAAACCCGAAAAGGGGGCGATCCAGGAAAAAGTTAGGGAATAAGCGAATGACTGTGATCTGAGTTCATCAGTGTTATATCACCATTTCATTCAATCCGGCAATCTTCAAAGGTTAAAGATCGACTAATCATCCACTTCAGAAAGCAAGATGAGCAGAGCGTCTTGAGGACATACGAGCCATAGCAGAGTCGAAACTCGGTGGGACCCCGTATCCCCATTGCCATTAGGATAGTTCTCTTTTTATAGCGATCACCTCTTTTCAGGGATCAGCTTCCTGATACCCTCGCCTATTCCTGGCACAAATTTTCTCCCCAGTAAGAGTCGAATAATTTAGTTGAAGAGCCTCTTTATTTTTCATTTATCAGTTTGTTTGCAAAAATGTCCAAATTTTTGATAAAACATATTGCATATGAACATAATGGTGGCTTTTGCAGATGATTTGCACAGGAAAACATTTAAAATTGCTTTGAATGTGCTTAATCCCGGACGGTGAATTCAAACCGAATAATTCCCCCGAGGCATACGTGTATTTTTGGTTGCAGGTCACAGGAACTGGATGCCAAGTCATGAATCCTCATCGCCAAGCGGTTGACAAAGTCTCTCCTCAGCAGAGCGTGTTCCCCAGCAGAGTTGACAGTATCCAGACTATATATCCCCAGCGGTGTTGACAGTGTCAGACTGTATCTTCCTAGCAACAACGAAGTGGTTGCATAACCAACAAATGAGAGGGTGGTGTTCCCAGTGTTCATCTCATTCCCCAGCAGATTATTTTTAACAGATTTGTTAATCCCCAGCTTGAGGGCGATTAACAAGTTCATATCCCCAGCAAAGGTCGTTTCTTACAACATTTCCCCAGGAAGTGTTTTCCCCACAGACTCTCCTCACAGAGCCTCGTCGAACAAAGTTTCCATAGATGATACTCCCCCCGCAAGGTCAACTTTTCAAGAAGCCAATTTATTTTTGGTGGCTCATTGGTCCCGGCAGACGGATCATTCCCCACAGAGCATTCAAGGATTGATACAACGATCTGTTCCCTACCGGAGTTTGCTTCCCCAAGCAGATTTCTTTTTACACCATGCATAACATTTGCATTTGCATGCATATCATATCAAGCATACACATAAGCTGATAAACAGGTTCTTCCAAGCAGACTGAAGAATTACTTTACAACCAAGGTCATGAGATCCAGCCAGAGGATCAAGCGTGAGTGATCCAGCCTGATGGTCGTTTTGAAGATTCAGCCTGAGAATGTTTTCTAGTGATCCAGCCTGAGGGTCATTTTGAAGATTCAGCCTGAGAATCGTTTTCCAGTGATCCAACCTGAGGGTCATTTTGAAGATTCAGCCTGAGAATCGTATTCCAGTGATCCAACCCAAGGTTCATTTTGATGATTCAGCCTGAGAATCATGTTCCAGTGATCCAGCCTGAGGGTCATTTCGAAGATTCAGCCAGAGAATCGTGTTCCAGTGTTCCAGCCTGAGGATCGTGTTCCAGTAAGCCAACTTAAGGCTCAATTTGAAGATTCCCCAGTGAAGTCGCCTACAAGCTTTATTTCCCCAGCAAGCCCAATTGAGGAGTCGTTACAACATGTTCTAGCCCGAAGAATATGTACGAAGCCCAAAAGTGGAATATTCTTGAAGCTGCATATCTAATATGAAGGTTGGGTGTAGATTTCAAAAGAGGGTCAACCAGCGCATGCCTCAGATGCGGGATCCTAATGATGGGAATTTATCATCAAAACAATCCAGATCTAGCCAGAAGATCGAAGTAGATTTAGCCAGAGAATCGAAACAAAGAAGATCTAGCCAGAAGATCGAAAATCACAACAATTCAGATCTAGCCAGAAGATCGAAGTAGATTCAGCCAGAGAATCAAAGGAAATAGATTCAGCCAGAGAATCGAAACGAAGGAGATCTAGCCAGAAGATCGAAGAAGATCTAGCCAGAAGATCAAAATCGTATCCAGCCCGAGGATCAAAATTAATATCCAACCAGAGGACAAAATTGAGTATAGGTTCAGCCAGAGGATCGAAACTCCAGATTAAGCCAGAAGACTGATTCAGATCCAGCCAGAGGATCGGAAGAAAAATAAACAGCGCGGTGTATTTCCGCGTTTTTGTGGTGTTCTCGGAGCGTAAATTTTCGGTTTGGCTTTGGTATTCAATCACAGCTCACCCCGTTTGTCTGATAAGTTGTTCGCTTTCATCCTACTCGGGTTAGCTGATGATTGAATAGGGGCAGCTGTAACACCCCAAAATTTGCCCTCCTCATTCATGCATTCATTTAACATTTCATATTGCATTTCATCATGTCAATCAGAATTAGATCCAAGAAACTTTATTAAAAAAAAAAAAAAAACCAAAAAAAGTAAATAATAATAATAATAATAATAAATAAATAAATAAAAATAATAATAAATAAATAAATAAATAAATAAAAATAATAATAAATAAAAAAAATATAATAGAAAAACTTGGACTTGGACCTCTCTCATTTGAGCCCACAAAGCCATGAAAAACAGGTTATAAAAGAGGGAGATCAGACAGAAAAAGGTAGAGAACCAAAATACTCTGAGGTTTCCTTGAAACAAAACCCTGGACAAAACCTGAAGAGAAACCTGACAGAGAACTCAGAGCAACCCCCAGGCAGCTCTGAAAAATTCAATCTGACTCACACACTTTCATCTCAAGCAAACCCTAATATTGCCTTGCAAACCCAACCGTGCCATCTGATTTCAATCGAACTCTCCAATCAGGTTTTCCCTATTCCCATTATTTTACGCCTTCAATTTGAATGTTCTAAATGTGTGATGTATTATGTTTGAATTTGGAAGTGTGGATATCGTTAGGTTTCGCATATGCATGAATGGGTGAAACCTATGCCTTGAATGTTTAATCACATGATTTCTGAAATGTATGCCACAGGGTTTGAGGTTTCTGAAATCATACTGTTATCCATGAAAAAAATGCTTATCGTGTTTCACTAACCCTTTTGTTGAGTTTTTGTGAGGGCTCACAGACTCTTGCAGAGATGGTTTGCAGGAGTCATTTTCATATTCCCTCTTTTCCGCATTTTATCGCTTTCTTAGCTGGAAGACCTCGATAGGAGGCATTTGTTTTCTTTTGTTTATTTACTTCTGAGCCCCTTGTTGGTACGTTTACTTTATACATATTTGTTTTGTATGTGTTCGTATCCCCACAGGTAGCGCGGTTCCTTCGTCAAGGACTGCCTTTTCTTCTCCTAAACACACGTTTACTCCTTCTACTACAGGTGAGTAAGTCTCCAAAGGTCGAGCATCCGGTAGATTGCGTAGTGACGTCGTTCGTCCAAAACCCACTCCATAACCCCGTAGTTAGCCGAACTATGGCTTGCTCTGATTCTCATTCCAGATGAGATACGTAGGCATAAGACGCGATGTCTTAGCGAGCACACATCCCCCCAACCCATAGGTCAGCCGAGCTACGAAGACTCTGATTCTCATATTCAGATGAGATATGTATGCAGTGGATGCGACATCCGCGCGAGTCATTTTCATTTAACCCTTTTTTTTGGTAAACAGCACAAGATAAACTCACACCCTTTAGACAAGAACTACAAAAGTGGATCCCGTAGAGTACTACGGATGCGTAGGGGTGCTAATACCTTCCCTTCGCATAACCGACTCCCGAACCCAAGATTTGGTTGCGAGACCCCGTCTTGTCCTTTCCTTTTTCAGGTTTACTTCGAGCGTTTCCTTTCCCTCCTTTGGGATGAATAACGCACGGTGGCGACTCTTCTGTCATTTTCTTTCGCCGGTTGTTTTTTCACGCACTGTATTTTTCAGGTTGCTACACTCAGTTTAAAAACAACGAATTCAGAAGTGAAAAACAGTTGAACACAAATCAAAGGAGTGTGTAGCAGCAATTGTTTTGAGCAGTTAGAAACCTGAAAGAGACTTCATCTTCTTCATCTTCTCAATCTCTTTTCTTCAAGAACATCAACACATAATCATTCTTGTTCTTTGGATTAAAGGATCAACGAGATAACGTTCTGTGGAACGATCAAGGATCTAGCTGAGGTGTTCAGTGGAACGATCAAGGATCTAGCTGAGTTGAAGGTTGAAGGGGGTTTCAAGGAAAAACCAAATGGTTTGTCCTTCAAGAACTGGAGTGTTCTTGCGGGTTTGTTAGTCACGTTTGCAGAACAGATTCAGCCATAGCGTAGGGTTTGGAAATTGGGTAATTTCGCAAACAGGTCGTGGAACCGGTGAATTGTTTGTAATTTCTTGCAGGAATTTCTTGATCGTGCTCAGATCAAGTGGAGGTTTTATACAAGAAGAAGATCTTGGGATTTAGATTTCTGTCTTTGTATTATAACCTTGTATCAACGAATTCGGCATTATTGATTATAACAGTTCTCAATTTCATTTGAAATTGAGAGGGAGACGTACCCACACGCGAGGACGACAGTGGGGAACTTCCTTACCAAATCTCTGCGTATCGTATTCTTTCCTTATCTCTCTTTACGTTTTCAACAGTTTTGTGATTTCAGTTGGTGTATTGTGGCTGTACATTTCGTGATACAATAGTGGCAAGAAAACTTCTTTATCTAAACTCCACCATTGTTCATCATTGATCACATACACACCAAATGTTTGACAAAACTGTCAGCTGAGTTTTATTAATTGGAATTAGAATTTAGTGATAAGTGCATTTGATTTGATAATATTCTGGTGTTAATTATCTCTATCGTTCCAATTCAAATCCAGCAATAAATTCGCGTGTCCGGTTTTCTAGTAGCGGTTCAGATTAGACGGAAGTCGATTCGGGACTGTAATTTTCCGCTAAATTTCAATAACTCTGATAAGATTTTTTAAATCCGTTTATTTATAAGAGGTGATCTATTCACCCCCCCTCTCGATCACTAGCCACACCGTCTAACAATTATGTTATCTATGTTCTGACGGTAGTAGATAATGTATCTCATGCGCTCTTCAGTCGAAGTCTTTTTCTTCCCTAGTTGAGTAATATTCGTACTTCCTTGTGGAGT
Source organism: Lathyrus oleraceus (assembly GCF_024323335.1). Classification (NCBI taxonomy): domain Eukaryota; kingdom Viridiplantae; phylum Streptophyta; class Magnoliopsida; order Fabales; family Fabaceae; genus Lathyrus; species Lathyrus oleraceus. The sequence goes on from NC_066585.1 coordinate 395,313,156, forward strand.
CGAATGCCCATCCTGTAAATTGAGTTTGCTTTTTCAGCCCTCCTTTTCGGATGATGAGTGTCTTGGATATATTCCCAATTCACGCCTGGTTGGTCACCTATTATATGCCTAGTAACCGGTATCCCTGGTGTTCCTTCCTTCTGCTCCCTATTATGACTTTTGTCCCCTGCGGAGTTAGATTTTCCTGAGTTGAGATATACCCTTTTAGGTCTTCCTTAGATGTTTTGGATGATTGATATCTCTCACCCTTATACCGGTCTTAGATATTCTTTCTCCCTGAGCGTGTTGTTCTCTCACCTTTATACCGATTTTTAATCACATGTCTCTTTTCGAGTTTATTACCTAGCAACCGGTAATATCTCGCTGACTTGTCCTCAGCTGAGTCCCTTATTGGATATCCCCCGTCCGAGTCCGGATTTTTATCCGAATTATCCTTTGCGGATAGTTTTGCTATATTGGCATATTCCCCAATACATGCATCTTTACGTCAGCTCGAGTTTTTCCATCGATTTATTTTCGTGGAATCCCTTCGTGTCTCCCGGCAAGTTTTCAAGTCGTGACCTGCTCATGCATTTTACCCTATTTTCCTAGAGTCTCTGTCTCCTTAGTGAGCGTATTACTCCTATGGATTTTCAGTTTCTCCTGATTTCTTTTCTTCTTTATGGCCATATTTCCCCACAGAGTATTAACTTTTGCACACATACATTTGCATCATGAGGTCTCTTAGGGACCAAAATTTGTCTCTTTGTTATTATTTAAGCCCATTCTACCTCGTCGAGATGAAGATTTTAAACTTCATATATCCGTCTAGAATGACCTTAAATAGGGGCATCTGTAAGACCTTAAATAGGGGCATCTGTAAGACCCTAATTTTGACCCTAAGATCCCTCATGGCATCATATCATTTGCTCATTGCATTGCCTCAAGGATCATAGCATCTTGGCTCCTTAACCCTTGGGTTGGGACTTGTGTGAGTTGGTTTGAGACCACCAAGCATGCTTGAATTGTATATTATTGCTTTTCTTATTTTGTTTACTAACCAAAAGCATACAAATATGTCACTAACTTGTTTTAATTTGAAGCTCAAGCAATCATGAGATCCCTTGCTCCTAGGAGGCCCCTATGCTCATTAAAGTGGCCAGCTGAAGATGAAAGCAAGCATGACAATGGTTCCTAAAGCTCTAAATCATCATATATGTCTCCCAAGTATCTCAATTTTCCAATTTGATCAAGATAAACCAAGGGGCTTGAGGCTTGTTTCCCAAGGAAACCCTAATTCAACTATGCATTGACTGTGCCTTCTCATGAAGCAACCTCAACCTATGATCAAATTAAATCAAGGGGAGTTCTTTAATTCATCATTTCATGAATATATGAGCCTATATGAGTGTCCTCAATCATTCATTCATCAAGATTTGAAGTCTGGACTTGAGAAGTTGACCAGTCAAGTCATCTGACTATTTTGAGATCCACTGAGACCTAACTTTTGATGTGTTTGTAAAATGAAGATGACCCCAAGAGAAACAATGTTATTAAGAACAATATGAACAACTTTAATGTTAATCAAAAATTCATTTGAAACTTGGAAGGTCATCATTCATTTCAAAACATTATAGGTCATTTTGACTGAAACCCTAATTTTGGGTTAACTTCCCAAGGATGTAACTTCTTCATTTTTTATGAGTTTTATGTGAGACCAATTACATTGGAAATATTAAGATGTCTACTTAAAATGTTATGTTGGACAAAATTTCATAATCCTAAAATAAACACATGTGATAATACAAAACATTATAGGTCACTTTGGACCAAAGCCATTGAATCTAGAAAAAGTCCAACTTCAAGTGCCCATAACTTTCTCATAAAAAATCCAAATGATCCAAATTTTAAGTTCAAAATTATCATATTGAAAAGATCTACAACTTTGATGTTTAAGGGTGTTCCATTTGAGGCTTTCATCATTGAAACAGAAGGGCTTCAATTGGTCACTTTTGACAAATTTTTCAAAGGCATGTTTTGTACCTCAAACTTCATGATCAGTTTTCACAATTTTACAAACTCCAAATGGATTTTTTCCCAACATAACTTTTGTTCCTTATGTCAAGACCTTTCCAACCATTACTCGCATGCCTATGTTTGGAATTTCTATATGGGACTTTCGAAGAGGGGAGCATTTATGCCCAATTATGGAATTCATGTTGAATCTTCATGAACAAGCAATTGCAATTCAATTTGCACGTCCAAACCTTCTCCAAATGAGCTCAGCTTGTAGATCCATCAGCTTTTGGGCCTCACATGCGCCTGTACAGGCCCATGCATGGAGGATCCAAAGCTTCATGCACACAAGTTTGGCACTTCATTGCTTGGATCTCAGCTATAAATAAGCACCTTGCCTCATTCAAATTTCATCCTTGAATCAACTTGAAGCTCTGCAGAAATTGAAACCCAACCATACCAAAGGAATTCTCATTTTTAATTTCTCATTTCAGGTTTGATTTTCAACAAAATCAGTTAATCTTTAACACTTATTCCTTAGCCTTGTACTCATACCATATCTCAAGATCAAATTGCAAGCAAGAGTTGGAAGGAATCGTGCTGTTTAAAGCTGCACTTTAAAGGTTCATTGCTCAACTATTTTGATCCATATCTCATCATATATTGTGATTTTCTTGTGTTTATTTGGTTCTCTGAAGTCCTCGTGTGAGAGGCAAGTCAATGGTGGCTTTAATTTTGTGAATTGATGCATTTCAGATTGAACACCTAGATCTTCCATCTCAGATTTCTCCTTCCATAGAGATCTTGAGAGAAATCCAAGGTTACAGGGGTGATGTACATCACCCCAGCTTTAATTTGGTATAAGGCACATGTATTTTAGTTGAGGTTGCAAAACCTGCAACTGGTGGCCGGATTCTGTTGGCTCACCGGAGAAGACGGTGGTTTCCACCACCGTCCCCACGTGGAACCTCCTTGGCCTTTGGATCTAATTGGCATGATCTAATCTCAGCCTTTTGTTTACTTGACTTTTTTAAATACACTTGGCTACGCGTTTGACTGATGACCACCATGCGCGTGCGCTTCTGGACCACTTGATGTGTCCACGTTATTTAATGAAGCAGATCGTGCGCTCCTGATTTTTTCTCTTTTTTAATTTCTGTTTTATTTTCTTTTATTCCATTTATTTTCAAAAATTCATAACTCTTTTATTTGGAACCACAAAAATATGAGACCAATTGCAAAATTTTTCTTTTAAAATCTAGTTTCATAATCTGATTTTTAATTATTTTTGTGATTCCATTTAATATTTTTTATGAATTATTTTATTTTTAATAGTTTTTAATTCATTTTAATTACTTTTCAATATTCAAAAATTCCAAAAATATTTTCTTAATACATATGGATGATGATAAGTCTATGAAAAATATTCTCATCAATTTCTTAATTGATTTGAGATTTATTTGATATTTTAGTTCATTTGTGTTATTTTTCTTGATTTTTAATTGTTTTAAAATAGTTTCTGTTTTCAAAAAATGTTAAGAAATTTTTTCAAACTTTGTTTGATCATGTTAGACTTATGATGATTCAATTGGACTTATCCAAGTTGATTTGAATTTAATTTGAAGTTTGACCATACTTTGTTCATTTTATTTTATGTATTATTTAAATTCCAAAAAATACCAAAAATATGTTTGACCTTTCTTGACTTCTAATCTTCATTTCACTTCTGTTTACCATTGGTTGATGTTGATTTCATTTTTTTGATCATTGTGTTTTGTTTATGACATTTGAATTTTCATTTTGTACATTTCATCTTCATCTTTTTTCTTCTTCTTTATCTTTTGGCCAATGAGTTAATGATTTATGGTTAGCCTTTACATATGAGAGGCTTAACCTTCTTTGATCCAAATCAAATTCAACTTGATCAAAGATCAAGCGAATTGCTTTGTGTCCAAGATAGGTTGCTTCTTGGTCAAGCAAAAAATCTAAAATCCATACAAGGCCTTTCCTTTTTTTCTTTTGGCATGGCAAGTTATAGGAGCTTGGCTTACTAGTCATGATCTCTAACTTGTGTTTGTTTGCCTATAGTTTTATTGACCAACCTCGGATAGGTGTGACTACTACATTAGTCCACTTACGATTGCTTAACATAGCGCTAAATTTCCTTATGGCACACTAATATTAACTACTAACACTAACTTTAATTCAAGCATTTAATTCTTCCAATTTACTTTAATGCAAATTAATTTCTTGCTAATTTATTCATATTGCCTTTTCCATTTGCTCACTTGAGCTCATATTTTATGTTTATGTTATTTGCCTTTTGCTCACTTGAGCTCATTATTGTGAATAAATATATTGTGGCTTTGTGTTTGCTTTTGTGATTGTTTGTGTGAACCCAATGCAAAAAGGAGAAATGACTTAGAATTAGGACCTTACCTATGTTTAAAGGAGTTCAAGAGCAACTAGGCTTCATGCCTTTAGAATGTTAAACTTGTTGAATAGCAACTAGGCCTCATGCCTTTAGAATGCTTAATCTTAAAGTTGACTTCAAAAGACCCCTAATCTAAACTCTTTCTTTGTCCATTCCTCTTATTGCATTGTGAACTTTTTGATTGTTTGTTCTTGTGTGATAGGGATTCCGAACTTGAGATAGTAAGAAGGACCATTGTCATGAATAGCCAAGTTATGAGAGACAAGCCAAATGGAGATCCTAGGAGCTTGAATGTTTAATTGTTTTGATTGCTTGTTGCTTGCTAAGTCCAAAGGAAAGGAGCATCTTGAATCATCTCTATGATCTCAAGAAAGTAACTCCAAGGGTTTTATCTCTTCTCTCATCTTTGCATGTTTAGGACTAGCCCTTCTCTTCTTCTCTCCACTCTAACCCATGCCAAACTCATTTTGTGCAAACATTGACATTGTTTTAAAAACTAGAAACCTAGGCCATATGCCTTTGATTTTTCAAACTCTTTTCATTAGTACTTATTTTGAATTGAATCTTAAGTCAACTTTGACTTCATTTTGTGAATACTTCTAATTTGTAAGTACAACTCACTTCAAGTGATTTTTTGTGGTTCCAATGGACACCTTTGTTAAAACTTTTCATAAACATTAGCCATAGATTTGAGTTATCATAGTGGTTGATGTAAACCTCACCTTATCCTTAGTGATTGGACTATAAGTCTTCCATAGTTATTATAGGGTAGATCCCTCACTAGTATGTTGAAGTTCTCCTTACATGGTGGATTGTTGGTTTAGGTTGAGTTTTCTCCCATTGATAACAAAAGACCTTAAGGCTTTTGATCAAATCAATTCACCCATATTTTGAGATTTTTACCCCGAACTACGAGGTTTTGATCCTACCTTTGTGATGGTACGTTGGCAATGGGTTCATCCATTCAAACAACAAATTATAAATAATGTGTATATTCTCTTCTCATCCCCCCCAATCATGTTTGCACAAATCTTTTTCACAAATACCAACCTACAATACACTTTGCAAAAAGGGCTCCCTTAGAGTACTAAGGATATTTTGGGTGCTTAAAACCTTCCCATTGCATAACCAACCCCCTTACCCAGATCTCTGACATTTTTATTAGTTTTTGATTTGATAAAACTTCTCGGCTTTTGTTCGCTTTCTAACCTTTCCTTTGGATAAAAAGAAGTGTGGTGGCGACTCGAATTGTATGCTTACTTTTGATTTAGTCAATAAATCTAAAGGTAACGAATACCCCGCTACAGGTGGATACCACGCACTCCTGAGACCAGGATTCAAGATGAATATCTCGCCTATCTTAGCTCTCGCCATCATCCGAACCTATTTACTCCATTTGTTTCAAGCCTTCATTCAAATGTTTCTTAAACGTCCATCAAATACTTGATCCAACGTCAAGTCATTTTCACAATAAAACTCAAAAATACTTAATTCCCATTTAAGACTTTTTAAATAAAAATGGAAATGGAACGTGGTGGATACCGCACACTCCTGAGGCTAGGATTCGAGATGGATGTCTCGTCCATCCAAGTTCTCGCCATCATCCAAAGTCATCAACACGGTTTCGTAAAATCCTTTCTCAATCAAGTCTCAAAAACACTTAATTATTATTAAATACATTTGCAAGTAAGATGTAAATGGAACGTGGTGGATACCACGCATTCCTGACACTAGGATTCGAGATGGATATCTCGCTCATCCAAGTCCTCGCCATTACTCAAAACACACTCAAACCAATCAATTTCTTTTCTCACCGCCGTGCGATTGACCCTTAAACCCTTTCTCAAACGAAAGGTACTTTGTTCCCAAAACGATGCAAAGCAATGTTTCTCCACTTGTTTTGGGTAGTCCAACACTGTTTTCGTCGATTGACACAAAGTAGCTTTCGCTAAAATCGATCAACAAACAAATTTTTTTCTACCTAGAACTACGTGAGCCTTAAGTTCTCTATTGAGATACGTAGGAGCAGGATTGTGAAATCTTGTCAGGCCCATTAATAAAAAACTTAGCTTTAGTCCCCTTCATCAAAAATCCTTAAAACATTCTTCTCTCTTCCATTCTTTTCTTTCCTACCTAATAACTTGAAGCCTAACATTTAAAATTAACACTAACACGCATAACTAACCTAACGATTCACGTTGAGTACAACGGACGTGAGGGGTGCTAATACCTTCCCCTTGCATAATCAACTCTCGAACCCTGATTCGGTTGCGACGACCATAATCATTATCGTTCTTTCTTGGGTTTTATCGATATTTCCCCTTTCCTTTTAGGAATAAATAAAGTTCGGTGGCGACTCTGTTCAGTCCATCATTGTGTAAGACCCCAATTTTGTCCCTAAGATCCCTCATGGCCTCATAACATTGCATTTGCAAAGCCTTAAGGATCATAAGCATCTTGGTTCCCCTTGCCTTTGGGTGGGACCTCTTGTGAGTGGTTTGAGATCACCAAGTATGCTTGAATTTTATATTATTGCTCTTCTCATCTTTATTCACTAACCAAAAGCACAAAAATATGTCACTAACATCTTTTGTTTGTAACTTGAGCAATCACAAGGTCAAGAGCTTCAAGGAGGTCCTTTGTGCAAAGATATGGTCAAGAGAAGATGAAAACAAGCATGGTAATGGTTCCCAAATCTCTCATCCATCAAATATGCCTCCCAAGTATCTCAATTCATCATTTTTTATCAAAGCAAGTCAAAGGGTTTGAGGTTTGTCTCCCAAGGAAACCCTAATTCATGTATGTATCAAGTGTGCCTTGCCCATGAAGCAATCTCAGCCCATGATCAAATACAATCAAGGGAAGTTCTTTAATTCATCATTTCATGCATATTTGAACTTATTTGAGTGCCCTCAATCATCAATTCATCAAGGTGTGAGTTATGGACTTGGAAAGTTGATCATAAAATAGATTGGAAGCGCTTGGAGTTTGGTCAGAAGAATGTCTTTCTCGGTCATCGGAGATTCTTAAATTCAAATCATCACTACCGTGGATGGAGAAAGGCGTTCAATGGAGAGACAGAACAAGGCAGAGCTCCACCTATATTGACGGGTGATCAAATTTTTGAAAAGGTGAAAGATTTGGATACTCAATTTGGCAAGCCTTTTGCCCACACACTTGTCAAAAGTGGGTGGAAGAAGAGGTCAGTTTTTTTTGAATTGCCGTATTGGAAGTCCTTGTATGTGAGACATTTTCTTGATGTTATGCATATTGAAAAAAATGTATTTGAAAGTGTTATTGGCACGTTACTCAATATACAAGGAAAGTCTAAGGATGGCCTTAAGGCAAGAAAGGACTTGATAGCGATGGGAATAAGAACTGAATTAGGACCCTTGAAGAAAGGAAAACGAACATATCTACCGCCTGCTGCTTATACTCTATCTAGAAAGGAGAAAAAAACATTGTGTAAGTTTCTAAGTGAAGTTAAAGTTCCAGAAGGGTACTCTTCAGATATTAGAAGACTTGTGTCTATGAAAGACCTCAAGTTAAAGAGTTTAAAGACCCATGATTGCCATGTTATAATGGAACATTTTCTCCCAATAGGTATACGTTCTATTCTTCCAGAAAAAGTAAGAAGCTCTATAACTAAGTTGTGTTCTTTCTTCAAGTCAATTTGCAGTAAGGTGATCAATCCTGCGATCTTACCAATGTTGCAAAAAGAAATTGTTATTACTTTGTGTGAGCTTGAAATGTTTTTTCCTCCATCATTTTTTGACATAATGGTACATCTAGTTGTTCATCTTGTGAAAGAGACACAATTGTGTGGACCAGCTTATATGAGATGGATGTACCCTGTTGAACGTTATATGAAAATATTAAAAGGGTACGTGAAGAACCGAAGTCGACCAGAAGGTTGTATGGTTGAAAGATACATTGTTGAAGAAGCGATTGAGTTTTGTACTGAATATTTGTCTAATGTTCAGTCAATCGGACTCCCCAAGTCTCAGCTTGTCGAAAAGAAAGAAGGAAAAAATCTAATTGGAAATAAAATCGTGGCAGTATCAAGGGTCGAACGGGATCAAGTGCATTTGTATGTTCTGCACAATGAGAATGAGGTTGAGCCGTATGTTGAAATTCACAAGGATGTTCTCCGAGGTTTAAATGCCAATAGAAATGAAAATTGGATAGTACGAGAGCACAATCGATGTTTTATACCTTGGTTTAAGGATCATATTTATTCAAAGTATTATTCAGATCCCGCTTCAATAACAGAAAGGTTGAGATGCTTAGCATATGGTCCAAGTTTCCATGTTTTTTCTTATAGCGCATACGCGATTAATGGATACACATTTTATACCAAAGAACAAGATGATAAAAGTACTATGCAGAATAGTGGTGTCACCGTGGTAGCTGAAGCAATGCACATATCAAGTGTGAAGGACTTAAACCCCAAATTTGCAAATCTGTCGTATTTTGGTGTTATCGAGCGCATTTGGGTGTTTGATTATGAGAAGTTTCAGATTCCTATATTTGGTTGCAAGTGGGTTGAAAATAATAACGGCATTCGAATGGATAAGTCAGGATTTTTGCAAGTGGATCTTAATAGGGTGGGATACAAAGATGAGTCTTTTATTCTAGCCTCTCAAGCTAGACGAGTGTTCTATGTCAATGATCCGAAAAGTACGAAATGGTCTATAGTTCTTTTTTCCAACAAAGTAATTGATGAAAACACTGGAGATCAAGGTGATATTGATGTTGAGATTGAATCGTTTACCAGAAATGATCAAGATGAGAATATTATATCAAAGGATTCATATATTAGAAATGATCATAATAAGGGTATTTGGATCAATCCAACCGTCCGTGTTGTTAAGAGACATGTAGAACATATTCCAACCAAGAAAAGAAAGAGAACTTAGTGAAAAAGGTACAGGTCAAATGATTTTAATTGTGCTCTTTATTACAGGTAAAATGACTTTTATGATTTTAATTGTTTTTACATTTGTCATCTGATTTTAATTGTTTTCTTTATTACAGGTAAAATGGCTATTATGAAGTCAATCATTCGTGCAAGGGGCAAGGGATACTCGAAAGTATCAATTGATATTTGTTTATATGGAGATGTTCCATTGTCGTCAAGCCTCATTCGCGTAGATGATGATGCTGGATATTTGAAAGTATCCCTCTACGACAATGGAACATGTCCATCTAAACAAATATCAATTCTATCTTCAAAAGATAAGAGACCAAAAATATAAGGGGATTACGCAGCAAATCGAGTCAGTTGCATCAAAAAAAAAAAGGTATAAACACAATTATATGATATTTATGCATAGAAAATGTTAATTCTTGATCTTATACATCACCTAACTAATTTTATGATATTTTAGGTTCATGCTATTGATATTGAACAAAAAGAGGTTGTTGCTAAGAAGACTGCTGCTAGCAAAAAAAACATACATCTCAGAGATGCTTTTGCTACTTAGTTTTATTTCTTTTTAAGTTATGAATTGGTTGTATATAGAATCTTTAGAAGTTAAACGATTATATATCAGTGGATTGTTGTATATGTACGGATTGTTGTATATAAGGCTTGTTGAATGCAATGTGTGAAAAAGGGCTTCAAATTATATAGTTTTGGGTGTACTGCTTCAATATACAGGTTGTCTAAAATAAATAAATAAATATAGCGCTTTTTAAATTAAAAAAATTTAAATAACCACCCACTTTAGAGGGCGCTTTTTAAAAAAAGCGCCCTCTAAAGTGGAAACATTTAAGGGTTTAGAAGGCGCTTTTACTGGAAAGCGCCCTCTAAAGTGGAAACTTTTAAGGGTTTAGAGGGCACTTTCCAGTAAAAGCGCCCTCTAAACCCTTAAATGTTTCCACTTTAGAGGGCGCTTTTTTTAAAAAGCGCCCTCTAAAGTGGCCCTTAAAGGGCTTAAAGAGCCACTTTAGACAGCGCTTTCACTAGGAAAAAAAGCGCTGTCTTTACCTATGCCAGCGCCAGATTAGAGGGCGCTTTAAAGCGCTGTTATAGGCCAAAAAAAGCGCCCTCTTTTCCCTTATTTGGCGTAGTGGATCCTTGGATTTATACAAACTTTCCAGTCCTTAGACTTTGAAGAGTCTTCTTGATTAATATCCAGGATCGTCGTCATCCCTCGCCGTCTTTTCACCATTCTTCAATTCATTGTCCCTGATTGGACTCCACGGGGATCTTTTGTCAAAAGCTTCATATCACAACCTGCAAGCGAGTGAAAATATCTAACAGCACCTGCAAAATAGATCGTTAGATAAAAAACGTGCCCCAGGCGTGCCAAGATTTCAACACCTGGGTCACTCAACCTTCCGAATAAGATTTCAAGCTTTCAATCTTATAAACATGCATTGGAAGGGATCTCCATGTTTCGAAATGTAAAGATTCTTTATCAAAATAAACTGATGTTTTTGCAATCAAAGCGGTAATGAAAACAAAAACAAAATTATTTGACTGAATACGCATTTATTGATTGAAAAGGTGTGGCTCAAACTGAGCAATACAAAGGAAGCAATTCCTGAAAAGAGATAATTGCGCACAAAAGGAAAATCTATCCTAATGGCAATGTTAAACCGCGATCTCATCGAGTTCCAACTCGGTTACACCCCATATGTCCTCAGACTCTCCATACCTTCTGCCTACTGAACAAGACGCTTCCGACTGATCCCTGTCGGGGATTATCCTGATGCCTTAACCAAAGCGCAAACGATAATGCTAGACGTAGTTGTTCGTTTCAATCCGTCTTTTGCCTGGACCGCCCTTTCGGGTTTTCAGTCCACCGGGATACCCTTTTTTGCCCAAGCCGCCCTTGTGGGGTTTTCAACTTGCCGGGTGTACAATTTTTCTTTTATCCCTAATTTTTGCCCGAACCTTTTCCTTTTTTCCGGTTTGCCGGGATCCCCATTTTTGCCTGGACTATTTTATTCTTTTCGTCCAACGGGTCTCTTATACGAAGTATTTTTTAACTGCGTCCGCATTCACAGGGGATGGAAAATCCTCGCCATCCATGGTCATTAACAACAAGGCTCCGCCAAAGAAAACCTTCTTAACCACGAATGGACCTTCATAATTGGGTGTCCACTTGCCCCTACGATCGTTTTGAGGAGGAAGGATCCTTTTCAGCACCAGATCGCCTACGTGATACACGCGAGGTCGCACCTTTCGGTCAAAAGCACGCTTCATCCGCCGCTGGTACAACTGCCCATGACAGATGGCTGCCAGCCTCTTCTCCTCAATTAGGCTCAACTCTTCGTATCGAGTCCTTACCCATTCAGCCTCTTGCAATTTCACGTCCATCAGGACTCTCAAAGAGGGAATCTGAACCTCAACCGGTAGCACCGCTTCCATCCCATATACCAACGAGAAAGGCGTTGCCCCAGTAGATGTACGTACCGAAGTTCGGTACCCATGTAATGCAAATGGCAACATATCATGCCAATCTTTATAGGTCACGACCATTTTCTGCACAATCTTCTTTATATTCTTATTAGCTGCCTCCACCGCCCCATTCATCTTCGGACGATAAGGAGAAGAATTGTAATGCTCGATCTTGAATTCCCGGCATAGTTCTGCCATCATCTTGTTATTCAAATTAGAACCATTATCAGTAATGATTCTCTCGGGAACCCCATATCTGCAAATGATGTCTCTCTTCAGGAATCTGGCGACAACCTGCTTTGTCACGTTTGCATAAGAGGCTGCTTCCACCCACTTTGTGAAGTAGTCAATAGCCACCAATATGAATCGATGCCCATTCGAAGCCGTAGGCTCAATCTTCCCAATCATATCGATGCCCCACATAGCGAACGGCCACGGGGATGACATCAAGCTCAACGGATTTGGAGGCACGTGCACCTTGTCGGCATAAATCTGGCATTTATGACACTTCCGCACGAAGTTGAAACATTGGGCCTCCATTATCATCCAATAATAACCTGCCCTTAGCAGCTTCTTCACCATTGCATTCCCACTGGCATGGGTACCGAACGACCCCTCATGAACCTCTTTCATCAACTGGCTTGCTTCTTTATCATCAACACATCTGAGCAAGACCCAATCGAAATTTCTCTTGTACAAAACCCCATCCTTATTCAAGTAGAACACCATGGCCAACCTCCGCAGAGTCTTTCGGTCCTTCTTGGATGCTCCCTCAGGATACTCTTGGGTTTCCAAATAGCGCTTGATATCGTAATACCACGGCTTCTCATCGTCAGGCGCTGTCTCAACAGCAAACACATAAGTCGGTCTATCCAGACGTCCCACCTTAACACTGGGGAACTGATTCCACCACTGCACCTTAATCAAGGCAGCCAGAGTAGCCAAAGCATCTGCCAAAGGATTCTCTTCTCTAGGCACATGATGCAAAACCACCTTGGTGAAAAACGTCAACAATCTCCTCGTATAATCCCGATATGGAATTAAATGAGATTGATGCGTATACCATTTTCCGTAACTTGATTCACAACCAAAGCTGAATCTCCATATATAACAAGGTTTTTGATCCGCAAATAAATCGCCTCTTCAATCCCCAGGATACAAGCTTCGTATTCAGCCACGTTGTTGGTACATTCAAATGTTAGCCGGGTAGCAAAAGGAATATGGGATCCTTTCGGCGTAACCAAAACAGCACCAACACCGCTACCATTCATGTTAACGGCCCCATCAAACATCAAAATCCATTCGGATTCAGGGTCAGGCCCCTCCTCCGGGATCGGTTCCTCGCAATCTTTCCATTTGAGAAACATGATATCCTCATCAGGGAACTCAAACTTCATCGGTTGATAATCCTCAATAGGTTGCTGGGCGAGGTAATCAGACAATACACTCCCCTTAATTGCTTTCTGAGAAGTATACTGTATATCATATTCGGTCAAAATCATTTGCCATCTCGCAACCCATCCGGTCAATGCTGGCTTCTCAAAAATGTACTTGATTGGATCCATCTTGGAAATCAATAAAGTGGTATGAACCAGCATATACTGCCTCAGTCGGCGAGCAGCCCAGACCAAAGCACAGCAAGTTTTCTCGAGCAGTGAATATCTCGTTTCACAGTCGGTAAACTTTTTGCTAAGGTAGTATATGGCATGCTCTTTTCGATCAGACTCGTCATGCTGTCCCAATACACACCCCATAGACCCTTCGAGGACTGTCAAGTACAGGATTAACGGTCGTCCCTCCACAGGAGGCATCAGAATCGGAGGCTCCTGCAAATACCCTTTTATCTTGTCAAATGCCGTTTGGCAATCATTATTCCACCTGACCGTTTGATCTTTTCTCAACAACTTGAATATAGGTTCACACGTGGCTGTTAGATGAGATATGAACCACGAAATGTAGTTCAATCTACCTAAGAAACCACGAACCTCTTTCTCTGTTCTCGGTTCAGGCATTTCTCTTATTGCTTTTACTTTAGCAGGATCAACCTCGATTCCTCTTTCGCTTACTATAAACCCCAGTAATTTACCGGACCGCACTCTGAAAGTGCACTTGTTCGGATTCAACCTCAGTCTGAACTGTCTCAGCCGGTCAAACAACTTGGCCAGATCTACCAGATGCCCCTCCTCTGTTTGGGACTTTGTTATCATGTCATCAACATAGCATTCGATTTCATGATGAATCATATCATGAAACAAAGTCACCATGGCCCTTTGATAAGTAGCATCGGTGTTCTTGAGACCAAATGGCATCACCTTATAACAGAAAGTGCCCCACGGTGTGATGAACGTCGTTTTCTCCATATCATCTGGCGACATTTTAATTTGATTATAGCCAGAAAAGCCATCCATGAAGGAAAACACCGAGAATTGAGCTGTATTATCTACCAACACATCAATGTGAGGTAATGGGAAATCATCCTTCGGGCTAGCTCTGTTCAGATCCCGGTAATCCACACACATTCTCACCTTCCCATCCTTCTTCGGGACCGGCACAATGTTTGCAACCCAAGGCGAATAATTAGTGACAGCTAGGAAACCAGCATCCCACTGTTTCTGCACTTCCTCTTTGATTTTCATGGCCATGTCAGGTCGAGTTCTGTGCAACTTCTGCTTCACTGGAGGACAATCTGCTCCCAACGGTAACTTGTGCACAACAATATCGGTATCCAACCCTGGCATATCTTGATAAGACCAAGCGAAGATATCAACATACTCTTTCAACAATGCTACCATTCTGCTCTTGACACTCGCCTCCAAAGAAGCCCCGACTTTCACTTCGTTTCTGACCTCGTCGGTACCCAGATTCACAATCTCAACTTGCTCCTCGTGCAGCTGAATCACCTTCTCCTCTTGTTTCAACAACCTGGCTAATTCCTCTGGCAATTCACAATCTTCTTCGCCTTCTTCTTCGGTATGATAGAGCAGATTGTCGAAGTCATATGAGGGTGTAACAGGATTGTTATCAATGAGATCCGAAGAAAGATCGCATCTGTATGAATGTTGATTCATGCATTGCTTTAGAACCAGAGCGAAACAAATTGAAAAGGAAAATGAAAACATTGCCATTTTTATTTTTGTTTTAAACTGCAAAAATAAATGAAAAACAGGGAACACCGCTTTTAATTGAAAAACATCCATTTATTTATGATGCAAATATTGCAAAATGAAACATGAGGTGGCCCTTATAATGAACCATTACGTTTCGGGCAAAACGTAAGGCTTCCATGCAAATAAAATTGAAAAACAGAAAATATTACTCTTCAAGTAGAGTGACAGTGATGATCTTTTCGGCCTTCCAGTTCTGGACTTCCATTCCTGGTACACACGGCTTTATCCATTGATCAATCTCACAGTCACTGTCAATTTCTTCACCCACCATACAGATGTGATCTGGATCCAGCATTCCAGCACTGGTGAATGTGAATGACGGACGACGTCCTCTACCTTGTCCAGACGAGCCTCGGCCCGGCTGATAGCCCATCCCAAATCTGTCTTTCTTGGCGGCGATGTCCATCATCTTCCCCCAACCAGGAGCTTCTCCATTCTTCACCACCTCAGCAGCCTGCTTATACGAAGAAATGGACGGCTTCTCCTCCTCTTTGGCAAAAAGAGCACTCTCCACCTTGATGGTTTCGAATGCTTGACTTGGCGTTTCCCATATTTCACCGTCCATTTCAACATACTTGAACGACGATAGGTGGCTGACGAAGATATCCTCCTCTCCGCAGACTGTGACGACCTGCCCATCCCAGATGTACTTCAGCTTTTGATGCAAAGTCGAAGTCACTGCCCCAGTAGCATGGATCCATGGGCAACCCAACAGGCAACTGTATGCCGGCTGAATATCCATGACATAGAATACTGACTTGAACACCTCGGGCCCGATCTTCACCGGGAGCTCCACTTCCCCGAACACCGCCCTCTTTGAATCGTCGAAAGCTCTCACTATCAGGTCAATGGGCGTCAAGATCAACCCTTCATAGTTCAGCTTCGCCAAGGCTTTCTTTGGCAACACATTTAAGGATGAGCCAGTATCAACCAACACGTGCGAAAGCACGGCTCCTTTACACTCCATAGCAATGTGTAAAGCCCGATTGTGATTACGCCCATCCACCGTCAGATCAAGATCAGTGAAACCCAGCCCATGGCTGGCATTGACATTTGACACCACCGTCTCCAACTGATTGATTGTTATCTCCTGGGGAACATAGGCTCTCTTCAGTATTTTCAGCAAAGCCTCCCTATGCCCCTCGGAGCTCAGCAACAATGACAAGATTGAGATCTTAGATGGGGTCTGCTGCAGATGGTCAACAAGCTTGTACTCTGACTTCTTGATGATCCTCAGGAATTCTTCAGCTTCATCATCAAGTTCTTTCTCTGACCCACCAGGCGCCGGTGTCACCACAGGAGTACCTTCATTTATCACTTGCTTTCCTCTTACCCTGGCTAAAGCCTCGGCCTTTTCTTTCTTTTCTTTCTCTCCCTCTCCACTCCTTAAAGCGTCAGGTGCAAACAACCTTCCACTGCGAGTGAAACCACTAGGTACGGCATTATCCACCTTTGAAACGGTGGTTTCATCTGCAGTCTAATCCTCCAACTTCTCCCCATTACAATATACTTCTCCACCATAATGCCACGGCACGGCGTCGTCTTTGTCATAAGGAATTGGCCCAGGTACC
Organism: Lathyrus oleraceus; assembly: GCF_024323335.1. NCBI lineage: Eukaryota > Viridiplantae > Streptophyta > Magnoliopsida > Fabales > Fabaceae > Lathyrus > Lathyrus oleraceus. Next base: position 395,329,734 of record NC_066585.1, read on the forward strand.
GTGATAGTAACTGGAGCCGCATCTGCCAGCGTTGACAAATCGACCGGGTCAAAGTAAATGGTTATGGTGGAGACATCTTCTTTCGCCGAATCAATCTTCTCAAATCGGAGGCTTCCCTCATCCATCAGCCTCTGGATAGCCTCCCTCAACAATACGCACCCATTGATAGCAACAGTGCACGCAGCACAACAGTTATCACAGCCCGGAAAGACCCCATTCTCCAACAACTGTCGTTTGACCTCAGCCAACGGAGTCTTCAACTGATCTACACTTATCAACCCGATTCTGCCCTCTGAAATTGCATTCACCCCCATTTGACCATGCGCGGGCATGGGATTAGCATTCACATTTGGAGATGGAGCAAAGTTGATTGCCTTGGAATCCACTAAGTCCTGGACCACATGCTTAAAAGCTTTACAATTTTCTACATTGTGTCCAGGGGCACCAGAGTGGAATTCGCACTTGGCATTCTCATCAAAACTGGCTGGCCTCTGATCGGGTCTCAAAGGAGCCAAAGTCCTCAGCTGGTACAACCCCAAGTCTTTCAACTTTTTCAACAAGAATGAATAGGTCACGGGTGGTCTATCGAATTGACGATCATTCATTCGTCCTCTTACCTGATACCCGGCCCTCTGAGGTCTCTGCTGAAATGGTTGTCGTTGTTGTTGCGGTTGTTGTTGTTGTTGTTGATTATCAGCAAGAATGGTTACCGCAGCAGTGTGCTGGTAGTAACGATCCCTACTCTGTCCTTTCTGAGCATACACAGCGCTGGCGTCACCCTCCTTCTTCCTCTGACCATTACCAAAGGGCTTCTTCGATCCAGATGACGAAGCGTTACCCTGTATCTTTCCCAACTTCAACCAACTTTCAATTCTTTCTCCGGCCACCACAATATCAGCAAAATTGGTAACCGGGCATCCAACCATTCTCTCTGCAAATGTCCCCTGAAGGGTACCCATGAACAGATCTGACATTTCTCTATCCACCAACGGAGGTTGGACCCTGGCAGCCAGCTCCCTCCATCTTTACGCATATTCTTTAAACCCCTCGTTAGGCTTCTGAGACATACCCTGCAATTGGGTACGGCTAGGAGCCATATCAGCGTTGAATTGGTATTGTTTAAAGAATGCATCACCAAGATCCTGCCAGCTCTTGATGTCAGAATATTTCAATTTGGTGTACCATTCCAAAGACCCTCCAGACAAACTGTCTTGGAAGAAGTACATCCACAGCTTCTGGTCCATTGTATAAGCAGAAATCTTACGGACGAAGGCCTGGAGATGAGTTTCCGGGCAAGAACTCCCATTGTATTTGTCAAATGCAGGCGCTTTGAATTTCTGTGGAATCACAATTCCCTCAACCAACCCCATATTCGACATGTTAACAACCCCCGAAGTAGCATAGCTTTCAAGAGCCCTGATTTTCTCCGCCAGTACCTGTATTTCTTTATTTGGCGGTTGGACACCATATTGGCCAAATTGTTCATTCAACATGGAGAATTGATCTGCTTCTCTGTCTTCCTCTCTATCTTCCTCAGCCCCAAAGAAAGGAGGAAACAAACCGTCCTTCATATTATTGCCCACCGGACCTGGTCTACCACTTGTGGCAGCACCAAAACCACCAGCATTATTAGTGACTACACCAACAGTTGTCCTCTTTCCGAGATCTCCTCCATCCCTGGAACCACCAAGGCCATGGTTGGAGACACCCTCCAAGTTGACACCACTGTTAGCAGCTGAAGCCCGCTCGAGCTTCTCCACTTTATCAGCAAGCGCTTTTTGCCCCACGGCAAACCCTTGCATGACATTAATCAGTTCGTTCATTTTCTCCTTCAGCTCGAGAAAATCTGCATTGGGTAGATCCATCAGTCTGGGTGTGTTGCATCTGGTAAAGTATCTGTGTGGACGGGTTGTGTGCAAGGGAATAATTCTACGCGCCTGAGCAATGCTTCCTGAAACAATCAAGCATGTTAGAAACTGACACCTGCAAAATAGAAGACAATTTATTATGATTCATGCATGAATGCAATGTCTATCCATATGAGGAACACTCTGTCTTTCGATCCTGGCTTCATCGAGACAGATAATAATCCGGCAACAATATTCTGACATTCATCGAATGATTTCATCATACAGATCAGAGATATATGATTTAGCAAAGATACCACCCAACCATGTGTGTGCTGTGTGAGTGCATACAGGAAAGCAAATAAAGCTTGAAGATCGATCACTGAATGAAAATAACCATTGTATACCAAAAGTGCACAATAAGAGCAAGAGTCATACATCGAGTCTGATACAAATCAAATACAATTCTCCAGAATCAGAAAGAAAATACAAACAAGTGAATTCCGTCAACAGGCCTGACGGTAATCCAACACAAATAATAAAGGTCTAGTCTGACGAAGGTCCCACAGACGGTTCTGCATCATCAACCATCCTGGTAAACTTCGCGGCAATTCTGAGCTCGGTGTTCTCCTGCTGCAATCTCCTTATCTCCTTCTGGTGAATCTTCATCTGTCTGAAGTAATGATCTCTCTCAGCAATGTAGTGATCTCTCTCGGCAATATAATGATCTCTCTCAGCAATGATCTTCGTGTTCTCTATTTCCTTAATCTTTAGCTTTGCCTCCCACTCGGCGATAAGGACTCTGACCCTGTCTTCCCTCTGATCCCTCACAAGGATTTGTCTCATTTTCTCATCTTCGATGACCTTCGAAGCTCTAGCCAACCTCTCCTTGGTGATGTCGTGCTCCCTTATGGATGACTCTAAAGCTTGGCTGACCTTGCCATAGTAAGCGGTGTCTATCTCAAAGCGCTTCACCCTAAGAGCATGTCTCTTATCCTGGTCTTCTATTTTCTCTCTGATTTTCTGATTAGCCATTTGGACTCTAGCAACACTCATCTCCAACTCAGTCTTCTCTGCTTGCAGCTGATCTCTGGCTTTCTTCATCTCAAGGAACTCTTCCATGCTGACAGAAGAACGTGGCCCCTCAATCGTAGGACACCAAGGATCACCTCCAGTAAATGGTAGATGTGTGAGCTCAATCCTCTTCCTAAGCCAATCATCAAATGGAGGAAAAGACCTGTTGTTAACCTTACCAAAAGGAACCTTGCCCTTTCTCTGAATGTCACGCCACTCATCAGACACTTGCCTCAACTTTGTCTGATTACCCTCAGTTGGGAAGTAAAAAGACTCCTGAATCTCTCGCCCGAGAGGAGGACCCTTCACAGCAAACCCCATCTGTCTCCTAAGAAGCACCGGGTTGTAATTAATGCAACCTTGAACTCCTATAAGAGGTACATTGGGAAGACTTCCACAACTGTAAATGAAATCTCGTCCAGCCATACCATTGTGAGTCCAAGCTATGTCCTTGGCTCGCAAACCCATCAACCTGAATGACCACTTGACAGTAGGATCAAGAAAAGCAAAGGCACCTCTGGAAGGCAAATACCCCATGAACCATTTGTACAACAGTTGAGCACAACAGCGGATCAATCCCCCACGCCGCTTCTCGTTCTGATTATGGACCGAGTAATAAACATCCCCAACCAGGGTAGGAATATCTTCTGAGCAAACAAACGGATGGCATTAATATCCACAAAATTCTTCTGATTAGGAAATAGGATGATCCCATAGATGCTCACAGCAAGCAAAGCACAGACGGTCCTCCAATTACCCCCAACAGCATGCTCCTTGGCTTTAGCCTCCAAGAAACTCAGATGAAAACCGGGCAACTTTCCCTTCTCCTTCAAACCCCCTTTGGTCACCTCTGGGCTCAAATAAAGAGCACGAGAAATCTCCGCAATATCGGGTTCTGCCTTAGTGACGTGGAATGGAATCTGATCTCTGATCTGAATACCCAGGATGCTAGCATAGTCCTCCATCAAAGGTCCCAACAGGTAATCCGAGAACACGAAGCATCTCAGGCCCGGGTCATAAAACTGGAGAAGAGTATGGACGAAGCTCCTATCACTATCCGTGAGCCTGAAAACCAACTTCAAAATACCACCGTATTCCTCACGGAACACCCCCACATGGTCAGGTGTAATCAATGCTATCATATCCTTCAGTACACCAATCTCTGGGTCGAAGAAGTTGTAGACAACATCGTCTTTCAAGCCGGTCCTCATGTCTGGAACAAAGAAATCTCTCAACCAAGATCTCGATCAAGAATGTCCCCTACATATGGATAAACATGTGTTAGATGCAGATAAATGCAAAATGTGAATGATGCTGATGTATGAATGCAATGCACTGTGCCATCCTCCAAGTCATCTGAACATCTACTGCACTGAGTTACGGCCTCTGAATTGATCACAACCATCTGAGGGAATATGTAACCATAAATCCGACTTAGGTTTCCGAAATAAACGGAACCTGAGGATATATCACCATCACCACTGTCACCATAAAGAAGACACTGAACTGATAGCCTCAAAATCATCTGTATCAACCCAGGGAATCCTGAAATAAACGGATCCCCACTGATAAATACCACGGACAGAGCTCCGGCATCTCGGAAGTAAATCCATAAATCCGACTTATAAATAGAACTCTGATCAATAACTGAACCATTAGTCACCATCAAAGTCACCATCAGACCATGCATCTGTAATAATCAACCCTCCCCTCACAGGTGAATTCTAATCAGGTCATCCTAAGGCGGATAATGGTCTCGACAATCGGGCAAAGATACTCAATGGGTTTGCCCTTTCGGGTGTGCCGTTGTAGCTCTCTTAAAATCGTCTAAACCAAAGATCCAGGAAAGATCGGTCACCGAAGTCAATAGCTCAGATGAAGTGACTCAACCAAAGTGGATACTCCACAAAGGAAGAGCTCCTTCAAAAGAACCTCGTCCGACTTGTGGTATGTCACGTCGCCAAAAACATGTTGACCTAACATGAGACCACACTAATCCTAGGTGTATACTCGGGCCTGGGTTTTAGCCCCACTCAGAACACCCACCCCACATCAGAGGAACCACCTGTACAGAAGGCAGCAATGATAGTATGGTGCATGCAAACATTTATGCAAATATATACACAACATAATAATCATAAGTGCAATAAATAAAGCAACACAAGCAACCTAAACTATCCTAGAGAACACTAGGAGTGACTCGCTTAGGGAAGATGGACCAGCAAGAGGTCAACTTCTCTTTTGTCCCCAGCAAAGTCGCCAGTTGTCGCATCCGCGAAAAACAACCGGCGGGAAAACAAACAAACAAAGCCGCCACCGTGCGTTATTTATCCCAAAGAGGGAAAGGAAACGCTCGAAGTAAACCTGGAAAGGAAATGGTCTTACGACTGGAGATTGCAAGGATCGGGAGTCGGTTACGCAAGGGGAAGGTATTAGCACCCCTCACGTCCGTCGTACTCGACGGGATCCACGCTCAGAAAGATAGGATAAGGTTGTTAAAACTGCTCAAAAGAATGCACACACACACTAGAACAAGACACAGATGGAAGAAGAGGGGAACGGGCTCGCTAGGATATCGCATCATATGCCTACGTATCTCATCTGGAATGAGAATCAGAGCTACCGTAGTTCGTCTCACGCACGCCGAAACAAAAACACACGCACAGACGCTGAGACGTCAGAACAAACACACAAACACAAACTGGAAACCGAATGCCAATCGCTGGACTTACATCAGACTCCAAACAAACAAACACACACCGGAAACCAACTGCCAATCGCTGGACTTACGTCAGACTCCAAACAAACAAGAGGTTAACCGGACGCTGAGTCGTCAAAAGCAACAAAAAAGTTGAACAAACAAGCTAACAGGGAGTCTGGTACTCGAGCCTGCTAGCTGTCAAGCAAACACACACAAAAAAGGAAAAGGGTGCCCGGAGAGATCTCGCACGATCTCCTGCCTACGTACCTCATCTGGTATGAGGATCAGGGCAACGTAGTTCCTCTCAACAGGGAAAGAACTTCTAACCTAACCAGAGACTGGGAAATGACAAACTAGAAAGGAGCCTGACTCGAGCCTAATAGTTATCATGCAATCCACAATGGTCCTAGGTTGAGATTTCTATCTAACTTGCACAGGGAGCAAGCTATCATAAACAGCATAGTCAAACAACACAAGCACAATAAACAATCACACACACTATATGCAATCAATTAGGCTCATACAAGGTTAGGCTGTGAAACACAAGCCAACTGGAATCGGGTGTAGTTAGCTCTTAACCCTAACATTGAGAGTTAGGGTGAAGCAGGTGAAATGGGAAGTGAGGGTAAGACCTCACAGCTCTTATCCCTAGCCTGGGAGAGCTTGACTCAAAATAGAAAATGTGGGAGTTCAGAATGTAGGAACTCTTCTCCACAGATGACTGACACAACATAGATCTTGGGCTATTATCCACAATGCATCAACACAAGGTGTGTGAGCAAAGTGAATGACACACTGAGTAGCAGGAGATGGATTACACATCTCTTTTATCTTCCAATTGCCTCTTAAGAGATCTTTACCTGCTTGGCACAAAATTAAACATTCACAAGCATTGCCTCTTAAGGAGGGCTTCAGACAGGTGTCTGCCCACATAACAGGACAGGTCTTCCAGACTACATGAAGTCAGAGAGTTATACCTCAATGGTTAAGCAACCAAGCAAAGCAAAGTTCACAATGAACTTAAAGCAACTTAAGTACCTGTGGAAACAATAGACAAACCAGTACAATGTTTAAACAAACAGACAACAGTTAATAAGCAACAGACAATCCCAATGTACAAAAGGTGTAAGCCAAAAGGCAAACTCAAATGAGTTAACATCAACCTACAAAACACACAAAGATTAGTAATCAAAGGCAAACATCAATGCTCAAATGATGAAGCATCAACAACTATGGAACTTGGATGTTCAACCTGAAATCAAAGCTCAAATGTGAGAGGCAAACCACTAGGTCAAAGCCTAGGGTCAAAGATAGAGAAAAAATCCAAAACAGAAGCTGAAAATTAACATGAATCAACTTCATTCAATTAAGAACACAATCCAAAAGGTTCTATATCCAAATTATTAACCAAAAGCATTTCATGAACCAAACATGGCAAGGTATGCAAATTGTGACCACATTGTGACATCAGAAGAAACAAATGCACATTAAATCAAAAATGATTCAAATAATCTTGGAAAAATTCATGAGTAAACAGGACATACAACATGATCATCACATGAAAAATTAGAGGCATTGGACAGCATTAGGCATGTAAATCACATAGCATTAGTCAAGACAAGCACAACAAGCACATGTGTGACACAAATTGTCACACCAAGTTAGCATAGGCATAAAACAGAAATGGTAATTGGTAAAAGCCTCAAACCAAAGCCACAATAACACTCAACATGTCTAGGAATAGTGTGCAAAATTTCACATTCATTGGATAAAGAACAAGCATTTCATGATCAAATGAAGTTCAAGGCAATTTAAAAGCTCAAATGTGACCATCCAGAATGAAAAATCTCAATTAAATTAGAAATGATCCAAACAATTTCAACAAAATTCATGCATAATCACAACATCCATAACATGCATCATACAAAAAATCAAGGCAATTGGATATCATTTGGCATGGTAAACTCATCAATCAAGTTGAACAAGCAAAGGTGTGACACAAATTGTCACACCAACTTAACATGATCATAAAACAGAAATGACACATGATAAAAATACCAAATAAACACCAAAATTTCAAGCAACATGTCTAGTTATAGCATGCAAAATTTCATGAGTATTAGATTAAAAACCAGCATTTCACAAATGAATAAGCAAGGCAAGGTACAAAATGCATACATGTTCAAACACTCTAGCACCAAAAAATATCCAGCCAAGCACAACTTTGATTTTAATGATCATAAAAAACTAGACAAAAAATGCAACACAATGCAAAAAATCTAGCAATTTTTGGATCCATATTTAATTTGTTATGAATTTTTGAAGATGAGAAAAAAAATAAAAATCATGATATTAAGCATGTATATGAATAATGGAGAGAAAAGGAAAATATATGAAGGCATTTGAATAATTGGAACCGGCCGGAATCGAACACAAGCCAAATTCAAATAGTGGCGCGCCTGCTGAATGAGACTCAGCGTTTCATTAATCACATGTGGCACGGTCAAGCTTATGTGGCAAAGTCAAATGAACATGAACCAATCAGAATGCTAGCATGGCAATGCATGGACCAATCACGCGCTAACCCTAAACAAACACCTACAGCAACGGATTTATGTTCCAGGAAGATCAAAAACGTGGCCTAATCATGAACACCATCCTCTTTCTCGCGCGCATGCATGAACAATGATGATCATCAAGAACAAAATTTCCAGAACTTAAAATCAAGGCCATCATCATGTAGCATATTCATCATAGATCACTAATCAACTAACAACTAAGCACAACTCCTCATATTAAGATCAAATTGAGCAAATCAAGTTTCATGCATGGATCTTTAACCTACCATAACTAACTCAATTTTGCATGAAAATTTGTGATTCAAAGCTCAGTTTCATCAGCACATTAAGATCTACAACAATGACATGATAAATTTGAGAAATAAGAGATTCGATTCAATGACCTCTTGAAGAGCAGATCTGGATTTGTGTTGATTCAAGCCTTGCAATGCTCCAATATTCCTCTCTGAAGCTTATGAAGTTGATTGGATGAAAGCTTGAAGTTCAATTGTGCACGAATCCTCCAGAATTTCAAATCACCATTGTTGCTTCATGCTTTGAATATGCTTCCATGTGCCATGATTCTCTTGAATTCTACCTCCAAACTTGCTCAATGATGCTTCAGAATGATGAATCAACCAAGAGAAGTGCAATTTGTTTGAAGAAATTGAAAGAAAATTTGAGAGAAAAAGTTGTGAATTTGAGATCTAGATCTCAAATTATGAGAGCTAAACTGAAAAACAGTTATGGTTTAGGCTTATATAGGTTCTACTAATCAAGCTTTAATCAAGTTTCAGCCAATGCAAAGTGTAATTAGTAAGAATGAGGTGTAAGTGCAAAATGTGACTTTTTCACCCTATGCATGAAATGCATGGTGAATAGTGCACGAATTCTGATTCAAATTCACTTAAAATGCTGTTTTGGAGCCAATGGAAATGGTGTAATGTTCAAATAATGCACAAATTTTAAATTCCATATTTTCCCTCCAAAAATCAAAGGAATTTCCAAATGCTCATGTGAATGTAATGCATGTCATGTAATGCAAGATTTGGAAATTATAGGTCAAAATAAGAACAATGCAAAAAGAGCCATCCAATTTGGAGTTTTGGTTGAGAAGTTATGTCCATTTGAAGCTTCAAGTACACTTTGCCATGTTTTGATCATATCTCCTTAACCACACATGAGAAATTGATGATCTTGGACTTTTTGGAAATGGGAGAGAAAGATCTACAACTTTCATGTTCAACAAAATTTCATTTTAAGCTTTCTTGATGATGTATTTTGAAGTTGAAGCTAGGTTAAAACCTTTCCATTTTTGGCAAGTTTGAATTATAGGTCACTTTCTATTTTTGGAAAGTCTTGACCTGACTTTATTTTCTTCAATGTTGATGTTTGAAATGTCAAATGAGACTTGTTTGAACATGAATGAAGTATTTCTAATCACTTTCCACCTCCAAATTCAACAGTTGACCTGACAGTTGACTTTTGTGGTTGATAGATGACTTGGTCATGTACTGAGGAGTTCTGAGCCTTAACCACTTGATGAAATGGCTCCACCATGAAACCCTAGCTTATACAAGCTCCATAAAATCATATGATGATCTCCATCTCAAGAAAGACCTCATCTCCTTGCAAAACCCTGACTAGAAGAATGCAACTGATTAGGGTTGACCAAAGGTCAAAACCCTAATCCCAAGGAATCTGATCAGGAATAATGAGCCTCTTGGTGATGATAAGACCATGATGATGGTGATATACTCTGGCCAATAAGATAACACTCATCCTCCTTGAGGAACCAATAAACCCTAATTGAAGCACAAACCCTCAGATGGCTAGGGATCAATTCATGAGACTCTCAAGCTAGAATCTTTTAACCTCTCTATCTTCTGAGAAAGACCTAGGAGGATGACTTGCTTATTTCACATGATATGCAAAGATGTAATGCCTAAAGTCCTACAAAATGAAATGCAATATGCTAAGCTAGTCCCAAGAGAGGTGGGAAAATTTTGAGGTGTTACACCCTTGGGTGAGGGTTGTCTGGCCTCCTAGGTGCTCCCCTCTTGTCGAAGCTATACATGTTTGGGTTACCTCCATGTTGGTCCCAACCTTGGTCATATGGGATTCTTTCGAATGCTTCAGCTAATTCTCTGTTGTACACTGTCCCACACCTGGGACATATCAAGCATTCTGTTTCATACTTGTAGCAACGCACAATGAAACCAAGAAGCCTTTCTCCTGGCGTGGGATACACCTTCTGTAATTGGCTTTCCTTTCTCCAGTTTCTCTCAGTTTTTGTTCGTTGCCATCTCTCGTAATCCTCAGCCACCGTTCGACATATCCTGATGTTGCACCTTGGGCACAACAACATGTCAGCATTCCTTTTGTGACATCTCCAAAGTTATTCACGCAGGGTTTCGTTGGCTTTGGGATAGCCAAACTTCATCCCTTCTTGTTCCATCTTCAAACATTTATCCACTTCCTCCATTTTGGGGGGGGGGGGGTTGTTTCAAATCCACCATGTTGACACCTAGACTAGCGCCATCAGTGATTGAAATTTCCTCGAATTTCTTCCTTAGGCCCTCAGTAGCCTCAGTTGCTTTCCCCTTGAGACCTTCGGTGGCCATTGGTTCGACGTTAGCATCCTGTTTACCTTTGACAGAGATTCCAATAGAAACATTTTTATTTAGGCCATCAGTAGCTTGCTTTCCATCCGGCGCATAGCCTTCAGTTCCTGTTGCCTTTACAGCCTCGACTTCCCCTACGTCAATCGTGTTGATTTCGATAAGTTCAGCATAGTTTATCTCAGCAATGTTGAGGGGATCAGCATCAACCTTCATCTGGTTCTTTCCCTTGTCAGCGAACTTGAGGCGGCCATCCCTGATTGCATTCTGAATAAGATCCCTGAAAAGAAAGCATTGTGAGGTTTTATGGCCTAAAAAATTGTGATATTTACAGAAGCCTCTTTTCTTCCGTTGTTCTAACGGAGGAATTTTGGTATTAGGAGGCACTATCATTTGGCCATCTTTTACTAATAAATCGAAGATCTCGTCACATTTGGTAACATCAAATGTGTAAGTCTTTTTTGGAAATCTATCACTCTTTTCAATTTCGACAGGGTTCCTGCCATTCGAAGGTGTAAGTAATTTGCAGGCATAAGGTGGTGCTTCTTTTAATTCAGCCAAATCTACTTTGAATTCCTCAAGACCATAAGGGTCTTCAGAGATTTCAGACTCTCCGTCTTCGAATTCGACATAAGCAACCCTCTCTTTCTTATAATTCTTATTTGCTCTGGCCTTTTCAGATTTTAAGCGTTCGACCTGTCAAACCCTATCTGCTAATTGGGCCATGTCTCTTAGATGTTGGGTATCTAACTTTTTCCTGATGGAATAGTCTAAACCTCCAGCGGCCATTTTGACCAACTCGTGTTCAGGCACTATTGTAAAGCATCTAGATTTCAACAAACGGAACCTACTCAGATAACCATTTATAGGTTAAGTGAATTTTCTTTTGATGCTGGCTAATTCCTTAAGACTTATCTTAGTTTGGCCCATGTAGAATTGTTCATGAAACAATCTTTCTAACTAGGGCCAAGCATCTATGGAATTTGGTGGCAAAGTTGTAAACCACATGAATGCGTTCTTTGTTAAAGAGCTGGGGAAATCTTTCATCCTTAGGTTCTCACTGTCCGCCAAATCCCCTGCCTCAGTCATGTATCTGGCTATGTGCTCTATAGTGGATTCACTAGTGTCCCCTGAGAATCTGGTGAACTTAGGGATTTTACAACCCCTTGGTAATTCTGTTTGTAGGACATATTCTGATAAAGGGGAGGAATAATTTGGTCGTTGAAAACCTATATTCAGACCATTCTGGGCCATGATTCTCTCTATCATACTAGTTAAGTCATTTTCCATCATGTTTTCCCGCCTGACCCTATGAATTACTTCGTCTGCATCCTGGTCTCTATTAACCATTATCACTATCCTAGGTTGTTCTTCAGGGACTTCCCGTCGAATTGGCTGTTGTTCCAATCTTGCCCCCATGACTCTTTCGTCAGGGGCTTGCCTTGGTGGTCGAACCTGATCTATGGTTGGTTCTTCTCCCTGGATTATAACCTGGTTTGGCCTGCGTCGAACAGAAGACTGTGGGGCGCCTAGGAAATCTGCTATGCGTCCCATCTGTGTTGACAGTTTTTGGTATGTTTGGGCATTGTCAGTGTTAGTCCTATTCACATTCTGTATCAGGGGAGAAAAAATGGTATTCATTTATCTTGCCAGAACTCCTACCATATCATGGTTACTGGCATCCATTTATTGTCTAAAGGTTGCCTGGTTAGTCGTTGTAAGGGTAGGTAATAGGGTGGGGACTCCTTGTGATTGGGTATTTCGACCTACATGGTTCATGCCAGATCTAGAATTTTGAATTGGTGAAATAACCGTATTATGTGGTTGAGTATATATGGAATAATTGTTTTGAAGTCCCGTCATGGCAGTAGATGGCATTCCATATGGGTATTCTCTCAAAGGTTTGATACGCCTAGGGGTTGAAATTGTAGGAGTGTCTGATACGCCTGACATAATAGGCATTGTTGTCGAATTATGCAAGGCCATGGATCCAGATGTTGGTATGGCCTGTGCATTAGGGATCTCAGTGGATACATCAATCGAATTTGCTCTGATTGTGCCTGTTTACTGTCAGAGATAGGATAAATGACATCTGCTTGCAAGAGTTTGGTTACCTCCTTCTTCACAACATCAAGAATCAAAGGATTAAGCCTCCTTTGGGGCTGCCTTACTATTTTCGCTCCGTCCTCAAGTAATATCCTGTGCATGCACATCGACGGACTAATACCTGGGAGGTCGGCTAATGTCCACCCGATTGCCTTCTTGTGCTTCTTTAAAACCTACAAAAGCTTGTCTTCCAGATCGGAATCAAGGTTAGAAGAAATAATAACAAGGAGTTTTTCATTAGTCTCCAAATAAGCGTATTCCAGGTTTTAAGGGAGTTGTTTCAGCTCTAAAGACGGGGGTTGCTTGATGGATGGAATGCTTGGGGCAGCCGGGATGTCAAGAGCATCAACTGCAAAAACAGCTTCATCGGAAACAACTTCATCTGCAGGAAATGTATCAGACTGCAAGGCAACATCAATCTCAGCACACACAACACAAAGGTTAGTGTCAGTACAATCAACACACGAGTAAATATCATCGAAACCAGATAAAGATGGAAAATCAAGTGAAAATAAATCAGAACAAGTGTCCTCAACCAGCTCAGATATCAATTCCATATGAAAAACGGAATGCTCTTCCAAGGGGTGTTTCATGGCATCGAAAATGTTAAATTTTGCGACAATGTCACCAAATTCCATGGACATGGTTCCATCGTCAACATCAATTTTTGTCTTCGTCGTTTTCATGAACGGTCTGCCTAAAATGATGGGAGCTCTGCTTGTCTTAGTCTCTCCTTCCATGTCCAGAATGTAAAAATCTGCAGGAAAAATTAAATCGTTAACTTGGTGTTTACCAGTGATTTCTGATAAACAACCGCTAGTCCTCCAAATTTATATATTTTTGGTAACTTACAGGATCGACTAGATTGATCCTCAGACATGTGTCTCAAGAATTATTATTACGGTGATTTGGCTCATGGTTAAGTTTGTTTCTGGTTTATGGATAACGAAAAGTGTTTTGACAACAATTCTAAACGACACTTATGACTTTATGAACAAAGTAAATGACGATAACTTTGTAGTAAAAGGTTTCTTAAAGATAACGAAAATACTTGGAAAGGATAAAGATAAATGACTCGAAGTAAATGCTTTAAGTTTTGAGAAAGTACTGGAAATGAAGACTTGGCGAAATGTAAATGCTTTAAGTTTTGAGAAAGTACTGGAAATGAAGACTTGGCGAAATGTAAATGCTTTAAGGACAATTCGACAGAATAAAAGGCAGTGAATAACTTTAATTTAAATGACTTGCATGAAATAGATAACATGAACGAAACTTATGGTGTTCTTCATATATACATTTTCAGCGTAAAACTCTTTTCTCTCGCTCTGGTACTTCGAGTATATTTTATGAATTTCTGTATATCTGTTTGAACACACCCTTAAATATAAAACTAAGACCCCTATTTATAACAATTCGACCCTAACGGCCTCTACATAGATGACTGCCACGTTCGACTTTTCAAGCGTTGCATGTCTCATATGTTTCCACGTGTTGATCTGACGAAACTGCTTCATTTAAATTTCAAATCTTCCCGCTTGAGGCTTCGACTCTGTCAAAACGCCTACGTCGAAGAGAGCTTTGTGGGAATCCAAAATCTCCTAAGTCCCAGGCTTCGACAATAAAGAAATGTTCACCCACGAAAAGAATTAAACAGCTTCGACACAACCATCTTTTATTTATTCTCCAAAATACAACACTTCCAAAGAGCTTCAACTATTTGTCGAAATCTCCAGTTAACACTTGGACAAGGACATCTTCCACTACGCCAGTCGGGCGTGCATTGCTCCTGTTCGCCAGTTGGACGATCAAACCTGTATGCTGCAAAGGACCAAGATTAAGGTTATTATAAATAGAAGTAGGCATAACATTAATGCCCACTCCCAAATCAAGCATGCAATTCTCGAATTTACTATCCCCGATGGTACAAGGGACAGTAAAAGTTCCCGGATCCTTCTGCTTTTGTGGCAAGAGCTGAGTGATGGCTGAAACATTTTTCTCACCTGTAACTTTTTCAGATGAAGGCTTGGGCTGAATAAAAGCAGAAATATTTCTTCCCAAGTTAACTCTCTCACTTCCTTTAATCCTCCTCTTATTTGTACACAAATTCTTCAGAAACTTTGCATACTTAGGAACCTGTTTAATTACATCAAGAAGTGGAATATTTACCGTAACTTTTCTAAAAACATCCAATATCTCTCTTTCCTTGTATCCCTCCTCAATTCTTTTATTTTTCAGAACTCTATGTGGGAAGGGGACTGGTGGCACATACTCCTTTTCTTTAATTTTTTCAGATGAAACAGGTTCAGGTTCAGATGTTACCTCAATAATTTTTTAATTTTTTTCAGGGGCTGTTTCTGTAACCTTTCTAGATCTCAACGAAATCGCACTCACATTAGCATTAGAATCCTTTGGATTGACAACTGTTTGGGTTGGATGCTGGTTCGACCCTTGGGCTTGCATGTTATTTATTTGAGTAGCAAGTTGTCCCATTTGCGTGTTCAAGGTCTGAATACTAGAATCGGTCCTTTGTTGGAATTGGAGATTGTTGGCGGCCATTTGTTTGACAAGGTCTTCTAAGGATGGTCCGGAAGGTGCAGGGGCATCCACTTGAGTTGGGATCTATTGTGGGTTTCCATATCGAAGGATGGGATGGTTCCTCCAATTGGGATGGTATTTGTTGGTGGATAGGTCAGGAGTATTATTGTACCTGTTTTGATTGTAAAGGTTGGCTGCATAAGCTTGAGGCAGCTCAGTAACGGACTCGTCTCTCAGAATAGGACAAGTATAGGTCGGGTGCTCATGAGAAGTACAAATACCACACATTGTTATTGTTTGAGGTTTTGCTACTGCCAGCTGTTTGACTAAGGCAGTGAGCTCGTCAATTCTGGTCTCTAAAGCTTTGTTGGAAGAAACCTGAATTTGATTCACGCTTTTGCTTTGCAAAAAATTGTCTCTAGTAGTGAACTGTTGGGAATTAAGGGACATATTTTCGATAAGGGCTTTGGCAGCAGCTAGAGTCCTATCAACAAGTGCTCCACCACTAGAAGCTTCAAGAATGTTCCTATCCATCAGTATCAAACCCTCATAAAAGTATTGGATGAGTAGTTGCTCGGTGATCTGGTGCTAAGGGCAGTTGGATACAAAGTGTTTGAATCTCTCCCAATACTCGGTCAATGACTCATTACTATGTCTAATACCACAAATCTCATTTCTTATCGAGGCAGCTCTAGAGGCAGGAAAATATCTCTCTAAGAACACTTTTTTCAGGGCATTCCAGCTTGCAATTGAATTTGGCTCGAGATAATATATCCAATCCTTTGTTGCACCCTGCAGTGAAAAAGGAAAAGCTCGAAGTTTGATGTGATCTTCAGTGATCCCTTCAGGCTTCAATGGTGTAGAACACACCAACTGGAATTCTTTCAAATGTTTGTGCAGATCCTCACCTGCAAGACCACTAAACTTGGGCAACAAGTGTATTAAACCCGATTTTAATTCAAAAGGAACAACAACAACATCATATTCAATACACAAGCCATTATAATTCACATCAGGTGCAGCCAATTGCCTTAAGGTTCTATTGTCAGCCATTTCAAAAACAAGTTCAAAATCATAAGCAAACAAGTTATGCAAATAGTCGGACTCAGAATCAAACTCAATTGTGGGTGATGAACTAGCCTGGACTGCTCTATGTTATGTGTGCAAAATACTCTCTACTTCAGGATCAAAAGCAACAAGTTCAGAACAGCGAGACCTAGTAGCCAGGACTAACGCACAACAATGCAACAACAATATTCAAAATACAGACAATGTCCCTAAAAGTCAAAAACAAACACAAAGAAGGGAATTGATCAAAATAAATTCAAAAAAATAAAGTGGCACCGAATTTAATCTAATGACTTAAAAATATAATTTTGAGATTTTTTTCGATTTTTTTCGACTCTATGAAAACAGTAAAAAATTCATAAAAAA
Source organism: Lathyrus oleraceus (assembly GCF_024323335.1). NCBI lineage: Eukaryota > Viridiplantae > Streptophyta > Magnoliopsida > Fabales > Fabaceae > Lathyrus > Lathyrus oleraceus. The sequence goes on from NC_066585.1 coordinate 395,346,610, forward strand.
ATAGAAAAAAGAGGAATCTGGGAAATTGAAAGCAAAGTCCTAAACTGCTCCGTAGTAAGGGAAAAACGATCAGAGAATTTTTTTACACAAGATTTTCGAAACAGATTTTCAATCGGACGCAATTTTCCCAAATACCGATTTTTTTCACTTTTTGGACTCTAAAACGCGAGTTAGGCAGAACCGTGAGGAAACTAGGACCTAGACGCGTAGACACTAAACCTATGACTCTAAAAATGATTAATATAATCAAGAATTCCCGGCAACGGCGCCAATTTGATCCGTTGTCGCGCGCGGGTCAAAACGAGTATTTTTCAAAAACGTAGTACGGCGATAATTTTAACTCGGATATCGTTCTCTCAAGGATTCTTGATTATTATTATCCAAAGGTAAATCGAATTAAGAGGGGGGGTTGTTTGGTTTGGTGTTCGATTAAGAAAAAGTGATTATTAAAAGCAATTCTTCAAATAAGTTGTTATGAAATAAGTGATTATGAAATAATTCAATCTACCGATTCAGTTCCTACTATCATCGATTAATATAATTTTAATACCCTAAGCGGATTGTCTATTCCTATTTGGATACAAACTCAATGACAAGCATGGTGAAGTTTGTGAGATGTATGATCCTATTGTCCGAATTAAGCAAACGGGATAAGTTTTCATGGATTAAGCAAACATGATTGATCAGACACAAAAACGAATTAAGCAAACGTGACGTGCCTATGTTAGGATCATACAATCAACCAAATTGAATCAATATATTTCATGCAATCGAATTAAGCATATAAGAACACAAAATATCATTGAAAGGAATTAAACTAAAATTAACATTATAATAATCTCAAGTTTTGGAACCTGAATTACGGAAGATCGAATAAGAGGGATTAGTTCTCCATGGAATTCGTACAAGCTTTCAAATTTTATGAATAGTGATCCCCTCCCCTGTTTTCGGCTGCTTAGGTTATAGGAAAAGTAGAATAAACTAAATTTGGTCAAAACATAACCCAGACCCAAACTAAATAACCCAACACAAAATATAAATCTAGTGCTGAAGGCTTCAACGGATTTTTCAACCATGCTACAGACCGAATTAGCTTATGACTTCTTCATGAAAGTTGTAGCTCTTTCTCTTAGCTTTCCAACGACTGGTAGCACGCCTCTATCCGATACTCCTAGATCCAGTAATGAATTTATTCGTGCAGACTGCTAATGCTGAAAATAAACTGCGAAAAACAAATAAGTGTAAAAATAAGATAAATTATAAAAACACATTAAAAGGGAAAAATAACCAAATGGAAATGCATAAGTATAAATATAGAAGAATGTGCATCAAAATACACTGATCACTCCTCACTTGTTGGTTCATACCAATTTTACTCTTGGGTTCATATTTCATCCCTCGTTTGAGTTTAAACATCATTATGCTTTGGTCCAGACCATATTTGTTATCCCACTTCTTTTCACCTCCCACCACTAGTTCTTTGAACTACGAAACTCTGAATTCCTCATTGCACTATGAGGATACTAAGGCATGAGGGCCCTAATCCTCACCTATCACTTTATCTACTTCTTTTTCTTTTTCTTTTTCTTTCTCTCGCGACTAATCTTTAGATATAACACATATTCAAGCTAGAACCATCAAAACGGTTCCCATGGAGTATCATGGATGTAAGGGGTGCTAATACCTTCCCCTTTCATAACTGACTTCCTTATCCAGCATATCTCTTTCCCCCTAGTTTTATCGATTTTTTCCCTTTCCTTCGGGAATAAATAAAGTTCGATGACGACTCTGTTGTATGTTCGAGCGTGCGATACGTTCGGGTATATTTCTGCTAGCTTCAGCTGGCGACTCTGCTGGGGAACTTTGCTGCTTGGAATGTTTCCTAGTCTCTAAAAGGAGTCGAGCCTAGTTTTGATTGCTTCTATGTTTACTTGGGTGTTTACCTTTATGTTTTACTCGCTTTATTTATCCCCCGAGTGACGAGTTCGTGAGGGAAGGGAGTGACGAGATGGGTTACGGTCGTCAACCTGGTGACGAGTTGACCGTCAAATACCGCTTTTGTGCTTTCGGTCCCGTTTTTTATAATGTTTTCTCGTGGGGTCGATGCTTGGTTCTTTATTTGGTGTATTTGATGAATTTTCAGTAGGGCTAGTTACTTCGAAACTATCAACCATGATGGAAAAAGTATTTTTCTCAAGATCTTTTCTACACCATGATTAAATTTTATAGTATGAAAAAAAGGGGGGTTGAATTATGTATCCCAAAAACGTTTTGTTTCTAATAATGCAACTTTTGAATCTCTGAACAACGTTCAGAATCTCATATCAGAAATTGTAACAAAAATGGAAATAATAATGATCATAACTAAAAGAAAGCAAAACACAAAGATTATCTGGTTTAACATGTCACAAATATATTACTAAATCCCATACTTAACAAATTAATTTTTATGATAAATTTTTTTATGTCAAATCGTACAATTTCCACAGTTTGATAAATATTAACTTTGATATAAAAAAAAGGTTCTAAAATAAATCATCCCATAGTACTTTTAATTTATAAATACTTTTTTCACCGTATTATTAATACAACTTATTTTTTCTTCATTTAGTATTGTTTTGTCTATATTATATTTGCTTCTATCTATTATGAAAAGGCTAAAAGTTAAATAAAAAATATATAATGTAGTTTAATAAAAAATATATAATGTAGTTTAATAAAAAAATATATTAAAACGTTTCGTCAAAATTTTATATAGAATCTTCAATATTAATTATAATTTGATATTAGAAAGTCCCAATGCTTAAAATTATTTATTTCAAGTTGACAAAAGAATGCAATTTTTCTATAAAGCCCATAAAATAGTAATTATTTATTATACACATAGGAAAAATATGGCTCAAATTATCATCTTCGTTTATGCTCTTCTCATATTTTTTCTATGTTTTTATTTAATCAAGACTGGAATGTTCTTTTTCAAATTTTGCAATTTATCTTATACATGAACAGTGATACAAATTGTTATGGGAGGCAATATGAGTCTGGCCTCGTCGAACATGTTGAAAAATTGTTATGTAAAATTTCGCCTAAAAATTATTAAAAATCTTGAACAGGTCGATAATATTTTTCATCCTTATTGTAAGAATATTTTATTAATCAATTTTTAGGTGACATAATTTTCTCAATTAATTGTGTACTTTTTCTCGTATTTTTATAATGAAATAAATATGTATATTCATTGATAATAACTGTTTTATGTATTTTTTTTTTATCAAAAACAAATATTTACAGCATTTTTTGCTGTCTAAATATGAGGATTTTATCATAAAAAAATACAACTATTTTTGATTATATATAGATTATATTTTAATAGTATTTGTAATTATAGTCAATATATTATATATCTTTTACAAAGAAGATCAAAAATAAATAAAATTGATAGATACAATTATTATATATATTATATTTTGCATCAAAAGTATTTTTTTTCATTTATAAAAATATTTGAATTAACAATATATTGTTTTCAGTTTATAAAAATCTTTGTATCAATAATGAGGATTTTTCCGTTTATAAAAATATTTGTATCAACAATAAACTTTTTCCTATATATAAAAATATTTGTATCAACAATAAACTTTTTTGCGTTTATAAAAATATTTGTATCAACAATACTATTTTTTTCATTTATAAAAATATTTGTATTAATAGATTTTTTCTGTTTATAAAAATATTTGTATCAACAATACATTTTTCCCATTTATTAAAATATTTGTATCAACAATATACTTTTTGCCGTTTAAAAAAATATTTATATCAACAATACATTTTTTTTTGTTTATAAAAATATTTGTATCAACAAACACTTTTTCCCGTTTATAAAAATATTTGCATCAACAAAACACTTTTTTTCCATTTATAAAAATATATAAAGTATTTTTTTTCCATTTATAAAAATATTTGTATCAACAATAGATTTTTTTCTCATTTATAAAAATATGCGTATAGCATTATTTTTCTAGTTTATAAAAATATTTTTATCAACAATATATTTTTATTTTCGGTTTATAAAAAGATTTGTAACAAACAATATTGAAATTATATTATAAAACAAAAAAAATCACATATTCTTGTGAAGATAATTAACATTTAAAATCATTTACTACCATAATCAATAAATGACTTTTATGATATTTGATGATAAGAAATTGAATGATAATAAAATCGATCAAACAATTTCTTGTTATCAAATATCATATTTTAAAGGGTAATGTAGTTTTATAATAATATGTGATTTTTTTTGTTTTATAATATAATTTTAATATTATTTATTACAAATATTTGTATAAACAAAAAATAAATATATTGTTGATACAAATATTTTTATAAACGGGAAATAAGAAAAAATATATTATAGAGATTAAAAATTATTCAAATTTAGAGTAATTAGTATTTCAATTCACTTAATTAAAATATTTGAATTTAAGAATTTATAATCAAATTATAAATTTGAAAATATTATGATTTTCCCTTTATATAAAAAAGGTGAACACTTTGGTACTCTAGGAAGGAGATAAGAATTTTCTTTTTGCTTGTATTATGTCATAATATCATTTATAATTTTCCCATCAAATTTATGATACTTTTAAATAAATTCATAAAAATTCCTACTTAATTGAATCAATTTTTATAAGACCTAAATGAAATTGTAGGAAGATTTCATATGCTGAGTAATTGCAATTTGACGCAATCATTTTGAACATTAACTAAAATCATTTTGGCGAGTTTCAAATTAAAAAAAAAATGATGAATTTTTTTTTATTTATAAATATTTATATATCAATCAAAAACAAATATTTTTAGAATGTTTTTAGAATAAATACTAACAGTTAATCATAAAACATAATGCAAACTTTTTTAAAAAATTAATATTTTAGTATCATTTTTATACTTTAATGATATTTGTAATTATAGTTGATATATTACATATATTTTTAAAAATAATATCATAAATAAATAAAGTTTATAGATACAAATTAATATATATTATCTTCTACATTTTTAATGAGTGGTTACTTTTGATGCAAAGTAAACTTTATATGTACTTATTAAATAGGATAACAATTAAAATAAAAAATAATAATTGTCTTTAAGTATTTCTTTATATGTAAAAACATAATAGTAACTTGTGATTTGAAATGATTTTAATGTTTAAAGTAAATATATCAAATTATAAATAATTTTTATAAATAATTTTAATTGTAGTAATTTTAATCATTTAAATAACATCGTCTCAATTATTTTAATATAATTTAATTTAAAAACTAAATAAATATTTCTTGTTATTTATTAGATTTGAAATAAAAAATATTAGTTAATTTTTATTAGACGGGTTAAGTCAATTTTATTTTTTATCGGATCATGTCATAATATCATATATTTGTAAGAAAACATTTTTGTTTATATTGTATACGATTTTTCATAATTTCATTAATTAATTATTATTTTTCAAAACACAATCAAATTGAATCTCATTAATTAATTTTCATTATAAAAATTGTTATCCTATCCTTAATTAGTTATTATCCTATAGTGTTATTCTTATGCTACATTTTAATGTAATTAAATAAAATATTGCATATCATGTACACCAAATCTGAACAATTTAAAAAAAAACAGTAATCTTGCTCAAAATGATCTTTATACAGAGTAAAGAAAGAAAAAATTGACTTAGACATAAAAAAAAAACTTGACCAACATTTATGAGACTCGCATGAGGAATAATGAAGATCACGCTATTTTTTCTGCTTATCTTTCTAAATATATATATAAAAGTATTTTCTTGTAGAATCTTGAACCCCTACTAGCCCTCACAATTGTGTTTCCTAGTATGTGAACAACACCATCTTCTCTATAGTTGTTTAAAAATTCATATAACCTCAGTGCAACCGCCAAAGGCTCTTTCATTGCTCCTAAGGGTTTTGTCCGATGATAACAAGGGAAAAATTCATTAATCCTAGCCACGTTGGTGTTTACATCAGAAAAAGGATCAGAGAAAGCATGTGTAATTTCAGCAATAATGAAAGGAATCAATACTTGTGATTTACAAATAAGTGATTTTTCCTCTTGAAGAGGGGGCTCGGGAACATATAGTTGATTCCCAATGAGAGTAGGTGTGGTGATGGATGCAACCACAAGGATTTCTGGCTTAGAAGATGATTTACGAGCCATTTGTGTGAGAGGAAGTTGAGTTTTTGTAAAATAAAAGTTTGAAAGCTTCGTGAGAAAATAAAGAAAATTGGAATAAAAATGTTAGAAGAAAAAGAAGAGGAAACTATTTATAGTGTCAGAAAAAAGACACGGTTCAATTTTAATTTTTCTTGAAAAAAGAAATAAACAAATGAACTTTTTTGACATGTGTCCCACTAAAATGTGATGAAGTGGGAAGTTGGATCTCCAACATGGCCCATGATTTCTTGGGAACTCAGAGCCATGATGGGTTGTCTGAACCTACATGTCTCAAAAATATGTTCTATGGAGTAGCCATGATGATGGTGACGTCAGGCCACGAAGGAGAAGAAGAAAGTGGTTACATTCAAGAAGGAGAAGAAGAAGGAAAAATTATTGTTCCATTGAATGAATAATAATGAGTTACAAGGAAAAGCAGGATTGGTACTGTCATTGGGAGCAGAACTTTGTCTGTCTTGGGAATGAATTCGAGATTTGAAAGGAAAAGTGTTTTCATAAAATATCACATGTCTTGAGACAAATATACTGTGATGAGTCAAGTCATAAAGGATATAGCCTTTAGTTCCCTCTTTATAGCCTATGAAAACAGCCTTGCGTGCTCTAGGGTCAAACTCGGTTCTATGGGCCATAAGAGATTTAGCATAGCATAAACAGCCAAACACTTTAAGGTGCACAAGGGAGGGAGGCTCTTGGTATAGAATTTCATATGGGCATTTTAGTTTAAGCAAATGGGTAGGGAGTCTGTTAATAATGTGGATAGCTTGCTGCAAACAAAAATTCCACATGGTTAAAGGCACATTGGATTGAAAGTGTAGGGCCCTAGCTACATTAAGGATGTGTTGATGTTTCCTCTCAACAATCCCATTTTGTTAAGGGGTTTCAACACGAGATTTTTGATGTAGAATGCCCTTAGCAGATAAGAAACTGTGTAAGGCTAGAAACACTGCACCATTATCAGACCTCAAGCATTTTACATGTTTATTAAATTGTTTCTCAACATATGCTACAAAGTTCATAAAGCTATCTCTAGTTTCAGCTTTGGTTTTAAGGAATATCACCCATGTGAACCTAGAATGATCATCAACTAGAGTGAGAAAGTATTTGTGTCGTAACATAGAGATAGTAGAAAAGGGGCCCCATAAATCAGCATGAAGAATGTTAAAAACATCATTAGTGCAAGTAATACTATCAGGAAAGGGAAGTTTTCTTTGTTTGGCAAAGTGACAAGAATCACAAGGGGAAACATTGTCATTACAAGAAACAAAAGGGAAAATCTTAGCTATGGTTTGTAAACATTTATGAGATGGATGACCTAGCCTCATATGCCATATATCACCATCAGTAGATACAGAATTATAGGAAGGAGGAAATATATTGGAATGAAGGACATATAAGCCATATTGCAGGCCAGCTATACCAATCGTTTCCATGAAAGGATTCTGTATAATAGTGCAAGAGTTAGCAGTGAATTGAACAAAAAAATTGTTGCTTTGAGACAATTTTGCTACTAATATAAGATTGACATTGAAAGAAGGAATGTAAAGAACATTGTGCAGTGTTAGAGATGGTGTAAGTTTGACAGAACCAGAAATTGAAGCAGACAATTGAGAACCATTGGGTAGAGTGACAGATATAGGAACAATGTTGTGATAACTATTAAAGGCTGAAAGATTAAAGGATATATGATCTGTAGCTCCTGTATCAAGGATCCACAAGGAATGAGGCTTACCATTGGAATTGGATGACAAGGAATTTAGCACAAGAGGAGATGTAGACACTGAATTGGCTGTGGAAACAGGTTTTGAATGCTGAAGCAATGCCAAAATGTTGTTGTATTGCTCTTGAGTCAAGCCATAAGAGGAATTGTTGGAACTTGAACCTGATGCAGGTATCTCTAATGCAGTGTTGGTTGTTGCAGATTGCTGAGAACTGAATCCATTGCCTTTGATCTTGTGTTTGAATCCTGGTGGATACCCATGCTTGATGAAACAAGTATCAATGGTATGGTTATTTCTTCCACAATGAGTACAGACACGATTTTGACCTCTTGAACCAGCTGCACCCTGATATTTTCCTCTATATGAATTGAATTTGTTTGGTTGAGCATCATGAGATATACTTAAGGCTTTACTCTCTTCATTATTGCCAACACTGGGAAGAACTGCAGGATTAGCATGATTCATTTCTCTTTCTTGCTGAATTACCAGAGAAAAGGTTTTATCAATGTCAGGTAACGGATTCATCATCATGATTTGGCTCTAGGAATGAGTAAATTTCTCATTCAAACCCTTAAGGAATCGAATTACATAGTCTTGATCCCTATAACGACGAATCGATCCAGAAGCACCACAAGAACAGGGAATTGCACAGGAACAAGATGGAATTGGACGATAAGTTTCCAATTCATCCCATAGAACTTTCAAATGAGTAAAATAGTTGGATACGTCTAAGGTACCTTGGCGGAACATGTAGAGATCTTCTTGAATGTCAGATATGCGGAAAATGTCACTATGAGAAAATCGAACTTGCAGATTCTTCCAAACACCCGCAGCTGTGTCAATCCATAGAACCGATCGCGCAATTGGTGCAGAGATTGAGCGTTGTATCCACGCAAGAACCATCGTGTTGCAACGGATCCACGACGCATAAAGAACGTCTGAAACAGAGGGTTTTGGAAGAGTTGCGTCGATGAATTTGTCCTTGTTTTTTGAGATCAACGCGATTTGCATTTAGACCAGGTGTGGTAATTTTTGTCATCGAACGGTGAAGAAACGAGAACAAGAGCCGGATTCTCGTTCGGATGCAGGTAGTAAGGATTAGCAGAGTTGGTAGCGAAATCCGTAAAACTCTGAGCAGCCATTGTTGCAGAGTTAAGGAAACAAGAAGGAAGAAAAGAGAAAAAGAAAACAATGGCTACCAGAGCTGAGATAACTCTGATACCATATCAGTAGAACATGAGCTCATCATGGATGAAAGATAGAACTAGTTGGTTATGCACCAAGAAGTTAGTTATGCAGCAAGAAGGAGAAGAAGAAAGTGGTTACATTCAAGAAGGAGAAGAAGAAGGAAAAGTTATTGTTCCATTGAATGAATAATAATGAGTTACAATGCTGTTTATATATACAAGAAGAAGGAGTATTGTAAGCTAATGTGAAAATGTTGTACATAATAATCTGTTAATTCTAATAGATATTCCACAAATATTCTCCCGTATATATATTGTATTATTTTCTAAAACAGGATGTTCATAGAACATGATCAGATATTTCTCGAGAAAATGTGCATGAACGAACTAAAAAAATATTAGAAAAATGAAATCAAGCTCTCAGTAACCGGAGGTATTAAGGTTCACATTTTTTTTCAATTAAATGCAAGGTTTAGATTTTAGATGAAGCTTGATTAGTTAACAAAAGAACAAATATGAATCCAAAGAAGAAAAAAAAAAAATCCAACATATCAATTGAAGTTAAACAAAAACTAAGCAATGTAAAGTAATAAAAGGACAGAGGGAGTGAGAGATTACTTTTGAAATCAGAGACATTGTCGTGATCGGAAACAGTGAAGACCATGTGAGTGTGGATGAAGACAACTTTGCTGTTTTCGAAAGTCTCAGCTTGAATCTGTCTTCCGTCTTCCTTAAGGATCCATAATAGATCAATAAGAGATAATCTAAAAGAAAAAGAAGTCATACCTAAAGGAAGAAGAACGAAAGTGTTGTAAAATTAGGGTTATGATTAGAGTTATGGCTTGCTCCTTCTATTTTCAAAAACTAATATAAAAAATAATGGAAATTTATCTATTTTGAAAAGTAATATAGTTAGGTTCATGTTCATAAAAAGGAAAAATAAAGAAATTTGACAATGAAGATGAGAAAGAAGATGAGAAAGGGAGTAGAGAGAATGCATGGTTGAGAAAAATGAGAAAGTGAGAAGTATTTCTGAAGTATTAAAAAATAGGTACATTTATGATTTGATTGAAAGCCCTTTAACGAGTTTGTATTCACACTTTCAATTTTTCCTAAATTGAAAATTCAAATTTTATTGAAAAATGGAATGTTACTCATAATATTTGCATAAAAAACGTGAAACCTAATTAATGTGCAATATTAATTAAATATTAATTTTTATTTAAAATGATTAGATATACGAAATGACACTCTATGGCATGGTAAATGTTAAAATTAGTTTAAGTTTGGATAATGAAGTAATTTTGGTAGATGTTAATTTTTTTATTTTGATAGTAGATATCACCTTTTAGTAACATTCATCGATCTTTATTCCTTCTACATTGCAGCTCGTCATCGTGGTGTCGTTCGTATTCCTTGCGTTGAACATAGTGATTGTATACCGAAGATTTTGGACCTCATTGTTTTGACTTTAAAAAAATTGATTTTTTCTTTGTATTTTCATAAATGAATTTTATCAAATCGTTTTTCAAATATTACAAGTTTTTTTACACTCATTTTTTTAAAATTTTATGATACACCTAAAAGCATATTTGTGTTATGCACATCCCGAACTTTCTCTCTAGAGCACTTCGCCTTTTTGAATACTTGAGAGAGTGTGCACTTTCTAAACATTTCAGATATGGCCTTTTTGGCGGGGTCCTTACTCAGGTAGGAAGCAACCCCATATGTGAGAAAGGGCTAGATGAGATTAATTGTAACAAGACAAGTGATAAGTCCAAAAACACGTAAAATGCATAGGTAGTTATTAACTTATTTACAAGAAATTAATGAAAAAATACCTCAATTTATTAAGAAAATATAATAAAACAGTTGTATAAAAAATTTATACCGTCTATTTACCAAGTACATTTAAAAGGGATCAAGAAAGCATCAAAAATAGACAAAACATGTCATTCAGACATCAAGGCTCACTTAGCCAAGGACAATACCTCGCTAAGCTTGAAATAGGCAACAAAAGACCATGCAAACCTTAGTTAGGCACCAAAACTCGCTAGCAGACGTCCTAAACGACCTAAGGTGGTTTAGAAAGCTTTAAGGTTAAGTTACTCCAAGAAAAATGAAGGATTTTCTCGCTTAGCGAGCTAGTGGCACACTAAGCGAGGTTAAAGAATCCAAGATCACTTGAAGATGAGGTGGCATTTATTAATGAAGAGTTCGTAGGTGCGCTAAGCGACCTCTGAACCTCGCTTAGTGAGAATGGCATGTCATGACACTATAAATATGAGTTCAGGTAGTTCAATTATAGATAACTTGGTGAAACATGATATAATTTGATAGAACTATGTAGTTCTCTTGGTAGGAAGTGAGAAAAGTCCATTTTAGACAAGAAACACAACAAGAAAGGAAAAGAGAGGGAGGTTGTTGGTAGAAGCTTTGTCCCAGGAATCTACAATAATTGCTCCTTAACATATTTCTTTTGGGGATTAATTGTGATGTTACAGTGAGTAAGCGTAGCTAATTTTCTCTTTTGTTGGGGTTATATGTACTCATCCTATTAGTCATACTGTGATCTTGATTATAGTGTTCTATGTAATTCTTCTTAAGCTTTAATATTGATGAATTCTTTCTCCTTAATGTTTGTTTTAAATTAGCTACTCAAAATATATTTTCATTGTATGACATGATATGTGAAAGTTACTTGTCATTATCGGATCCAATCTCTTTATCTATCGGATATGCTAAAGTCATACATAGATCTAATTAGATTACAAGTTATTGAAACGTGATGTTCTGGCATTGGTTAATAGATTGAGACATCGTTTATTAGGTAATACGACTAATCTCATGTCGTTGACTCAGACTGAGCTGTAATGAGACCTACATACGGTAATATTAATAGATTATTAGAATTGCATATTATAGGTCAAGGATGTTACATGAGAATAGATTGATGAAATCTAACCCCAATTAATTTTCTCAACTTTTGGACGCTAAAGTTCATTTTACTTTCTGTTATTTTAGTTTCTGTATACACAAACAAATCCACCACCTGATAAACCATTCTTAAAGTTATAGAAAATATTGAATGGTCTTTAAAATACAACCAATCCATGTGGAGATAATAAAAATACACTTACTTTTGTTCTACAACAAAATGGCACAGTTGTCGAGGAATGACATTAGTTTTTAAAGACATTGCGATAGTTTCTATCATTTTAACTATTTTGTTTACATATGTTCATATGTGTGCATATTTTGTTTATAGTCACTTACATACTAACAAATATTTGCTAGTTTGTTGATATTTTTTTATGCGAAAAAATGCTCCTTAACAACAACTTTTATTTGATCCTAAAATAGAACGAATCACATCTAGAAACAACAAGACTAGAAAAGCAAAGTTGATAGCCAAGCAACAAGATCTAGAAGATTCTTATGTCTCAAAAATATAAACCATGATAGACAGTGTTAATCACAACATCAACAATAATAACAACACCAATAACAACAAGGAAAATGTCGACATAAACAACAATAATGGCAATAATGGAAACAACAACAATGGTGATGTCATGGTTTGCCACAACAGTCAAAGCCGACTAGCTCATATAGCTATACCATAAAGGAATACCCGACAAGATGAGATGAAAACATAATTATTGCAAATACTTTATGCTAATCTTTTTACAGGATTAGATCTTGAAGATCCATATACACACCTCACAAAATTTTATGAGCAACCTGGTACATTAGGAGCTAGTTGACGAAGTGGCAATATTCATGAGATTGTTCCCACACTCATTAATCGATAAAGAAAAGGAATGACACCTTGATCAACTATTGTAAGTGATGGCCAATTGGAATATAGGGCAAGAAAAGTTCCTTGAAAGGTTCTTTCCTCATAATAAGTTCATGTAAGCTAAAACAATAATCATTGTATTTTCCCAAGGAGCGACTAAAACTCTATGTGATGTGTGGGAGAGATACAAATCCAGGTTGAGAAGATGCCATAACCACGATTTTGAAGATCTCGCCCAGATAAACATCTTCATAAATGTATTATAATAGCAACCAAAGTTATTGCTAGATGCTACTACTGCAGGTTATCTAATGGTTAAAAGAACAAAGGATGTAATTTCAATAATTGAAAGAATGTCTCTATGTGATCATCAAGATTACTACAACAACCATGCCTAAAGAAAAAGTATAATCATAGAATTAAACAACAATGATGCAATGTTATTATCGAATATCGAAAAATACGATCCTTCGTAGAGTGTTCGCGCACCCACGGAAAAATTGATTCGAACAAAGCCGCCACTGAACTTTATTTATTCCAAAGAAGGAAAGGGAAAATATTGACAAAACACTTAAAATAAAAATAAGATGGTCATCGTGACCAAATTCGGGTTCGGGATCGATTATGCAAGGGGAAGGTATTAGCACCCCTCACGTTTGTTGTACTCAACGGGAATGTTTTAGTTAGACTTGCAATTAAACGTTAGCATATGTTAGTTGTTTTCTTCGAATGATAAAAGTGTAAAAGGAAAATCGAATGGGTCGCAAAAAGGTTTTTATGAGGGTACTTGACAAGATTGTGAGTCTTGCTCCTATGGATCCTCAGGTACAATGAGGAATTCAAAGCGACGTAATTTTGGGTAAGACAAAAGATATTTTTTGTATTTTTGTTATAGTGCTTGACGAGATGTTGAATCTCGCTCTTACGCATCTTCAGGTGCGATGGATAACTCAAAGCTACGTAGTTCTTGGTAGAAAATGAATGTTGGTTGATTGATTTTAAAGAACAAATGTTTAGGTTGCATTCTAGCGGTTTAAACGTTGGCTTGTATGCTCACGCATGAGAGACTTAAGCATTTCTTAGTTTCATGGTAGAAAGGATCATGTTTGACTGTGTTCTAGTGGTTTAAACGTTGCTTGTATGCTCGTGCATGGGAGGCTTAAGTGCTAGTTTGTTTCGTGGTAGAATGGAATAAACAATGTTTGTTTGTGAAAAGGTTTTGGGTCGCCGGGGGTGAGAAAAAGACAAGTTTGATTGGTTGAGATGTTTTTTTCAGTGAAGATTGCTTAATGGTTGAGTAAGGTAACTTGTATCTGAATAATCGAGGAGAGGAATAAAAGGATCTAGACCATCTCCCTTTTCATCATTAATTGTAAAAAGGTTTGGATATTGTTAATGTATTTTTGAAGAACGTCAAATACTTGAATGGCTGAGTAAGATAACTTGAATCCAAGTATTAAGGGAAGGGAATAAAAGACTCTATACAAACTTCTTTTTCGTCCAAGTTATTATGAAAATGAGTTCGCTTAAGATGATTATGAAAGAAGGTTTGAATTGGATCAAATTAGAAGTTTTTTAATGGATGAAGATTGTTCGAATGGTCGAGTAAGACAACTCGTATCCAAACAATCAAGGAGAGGAATATAAGGCTCTAAACCATGTCCCTTTTCATCCTTTGAAATAGTGTTTAAGTATGATTAAGTGTTTTAACTTTAATTGGAGAAAAGTGCTTGATGTTGATTGAAGTTTTAAATTGCATCGAATCAAAATGGGATAAAATGAGTTGTGAAAGATCCACTTGGTGTTGGACCAAGGATTTTGTTTATTGAAAATGTTTATTCAATTATCACTTATTATTTAATTATAAAGATGATAACAAATGCATAATAAGTCATGATTAACAATGGATAAAAATGCATGATTAAATGAATAATATGAATTAAATTAATTAAGATTTAATCAAATTAGTTAAATAGAATAATTAAAAATGATTATAATGATTAATTGGTTAATTCAACCATTAAAATATTTAATCAAATTTAATTATCAAATTTAATTAATTGGAATAAAATTAATTAATTAAATAAAAATAGAGGTTACATCACATATAATTCAAACCCAATTTACACGTAATGAAAAAGAGATGGAACTTAATGTGCAAAAGGTAAAGCAACCACGTCACAACTGAAATTAAAGTAGGAATTATCGTAAAGAGACGTACGCAAAATTAACCATAACGTGATTAAAGCCGGTTTATACGTAACAATAACAAGAGTAGAATGTTGCACGCAAGGACCGTAACACGGTGAAATGTCACATCAATATATCGAGACAAGATTTCGGCGGTGTAACGACATATAAATATCGAATCTGCAGACTAACATCCGACTTATCGCAATGCAAAACAAACAAAATCAAAACAGCAGCAACTCAATACAATTATTTACAGAACTCAAATGCAAGAAATCAGACGCAATAAAATCAAATAAAAAAAATAAACATGTAATGAAACAGTGGAAAACACAATATCAAAGCAACTCGCTTCAACTTGCTATCGAAATCGTGTGGTTAATGTTGCTGCCAAAATTGAAACCGGTGTTGTCGAAGGGCATTGTCCATGATTTTGGTGTTAAACATAGACAATTTCGGTTGAAGGTGGTTTGAAGGAGAAAATGTGTCTCACCCATTAAAATTTGTTGTTACACGATGGAAATGGATGACGTCGGTTTAGTTAAGGTGATGATTTCCAGCTATTGTTTCAGTGATTTAGATGTGGTAACGGAGGAATGGCTAAGGTTGTGAAGGTGTAGTCTTCGAGAAGGAAAACCAACGAGAAACAAGGTGGTGGTTATGGATGCAGTGTGGGTCCGGTTGAGCTGAGTGAAGAAAGTTGTTGATTGGTGGTGAGTGGATCCGATGGATGAGTTATGTATATATTGGAAGGAGTGGTGGACTGTTGTAAGTGGAGGTCTGGTTGGATGTGAAAGTTTGTGGGTGGGTTGTTACATAGTGGTGGTGAGATGTAGGAAAGGGGATAAGTGAACAGAGGCGCCCATAAACAAGGTGGGTGTGGTGGTGAGTTTTTGATGTGGAGGAAGAGGAAGGAAAGTATGGTTGTTGATGATGTAGGATGAATGGGGTTGTGTGGTTTATTTGGAAAGTGAGAGTGATGATAAAGAGTTTTGGGAAGGGTGGAGGAAATGAAAAGGAAGAAGATAAAGTTCTTGTCAGAAGAAACGATTTTGTTTGCAAACTTCTGTGTTTTATTAGAATGCAATTTTGGACTTTTATACATACAGAAAACTTTAGCTATTCTACTAATTAAGATAAATGGTAAATACTCTTAATTTTCCCACTGTCTCTTGACCTTCCAATTCTCTCTATTAACTTATTATTAAAAACCCATTAATTCTAACATTAAGTTTATTCAACAAAACTCCTCTGTAAACTTAAATGTTTCTTCTATTCATCATCCCTATCAATTTCTTGCCTCTGTCGAAGATTTCTTTTGATAGTGGTTTTGTGAAAATGTCTGCTGCTTGGTCCTTACTTGCTACATGCTTCAATTCGACACTTCCTTCCTTCACGTGTTCTCGAATAAAGTGAAAACGAACGTTAATGTGTTTGCTCCTTTCATGGTTTACTGGATTCTTTGCTAACTCAATTGCTGACCTGTTGTCAACTTGTATTATTGTAGCATCTTTCTGTTCTATCTCCATTTTACTCATCAATCTTCTGAGCCATATTGCATGACAAACACACCAGGATGCTGCTACATATTCTGCTTCACATGTCGAAAGTGTTACTATTGGCTGCTTTTTAGAAAGCCAAGTGAATGCAGTATTTCCCATGAAAAACACATATCCAGAAGTGCTTTTTCGATCGTCTATGTCTCCGCACCAATCACTGTCGGAGTAACCAACCAACTTGTATTTCTCTGAATTCGAGTAAAACATCCCAAGTGACACTGTTCCTTGGATGTACCTCAGAATTCGCTTCAATGCCTTCCAATGTGTGTAAACTGGCTCCTCCATGAATCGACTTACAATGCCTACACTCAATGAGATATCTGGTCTTGTACATGTGAGATAGCGAAGACTTCCTACCAAACTTCGATATTTTCCTACTTCGACACGTTCTCCTCCATCAAATTTCGACAGTTTTGTTCCTGGTTCCATTGGCGTCGAAGCTGGATTACAGCTTTCCATCTTATATCTTTTCAAGATTTCTTTTGCATATTTTTCTTGTGAAATGAAGAATCCTGTTTCTTCTTGTTGAACTTCCAGACCAAGAAAGAATCTCATCAGGCCTAAATCTGTCATCTCGAATTCACGTGTCATTGTGCTTTTGAATTCTTCTATCATCTCATCATTACTGCCCAGAAAAATAAGATCATCAACATAGAGAGCAACAAGTAATACATTCATTCCTTTTTTCTTCACATAGAGGGCATGTTCGTACGGACATTGCTCGAACCCATTCTCCTTGAAATATGTGTCGATACGTGTGTTCCATGCCCGCGGTGCTTGCTTCAGCCCATATAGCGCTTTCTTCAATTTCAATACCTTCTTCTCTTCTTCAGCTTTCATGTACCCGAGTGGTTGTTCGACATAGACTTCTTCTTCTAGTACACCATTCAGAAAAGCTGTTTTGACATCCATTTGAAATATTGGCCATTTGAATTGAGCAGCTTGAGATATGAGTAATCGAATTGTCTCCATTCTTGCAACAGGTGCAAATACTTCGTCATAATCAACTCCTGCTTTCTGTTTATATCCCTTCGCAACAAGTCTCGCTTTGTATCGTTCTATTTCTCCTTGAGCGTTCATCTTTTTCTTGAATACCCACTTTACACCAATGGGTTGACTACCTTTTGGCAATTCAATTAGCTCCCAAGTGTTGTTGTGGATAATCGCCCTCATCTCTTCGTCCATGGCACTTTTCCACTTCTTGTCTCGTACTGCTTCTTCAAAATTGATGTTTTCAGCATCTGCCAGGAGACATACAAGGTGCACTTCACTTGTCGAATCATACAGATCTTGCAAACTTCGCATTCTGGGTTGTGTAGGTTCATCTTCATCGTCAGAATCTTCAAGTTTTGTCGAAATGTTTGATGGTACAGCGATAGATGATTCTTCAACTTCGACAACAGCTTCTGTCGAACTGTTCCAGTCCCACTTACTTGCTTCGTTTATTCGAACGTCTCTACTCACTATCACCTTCTTTCTTATGGGATCAAATAGCTTGTACCCTTTTGTTTTCTCATCATACCCAATGAGTATGTATTTCTGACTTTTGTCTTCAAGTTTCGTTCTTCGTTGATCTGGTACGTGTGCATAAGCAACACTTCCAAATACTTTGAGATGAGAGACTGTTGGCTTCTGTCCGCTCCATGCTTCTTGTGGTGTTTGATCTTCTAACTTCCAATGTGGACATCGATTTTGAACATAAATGGCACATTTTACAGCTTCTACCCAAAACGCCTTTGGCATGTTCTTGCTTTTAAGCATTGATCGAACCATGTCAAGGACTGTTCGATTCTTTCTTTCAGCCACCCCATTTTGTTGAGGTGAGTATGCTGCAGTTAGAAATCTTCTTATACCCTGCTCTTCACAATACTTCATAAAGGCTGTCGAAGTATACTCACCACCTCTATCTGATCGAACTGCTTTAATGTGTCTGTCAGTCTCCTTCTCCACCATTACTTTGAACCTTTTGAACACCTCGAATGCTTCAGACTTTTCTTTCAAGAAATAGACCCATGTCTTCCGTGAGTAATCGTCGATAAAGGAAATAAAGTACCTTTTGCCACTGAAAGATTCTAGCGTGATTGGCCCACATATGTCGGTGTGAATCAAATCAAGGATATGCTTAGCTTGATATTCTGCCTTCTTTTGGAATGAAGTTCTTGTTTGTTTGCTCAGCACACATTCTTCACAGAACTTTCCTTCATAATCCATATCTGGTAGTCCATGCACCATGTTCTTTTTCGCCAACCTTCTTAAACCAGCATGATGTAGATGACCAAAGCGTAGATGCCATAGTGACGCTTTGTCTTCGACATTTACTTGTAAACATTTTTCTCGAACGTTTATCAGATTCAGTTTGTACATTCGATTTCTCTCCATTTCGACACAAGCAATCAGATGTCCCAGCTTGTCCTTCAAATACAGTATCCGTTCTTTCATCAGTATCGAATAACCTTTTTCTGTAAGTTGTCCCAAACTCAAGATGTTGGTCTTAAGATTTGGTACATAATAAACATCTTGAATTGATCCAATCAACCCATCTTTCTGCAGGTAACGAATCGTTCCTTTGCCTTCGACCTTCACTTTCGATGCATCTCCGAAAGACACATTGCCATCTTCAATCTTTCTCATTTCTTTAAACAGGTGTTTGTGACCACACATATGGTTACTTGCTCCTGAGTCAAGGTACCAAACATTGTCATTTGTGTTGATCTCATTTTGAGCCATCAAGAGAAAACCTTCATTTGCTTCAGCTTCCAAGGTTAGATTGGTTGTTTCTTCTACCTTCTTTTCGATTCGACAATCTTTTGCAAGATGTCCCACTTTATCACAGTTATAGCATTTGAATGAGTTACAATCCTTCGCATAATGGCCATACTTCCCACACTTGTAGCATTCAAAGTTGGAATGGTTCGACCTACCACCTCTTTGACCACGTCCTCTGCCACGCCAATTTTGCTGGATCGACTGTCCTCTGTCGAAGTTGCTGCCTCTACCACTTCGACCATTGTCACGTCCTCCACGACCACGTCCTCTTCCTCGAAAATTTTGAGAAAAGAGTACCTTTTCGTCTTTGATTTGCTCCTTGGTTTGATTTGCGTCCTCTACTCCTTCTTCCTTCTTTTTCATCTTACGTTGTTCGTGTGCTTCGAGGGAACCTGCGAGCTCTTCGACTGCGAGCGTCGAAAGGTCCTTCGACTCTTCTATTGCACACACAATATTCTCAAACTTATCTGTTAAAGATCTCAAAATCTTTTCGATAACTCGTGCATCAGTTACTGTTTCGCCATTTCTGCTGAGTTGGTTCACCACTTTTTGTACACGCGTGATGTAGTTAGATACATTTTCTGACTCCTTCATCTGCATCCTCTCCAATTCGCCACGAAGTGTTTGGAGTCGAACTTGCTTTACTCGATCTGCTCCTTTGAACACTTTCTCCAGTGTGTCCCACGCTTCTTTCGACGTAGTCGAACCAGCAATCTTTTCGAAGCCTGATTCATCAACAGCCCTAAACAGCATGTAAAGTGCCGTTTTATCCTTCGATCGCGTCTCTTTCAACGCCTTGTTTTGAGCTACCGTATATCCCTCAACATCTGTTGGTTCTTCAAACCCATCTTTGGTCACCTCCCACGCGTCTAGAGATCCGAGAAGAGCTTTCATCTGGATACTCCAGTTTTCGTAATTCAACTTCGTTAGCCGTGGTAACGGCATTTGATTCATCATATTTGCCATTAGCTCTGATGCCAATTTGTCAGAAGAAACGATTTTGTTTGCAAACTTCTGTGTTTTATTAGAATGCAATTTTGGACGTTTATACATACAGAAAACTTTAGCTATTCTACTAATTAAGATAAATAGTAAATACTCTTAATTTTCCCACTGTCTCTTGACCTTCCAATTCTCTCTATTAACTTATTATTAAAAACCCATTAATTCTAACATTAAGTTTATTCAACAGTTCTTCCTCTGTTTTCTATGTGTTTATTTTTTGAGAAAATGGATAAGGAGCTCCTTAAGAAATGAGAGAGAGGAGTCTCTTGTTTGCAGCAAAATGGAAATTCGGTGGAGAGCCTTTTTCAATGAGAGAGAGCATGCTTTTCTAAATGAGGAAAGAGAGACCTTTTGGAGAGTGGGAATATGTGTTGGATCCTCCTTGGTCCAATCCAAAATGGAGTGAAGAAAAAGCCCTCAAAATATGGTGAGATCACGTATTTTCTCTTTCAGAAAGCTAGTGGTTCTAAATTCAAAAAATTAGAGCAACCTTTAGGCCTTGTTTGGATTTTGATATCAGGAAATAACAAGTTTTTATATTTCCTTTTACCCTGACACATTCCCTTTCTCTATTTCATATTTTTTTTTCTTTTTTCTTCTATTTACTTCATTGTGATTGGTTAAAAGAGTAAATTGAGGATATGGATCCATGTGCTTTGTGTGAATTGAATGTGAGCTCTTGATTATTCTGATCCAATAGACCATTTTAACACAAAGAAACACACATTTAAGCAATTAATAAAAATACCAAATAGAGAAAATGAAACAAAATCAAATCGTTTTTTTAAATAGAGAAAATAAAAATCCACTGGTTATTTACTTAACTCTATTTATTTTTGTTGGACATTTTGATAAAAAGACAAAAATAAAAGGGATTAAAAAGAATAAAAATCGTGCGTGAAAATATGGGGAAAAGTAAAAAGTGAATGCATTGAAATAACCTACGTGAAATATACTTTCGTAAAACAGACAGGTTTAGACCGAATTTTGCAATAAAAATGCTCGGTTGAAAAAATTCAGGCTGATCAAATTGCAAAAGAAAATGTGATCAAAAAAATAAAACGAGCACGCCAGGTTGTACTACGCGATCCGTAGATCAACAAAACTGACAGCTGCAAGCCTGATCTTAAAAATTTTCGCTCGCTAAGTTTATGCGCATTTGAGAATCAATTCAACCGACCTGTTTATAGAACCAAAATTTTATTCTAAGTAAAGTAAAGTAAAATCAGATGCATGAAAGTTTAAAATGCCTGAACAAAACTAGGGTATTACAACTACCACATAACAAGTTGTTGACACAACTAGTAGACGAGTTGATAAAGTAGATGTCAAAGCTCCTATGACAATTTAAATAAACCCATGTGACATTGAAGCTAGCTGATAAAATGGTGTACGTACCGAACGCATCACACGCTCGAAGGTATTATAGAGTCGCTACCGAACTTTATCTATCCCATAAGAGGGAAGGGAAAATATCGATAAAAACCAAGGGGAAACAGAGAAACGAGTACGAGAGTTGGTTATGCAAGGGAAAGGTATTAGTACTCCTCACATTCATGGTATTCCATGGGAACCATTTTGAATGCTCTCGCTTGGATGGGTGTTATAATCTTCATGTACCTGCAAAACAGAAAAGGGTTAGAAAAAGAGTATTCGAGGAGGATTGTGGCCCTCATGCCTACGTATCCTTATAATGCAGTAAGGAAGTCAACGTCTCGTAATTTGTGGAACCATAGAGAGAAAGGGGAAAAGAGAGAAATGCTCACCAAGGATTCATATCCTTATGCCTACATACCCTCATAGTTCAATAAGGAAGTAAGAACTTCGTCGTTCGGAGGACAAAGATTAAAAAAGATATGATTAGGGGTGGTGTTTAAACCGAAAAGAAAAGGGTAAAAGTGGTGTCAAAACCAAGAAATAAGGGTTACCCAAAGAGGTGTGTCCCTGAATTGTGGTGTCATAACCAAGAGAAGAAAGACAAAAGTGGTGTCAAAACCAAGAGAGGGGTTAACCATTGATCACGACTTAGTAAGTCTATGGGATTCGTGACTGCAAGTGCCCAGTCTTATCGCGCAGTTTTAAAGATTATCGAACCCAAAGGACTAATAATCGAACGTACCGTTATCTAATGTTACTATGTAAATCTAAGACTGAGGATTTTTCTAAGACTGGAGGGACGAAGAGAAATAACTATAACAAGAATAGAATATTAATAAAGATATTTAATAGTGGGATATCGGTATGTAACGCATCAAACTTCGAGGATTCGATAGATAGTTGGTGTAATAAAGATCAAAATATTCTTCAGTAGAAATTATTTATTTAAAAGACTTTGTCTCACACTCTCGTTTTTATTGACTCTGACCATACTCTTAAACCAGAATGCTTGCCTCTCGCGGTTTCATTTGAATTTAAAAGTAATTTTTGAAAATAAATAAAGTCTAATTAATCCTAAAGCGCTCTCGCTGTGTTTAGGATTAATGCCTAGTTTCAGCTATCCGGTTAAAATCTCAAACTCTCGTTCTTATTGACCGTAACCTTTGTTTGCTTTGTACTCTCGTACGAAAAACAGTTTTGAATTTAAAACTAGAAACTAAAACCGGAAAATAATATTTTATAAAACCCAACACCAATTATTTACGAATCCCGTCGTTTCGACGGTCTTTACATACCGATACCTATTGGTTTAGCCGGACATGGATCTGGGAACAAACATGATATTCAGATAATTAAGCATACAATAAGGCATAAGCGATAAAAAATGGCAATTAAAATAAAACCTGGAATATAAATCGAGAACTTGGAATGAATGTCGATTCTTCAAATTAAAAAATGTCGGCATGCTTTGGAAATCGAGTACACCGTTACAATCAAATTCAGTTGCTTAAAACAAATATCGTAATAGTCCCCAATGTGGAGAATCTATTACTTTTACAAGGTAAAAATATGCCTAAGAGAAGCTAACAACAAAATCTGACTAAAAAGATTCACCCCGGTCCGTGAAGACTAACTTCTCCATATATACTCCCCACTCCTCCTTAAAAGTTTCCTTGAATATCTAATAATGGGGAGAGGTTGGTTGAAAGGGTAAAAACCGGGCGTGGCGAAAAGTGGGGAGAAGAACCAGGAAGACCGGGTTGGTGGCGGCTGCCACAACCCTGATATGGTTCACGTGGCGACCTCCACTTCGTGTGAGGTGGGCGCTACCTTAATGCAATATGGTGGGCACCACATTCATGTAATATGATGGGAACCACCCTTCATAAGCCCTTGTGGCGGGCGCCACTCTTCCAAGTGGTGGGCGCCACCCTTCATCTAGTGTGGTGGGCGCCACTATTCATATTTTGCTCCATTTTCTTCCCTTTTTCTTTTCTTTTTGTTATTTTCCTCTTTGCTTGCCTAGACATCTCTTATTCGATAATACCTAAAATAAACATAAAATACGGTGCAATACTATGGAAAATCAAGTAAAAAGAAATGCATGTTAAGTCAAATGTACGATACATTTTCGCGTTATCAAACTCCCCCATACTTAAACCTTTGCTTGTCCTCAAGCAAATGTTGCGTACATGAATAAAAGAGTTTTATAAAATTTTGCAGCATACAGTATCAAGACTCGTGAAAAACACAGTTGCATTCAGATATTTATTCTAGCCTACAAACTCTACTTTGGTCAGAAATTGCATCAACAGGTACTAACTTCTATACTAGGGGTATCGTTGGAACACATAGTCATAATCGTACAACCATAAGTCTCTCTCCTATACAAAACAATCTGAATCATGTCCTTATGCCTAAGCCTACCTTACTAATCCTTCTTTTTATCCTTTTTCTTTCTAGTGCAATCACATTAAGCTCCATATCCTTTCACATTCATAGCAAGATAATTTGTTAGTGACTATGATCTCATCATTATTTATTTATTTATTTTTCTCACTTTCTCTCAAATAATAGTTAAAGATGGTTATACCGTTGGGTTAAATGACCGGGTGAGGGTCACCTAACTTAGAAGGAACAATATTTTTCATACATTTTGTCAATCTTTTTCTATTTTAAGCCTGAGATCATACACTTATTTGCATCGACTTCTTGCGTAGTGTGTGCTTATGATGGTGCTGACTACTAGAAAATTACTTAAGGAATATTAAAGGATACAATTTAAGGCTACGACATGACAAGTACTCAAATCGATCTTATACTTGGGATATTTAAGGTGTTAAAATGATACCGATATTGTAAAGTTTTTCCAAATCTCTACAATTCAACCTAAGTTTTATTTATAGTTTAGAATTTTCAAAATATGTACCGTGTTTCTAAGTTAATATTTTTTTGCAAAAAATTGGTATGGCTTAAGAAAATGGGAGAATCAGTAAATAACAGAAACCACGCATAAAGACTCGACAATGCAATGATATTTGACTAAACTAACACTTAACAATTTTAACAATAACAAAAGGAATAACAATAATTTAAATCTACCTGGAAAGCGATAAATAAAAGCGGTAAAGCTTCATCCCCCATACTTAAACCGAACATTGTCCCCAATGCAACGACATAAGATAGGAAAGAAAGGTAGAACCTGGGTAGCCTGCTACTTGCGCCTTCTGCCACACAACAATTCAGCATAAATATCCTCAAGAGTGGCAGGTGTCACAATTCTTCTTTTGGGTCTTTGGCTGGATGATGTGACTGCAATATTTTCAGAAGACATGGGTGTGGTGTGTGGGTGTGTGTCAGTAACGGGAGAAGCTTGCTCTTGAATATAATCCTCATCGATGTCCCCGCCAGCAACTACATTCTCAAAAATGTGCGCGGGGACTTGGTTAGGCACCGAATCATGAATATAACATTAATTTTTTGGGTTGCGCACATCTGTGCGAATTGGGTTTGGGAGGATGAAATCTTGAAAGACACTATTGGCAACCATTAGGTGAAATTTACCGTTTGGCCATTGTTTTACTAGTTTCATGCTCCTTATCATGTCAATGTCAATGGCACGAGGCGGGAGCGGTGTTAGGCGAAGAGAATTTATCTTCGAGTCCTAGGACTCGGGCTATGGAGGTTACTGAATCTCTAAAAATAATTGACCCTCTTCTCGCGTTGACAATGGCCTGCATGTGAGAGAACATGAAAGGGACGATATTTACCTTTTTTGGCACAAAAGTGGCAAACAGATAGAAGAATTCTTTCTCGTTCACCTTGTTGGAGTTGGATCGGCCAAAAATGGTGCATGCCAATATTTGGCGGAAATAACAAATAGTCGGATTGTGAATTAAAGTGGCTATATTTCCCTCAAAACTGTGGGTTACTGTACCTGTTATTGCCCTCCAAAATGGTTGAAAGGCATGCTGCCAACCTTCAGTATCTGGGACCTCACTGACTACGTCATCCCCATGGGGGAATTGTAGCAGGTCCGCTAGTTGGGCAAAGGTAAAAGCATATTCTATATTGAACAAGCGAAAATGGACAGTCCCACTGGAACAGTTTGTGTTGGGTGCGGGACTAAAAATAAGTGAACTAAGGAATTATAGTGTTAATTGGGCATATACTGGGTCTATAAAAGATAGGAAATAATTTAAAATTAAAATATTTAGCATATGATTAACACTATCAAGAATTCCTAAGGCTAGTAAGTAGGGTTCATCGGCGTACCTTGTTGATTTGATTTCTCTTGTGCTTAGAGCCATGTAAATCTCTTCCTGCAATTCACCTGGTTCGCCGTTCCTGAACAATACTTCATATTCTCTCATTTGTGCCATGACTGAAGTTGGCACTACTCGTGTAATGTAGTAAGAATGTAGCAAGAATGAGGAGAATTACGTTTATGAGAGGTTTGTTTTTGTGAGGTTATACCGGTGGTTTATATAGAGGTGATGGTGGTTGGAAATTAATTAATGAAATAAATTGTATTGAATGGAGTTCAATGCCTCAATCAAAGAATTTGAAAGTGGTTGAAGAAGCTTTATTACAATGTCAAGCATGCAAGGGACAAGGCAATTAAGGAATTGATGGCACAACAACGTGAGCGTGAGGATTAATGAAGTGGCTGGCACCACTTTTCATGTGTGTGGCGGGTGCCACTAAGAGGGTGTGGCGGGCGCCACAACTTGTGTGTGGCAGGCGCCACATGCAATGTTGTGTGTTCCCATGTATTCTCTTTTTGACCCTGCATTTTTTTCTTTGACCACAACTCTTACATGTGAAGTTAATTGACCAACATTTAATAGTTATTGTATAATTAGGTGAAATAAAACCAATAAGATATATAGAAGTGAGAATTAAGGATGGTAGAATGAAATTAAAACATAAAATCAAAAAAAGGAAAAGAATGAGGAAGATAGGGAAGAATAATATAATTCGTCTACTAGATAAATATGAAATAATTAAAAATTCCCAATGTGTAAAAACAACAATAAAATTCCAAACATGAAAATAAAATCTAAAATCAATGTCAGTAAATCGGTAATATTCATATAAATTAGCCATTACGGCGACTACTAGAAGGAGGAGCTAACGAGTGGAAGTGTTGGTAAATGTGATCCAGGTTCTCTGTCACTACATCTCTAAAGTCGTGGAAGTCCATGCACAAAGTGCTCAGCTCGCCTCTCAGGTAGGCGATGTCTGTCTGGACAACGTCGATGGCAGCATCATGATCGGTAGGAGGTGCAGCAGGGGCGTGTGATTCAGCGTCAGAGAGATAGGTATCATAATGGTCATAGATTTGGGGTCTCTCTGGAGGAAGGGGTGGTCCATCCAAATTATAAAGCCAGTTGTTCCTATCATGTACACTCGTCCTATGGTCTGGCAGGGTAAACAGGTGTACTACTTGGCGTTTAATTAGAAATTCAAACACATCCGGGCCCAGGTTTCTAATGATACTAGTGTTGAAACATAATTGGATGTTCGTTGGTCGTATAAGTCTGATAAGTGGTTGTTTTAGTCCAATGGCATTTGCGATCATGGTCACTAAGCCCCCTACTAAGATTGGTCCATGGTTATCTTGCGCTATACGGTTTAAGTTAGCTATCATAAATGTAGCAGCATTAACAGGACGGGCCTGTGACGCACAATACATTATAAAGAGCTCGTCTTTGGACACGGAGGTTATGTTTTGTTCCTTTCCAAATAGGGTGTGAGCTAGGATCTTATGAGAGTAACGAATGGCAGGGTTATGGATGTTCTTGGAATGCATTAGATCCGACTCGGGATGGTTGTTTCCTGTGATGCTACCCCAAAAGTAATCTAATTCAAGGTCTACAAGCCTATCTTCCTAGGTGATGGTAAAGGTATCAAGACCATTAGGGCATCCTAAGAGTTCGGCTATTTCTCTATGAGTGTAGCGATACTCAATATCAAACATCCTAGAGGTGATGAGGCCTTTGTTAAATCCCATACCATGGTTTGGCAGGTAAACTAGGGAGCTTAGGAATTCTAAGGTTAACCTATGGTAGGAACTAAATTTTCTTTTGATAGCAAAGGTATCCCAGCCAATTTGGTTAATTAGGAACATGATAATGTCTCTTATACCTAACTTGGTCATGGTAAGTCCATCTGGGTATATGGTTATTTCCATTTCTCTCTGAGCTAGGGTCTCAAAACGTCTCCTTTGACCTCTGCCTCTGAAGACTACATCCATGCAATCTACTTGTTGCATTGTGATGGTTAGTAGCTAGATAAATTTAAGTAGATAATAACATTAAGTTAGTAATGGTTAATAATAAAGAAAAATACCGATTGACTTTATGAAAAATAAGAAAGAAAAAAAATGAGAAATAAGCAATAATAATAAACAGAAATCTAGATAATCGAATTAATAATTAGAAATAGAGTATGGGTTGTCTCCCACCAAGCGTTTTGTTTATTGTCGTAAGCTAGACAGGAATTTGATAGATGTTAATCTGGTGAATGAGCGGGCAGCTCTGCAAGTTTTAGATTCGCGAAGAAATCTTTGTTGTCAATGTTATGGTAATGTTTCAAACGCTGCCCGTTTACTGTAAATGGTTCGCTAGTTTTTCCCTTTATCTCCATCGCTCCATTTGGAAAGATGTTGGTAATTTAGAATTGATCGGACCACGTAGAACAAAGTTTTCCTAGAAAGAGTCTAAGTCGGGAGTTAAACAGAAGTACTTTGTCACTTTCCTTAAACTCTTTCCTCGATATGCGATTGTCATGCCATTTCTTTGTTCTTTCTTTATAGATACGGGCATTCTCGTACGCATCTAACCTAAGCTCTTCTAGTTCATGGATATCTAATATTTTTTTCTCGCTTGCGGAAGTATAATTAATATTAAGGGTCTTAACAGCCCAATATGCTTTATGTTCTAATTCTACCGGCAGATGGCACGATTTTCCATAAACTAGCTTAAATGGTGTGGTTCCTATTGGGGTCTTATAAGCTATCCTATATGCCCACAGGGCTTCGTGTAATTTTGAGGACCAATCTTTCCTAGACGTGGCTGTAGCGGTAAACTCATGATCATTAAGCTAGGGATAAGCTAGAGATCAAATAACAAGAGTCACCACCACGCTTTTATTGTTTCCAAGGGAAAAGGGGAAAAAGTACAAACAAAACCCAAAAGTAAGATGTTTTCAAATCAAAACTAATAAAATGTCAGAGATTACAGGTAAGGGGGTTGGTTACACTGAGATTACAAGTTTGATTTAAGAAAAGAAGTTTGAAAATGCAATGGCATAAGGCCAAAGTTTCTATCCTTTTCGGCAAAAGTGGTCAAAGTTTAGAACCAAGTAAGTTCAATCAAAGAAGGTTTTGAAAAAGAGAGGAAGAGATTTTGAAATTAAAGAAAGTGGGGAGAAGATGAAGAGACTATCCTATGTACAAAATCAAAAGTTTATAGTTGAAAAGATCTGACCAAATGGGTAGCAATCCAATATACAAAATGTCAATAGAAACCCAGAATCCCTAGGACATTTAGAATCAAGCGACACACAAATGCACAATTATATTATCTTGAATAGCAAGGCATCAAATAAATATGGCCACATCCAAGCTTATCCATTCCATGATCTTCTTCAAAATAGCCCATGTAACAGATGAATTTCACAAGTCACGGGTTCAAAATAACAGCTTCACAATGATCATGTTGCAGATGAACATAGAAAGATCTTGAATGATATATCAGATGAAATTTCAAATTGCAAGCACTTGATTTCTCAATAAGTTGGCATTGGCCAAGTCCTTTAGCATAGGAATGTTGTCTAAGTTCTAAGTCCATTTGTCCAAGATCAAGCCAACAGTCCACACAAAAAGTTTTTTAGGGTTTTTGTTGTTATTATGTACATTAATGGTCAAAGACCACACAAACAAGCAAAGTATACATAAACAAAATATATCCCACAATATGGTCCAAATGGACAAAGTGAAAATTGCATTAACATAAACAATTAGAATGATATGAATAATGACAAATGTATAAAAGCTAGAATTAAATGGCATTAAAGTAAAGGGCGTGAAATTAAAAGTTAGTAGTCAATAGGTTAGAAGTTAGTATTGTTTTGCTTTTGCTTTTCATTTTAAGACATTCTTTGGAGAACACTCAACCCACTTATCACAAGCATGGATCCTTGAACCAAGACATCTTCCAAAGGAAGGAAAAAAGGCCAACTTTCCACACAATACCATGAAAGAGGGGAGACTTACAATCTCACTAACTAGATTGCTTATGCCTTTTATGTCACAAATTTAGCGCTATGTTAAGCAATCATAATTGGACTTATGTAGAAGTCACAACTATTTGAGGTCGGACAATATAACTTTGGTGTTAATGCATGTTAGAGACATAATATAATGGACTATGCTCATGAAACATACCACACACCAAAAGAATATGCAAAAGGTGTGGCCTAATCTCATCCATACTCATGTTAATTTTTCAATCAACTAGCCTTAGGATTTTGAGATATTATAGGCCAAATGGAATGAATGAATGAAGAAGGGGAATGAGATGAAGTGGGAGAGGAATGGATCAAAACAAAAATTGGTCAAAGGAGGACTTTTACCAAATTAATATCATCCATTCATTTTGGGAGATGGAATGTACATTCCATCAATCCCCTAAATCCAATGATATTAATTTGACAAATTCAAATCAACCTTGACCAAGGCCCAACAACAATAATTAAACTCAAACAAGTCATCACAAGTGGTCAACAATTTTATTTGGCATTTATTCAAATTAAAAATACTAAAATAAGGCATTTAAATTAGATATGGTTTGTCTAATTCTTAAAACCTCATCAAAACACCAAAGAAATGACCATGAGATTTATCATAGGTCAAACAAGGTCAAAGGACCTTGGAGAAAAATTTTCATAATTTTTGGACATTTAAAAGTATTTTTAAACAATTAAAAACAAATTCAAAATCAACTAAATCATGAAAAATCGTAATAATGATCCAAAAAATAATTTTGATTCAGAATTTGAGAGAGGAAAATATTTGAAATTTTTTGGTGAAACTCTCATATTTTTTGGATCAATATTAAAATTAATATGAATCAATTAAAATAAAAGGATTAAAATGAAAATTGAATGATCAGAAAAAACGTGGACCACTTGATCTCCCTCATTAATTGAGGTGGCAGATCAAGTGGTCACAAGCGCGCAATCCACGATACGCTTGAGTCAACGCGCCACATGAAAGGTAATTCAAACCAACACATGAGATTATTTCATTTTAAAAGGATCATGTGGCTCTGAACACGCCAACTCACCACCGAAGCTACTGCTCCGGTCTCCTTCTCAGGCGAGCGTCGCCGGACTGATTTAGTCATAACCATCAACAAAATTAAAAATAAGGACATGATTTCAAAGTAAAAATGGCATTGAGCACGAATATGGCCTCAATTTATCCTAACTCCAAGTATATTGAGAGATACATGGAGTTGAAATTTGAGGTACATGAACTGAGTTGCTTTGGTTTGGCCTCAAAGCAACTCAATCTTCTTGCCTACATTGGTAGGACTTCAGACAACCAAGGAATCAAGAGAATTGAGCAAGATTTAGAGAGAATCGAAGAGATTAAATTTTTTGGAAAATACCTTCAATGTAGGTCTGGATTCAGATGTTCTTGCCTTGACTCGTGCTTGATCTCACTCCAAATGCTTGTAGAAGATGAACTGATTGCTTAAAAGGTCTTGGATCCTGTAACACCTCAAAATTTGCCCTCCTCTCTTGGGACTAGCTTAACATATTGCATTGCATTTCTTAGGTCATTAGTCATTAGCATGTTGCATATCATGTGGCTACATTGAGCAAGTCATCCTCCTAAGTCTTGGTCAGAAGATAAAAGGTTGAGGTATGCAAGCCTGAGGGTTTCATTGATTGAATTGATCATTGATCATCTGAGGATGTGTGGTACAAATTAGGGTTTCTTGGTTTCTCAAGGAGATTGAGCTTGATCTTGGTTGCAAGGATACATCATCATAATCATGGTCTTGATATCATCCAAGAGATTGATCAGATACCTTGGGATTAGGGTTTTGACCTCTGGTCAACCCTAATCAGTTGAATCATCTGTATTGGGCCAATCAGGGCTTGGCAAGGAGATGGGGTTTTTAATGGATATGGGGATCATTTCATGATTATTTTGAGCTTATGGAAGCTAGGGTTACATCATTGAGCCATGTCATCAGGAGTTTGAGGCTCAACTTGATCAGTCCATAGCCAAATTCATCTATCAGTCAGAAAAAGTCAACTGTGGTCAACTGTGCCTGAATTGATGGACTTGGAGGTGGGAGAGGGTTAGAGACACTTCATTCATGTCTAAACAAGTTTCATTGGACATTTCAAACATCAAGAATGAAGAAAATAAAATCAGATGGAAACTTTCCAAAAATAGAAAGTGACTTGTAATTGAAAACTGCCCAAAATGGAAAGTTTTCCTCCTCAAAATTACGTTTCCAAAAATGCTTCAAATGAAATTTTGTTCAACATTAAAGTTGTAGATCTTGCTCTCACCTTTCCAAAAAGTCCAAGAACATGAATTTCTCATTTGTGGTTGGCAAGTTATGGATTGATCATTGTCCAAAAAAGTTGAATTTCAAAGTGGCATAACTTTTGATTCACAAGGCCAAATTGGGTGATCTTTTTTTGAGCAAACCACATTTGACATGTACTATCATGATCCATCATTACATTTAATGAAAACTCATCACATAAAAAGTGCATTTTTCAAGTGGACTTAATTTAAAAAGTGGAGGGAAAAAGTGCATTTTGAGAAATATTCATTATTTTCACTCCATTCCTTTTGCATTAGCTCACAAATGTCATTTGTAACTTGCTCAAACCAGAAAATTCTACTGTTACATTGCATTGCATGAGTGAGGGTGAATTGGTAATTGTCCATTTAGCATAAAAATGCATTTTTACTAATCCACTTCATTAACACTAATCTTGTTTACTAACATCATTAACATAGCATATATAAACATAATCCTAACTGTTTTTTGATTAACCATAACAGAATTCAACATTCTAGATCTAGATCTCCAAAACCTCTTCACTTTTTCTCTCACTTTTTTTCCAAAAAATTGCATAAACATTGCATTGTTCTTCATCAATTCATCATCTACATGCATTATTGAAGCTAATTGAAGCAAGATTTCATCATTTCCAAGCCAAATTTTGGACTGTTAAAGTGAGGTGCAACAATGGCAATTCAAGATTTCATCAAGATCGTGCGTAATTGAGCAACAAGACTTGTTCCATTCACTTCTACAAGCATCATAGAAGTTCTGTTTTCACATTTCAAGGCCTAGAACGCGCGATTTAGCAACTGTCCTCAAATTAAGGTGAGTTTTCGACTTCAACGATTCTTGAAATTGATTGATGCTTTGGATAGATCTTGTTTAGTAGAGAATTCTGCACTTTGAACCACTAAATTTGGTTGAGAAACGAGGAAGTTATGATGATTTGAAGTTTTGTGCACAAACATGTTTTGCTTCGATTTTTTTTATTTATCAAGAATTAGGAAAAATTAATTTGAGATTGTGAATGTACATTGAAAGACCTTTCCATTGATGTATGGTTTGTGCAATTTGGTGACAAAAAGTTCTTGAGTGATGAATGTGGTGATGAATGTATGAACACATGAAGAACACTTGAAATATTTTCCAAAATAGGCTGTTTGATCCTCAAATTCGTGTTTGGCCGTGCGGATGCTGTTATGAACAGTAGTGGCCTCGGTTCGATCCCGCTGTACAGCGGTTCCCTTTTGCCTTGCCTATTTAATTTCCATATGCTTTCATGTGCTTTACATGCTTGTTCAACATTTTTTTATTTTTTTCTCAACATCAAAAATCCATATCTCACTCGTTTTTAATCCAAATTTGATGCAATTTTTTGCATCATTCTCCTTGTCATGTGCTTGATTTTATGGTGATTTTTAATAATATTGTGCACGTGTGGAAAAATTTATTGGCTAGGGTTTGTTTGAACATGTCATTTTGTGCACCATGCTCACTCTTTCATTCATGAAATGATGATACTTCATTAGAAATTCTTGAAAGTTTTTGTGCGTATTCTAGACATGTTCCTGGGCATTTTGATATGTGGTTTGTAATTTTTGAGTTCCTGGATTGAGAGTTATGACATGATCTTTAGAGGAGTTACATTTTTGCCATGCCATGCTTTGTGCATTTTCTTGATTTTATTTTCTATGCTTGTTGAACTTGAATTGAGCTGGCTTTTTGCATGAGATTACATATGGATGTTGAGAATACATGTGAATGTTTCTGGAATTTTTGAATGCATTTCCTATTTGATTGGGATTTTATTTGCTGTTTAGTCATTTGTTGACTTTTTATGAGACATGTTTCCATTTGATTTGTGAAATTCTGGTTATTAATTGGATGAATGTGAAATTTGGCATGAGTATTGTAGACATCTTGAGGTTTGCCATGGTTTCAGTCCCATTCATTTATCATGTTTTATTTATGTTTTATGATTGATGGAAGTTGATGTTTGTTTTGATGTCATGTATGAGCTTGCTTGAACTTGTCTGAACTTTTTGAATTTCATTGACCTACTCCCTTTGATCCAAATGAGATGAAATTTGATATGCTTGACATGTTATGTGTTCTGTTTATACTTGATTTTTTGTGGAATTTATTGGAATGTTTTGATATTGATTTGAGTGTGATCATTCTGTTTGGTCCTTTGAGGTTGCAAATTGCATGTTTTGTGTTATTTTGTTCATGAAATGATAATGATGAATGATATGAGCATGGGACCAACTGGATTCGTTTCTAAATTGATTGATTGTGATTTTGGATAATTTTCACTTGCTGTTTTGGATTTTTCATCTCCTTTTGACCCTAGGCTTGTCCTAGTGGTCTTGTTTCTCACGTTTGAATGTGATTTTCAGGTTGAAGAAGCAAATGCTTTGAAGAGTTTAATTCAAGTTGATTGAGTTTGGTTTATATGATTGTTATGGACTAACTTGGTTTATTTTGTAGGATGCTTGACTCATTTCATTTGAGTTTGTGCTTGGCACACATGATTGGTTGTGTTGTCTGTTGATTCTTATCTTGTCTGTTTTGACTCTGTGATTGGTATACTGACTGAATTAGATTGATTTCAGGTACCATAGTCGCTTTAGTTCTTTGAGAACTTGCTGTGCTGCTGCTTGGTTGTATAAACCAATTGAGGTAGACTTTCTTGTCTCCGTGTAGTCTGGAAGACCTGGCTTGTTATTTATCCAGGCAACTGTCTGAAGTCCTCCTTAAGAGGCGATGTTTGTGATTGTTTAACATTGTCCCCAAGCAGGAAAAGACCTTGATTAAGGCAATTGGCAGAACCCAAGAGGTGTGCAGTCCACCTCCTGCTAATCTGTTGAGTCATCCCTTGGCTCACATCACATGTTGATGCCTTGTGGATCCTAACCCAAGATCCATGTACAGTTGTACAGTTGAGTCAGTGTCATAAGTGTAGAAGGGTTCCCACTTTCTGGACCCACACTTCTTTGTCTGAAGCTCTCCCTGGCCAGGGATAAGAGCTGTGAGGCACACCCCTCACTTCCATTTCATCTGGCTTCACCCCGACTCTCAATGTCAGGGTTAAGAGCTAACATCACCTGACACAGTTGTGTTGCTTTTGCAACTTAACCCTTGATTGAGCCCACCTTGTCTGGATATAGCGTGTGCTAATTGCGAATGTTTGCTTTGTTCTGATTATGTTTGCATGCTTTGATTGTTTTGCCTGTTTAGGATTAGCTTGCTGCCTGAGCAAGTTAGGATAGAAACCATAACATAGGGCAATGATGCATGATAACATCTAGGCTCGAGTACAGCTCCCTAGTAGTGTGTCTCCCTTTGTATCTGGTTAGAATTTCTTTCCCGTTCAGGGGAACTACGTCGCCCTGATCCTCATACCAGATGAGGTACGTAGTCAGGAGGCCGTGCGAGGTCTCTCCGGGCACCCTTTTTCTTTTTGTATGTGTTTGTTTGACAGTTGCTAGGCTCGAGTTCCCGACTCCTTAGTAGCTTGTTGCTTGTTTCTTCTTGTGTGTGTTAGGAGACGGATGTAAGCCCAGCCATTGGCATTCCGTATCCTTTTGTTGTGTGCTTGGAGTCCGGTACAAGTCCATCAAGTGGCATCTGGTTTCCAGTGTGGGTCTGTTTGGTTCGGAAGCCGATGTAAGTCCAGCGATTGGCGTTCGGGTTCCATGTTTGCCTGTGTTTGTGTGTGTCTTGTTTCGGCGTGCGTGAGCCGAACTACGGTAGCTCTAATTCTCGTTTCAAACGAGATACATAGGCATAGGATGCGATATCCTAACGAGCCCTCTCCCCTCTTTCTCCACCTGTGTTGTTGTGTGTGTGTGTGATGTTTGTTTTAGCAACCTTTTTCTTTCTTTTAGAGCGTGGATCCCGTCGAGCACGACGAATGCGTAGGGGTGCTAATACCTTCCCTACGCATAACCGACTCCCGATCCCATTCTCTTTGGTCGCGAGACCATGCTTTTCCCAGGTTTACTTCGAGCGTTTCCTTTCCCTCTTTTGGGATAAATAACGCACGGTGGCGGCTCTGTGTTGTTTTGTTTAAGCCCGGCGGTTGTTTTTCGCGGATGCGACAGATCCCTGGAGTTTTGAATCTCAAAATAGTGAGAATTCAAACTCAACTTCAAGTGAAATTTTCAGGATTATCCTTTGGAATGTGAGGGTTAGAGGTTTGGGATCAAAGTTGGCGTGAATGTGTGTGAAATTCTGAGCATATGGAGCTCTATTCATAGCCAATTCAGTTGATATTTGCACACTTGAAATGAACTTCCAAAATTAGCAATGTGTGATGCATGAGTGCATGGGCGTGTGCAGGCCCATGAAATCACTCTATGTGATCCATAATTGAGTGTAAGCAAGGCTAAAGTCATGTTGGAATGCTAGGCAATTGTGCATGGATGTTTGAAGTTCAATCTTGCCAAATGATGATACCATGTTCAAGCCATAAGCAGCCTATTCATTTCATGTCCAAAATGGATGAACTTGGACGTTTTAGAAGGTTGGATCAAGAGGAACAAGTTTCATGTTCAACACTTTTCTATTTGGAGCTTGGAACTTGAAGAATTTTGAGGTGGAAGTTTGGAAATTTTAACATATTGAAATTGTTTTAAGTGTCAAGCCATATGTCTCAATATTCCACCTTTATTAACTTTTTATGTGAGCTTCAAATGAGAAACGTGTATTCATTAAAGTTGTAGCTCTTTCAAACACCTTCAAAATTATCACCAATTTCATGTCATTTGGATTTTAAATGATAGAGTTATGCACTTTTGAAGTTTGGATAAATCACTTGATCAATGGTATAGGTCAAAAGTGACCTATAATGTAACCTCATATCACATGCTCAAAAAAGTTGAATTAGCTCTCACTCCAAACATAAAAGTTTAAGTATACCTCTTGAATTTGATTGTGAAACTAGTAAATATTTCATCTCAATAAAATTGAGCTAGTTATGGCCTTGGGAAGTTGAATTTCAAATTAGGGTTTAGACAAAATGACCTATAATGTTTCAACATAGAAAAT
Source organism: Lathyrus oleraceus (assembly GCF_024323335.1). Taxonomy (NCBI): domain Eukaryota; kingdom Viridiplantae; phylum Streptophyta; class Magnoliopsida; order Fabales; family Fabaceae; genus Lathyrus; species Lathyrus oleraceus. Next base: position 395,384,122 of record NC_066585.1, read on the forward strand.
AATTTTACAAGCAAAACTAGCTCTAGGTATCAACATAAAAGTCGTTTGGAATGTCATTTAAAGTAAGTTTTCTCTTGGAATAATTTTCATATGGTAAACATTGTAGGAGATAGGGTCTAGGGAGACCCAGTTTTGATCGGATGAATTCATCTGGCCAACCACCATCAACCATCTTGCTAACCTTCAATTCTATTGACTTTATAGGCTCATGGTAGATCATATATGCATAAGATGATGAATTTTTAAGTGTCCCTTGATAAATTTGACCAATTGGTGAGATAGCTTGTTGGAGAAGTTACTCATGATACCCAGTCAAACTAGGGTTTCCAAGGCAAATTACCCTCAAACTTTTGAAGAAAACTTGATCAATATAACATGTAGAAATAATTGGGACTCATATATGATGTTTAATACCATCCTTGAATCAATCCCTGGTTGTGCTCTTTGTTCTAAGGGTCTTAAACCCTAGATATGAACTTGATAGATCAATGGAAATCATGCCCTACCTACAAAAGAGTTAGGCAAATGCAAAGACATATTTTTGGTATTTTGGTTAGTGAAATGATAAAATACAAGTATGATACAATCACCTAGTGCCTGGTGATCTCTCCCAAAACAAACCCAATGAAGGAGGGGTAAGGAGGATGCCAAGGTATGATCCTAATGTTAATGCTTATGATGAAATGGCATGAGGGGTCTTAGGGTCAAAATTGGGGTCTTACAGCTGCCCATATTTAAGGACATTCTAACTGAGGAGGCGAAGGTTAAAATCTTCATGTAGACTCAGTAGTATGGGCTTAAATAACAACATATAGAAACAAATTTTGGTCCCTAAGAGACCTCATGATGCAAATGACATGAATGCAAAAGTAAATTCTCTGTGGGGAAATATTGCCACAAAGGAAAAGAAATCAGAGAGATTGAAAGTCCACAGGAGTATAACGCATTCTGTTAGGAAAAACTCACTGGGGAGACCGAGACTCTAGTGGGATAAAAGAGTTATGTGTAGGCCTAGCTACGACTTAAAACTACTGGGGGACTCGAGAAATTCCATACAAACATGGAAAGACTCAGTCGGGGAAACAACATCTGCAGGGGATAAGAGTAAGTCAGGATAAAACTGAAGTACTTGAATCATGCAGGAAAAAATGATTTCACTAAGGAAATGTGCACTCAACTCAACTGGGGAGAAATAAACTCCAACACAAGAGGAGTAGAAATCTATTATCTACTACTTGTTATTGGGTAAAGAGATAATAAAGATCTGACAGAGAGAACACCCGTCATCGGTTAGGATGAACAAATCAAGGATGACTCGCTGGGAACCAACAGAAGGGAATATTCATTACTGGTCACTGGGTAAGAATAGCCTTGCTGGGGAAAACTGCAGAAAAATAGGATTTACAACTACCAGTTACTGGGCAGAAGACCAAGGGTGAGAGTATCTATCATCAGTTAGGATGAACATATCAAGGATAAACTCGACAGGGAAGGAAATCCGTCATCGGTTAGGATGAACATATCAAGGATAAACTTGCTTGGGATTGTCAAGGAGAATACCCGTCACCGGTTAAGATGAACATATCAAGGGTAAACCAATTGTACAAAAAGTAGGAATTACATCTATCGAATGCTGGATAGAATACCATCAAAGAGAAAATCCGTCACCGGTTAAGGAGAACATATCAAGGATAGACTCTGTGAGGAGATAAAAATAGGAATTACATCTATCAGTTATTGGATTGAATACCAAGAGAGAGAATTCGTCAATGGTTAAAGTGAACATATCAAGGATAAACTCTGCGGAGGGAGCAAAAGCAGGATTTACAACTACCGGTTACTAGGTAGAAGACCGCAAAGAGAAGGAAACCTGTCATCGGTTAGGATGAACATATCAAGGATTAACTCTCCGGGGAACAAAAATAGGGATTACAACTACCTTTTTACTGGGTAGAATACCAAGAAGAGAATATTCGTCATCGGTTAGGATGAACATATCAAGGATAGACTCAAGCAGGGGAGAGAAAGATATCTGTCACTAGTTAGGGTGAACATATCAAGGATATGCTTCCTGGGGAAACATATCCACTAGGGACTCCACTACGGGGAAAGCTGGGGTACTTTTGTCGGGTATTGGGCAAGAAGTAACAAACTGCAAACTAAGAAGAATATTACCAGTTACTGGGTAATAAACTCTTAGAAGACTCAAAGCATCTATCTAGGCAAGAACTAGAAAGAAAATAGTCAATCAAGACTCAACCCAATGAGGACATAACTCAAGGGAAGTAATTCCATCCAGATAATAAACTAGGGAGGAAACCGAAATAACAATCATCCACGAGGGAATAACTCAGTGGGGAAAAGAAGAAAGGTTAGAATCTTTCTGCTTAAGAGGATGACACTCTACAATTGAAGGAGGACAGACACTCTAACACCCCTAAATTTGCCCTCCTCATTCATGCATTCATTTAGCATTTCATATTGCATTTCATCATGTCAATCAGAATTAGATCCAAGAAACTTTATTAAAAAAAAAAAAACGAAAAAATAAATAAATAAAAATAAATAGATAAATAAATAAATAAAAATAATAATAAAAAAAATATAATAGAAAAAACTTGGACTTGGACCTCTCTCATTTGAGCCCACAAAGCCATGAAAATCAGGTTATAAAAGAGGGAGATCAGACAGAAAAAGGGAGAAAAGCAAAATACTCTGAGGTTTCCTTGAAACAAAACCCTGGACAAAATCTGAAGAGAAACCTGACAGAGAACTCAGAGCAACCCCCAGGCAGCTCTGAAAAATACAATCTGACTCACACACTTTCATCTCACGCAAACCCTAACATTGCCTTGCAAACCCAGCCGTGCCATCTGATTTCAACCGATCTCTCCAATCAGGTTTGCCCTATTCCCATTATTTTACGCCTTCAATTTGAATGTTCTAAATGTGTGATGTATTATGTTTGAATTTGGAAGTGTGGATATCGTTAGGTTTCGCATATGCATGAATGGGTGAAACCTATGCCTTGAATGTTTAATCACATGAATTCTGAAATGTATGCCACAGGGTTTGAGGTTTCTGAAACCATACTGTTATCCATGAAAAAAATGCTTATCGTGTTTCACTAACCCTTTTATTGAGTTTTTATGAGGGCTCACAGACTCTTGCAAAGATGGTTTGCGTGGTTGTCCCACTTTATTTGTAGGGTACCCCCTGGAGGTTCATTCCGATTACCTGTACTGACTCACCTTTCTTTGATGGCATTAGCTTGGGAGATCCCTGGGTTTCTTACTCCTTTAATTGCTGTTACTTCGGATCTTTATCCGTGTGGTACTTTTACCTCTTTTCCGCATTTTATCGCTTTCTTAGCTGGAAGACCTCGATAGGAGGCATTTGTTTTCTTTTGTTTATTTACTTCTGAGCCCCTTGTTGGCACATTTACTTTATACATGTTTGTTTTGTATGTGTTCGTATCCCTGCAGGTAGCACGGTTCCTTTGTCAAGGACTGCCTTTTTGCCCTTGAGCATCCCAAACCCTAAAACCCAAAGCAACACGTTAACTCCTTCTACTACAGGCGAGTAAGTCTCCAAAGGTCGAGCATCCGGTAGATTGCGTAGTGACGTCGTTCGTCCAAAACCCAATCCATAACCCCGTAGTTAGCCGAACTACGGCTTGCTCTGATTCTCATTCCAGATGAGATACGTAGGCATAAGACGTGATGTCTTAGCGAGCACACATCCCCCCAACCCATAAGTCAGCCGAGCTACGAAGACTCTGATTCTCATATTCAGATGAGATACGTATGCAGTGGATGCGACATCCACGCGAGTCATTTTCATTTAACCCTTTTTTTTGGTAAACAGCACAAGATAAACTCACACCCTTTAGACAAGAACTACAAAAGTGGATCCCGTAGAGTACTACGGATGCGTAGGGGTGCTAATACCTTCCATTCGCATAACCGACTCCCGAACCCAAGATTTGGTTGCGAGACCCCGTCTTGTCCTTTCCTTTTTCAGGTTTACCTCGAGCGTTTCCTTTCCCTCCTTTGGGATGAATAACGCACGGTGGCGACTCTTCTGTCATTTTCTTTCACCTGTTGTTTTTTCGCGCACTATATTTATCATGTTGCGACAGCTGGAGACTCCACTGGGGATTGAAAGAAGTTGACCTCTTGCTGGTCCATCTTCCCTAAGCGAGTCCCTCCTAGCTTGTGTGATTTCTTGTTTATTGGGTGTTCATGCTTTTGTACCTTTATTTGCTTACCTGCTTGCATGCATTTGTTGTATCTGTTGGATCTGTTTGTTTGTTTGTTGGGATGGGGTGTTCTATGAGAGATAAGCCCATTACCCAGGCTTGAGTGTACACACAGGTTTTAGAGTGGATAATCATGAGGCTTGCGTGGCGTGTTGCTACGTTAAGTCGTTCGTGAAGAACCACACCCAGACGAGGTTTCTTTTGGATATATTATGTCTTACGGGTGTTCCGTAACGGCAGGATGTTCCTCTAGAAATCGTCGACTCTGGTGACCATTTCCCGAGAACTCAGTCGAGGCCTTTCCTCCGAGACGTGATTATGTTAGCTCTGGTGGGTGCATTCTCGCTGCTCAATCCGAGGATCCCGAGACTGGGAACTTGCTATTAGGATGTCCTGTTGAGGGGAGTCAATGGAGGTCTTTTGTCCCGTAATAATACCAAACCTTCAGTGGTAAACGTATTATTCGCGACTGAAGGGCTGAAGCTGACGAACTTCTGTTCTTAGAACCTACCAGTGAGGGGCGGGCTAAATTCAGGAAACCTTAACCTCCAACCAACCCGGTTTTCTGGAGCAGAGTTTTGGTCTTGTATTATATTCCTCAGTGAATTTCTCTCCAGGCAGTGCAACCTGACAGATGTTCAAGCGGATCCATCAATTCTGATTGACATGCCTTTGCATTGCATAACATCATCTGCATATTTTCATCCAACATCTCATGCTTATTCATTTGCAGGGTATTCCCTTTCAAAACGGGGGTGCCTTAAAACTGAACAAGCAGTGCATCGCATACCATGCATATTAACCCTTGTCTGTTTTGCAGGTGTCACTGCAATGTCTAATGTTTGTTCCCTGTATCAGGCAGTTATTGGTCCCAAGCGAGTCCACAGGTACCCGAAAAAGGAAAATCGTCCACAGCTAGCGATGGACCAAGTACAGAAAGAGCTGGCTGATATGCGTGAAAGGATGGATCAGTTCATGACATTGATGACTGGTATGGCAGAAGGCCAGGAAAAGTTGAGGGAATTGGTTGAGAAACCGAGGCCCGATCCGGAGGTGGAGATGCCAAATGCTGAGGGAAACCCTGGTAACCCTGGGAACGCCGATAACCCTGTGAACACTCGTAACGCGGGTAACGCAAATGCTGATGGAAACCCGGGTAATGTTGGCAACACAGGGAATGTTGGAAATGGTATTGGCGGAAGGTACAATGTGAATCAAGGAATTCAGATTAACGGGCGCCCCGTTACTGAAGATTACCAGTATGATCAATTTTCTTTGCACGACGAGGCCCTCGAGACCACTCGCCGTATGGATGAGCTTGCTGAGAAGCTCAAATCTTTGGAGTCTCAAAATTCCTTAGGCTTTGATGTCACAAATCTTGGTCTGGTTCAGGGAGTAAGGATTCCTCACAAGTTCAAACCCCCTACTTTTAAGAAATACAACGGGGCTTCTTGCCCATGCACTCATCTCCAATCTTATCTGGGAAGGTTGGGAGCTCACACGGAGGATGAAAAGCTATGGATGTACTATTTTGAAGACAGTCTAACTGGAGCTTCTCGTGAATGGTATTCTCATTTGTCTCGTACTACCATCAAGAGCTGGAAAGACTTGGCAGAGGCTTTTGTCAAGCAATATCAATACAACTTGGACATGGCTCCAAATCGGACCTTGTTGCAAGGTATGTCTCAGACTGCCAAGGAAACCTTTAGAGAGTATGCTCAGCGTTGGAGACAGATTGCTGCGTCCGTCCAACCCCCTATGTCTGAAAGGGAGATGGCGGACATGTTCATGAACACTCTTCAAGGTAATTATATTGAGAGATTGGCTGCTTGCCCGTCAATCAGCTTTGCAGAGATAGTAATCACTGGAGAAAGAATTGAGAGTCTGTTGAAGATGGGCCGAATTCAAGACAATAGTGCTTCCAACTCATCAGGTCCCAAGAGACCGTTTGCTGGTAACGGTCAGCGAAGAAAAGAAGGAGAGGCAAGCGTTGTGTATGCCGGCAGAGGCAGGGGTAGAGGACGCCCTAATTATTATCAAGATCAAGTGGTCGCAGTCACTATTCCAACACCTGTTCCTCAACCGCAATATCATCCGCAACAACAACCCAGGTACAACAATCAACAACAAGGAGGTAATCCGGGCCAGCAGAGACACTATCAACAACATCCAAGGCAGACAGACCGGGTCATCGAGCCAATCCCAATGCCTTATTCAGTATTACTTCCCAAGCTGATTGACATGAATCTGGTTACGTTGAGAACTCTGGCCCCACCAATCGATCCCAATAATTTGCCTAAAGGTTATGATGTCAACGCCAGATGTGCTTTTCACTCCAACGCACCTGGCCATACTACAGATAATTGCAAGGCTCTCCAGTTAAAGGTACAAGATTTGAGAGATGCCCAGGCTATCAATTTTGCTCCGGTGCCTAATGTTATCCAGAACCCGATGCCGGCTTACGGCGGGTAGAGGATTAATGCTGTTGATAGTGGGAAACTTTGAATTTGGTTTCTAATGTGACTAAGGTGAAGACTTCGCTATCGGTGGTTAAAGACCGACTTCTGAAAGGACGGTTTTCCCGGGCTGTGGGGAAGAATGCCGAAATTGTCAAGCTGCCGAAAACGGATGTGACAGTTTGAGAAAGGGTATTCAGTAACTGATAGATGAAGGTTGTCTTCAGTTCGATCAGGCCCGTCCAGTGAAGAATGATGTATCGACGGTGACGTTTTATTTCACTCCTGAAGAAATATATGTTCCCGAGAGACTAGCTCCGACAATAATATATTTCCCAGAAAGTACAGAACCAGCAGCGGTGAACATCGAAAGTTCAGCACCAGTTGCAATTTACTCTGACAGCCCTCAACCGACTATGGTTGGTCCGATCACCCTCACAATACCAGGACCCGTTCCGTATGAGGAAGACAGTGCTATCCCGTGGCACTATGGGGCTGATATCTACTGCTAGGGGCAGAGAGTTAACGAAGAAGACATTGACATTGGTAGCTCCGCTGTAGACAATGTTGGAGGGGTTGGTGTCTTCACTCGCAGTGGACGCCTATTTGCACCATCAACATTACGCGCGAATACTGAAGCCGAGGCAACTGCCAAGGCTAAAGGGAAACAGATGGCCGCCGAAGAGGTTACTACTAAGGAAGATCCTCCTAAGACCGCATTCGAGAAGGAAGTGGACGAGTTTATGAGGATTATCAAGAAAAGTGACTACAAGGTAGTCGACCAGCTAAATCAGACACCCTCAAAGATCTCCATTCTCTCACTATTGCTATGCTCTGAGGCGCACAAAGCAGCCTTGTTGAAAGTACTGAATATGGCCTATGTTCCACCGGAGATAACTGTTAACCAGCTGGAGTCGGTAGTTTCCAATGTAAACGCTAGCCGGGGGCTAGGTTTCACCGATAATGACCTGACATCTGAGGGCAGGAATCACAACAAAGCCTTGCATATCATAATGGAGTGCAAAGGGGTGATGCTTTCCCATGTTTTGATTGATACAGGCTCTTCTCTGAATGTTCTTCCAAAGAAAGCCTTAATGAAATTGGATTGCGATGACACCATCCTGAGGCCAAGTAACTTAGTTGTGAGGGCTTTTGATGGCTCTAAGCGAGCTGTTTGTGGCGAAGTTGAGTTGCCAGTTAAGATTGGACCGCAGGTATTCAAGAGTACCTTTTATGTGATGGATATCCAGCCTGCCTATAGCTGTCTGCTAGGTCGGACTTGAATTCATGTTGCCGGTGCTGTTACTTCTACCCTCTACCAGAACCTCAAATATGAACTAGAAGGTCAGGTCGTCACTGTCTGTGGTGAAGAGGATATTTTTGTTAGCCACCTGTCTACATTTAAGTATGTAGAGATGGACGGCGAGATGCACGAGATGTTGTGTCAGGGCTTCGAAGCCATAAACATCAATGAGGTCGCGCCCGAAGCTGTCTTTTCACCTGAGTTTGAGAAGGTCGGGACTTCTATCTCTTCATACAAGCAAGCTGTCGAAGTGGTTAAAGCTGGTGATGCCCAAGGCTGGGGAAAATTTGTGGAGCCAGTCATCAAAGAAGACAAGTTTGGATTGGGGTATGCTCCGGGATCTCAGAAGAATGAAACCGGTACTCTCTCCAACGGGGGTTTGGTTTCTCCCCACATCATCAATGCTGCAGATGAAGACAAGGCTGACAGCGACTGTGACTTAGATAGCTGGATTCGCCCGTGTGTCCCGGGAGAAAGCTCGACAATTGGTCGTCTGAAAAAACCGTCCGGGTTACTCTACTGAAAGAGTGATTTTTATTGTTTTCCTTTTATCACATGCATAATAAAGTCTTACACTTTGCCCAAGGTGTAACGACTCATTTGTAGGGCCATCCATTTAGTTACATTTCACAATTATTTTTATCATCAATAAAGGACGGCTTTCGCAAACAATTTTGTGTTCTCTTTCTTTCAGTTTTTTTTTACTTTTACAAAAAATGGCAATGCTTCTTTTTTCGTTTTTTCTTTCTTTCCAAAAAAAAATCTCTCATTCTAAGGTAAAGCATGATCCTCCATCATGCAGAGCGGACCACCCGGATCTCACTACTAACGACACTGCTATGGCCAAGTATGACTTCGAAAATCCTATCTATTAAGCCGAAGAAGGGGTTGAGGAAGATTGTGAATTGCCTGAAGGGTTAGCCAGATTGTTGAAACAGGAGGACCGAGCTATTACACCTTATCAGGAGGTGATTGAGACCGTCAACATCGGTACCGCAGACGACAAGAAAGAGATCAAGATCGGGGCAAGTCTACAGGTCGAGAGGAAAGACCGTTGATCATGTACTTGACTGTGTTAGAAAGGTCAATGGGTTGTGTGCTCGGTCAGCATGACGAGTCAGGTCGAAAAGAGCATGCAATATACTACCTTAGCAAAAGTCTACCGACTGTGAACAAAGATACTCATTGCTCGAGAAAACTTGTCGCGCTTTGGCATGGGCTGCTCGCCGACTAAGACACTATATGTTGACTCACACGACTCTATTGATATCAAAAATGGATCCAGTCAAGTATATTTTTGAAAGCCAGCACTTACCGGAAAGGTTACTAGGTGACAAATGATACTGACAGAGTATGACATCCAATATACTTCACAAAAATCCATCAAGGGAAGTGTCTTGTCAGACTATCTTGCAGAGCAACCGATTGATGATTACCAACCTATGAGGTTTGACTTTCCTGATGAGGACATCATGTTTCTCAAATCGAAAGATTGAGAGGAACCACTTCCGGAGGAGGGGCCTGACCCTGAATCCAAAGGGGTTATGATGTTTGATGGGGCGGTCCACGTCAATGGTAGCGGAGTTGGTGTAGTGTTGATCACACCGGAAGGGGGTTCGTATGCCATTTGGTGCCAGAATAACTTTTCCCTGCACCAACAATGAAGTCGAATACGAAGCTTGTATCCTAGGACTTGAGGAAGCCATCAATATACAGATTAAAACCCTGGATGTATACGGGGATTCAACTTTGGTCATCAATCAAACCAACGGGAAATGGTGCTATGCTGGAACTATGTACCCAGAATTGACGTATCTCGGCAGAGACGAATGAAGAAAGCATTTGGTCAGAAAGTGCGCCCTCGGGGTATCAAGTCGGTGAATTGGTACTCAAAAGATTTCTTCCTCCCAACACAGATCACAAGGGCAAATGGACACCGAACTATGAGGCTCCGTATGTAACACCCCGAATAAAATAAGAGAATTATTTAAATTAAGTTAATAATATATTTATTAATTTAGTTAAATAAATTGAATTATTGGATTATTATTATTATTATTATTTGGAATAATAATTATTGGAAAATATATAAGTTGGAATAAGAGAAAAGGGTTTTCATTTTTTGGTAAAGAGTTTTCACGTGAAACAGAGAAGCGGCTGAAAAGTGGAAAGTGGAGAAAGGGCAAAGAGGAAGAGCTAGAGAGCAAAGGTTGAAGAACGGAAAAGCTTGAAGCTTAGAGATTGCCGGATTATCTCAGGTAAGGGGGGGTTTATCGTCGTTTAATGGGTATTATAGATTAACATGTCATGGGTAGTGATAAACCGTTGAAGTGACCCTAATTGGGATGTTGAATGCTGAAATATTATGATGAATAAGTTGTATTAAAGCTGTAATTGAGTCCGTAATTGTGTGAGTCGTGTTCCCCCGAACGTATAGCTTTTTACGGAAATTGAATCGGAGGTCCGGAAGTCCTCCAACGGCGGAAAATGCGGAGAACTCTGCATTCTGCCTTGTGTTAGCGCAGGAACTGCTGTTTTGTCTGCGTTAACCGGTTAACGCAGGGCGTTAACCGGTTAACACTGTTATATTTTGTGGAAATGTGCTGTTTTGCCTGCGTTAACCGGTTAACCCAGGGTGTTAACCGGTTAACACTGTTGCGTTTTGCCAGAAAGTGTGTGTTGTCCTGCGTTAACCGGTTAACCCAGGGCGTTAACCGGTTAACACTGTTGGAAATTAGAAAAAATGATATTTTTAATGTTGTGAACCCAATTGGTGATTGGCCTATTATAGTTAATTGTGATGAGTAATTTTGTTGGATTTATGTTATGAAGTGTTGATACAAGTATGTTGCTGAGTTGTTCCGTGTACGGAAAGTTGTTGAAAATACTGAGTTGTAGGCTTGGTGAGCCAAAGTTGATTATAAGTTGATGTTGTTGAAAACATTGTTGTATTGCTATTATTATTATGTTGTCGACAGTTTAAAGTCGCGTATGCCATGTACATTCATATGCATTAAGTCGGAGCTTTGCTCACACCACGTTGGCCTGGATTGGCAAATTTTAAGTTGAAAGTTGAAGGCTTATGCCTTGATGCCCAATAAAATGGCAATGATTTTAAGTTGGGAGTTTTACTCCGAATGGTACCAAATGCATGACGAGTCGAGTCTCATTAGAGTTGCATTTTGTTGGCTTGTTGTATGGATATTTAATTTAATTGAGGAGTGGAATTGTGTTGATATTAAGTATGATGTTTGAGTTGATGTGCCGTTACTGGATGTATGTTACGATTAGGGTGATGAAATGTGTGAATTTACTTAGCATTACATGATGATTTATAATGCTTATTATATCGATTGAGGAACTCACCCTTACAACTATTTTTCAGGTAACGAACAAATGAGTTGAGTGGAAGCTAATGCTTGGAGTCTAGTGTAGTCTCCTAAGTGGGTCATGCTCTGATAGATGTAACATCGGGAGGGAACATTTTTAATATTGTGGTTGATGATTGTTGAACCAGTTTACATGTAGTATGTTGCATGTTTTGAATGATCGATTTGATCTCTATCCGCTGCGTATTGTGCAAATGTTTTATGTTTTGAGTTAATGAAAGAGCATGACAGTTATTATGGTGTGAAATGTTGTGTGACACCCTTGATTGCATATTTACTATGATTGACATATTGTTATTTTAATTATATATATTCGGGGTATTTTAGGAGGGTGTTACACCGTACGTGGTTAAAAGGATTTTCTATGGCGGAGCTTTGGTGCTAACAACCATGGATGGCGAAGGATTCCCGTCCCCTATTAACTCAGGTGCAATTAAAAAAAAAGTACTTCGCATAAAATAGACCCGCTGGACGATAAAAAGAATAGTCCAGGCAAAAAAAGGGCATCCCGACGAACCAAAAAAAAAAGAATAAAGAGGTTCGGGCAAAAATTAGGGATATAAAAATAAAAAATGTACACCCGGTGAGTCGAAAACCCGAAAGGGCGACTCAGGCAAAAAAGGGTATCCCGGTGGATTGAAAACCCGAAAAGGGGGCGATCCAGGCAAAAGTTAGGGAATAAGCGAATGACTGTGATCTGAGTTCATCAGTGTTATATCACCGTTTCATTCAATCCGACAATCTTCGAAGGTTAAAGATCGACTAATCATCCACTTCAGAAAGCAAGATGAGTAGAGCGTCTTGAGGACATACGAGTCATAGCAGAGTCGAAACTCAGTGGGACCCCGTTTCCCCATTGCCATTAGGATAGTTCTCTTTTTATAGCGATCACCTCTTTTCAGGGATCAACTTCCTGATACCCTCGCCTATTCCTGGCACAAATTTTCTCCCCAGTAAGAGTCGAATAATTCAGTTGAAGAGCCTCTTTATTTTTCATTTATCAGTTTGTTTGCAAAAATGTCCGAATTTTTGATAAAACATATTGCATATGAACATAATGGTGGCTTTTGCAGATGATTTGCACAGGAAAACATTTAAAATTGCTTTGAATGTGCTTAATCCCGGACGGTGAATTCAAACCGAGTAATTCCCCCGAGGCATACGTGTATTTTTGGTTGCAGGTCATAGGAACCGGATGCCAAGTCATGAATCCTCATCCCCAAGCGGTTGACAAAGTCTCTCCTTAGCAGAGCATGTTCCCCAGCAGAGTTGACAGTATCCAGACTATATATCCCCAACGGAGTTGACAGTGTCAGACTGTATCTTCCTAGCAACAGCGGAGTGGTTGCATAACCAACAAATGAGAGGGTGGTGTTCCCAGTGTTCATCTCATTCCCCAGCAGATTATTTTTAATAGATTTGTTAATCCCTAACTTGAGGGCGATTAGCAAGTTCATATCCCCAGCAAAGGTCGATTCCTACGACATTTCCCCAGGAAATGCTTTCCCCACAGACTCTCTTCATAGAGCCTCGCCGAACAAAGTTTCCATAGTTGATACTCCCCCCGCAAGGTCAACTTTTCAAGCAGCCAATTTATTTTTGGTGGCTCATTGGTCCCGGCAGACGGATCCTTCCCCACAGAGCATTCAAGGATTGATACAGCGATCTGTTCCCTACTGGAGTTTGCTTCCCCAAGCAGATTTCTTTTTACACCATGCATAACATTTGCATTTGCATGCATATCATATCAAGCATACACATAAGCTGATAAACAGGTTCTTCCAAGCAGATTGAAGAATTACTTTACAACCAAGGTCATGAGATCCAGCCAGAGGATCAAGCGTGAGTGATCCAGCCTGAGGGTCGTTTTGAAGATTCAGCCTGAGAATCGTTTTCCAGTGATCCAGCCTGAGGGTCATTTCGAAGATTCAGCCTGAGAATCGTTTTCCAGTGATCCGGCCTGAGGTTCATTTTGAAGATTCAGCCTGAGAATCGTGTTCCAGTGATCCGGCCTGAGGTTCATTTTGAAGATTCAGCCAGAGAATCGTGTTCCAGTGATCCAGCCTGAGGGGGATTTCGAAGACTCAGCCTGAGAATCGTGTTCCAGTGTTCCAGCCTGAGGGTCATTTCGAAGATTCAGCCTGAGAATCGTGTTCCAGTAAGCCAGCCTAAGGCTCAATTTGAAGATTCCCCAGTGAAGTCGCCTACAAGCTTTATTTCCCCAGCAAGCCCAAGTCTAATTGAGGAGTCGTTACAACATGTTCTAGCCCGAAGAATATGTACGAAGCCCAAAAGTGGAATATTCTCGAAGCTGCATATCTAATATGAAGGTTGGATGTAGATTTCAAAAGAGGGTCAACCAGCGCATGCCTCAGATGCGGGATCCTAATGATGGGAATTTATCATCAAAACAATCCAGATCTAGCCAGAAGATCGAAGTCAGGTCTAGCCCGAAGACCGGAAATAGATTCAGCCAGAGAATCGAAACAATTCAGATCTAGCCAGAAGATCGAAGTATATTCAGCCAGAGAATCAAAGGAAATAGATTTAGCCAGAGAATCGAAACGAAGGAGATCTAGCCAAAAGATCGAAGAAGATCTAGCCAGAAGATCAAGATCGTATCCAGCCCGAGGATCAAAATTAATATCCAACCAGAGGACTAAATTGAGTATAGGTTCAGCCAGAGGATCGAAACTCCAGATTAAGCCAGAAGACTGATTCAGATCCAGCCAGAGGATCGGAAGAAAAATAAACAGCGCGGTGTATTTCCGCGTTTTTGTGGTGTTCTCGGAGCGTAAATTTTCGGTCTGTCTTTGGTATTCAATCACAGCTCACCCCGTTTGTCTGATAAGCAGATCGCTTTCATCCTACTCGGGTTAGCTGATGATTGAATAGGGGCAGCTGTAACACCCCAAAATTTTCCCTCCTCATTCATGCATTCATTTAGCATTTCATATTGCATTTCATCATGTCAATCAGAATTAGATCCAAGAAACTTTATTAAAAAAAAAAAAAAATAAAAAAAAAAATAAAAAAAAATAAAAAAATAAAAAATAAAAAGATAAAAAAATAAATAAAAATAATAATAAATAAAAATATAATAGAAAAAACTTGGACTTGGACCTCTCTCATTTGAGCCCACAAAGCCATGAAAATCAGGTTATAAAAGAGGGAGATCAGACAGAAAAAGGGAGAGAAGCAAAATACTCTGAGGTTTCCTTGAAACAAAACCCTGGACAAAACCTGAAGAGAAACCTGACAGAGAACTCAGAGCAACCCCCAGGCAGCTCTGAAAAACTCAATCTGACTCACACACTTTCATCTCACGCAAACCCTAACATTGCCTTGCAAACCCAGCCGTGCCATCTGATTTCAACCGATCTCTCCAATCAGGTTTGCCCTATTCCCATTATTTTACGCCTTCAATTTGAATGTTCTAAATGTGTGATGTGTTATGTTTGAATTTGGAAGTGTGGATATCGTTAGGTTTCGCATATGCATGAATGGGTGAAACCTATGCCTTGAATGTTTAATCACATGATTTCTGAAATGTATGCCACAGGGTTTGAGGTTTCTGAAACCATACTGTTATCCATGAAAAAAATGCTTATCGTGTTTCACTAACCCTTTTGTTGAGTTTTTATGAGGGCTCACAGACTCTTGCAGAGATGGTTTGCGTGGTTGTCCCACTTTATTTGTGGGGTACCCCCTGGAGGTTCATTCCGATTACCTGTACTGACTCACCTTTCTTTGATGGCATTAGCTTGGGAGATCCCTGGGTTTCTTACTCCTTTAATTGCTGTTACTTCGGATCTTTATCCGTGTGGTACTTTTACCTCTTTTCCGCATTTTATCGCTTTCTTAGCTGGAAGACCTCGATAGGAGGCATTTGTTTTCTTTTGTTTATTTACTTCTGAGCCCCTTGTTGGCACATTTACTTTATACATGTTTGTTTTGTATGTGTTCGTATCCCTGCAGGTAGCGCGGTTCCTTCGTCAAGGACTGCCTTTTTGCCCTTGAGCATCCCAAACCCTAAAACCCAAAGCAACACGTTAACTCCTTCTACTACAGGCGAGTAAGTCTCCAAAGGTCGAGCATCCGGTAGATTGCGTAGTGACGTCGTTCGTCCAAAACCCAATCCATAACCCCGTAGTTAGCCGAACTACGGCTTGCTCTGATTCTCATTCCAGATGAGATACGTAGGCATAAGACGCGATGTCTTAGCGAGCACACATCCCCCCAACCCATAGGTCAGCCGAGCTACGAAGACTCTGATTCTCATATTCAGATGAGATACGTATGCAGTGGATGCGACATCCACGCGAGTCATTTTCATTTAACCCTTTTTTTTTGGTAAACAGCACAAGATAAACTCACACCCTTTAGACAAGAATTACAAAAGTGGATCCCGTAGAGTACTACGGATGTGTAGGGGTGCTAATACCTTCCCTTTGCATAACCGACTCCCGAACCCAAGATTTGGTTGCGAGACCCCGTCTTGTCCTTTCCTTTTTCAGGTTTACTTCGAGCGTTTCCTTTCCCTCCTTTGGAATGAATAACGCACGGTGGCGACTCTTCGGTCATTTTCTTTCGCCGGTTGTTTTTTCGCGCACTGTATTTTTCAGGTTGCGACAGACACCAGATTTTGTATGGGGATAGAGTACCGCGATAACAAAGAATAATCTCGAATGAATCAATCAAATATGATAATGCAAATCATGAAATTATATGAATGTATATATATATATGTATATATGATGATTATGCCGACAAAATGATCACAAAGGATACAAAGGTGTTGCACAGAAATTGAATCATCGGTACAATCCTCGGTCAATCCACAAAATATGGAGACAACTGCTGGAGAACAGAGAGATCAATATCCCAAAGGTTCAACCCTAGCTGGGGAAGGAGGAGATCTGCTGAGGAAAGAACATCAAATATGTGGGAAATTTTAGGTCAACACCATTAAAATGGGAGACAACCCTACAGAGAATAATCATAATAAAAGTTGCTCAAAAACCAGGAGAAAACTCTGACTGGGAGCAAGTTGAATGACGATTGGCGAGGAAACCAAAGCGATCTACTGGGGAAGTCAACCATATCTGCTGAAGATCAACCCTGCTGAGGAAACACAAACTCCGTTGGAGAAGGCAGAAACTCTATCGGGGAAAAACAAACACACCGCAGGACATCTGAATCAACCAACTCAGATCGGGAAACAGAAAGAAGCTCTAATGGGGGAACAAACACTCCACCGAGAAACTGAATCAACACAAACGTCCAGGGATACCCAAAGGGTTAACTGCTTGGGGAACCTCTAATGTTTTGCACTTAAGGACCTGCTATCCATTAAAATGTTGTTGATATTCCTTTTAATTGCTTTGAAAAATTCTTGCTTTTATATATTTAGGAAAAATTGATTTTGATTAAAAATTTAATTTTCAAAATGATCATAATAAAATTTAAAACTATTGGCTGAAGTAAATAAGAGGTGAAACAATTGGATAAAAGCTCAACTTTATTTAATAGAATGGTAGTCTGTAAATGACAAGACTCCATAGATTTTTACAAAGTTGAAAATGGTAATTTACAATGGAAAAGGGTTACATTGAATACAAATGATCCTTAATCCTTCTACCAACTCTTGATATCCATTGTGCTCTTGACCGCTACTGGGGTGATGAATCGATGTCAACCCTTGTGCTCAATCAAATCTTCAAAACCTTGAAGATCAGCAAAATGCCGTTACTTTCTATAATCCCTAATTTTTGCATAAGTTGCCCCAAGGTGGGGTACTCAACTTATCGGGAAATTCTTTCTGTTTTATGTCTCTAATTTTTGCCTGGACCGCCCTTTCGGGTTTTCAATCCATCGAGACGCTCATTTTTGCCTAAGCCGCCCTTTCGGGTTTTCAACTTAGCGAGTTGTTCTTTTATTTTTTTTAGGCGAAGTTTTTCTTGATTGCATCCACGTTCACAGGACGAGTGAACTCTTCACCATCCATAGTTGTAAGAATCAAAGCACCGCCTGAAAAGGCTTTCTTAACAACATATGGGCCTTCATAATTAGGAGTCCATTTTCCCCTAGAATCTGGTTTGAAGGATAGAATCTTCTTAAGCACAAGGTCACCTTCTCTGAACACTCGAGGTCTGACCTTCTTGTCAAAAGCTTTCTTCATCCTTTGTTGATACAACTGACCATGGCACATGGCAATTAATCTCTTCTCTTCAATCAAATTCAGCTGATCAAACCTGGTTTGACACCATTCAGTCTCAGTCAACTTGGCTTCCATGAGCACACGCAATGAAGGAATATCAACCTCTACGGGGAGCACTGCTTCCATACCATATACAAGTGCGGATGGATGTACGATACCCATGCAAAGCAAATGGGAGCATCTCATGCCAATCCTTGTACGTGACAACCATCTTCTGAATAATCTTCTTAATGTTCTTGTTCGCAGCTTCGACAACCCCATTCATCTTAGGTCTGTAAGGAGAAGAATTAGGATGTGCAATCTTGAAGTCTTTACAAAGAGCTTTCACCATATTGTTATTCAAGTTCGATCCATTATCATTAACGATCTTGCTTGGCACACCATAACGTCTTATAATCCGATTCTTGATAAACCTTACAACAACTTACTTGGTTACATTTGCATACGACGCCTCTTCGACCCATTTTGTGAAGTAGTCAATTGCCACCAAAATGAAACGATGTCCATTCGAAGCTTTGGGTCCAATCATCCCAATCATATCAATTCCCCACATGGAGAAGGGCCATGGGGAAGAGATAACATTCAATAGTGTCGGAGGAACATGAATCTTATCAGCATATATTTGACACTTGTGGCATTTCTTCACAAACTTGCAACAGTCAGATTCCATTGTCAGCCAATAGTAACTTGCTCGCAACATCTTCTTCGCCATTGCATGTCAATTGGAGTGAGTACCAAAGGAACCTTCATGCACTTCGGTCATCAACCAGTCTGCTTCGTGTTTATCCACGCATCTGAGCAAAACCATGTCGAAGTTTCTCTTGTACAGTATATCACCATTCAAGTAGAAATTTCCGGCTAATCTTCTCAAAGTCTTCTAATTTTTCAAAGATGCCCCAGACGAGTAAACCTGACTTTGGAGGAAAATTTTGATGTCATAATACCACGACTTCTCGTCTTTGACCTCTTCAACAGCAAACACATGAGCTAGCCTATCAAGACGCGTCACAGACAAATTGGGAACTTCATTCCATTATTTCACTAAAATCATTGATGCCAACGTTGTAAGAGCATCTGCCATCCGGTTTTCATCTCGAGGGATATGATGAAACTCAACCTTCGTAGAGAAAGTTGAAATCCTCCTCGCATAATCTCTATATGGTATCAAACCAGGTTGATTTGTCTCCCATTCTCCTTTGATCTGATTCACAACCAAAGCTGAATCACCGAAGACATCCGAATACTTGATTCTGAGATTCATGGCCTCTTCAAGCCCCATAATGCAAGTTCATATTCGGCCATGTTGTTTGTACACTTGAAAGTTAATCTAGATGTAAATGGTATATGTGTGCCTTGAGGAGTAATAATCACTTCCCCAATGCCATTTCCATATTGATTAACAGCTCCATCAAATACCATACCCCAACGGGAACCAGGTTCTAGCCCTTCTTCAAGCAATGGTTCATCACAATCCTTCATTTTCAAGTACAAAATCTCTTCATCAGGAAAGTCATACTACACTAACTGGTAATCTTCAATTGGTTGGTGAGCCAAATGGTCAGCCAAGATACTACCTTTGATTGCTCTCTGAGATCGGTACTCGATATCATACTCTGATAACAACATCTGCCAACGGGTAATCCTCCCAATTAAAGTAAGCTTCTCAAATATATACTTGATCGGATCCATTTTGGATATCAACCAAGTGGTATGATTCAACATATACCGACGCAGGCGCTTAGCAGCCCAAGCTAATACGCAACAAGTCTTCTCAAGCATAGAATACCGAGTCTCATAGTCGGTAAATTTCTTACTGAGGTAGTAAATTGCAAATTCTTTCTTTCTAGTCTCATCTTGCTGACCTAGAACACAACCTATACTATCTTCTAGCACAGTCAAATACATGATCAACGATCTTCCTTCAATAGGGGGAGACAAAATCGGAGGCTCAAGCAGATATTCTTTGATACTGTCAAAAGCTTTCTGGCAATCTTCGGTCCAATTACAAGACTGGTCTTTCCGAAGAAGCCTGAATATAGGTGCACATGTCGCAGTCATGTGGGAAATGAATATGGAAATATAATTCAAGCAGCCAATAAAACCTCTGACCTGCTTCTCAGTTTTGGGCGCAGGCATCTCTTGTATTGCTTTGACCTTGGCAGGATCAACCTCAATGTCCTTCTCGCTGACAATAAAGCCCAACAACTTACCAGAACGAACACCAAAAGTACACTTATTGGGATTCAAGCGGAGTTTATACTTCCTCAAACGCTGGAATAGCTTTAACAAATGCTCAACATGTTCCTCTTCATCAATTGATTTAACAATCATGTCATCGACAAAAACTTCAATCTCTTTATGCATCATATCATGAAAAAGAGTAGTCATTTCTCTTTGGTAAGTTGCACTAGCATTCTTTAGACCCAAAGGCATCACTCTATAACAGAATGTTCCCCAAGGTGTAATGAATGTGGTCTTCTCCATATGTTCGGGTGCCATTTTGATCTGATTATATCCGGAAAATCCATCCATAAACGAAAAGACTTTGAATTTAGCAGTATTGTCTACCAACATATCAATGTGTGGCAGAGGGAAATCATCTTTCAGACTGACTTTATTCAAATCTCTATAATCGACACACATGCAGACTTTTCCATCTTTCTTCGGCACTAGCACAATATTGGCCACCCATTACGAATACTCAGTGGTCCCAAGGAAACCGACATCAATCTGCTTCTGCACTTCCTCTTTGATCTTCACAGCCATGTCAGATGAGTTCTTCTCAACTTCTGCTTGACTGGCGTACATTCTAGCTTCAACAGCAATCTATGCTCCACAATCTCAGAATCCAACCTAGGCATGTCTTGATAGGACCAAGCAAACACATCTGAATACTCTCGAAGAAGATCAATCAACCCCTTCTTAACATCTGGACACAGGCGAGACCCAATCTTGACTTCCTTCACATCATCCTCGGAACCCAAGTTGACTAGCTCAATCTACTCTTCAAACGGCTGAATGGTCTTTTCATCATCACTCACTTCTACATCACTTTCCTCCTCGGCTTCAAACACAGGGAATTCAAAATTTGGAGAAGGAGAAGGATCATCGTATTCAATGGGGTTAGGAACCAACCTGCATAATGATTTGATATTTTGATTTTAGAGAAGGAATTTGAGACCAAATATCCTGCAGATGGACAATTATATTATTCATTTATGTTTTTTTGTGATTACCATTTTCAGAATAAAGCAAAAAGTAAAAGCAAACATCATAGATGTGGATGAATAGAATTAATTTTATTGATGATCAATTTGAAAATGCCCAAACAATGTTCACTTCTCCCTCAGGCATAGGAGAAAGATTTTAAAACATATAAAAGCAATTACTTAGATCGATGCAAAATAACAGGAATATCAACAGCAGTCCAATTGTTGCAAGCCTTTCCATGCGTCACAAAATTGGTGCAGTCTTCCTCTTCGTCATCCTCTAGCACAACAGTTAAGTGTTGTTCATTGCCATGAATGAACCCTCTGCTATGGAAGCTGAGTTGCATATCTTCAGATCTAACAATTGATGATCCTTTCTGGAACCCCAAACCGGTTCTGCCTTTGTTATTAGAGACCTCTACCATGCGCCCCCACTGATCAACAATACCTTCCTCAACAATCTTCTGAGCATCTTTTAATGAGGACATAGGTGCCCCAACTCTCTTTTCAGCAACAATAGACAAGGCTTGGAACGGAGTTCCAACCTCATCCTCAACCTCAACATAAGAGAAAGATGACAAATGGCTAACCAATAGCGCCTTCTCTCCACCAACAATCACAAGCTTGCAATTCTTGACAAATTTCAATTTCTGGTGCAGAGTGGAAGTAACAACTGTTGCCTCATGGATCCATGGCCTTCCCAACAAGCAACTGTAGGCCGAGTGGATATCCATTACTTGAAAAGTAATTTGAAAATCACTCCGACCTATCTTGACTAGAAGGTCCACTTCACCAATTACCGTCTTGCGCGAACCATCAAGGCTTTGACAATTACACCACTATACCTCATGGGTGCTCCTTGACAAGATAGCTTCGACAAAGTTGACTTCGGAAGCACATTCAGTGATGACCCGGTGTCAACAAGCACGTTTGACAAAGCATCTTCCTTGCAATTCATCAAGATGTGTAAAGCCATATTATGATTTCTGCCCTCCTCAGGGAGTTCTTTGTCGCAGAAGCTGAGATTATTGCAAGAAGTGATGTTATCCATGATATGATCGAACTGATCCACAATAACATCATGTTCTACGAATGCTTGTTCGAGAACACTCTGTAGTGCTTCTCTGTGTGCTTCAGAATTCATGAGAAGAGACAACACTGAGATCTTTGAGGGGGTTTGGAGCAGCTGCTCCACCATATTGAACTCGCTTCTTTTAATTATTCGGAGTACCTCATCATCATCATTGGTTTTCAAATTGCTGGATTCACCAGACTTATCTTTTGAACAACCAACTGGATCTATAACAGGCACCTCCACTTTCTTACTAACAATTGTTTCCTCTTTATCCTTTGGGAACATCGGCCTAAACACTCGACCACTTCGGGTCACCTTTGTAACATCAGCAATACTCACTACTGAACTAGTCTTAGGTAACGAGACCTCTTGACCATTCTTCATCATTGTAGCATTATACTGATATGGCACAGCTTTATCAGATGAATACGGGACTGGGCCCGCTAACCGTATTACCAACGACGATACTGATCTTTGACTGTTGCTGTTACTGGAGTTATACTGGATTACCAACCGCTCCTGTTGCTTGAAAATGGGCACTATGACATTTACGTCGTCATCTACATGACGAGATTGAACAATTTGGATCATGCCTTCATCCATCAGTCGTTGGATGTCCCTTTTCACAACTTCACAACCCCTCGGGTTAACACTACAAATAGCAAAAGCATCATGGTCGTGCTCACATTCACTTACCATACAAACATCCTTATGCATCTGCACTAAGGACCTCCTGATAAAACGCACATCAAAAACTTTGAATTCTCCAGGACAACCGTCCACCATATTCATAGAAGAGTTCCCATGAGCGGGCAAAGGGTTTGCTTTCACATTTGGCGCACGGTCCTCGAAGGACACCATACCACTCTTCATAAGCTTTTGAACGTCATACTTCAATGGGTAACAATTTTCAATATCGTGTCCGGGTGCTCCTTGATGAAAAGCACAACGGAGCTCAGGTTTATACCACCAAGGAAGTGGTTATGGAACCTGCGGTGGGTTCCTCGGTTGAATTAAGTTCTTGAGAACTAACGAGGGATACAACTTTGCATATGACATAGGAATCGGGTCGAAAGAGACCTTCTTCCTCTCAAAGTTCTGTTGATGATGATTGTTGTTAGTATTGTTGTGGTTGTAGGTGTTTGTTTGTTGTTGCGGTTGTTGTTGTTGACGTTGTTGTTGCTGAACTGGTGTTGCTTGTTGATTAGAAAATACAGGAATTACCGAGGATACTTGATGATGATGATGTTGACGGGATGTTGGATTTCTTCTGATCTGAGGCATCCTCTGTCTCCCACTTCTTATTGCGTTCGTCTCACGGTCTTTCTTCTACCGAAATTACTGCCATACCTCTTGCTTGTTGATGCCTCATCTCTTGACAAACGTCCCTCTCAGACTCCTTCCTCAAGCCTTATCCCCATGTTTACCATTTCGGTAAAGTCACTGGGGGCACTAGCAATCATTCGTTCATAGTAAAATGAACTCAGAGTTTTCAAGAAGATCTTTGTCATTTCTTTTTCCTCAAAAGGAGGAGTGATCTGGGAAGCCAACTCCCTCAATCGCTGCGCATACTCCTTGAATGTCTCTTTGTCCTTCAAAGACATAGACCTCAGCTGGTCTCTATCAGGCGCCATGTCCATATTATACTTATACTTCTTGACGAAAGCGTCCCACAAGTCATTGAAAGTGTGAATGCTGACACTGTCCAATCCCATATACCAACGAAGCACAGCGCCAGTCAGACTATCTTGGAAGTAGTGGATAAGCAATTGATCATTATTAGTATGAGTAGACATCTTGTGGGCATACATCACAAGATGAATGAGCGGATAAGAGTTCCCTTTATACTTTTCAAAGTCAGGCACTTTGAACTTCATCGGGATCTTGACGTTGGGCACTAAACACAACTCAGCAGCACTCTTCCCAAACAGGTCTTTACCTCTCAACATCTTCAATTCCTTGCGCAACTCAAGAAACTGATCTTTTATTTCATCCATCTTCTCATAAACATCCGGACCCTCAGACGACTCAGAATGATAGATGGTATCCTCTACGCGAGGCAAGGTGTGCACAACGGGAGGTGGCACAGACATGACCGGGCTAGATGCCGACATGGAAGCAAAAGTAGGCGCAAAGCATTCGAGCACAAAGTTGGACGGCATTTCTGACGGGAATCCGGCAAGCATATTTGGCGCGAAATGGGCGGCAGTAGCAGGCATGGTAGAGGTAACCACTTCTGAAATAACAGTCCTCGCAGGAGGAGTTGCAGGCGTTGGAGAAGATTGACTTTGGGCAGCAAGAACTGACTCCATCATGGCAGTCAGGCGGGCGATTTCGTCCTTCAACTCTCTGTTCTCTTGCTCTAAGTGCTCCATGATTTTCAGATGATTAGCTCGGGTATTGTACTGGTGAGTCAGCTTGGCTAAAGCACAGAAGAAACACCAATCAGACACCTGGCAAAAACCTGCTTATGCAAATGATGCATGAAATGCAATGCTTGATTATTTTTTATTTTTGTTTTCAAGGAACTTACTATATCATTTGCAAATATATATATTTAAATGGTAATTGCAACAATTTGATATGACCAAAAATCTCTTTTTATTTATATAAATTGGAAGGATTACACTGAGTACAATTTCAAAAACCAAATGAAAAATACAAGAGGAAAGGAGACTAGTCATCCTAAGGATCCCTAACAATGATGTCAGAAGATCTGGCTGTAGGCACGTACTTGCTTCGAATGCGACGGATATCGGTCTCAAAAGAAGCCTTCATCTGAGTCTTCTCGAGGACAAGATGATCAACAATCTTCTTCCAAGCAATGGAAGGCTGAGGCATGCTAGAAGATGAAACCTCTGGCTCTCTCTGTCTCTTCGTCACTCGGACTTCAAGTAACTCAATAAGTGCATCTTTGTCCTTAGACTCCAACTGCAACTCTTCATGCTTCTTGCTAAAAGCACGGAAACACTCTTCCCACATATCCTTCTCTTGCTTCATCTTGATGAGCGCGTCTTCCAACTCCTCTACATCTTGGTTAGGGAGAGTTAATGGCTCAACCACAACCATAGACATAGGTCTCTCACAAGGATAAGGCATCTTCAACTCCAAATCTCTCTTCTTCACCCAAAGAGTGTAAGCTTCCAAAGCTACACAATTACGCGGACCAAGCTCGAATCTTCCTTTCCTATGCACATTATGCCAAGCATGCATAATCTTCTGCTTCAAATGTTGGGGATCTTTACCCTCTTGATAGAAAAGACCTTCTAACAAAGTGTTATTGGGTTTGTCTCTCAAGGGGAACCCAAGTTGACGAAGAGCCAAAGCAGGGTTGTAGTTAATTCCTCCTTGTGTACCAATGAGAGGCACATTAGAGAATTCACCACAACTATCAATAATATCCAAACCGCTTAACGACGGATCATACCAAACTATATCATCATTAGTGAAAGACATAAGTCTCTGAGACCACCGTAGACATTGTTTGTTCTCCATAAAAGTAGGCGTCTGAGGCAAGTGCGAAATAAACCACTTGTGCAGAAGAGGGATACAACAGACAATTGTTCCACCACCTTTAGAATTCCTTAGATGCAAAGAGAAATACATATCACCCAACAAAGTAGGCACATGATTCCCAATCAAGAAAAGTCTTATGGCGTTAACATCAACAAAACCGTCAATGTTAGGGAACAAAGCTAATCAATAAATAAGCATCCACACTACCGGCTTGAGCAAAAGTAGTAGCTTCCTTGATGAGGAAATCAGATGGCAACCCAAACAATCCTCCTTTGTTCACCCAATGAGCCTCTATCTTAGACTTCTTCAAGTGAAGAGCTTCAGCAATAAGATTAGATCGGGGAATCTCCTCCAATCCACTAAAAGGCACTCTACTAGAAACAGGTATCCCCAAAAGATGAGAATACTCCTCCAAGGTAGGCACAAGCTGAAAATCCGGGAAGTGAAACAATGGTAGAGAGGATCATACAACTACACTAGCACACTCAAAAGTCCTTCATCCACATCAGCAGATAAGATGGACAAAAGCTTCCCATGACGTTGTTTGAAGTCCAAGGGATCTAATACAAAATATGCTAGCTTCCATAACTCTTTCAAGTCGGGACATCTGAAACTGTATTTCTTAGTGTTCCTTCGTCCACAATCCATGGTCTGAAAATATTTGCAAATGATACCTTAGTTCCTTGAAATTTTTGTGTGATTAATGTTATAATGCGCATGAATGTAACAATCACAAATAAGGTATCACACACAAGGCAAACAAAGGTCAAGGGATGAATCAAGTCATTGTCAAGATCAATCATCCATTTTGGTGGATTATGGTTTACACCTTATCAACACCCAAGTTCCATTGATATTGACAAGACTTGATTGTATCAACCAAGAATCAAGGGTTTGTTGTAAGTCACGAGCATGGAGTCTGGGTAAGAACCATCCCAAAGGAGTGATCTAAGGAAAAAAACCTGTAGATCATGTTCACCAAGCACAACAAGCAGATTATATCACACATACATATATACAAACATCAAATATATACAAATATATACACACAAAAAGTAGGCTAAACCCACTGGAGACTACTCCCCAACAGAGTCGCCGCTTAATTTTTGTAGAGGTAAATTCATGATCATCAAGCTATGGATAAGCTAGAGATCAAATAACAAGAGTCACCACCGCGCTTTTATTGTTTCCAAGGGAAAAAGGGAAAAAAGTACGAACAAAACCCAAAAGTAAGAAGTTTTCAAATCAAAACTAATAAAATGTCAGAGATTACAGGTAAGGGGGTTGGTTACACAGAGGGAAAGTGCTAGCACCCAAAGTATCCTAGGTACTCCTAGGGAGCCCTTTTTGTATGCATATGTACTTGGTATAAAGTGATGTTTACAAACAAATAGAATGGGGGGATGAGTAGAGAATTCATTAATTATATTTTTGTGTTTGATAAGACCTTCGGTCTTGTGCGTACGTACCAACATAAAAATGAGGGATCAAAACCTCGTAGTTCGTGATACAAATTTCAAAGTGGATGCATTGCTTTTAACAAAAATTAGGTTTGAGAGGCACAAAGGCCTAAAAATGGTTTGAATGAGTTACTTATTTTTGGCTTTTTGAAAATTTAAGTTAAATATCATTAAGTTTATTTACAAGTTTGATTTAAGAAAAGAAGTTTGAAAGTGCAATGGCATAAGGCCAAAGTTTCTATCCTTTTTTGCAAAAGTGGTCAAAGTTTAGAACCAAGTAAGTTCAATCAAAAAAGGTTTTGAAAAAGAGAGGGAGAGATTTTGAAATTAAAGAAAGTGGGGAGAAGATGAAGAGACTATCCTATGTACAAAATTAAAATTTTAGAGTTGAAAAGATCTGACCAAATAGGTAGCAATCCAATAGACAAAAATGTCAATAGAAACCCAGAATTCCCTTGGACTTTTAGAATTAAGCAACACACAAATGCACAATTATATTATCTTGAAGAGCAAGGCATCAACTAAAGATGGCCACACCCAAGCTTATCCATTCCATGATCTTCTTCGAAATATCCCGTGTAACAGATGGATTTCACAAGTCACAGGTTCAAAATAACAACTTCACAATGATCATGTTGCAGATGAACTTAGAGAGATCTCGAATGATATATCAGATGAAATTTCAAATTGCAAGCACTTGGTTTCTCAATAAATTGGCCTTGGCCAAGTCCTTTAGCATAGGAATTTTGCCTAAGTTTTAAGTCCATTTGTCCAAGATCAAGCCAGCAATCCACAAAAAAAGTTTTTTAGGGTTTTTGTTGTTATTATGTACATTAATGGTCAAAGACCACACAAACAAGCAAAGTATACATAAACAAAATATATCACACAATATGGTCCAAATGGACAAAGTGAAAATTGCATTAACATAAACAATTAGAATGATATGAACAATGGCAAATGTATAAAAGCTAGAATTAAATGGCATTAAAGTAAAGGGCTTGAAATTAAAAGTTAGTAGTTAATAGGTTAGAAGTTAGTATTGTTTTGCTTTTGCTTTTCATTTTAAGACATTCTTTGGAGAACACTCAACCCACTTATCACAAGCATGGATTCTTGAACCAAGACATCGTCCAAAGGAAGGAAAAAAGGCCAAGTTTCCACACAATACCATGAAAGAGGGGAGACTTACAATATCACTAACTAGAATGCTTATGCCTTTTATGCCACAAATTTAGAGTTATGTTAAGCAATCGTAATTGAACTTATGTGGAAGTCACAACTGTTTGAGGTCGGGAAATAGAATTTTGGTGTTAATGCATGTTAGAGACATAGTATAATGGACCATGCTCATGAAACATACCACACACAAAAAGAATATGCAAAAGGTGTGGCCTAATCTCATCCATACTCATGTTAATTTTTCAATCAACTAGCCTTAGGATTTTGAGACATTATAGGCCAAATGGAATGAATGAATGAAGAAGGGGAATGAGATGAAGTTGGAGGGGAATGGATCAAAACACAAATTGGTCAAAGGAGGACTTTTACCAAATTAATATCATCCATTCATTTAGGGAGATGGAATATACATTCCATCAATCCTCTAAATCCAATGATATTTATTTGACAAAGTCAAATCAACCATGACCAATGCCCAACAACTATAATCAAACTCAAACAAGTCATCACAATTGGTCAACAAATTTATTTGGCATTTATTCAAATTAAAAATACTAAAATAAGGCATTTAAATTAGATATGGTTTGTCAAATTCTTAAAACCTCATCAAAACACCAAAGAAATGACCATGAGATTTATCATAGGTCAAACAAGGTCAAAGGACCTTGGAGAAAAAATTTCATAATTTTTGGACACTTAAAAGTATTTTTAAATAATTAAAAACAAATGCAAAATCAATTAAATCATGAAAAATCGTAATAATGATCCAAAAAATCATTTTGATTCAGAATTTGAGAGAGGAAAATATTTGATTTTTTTTGGTGAAACTCTCATATTTTTTGGATCAATATTAAAATTAATATGAATTAATGCAAAATAAAAGGATTAAAATAAAAATTAAATGATCAGAAAAAATGTGGACCACTTGATCTCCCTCATTAATTAAGGTGGCAGATCAAGTGGTCACAAGAGCGTAATCCACGATACGCCTGAGTCAACGCGCCACATGAAAAGCAATTCAAACCAACGCACACATTTATTTCATTTTAAAAGGATCATGTGGCTCTGAACACGCCAACTCACCACCGAAGCTACAACTCCGGTCTCCTTCTCAGGCGAGCCTCGCCGGAATGGTTCAGTCATAACCATCACCAAAATTAAAAAGAAGGACATGATTTCAAAGTAAAAATGACACTGAGCACGAATTTGACCTCAATTTATCCTAACTCAAAGTATATCGAGACATACATGGAGTTGAAATTTGAGGTACATGAACTGAGTTGCTTTGATTTGATCTCCTAGCAACTCAATTTTGTTGCCCATATTGGTAGGACTTCAGACAACCAAGGAATCAAGGGAATTGAGCAAGATTTAGAGAGAATCAGAGAGATTAAAATTTCTGGAAAATACCTTCAATGTAGGTCTGGATTCAAATGTTCTTGCCTTGGCTCGTGCTTGATCTCACTCCAAATGCTTGCAGAAGATGAACTGAATGCTTAAAAGGTCTTGGATCCCTGGAGTTTTGAATCTCAAAAACAGTGAGAATTTAAACTGAATTTCAAGTGAAATTCTCAGGATTATCCTTTGGAATGTGAGGGTTAGAGGTTTGGGATCAAACCTGGTGCGAATGTGTGTGAAATTCTGAGCATATGGAGCTCTATTTATAGCCAATTCAGTTGATATTTGCACACTTGAAATGAACTTCCAAAATTAGCAATGTGTGATGCTTGAGTGCATGGGCATGTGAAGGCCAATGAAATCACTTTGTCTGATCCATAATTGAGTGTAAGCAAGGCTGAAGTCATGTTGGAATGCTAGACAATTGTGCATGGATGTTTGAAGTTCAATCTTGCCAAATGATGATACAATGTCCAAGCAATGCGTAGCCTATTCATTTCTTGTCCAAAATGGATGAACTTTGACTTTTTGGAAAGGTTAGATAAAGAGGAACAACTTTCATGTTCAACACTTTTCCATTGGAAGGTTGGAACTTGAAGAATTTTGAGGTGGAAGTTTGGAAATTTTAACATATTGAAATTTTTTCTAAGTGTCAAGCCATATGTCTCAATATTCCACCTTGCTTAACTTTTTATGTGAGATTCAAATGAGAAAAGTGTATTCATAAAAGCTGTAGATCTTTCAAAGACTTTAAAACTGGTCACCAATTTCATGTCATTTGGATTTGAAATGATAGAGTTATGCATTTCTGATGTTTGGAAAAATCACTTGATCAATGGTATAGGTCAAAAGTGACCTATAATGTAACCTCATATCATATGCTCATAAAAGTTGAATTATCTCTCACTACAAACATAAAAGTTGAAGTATACCTCTTGAATTTGATTGTGCAACTTGGAAATCTTTCATCTCATAAAAATTGAGCAAGTTATGACCTTGGGAAGTTAACTTTCAAATTAGGGTTTAGACAAAATGACTTATAATGTTTCAACATAGAAATAGATTTTCCAAGGAAAAATAGCTCTAGGTTGTTGATAACATGAAATAATATCACATTTTTGGACTCGATTTAATTAAATTATATTATTATTCACTTCAATTTATTTCATTTTATTCGATATTACTTGGTATTTTTCCTCTTATTTATCTCAGGTAGCTTATTTGAAGCACAAGTGAAAAAGGAAGAAAAGGAGGTGCAAAAAGAAATGAAGAGAAGCAAATTTCACCAAACCAAAGCCCAGCCCAAAAGTACTAGCGCTGAGCCTTAGACGAGCGCCACACATGGTGTGACGAGCGTCACGCCCTACTGCCTTGTGTTACGAGCGTAACACATGGTGTGACGGACGTCACACCATTCTCCTATATTTTTGGCTTCAGAAGCGCAACAGAGGCACGTTGAAGTCTATTGCTACGCTTGACCTGGGAAACGTGAAGACCACTTTTACGGAAGGAGTTTTGGAAACCGTTACAAATTGGGACAATATAAATAGAGCCAAGGAGCAAACCCTGCAAGTCTCTCTTCTGCGTGCTTTTTCTATTCCAGCCGTGCAAGCATATTTTACAGCATTATTTTTTTACAGTTTTTACTTTTCTTTGCAATTTCTATTTTCTTTTTCAGTCAATCTTTCAGCACTTAATTAATTTTTCACACAATAGTTTCTACACCGGAAACTATTGTGTATCTTTTACCGGATCTAACCTTACGTTAGACCCTAGGTTTTTTTCCTTCACTTTTATTTTCCTGTCCGATTGAAGAATTCAAGAACAAATCCAACCGGTCTGTGGTGGAGTGTTCAAGACTGCTATTAATTACTCAGGTTCTTTAATTATTGTTTGAATTTATATATGCCCTACTTTATTGTTTATTTGCATTATTTGCCTGAGATGTTTCTATTTAAGCATGATGATTGTTTAGATCTGTTTAGCATGTCTGGCTAATTTATTTAGGTATCGGTATGTAAAGTAAGCGAAATGAAGGAATCAAAACTAAGTTGATTTAATTACGCTTAAAAATAAAATCACTCTTTTTATGGTCTCAATTTACAGGTTTAATACCAAGGTTTTTGTACGAAAGTAAAAGACTAAAGAAGTTAAAATCAATAGAACGAGAGTTTGAGTTTTTAACTGGACAGTGTAAATTGGACATTAATTCTAGATCAGGGCGAAAGCAATTTTTAGAGTTAATTAAATTCTAATCTTTTACAAAAAGTATTTTTAAAAGTTAAATGTGAGGACGAGAGTTAAGCATTTGAATTTAATTATATAATCTAAGTCAACAGAGCGAGAGTTTGAGACGAGGGTGTTTAAACGATTAGTATTTTCTTAAAAAGAGTTTCTACAGATTCTGTTGTTTTCAAAAAGTGATTTTGGACTTAACTAATGAGTGACAGCTACGTTAATATAAAGTCATAGTCTATTCAACAGAGCGAGAGTTTGAGAAAAGATTTTTAATCAATAGTATCTACTGAAAAGATTTATTTTAAAACCAAGAAACCAACGAAGATTTGATTCCCTAATTACGACGAACTACATACCGATATCCGCTTAATTGATATTTAAATTAGATCTAGTTTTAGTTTTACATTTCCCCCGAACAATCAAAATATCATCCGCCTTAGCTTTACGAAGTAACCTTAGAAAACGGTATATCGATTCATAAGTCCCTGTGGGATCGATATCTCTTAAAACTACGCGATAGAACTGTGCACTTGCAGTTAGTACCCCAATTCGACTCATAAAGTCGCGATCAGTTGTAACACCCCAAAATTTGCCCTCCTCATTCATGCATTCATTTTTAGGTCATTTAACATTTCATATTGCATTTCATCATGTCAATCAGAATCAGATCCAAGAAGCTTTATTTAAAAGAAAAAAAAAAGAAAAAAAAAAGAATTTTTTTTTAATTAATTAAATAAATAAATAAAATAAAAGAAAAAAATATCAAACTTGGACCTCTCTCAAAAGCCCACTAAGCTACCAATATTAGTCTATAAATACCAAGGCTTCACTTGAGAAAAAGGAAGAGAAGCAAAATACTCTGAGGTTTCCTTGAAACAAAACCCTAAACAAAACTTGGAGAGAAACCTGACAGAGAACTCAGAGCAGCCTCCAAACCCTGAAGGGAACTCAACTGCACAGAATCACCTTTGCCTCACATAAACCCTAAAGATTGTTTTGTAAACCTCACGGGTGCAACTCAATTTCAATCAAGCTCTCCAATCAGGTTTGCCCTTATTCCCATTACCTTTGTGCTTTAAAGTTGAATACTCTGAATGTTTGAGGTATGATGGATGAATTTCATTAGGTTTTTGCCCACGGGTTCATAATTATGTATGAATGTATAAATAATGCCTTGAATGCCTAATCGTTTAATTTCTGAAGTGTATGCCACAGGGTTTGAGGTTTCTGAAATCATACTGTTATCCATGAAAAAAATGCTTATCGTGTTTCACTAACCCTTTTGTTGAGTTTTTGTGAGGGCTCACATACTCTTGCAGGGATAGCTTGCCTGGTGCTCCACTTTATTTGTGGGATACCACCTGGAGGTTTATTCCGATTACCTGTACTGACTCACTTTCTTTGATGGTGTTTAGCTTGGAAGGATCCCTGGGTTTCCCATTCCTCTAATTGTTGTTACTTCGGATCTTTATCCGCGTGGTACTTTTACATTTTTCCCGCATTTTACTGCTTTCCTAGCTGGAAGACCTCGATAGGAGGCAATGTTTTTGTGTGTTTATTTTTATTTTACAGGTTCCTTCGTCCAGGACTTCCTTTTTGCATGAGCATGCCTAACCCTACCAAATCATTGATTTTTCTTCTCCTAAGAACACGTTAACTCCTTCTACTACAGGCGAGTAAGTCTCCAAAGGTCGAGCATCCGGTAGATTGCGTAGTAACGTCGTTCGTCCAAAACCCAATCCATAACCCCGTAGTTAGCCGAACTACAGCTTGCTCTGATTCTCATTCCAGATGAGATATGTAGGCATAAGACGCGATGTCTTAGCGAGCACAATTACCCTTAACCCTTAGGTAGCCGAGCTACGAAGACTCTGATTCTCATATTCAGATGAGATACTGTCATACCCCAAAAATTACCCATCATTTTTCCTAAAAAAAAAAAAAAAAAAAAAAAAAAATTAATTAATTAAGTAATTAATTAATTAATTAATTAATTAATTAATTAAATAATTATAATAAATAAATAAATAAAATATAACAAATTATTATGGACTTGGGTCTCCCTCATCCCAAGCCCATTACCCACAAAATTAGTCTATAAATACTGAAGTTTCAGTAGAGGAAAAGGAGGGAGAGTTAGACTTGGAGTTTACACTGGGAGATTCACTGGAGAAAGAAGGAAGAGAAGCAAAATACTCTGAGGTTTCCTTGGAACAAAACCTTGAGGAAAAAGAAAGAGAGAGAACAGAGAAGGACGGATAGAAACTTTGGCATAGGAACCCTGCCAACCCGGAGAATTCAGAGTAAAGAAATCCGGAAAGCAGCCCATCCGCACCGAAGCCACCGCCGCCCAATTCCCGCCGCCTAACTCATTCCGATACCACAAGTGATCAACCCCTTCAACCTTGAATTGGCAAACAGGTTTGCGTATCTCTATTGTTTATACTTTCAATTGGCCATATTTGCATATATAATGCATCATGATTAAATGTTGATATATAATTTGCTTTCGTATGTGAATTTAAATATGCCTGAATACTCTCAATGTTTGACCATGCTGTTCCTGTGATTAAATGCCATAAAAATTCAAGGTTCCTAACTTGGGGCTGTTTTCAAATTCAAAATCCGTAGCCGCTCGCTAGCACATCGCTAGGCGAGCCTGGGGCGAATATTCGCCTGGCCTTCGCTAGGCGAAGCAGAGGCGAACGAGACAGTAGCTGACTTTTCTATTCTGTTTTTTTTATGTTTTATCATAGCCATGCATTATTCATCCTATCCTAATTATTGTTGTGATATTTCTCCGGTGTAATCTTCGATTGCACCCTGATTTGGTGTTCTGACATGTCTCTTTTTTTTGAGTTTCGTAAAGGTTCACATATCCCAGGAAAAGGTTATTGGCTAGGTATTCCACTTTATTTGTGGGATACCCTTGTGGAGTTTCACCCTAAATTAATTTTTAATGTATTAATTTCTAATGTATTAATTTTTAATATATTATTTTTAATAATTTTAATGTGGAGTTTCATCCTAATTATATAATTAATTGTAAAACTTTGCCTTTGAATAAGTGATCTTGGACCTCTCTTTGTTGCCTTACGATTACGATATTACGGTCATGTCCCGCGAATGTGGGGATACCCTTAGCAAAGACCCTTCGGTTAAATCATCATAAAATAAATTATAGTCCCTCGGATGTTGCCTTCGAATATACAACTTTGTCCCTCGATGACCCTCCGATGTTGCCTACGGTTAAATGATGATAGTCCCTTCGAATGCTAAGGTATCCTCATAACTGTTGCCTTCAATGACCAATCGATGACCCTACGATGACCCTTTTACATCCAAAGGATAAAACTACTTATTTCTCAATAATAAGGACAGTTTTACCCTCATAAGGATAGGAAATGCCCGTAAAGACCTTGGGTCGGTATAACTCTTAATTGCTGGCTCACAACTTAAAACATTTTTTTGCACCTCACACCTTTCAAAATGCCTTTAGAAAATCACCACTTGGTATACATTCATACTAGAATCATTACCGAGTTATATTTTTCTAAACAATTTTCAAAACTAAAACGGGATAACCACTTTGTATACATTCATACAAGAATCATTACAAAGTTAAATTCTCTTTTCAAAACAATTTTCCAAACAATTCACAAACACTTTTTTAGACAAAAATAATATAAGTGATCGAGCAATTAAGAGCCCATGGATAACCATGGATACAAAGGGTGCTAACACCTTCCCTTTGTATAATGTACCTCCCGAACCCAAAATCTAAATTAAGGTCTTTCCTGTTCTTTTCCACCTTTCCTTATTGGATAAAAGAAAAGTCGGTGGCGACTCTTGCTAACCGCGACATTGCGATTAAAACCACAAAAAGTCCAGTTCACCGTATGACAGAACTGGCGACTCTGCTGGGGAAGATTTAAAAAGAGAGGTTACCTTAAAAACAAGATCACTTATTCAATTTGTCTGATTTATTTTTAAGGGATTGCTTGGGTATGTTATGCTTGAGGGAAAGATCCTACACCCGGATCTAGTGTACCTTAGGTAAGTAGCAAGAGATCATCGCGACTGTCCGGCGTATACTGGAATGGTCAAAATGATGGCTACGGTTAATGTGGCACTTTGGATGTCCTGATGTTCCTCATGTTAGTTGAGGAAATATTTGGCATTCGCGTGGTGCCATAAAAGCATTAACCAGACCTTTAGAACCCTAATTGACTCATCCTGGCCATTAGAAAGTAGTGAGATAACTGGCTTCGGTTCCGACTGGAGTTGGTTGAGACTCGATACTACACTCTTTGAGATTGGACTTTAGGGAAGCTTCGGTCAACCACTTGGTGTTGCACTGAAGTGGACTTAAGGAAAGGTCAATGATTTGAGATCCTTCTAGAACCCGGTTACTATTCTAAGACAGGTTGAACCCACCAAACTTCAGTGGGGAGGGTACTTACCTATGGAACTCATGCAAGCCTTAAAACCTAGGAATGATTGTTGTATGACTTGCTTATGCTTGTTATTTGTTTAATATCATAATATCATAACATCATAACATCATAACATCATAACATCATAACATTATGACATTGCACTAATCACTTCGAGGACTTAGGGATTTAACTTGGCTCTATTTTGTAAGGCTATGGCTCCCAGGAAGACTATCCGGATAAATTTTGTAGTCATCTCTCCTCAACTCAAGGATTTAGTGTCAGAACTTCCTGATCAGGCTCAGTTCATCAAAAAGCATGGTTCTCTCCTCGATTTGGTTACCACTGGTTTCAAAGAAGATATGATGAGAGTCCTATTCCAATTCTTCGATCCTAAACATCATTGCTTCACATTCCCAGATTATCAGTTGGTGCCCACATTAGAAGAATTTTCCCAGCTGCTTGGGATACCTATTCTTGATCAAATACCTTTCAGTGGTTTAGAAAAGATTCCGAGGTCCGAAAAAGTTGCCGCAGCTTTACACATGACAAAGTCAGATATTGAAGCTAATTGGGTAACAAGAAGTGGAGTTAAGGGTTTACTTGCCAAATTTCTGATGAATAAGGCCCGAGAATTCTTAAAAGTCATGAATGTCCATGCTTTCGAGGAGATTCTAGCATTACTAATCTATGGTTTGGTGTTATTCCCTAATCCAGATCAATTCATAGATATGAATGCTATTCAGATATTTCTCGCTCGTAACCCTGTGCCTACCTTGCTCGGCGACATTCTGCATTCCCTTCACACTCGTACTATGAAGAGGCAAGGGACTCTCATGTGCTGCATACCTTTATTATCCAGGTGGTTTATTTCGCACCTTCCTCAGTCAGTCTTGAAGAATGAGCAAAGTTTGAGATGGTCTCAAAGGATAATGTCGCTCTCCCACTCAGACATCCGTTGGTGTCCTCATTTCAAAGAAAACAATATCATCATTGACCGTTGTGGAGAATTCCCTAATGTACCACTCATGGGGATAAGAGGAGGTATTACTTATAATCCTGCTTTAGCCCTACGTCAGTTTGGTTGTGCTCGAAGAGATGGTCCACATGAAATAATTATACAAGGCACGGTGTTTGACTATGATAACGATTCCCAAGGTCTCCGTCAAAGATTTGTGCGAGCTTGGGGCATGGTGAAAAGAAGTACTTTAGGACAGAAAAACTCTATTCCTATGGAACCTTATCTCAGATGGGTCCGCACAAGAGCTCGTGAACTTGTCATGCCATATCTGGCAGTCGGACCACTGATTGTTGAACCAGAAGCTGAAGGAGGTACTCCTCAGATCGTTCCTTATCCAGATATGCCTACCGATGTTGAAGAGTTAAAGAAGTCCTGGATCCAGTTGAGAGAGGAAAGGGATACTTTTGAAGCCCAGTTCTGTGCTACAAGGAAGAAGGTGTTAGCGCTCACCGGCCAGCTTAATGAGGAACGAAGACTCAATACATATCTTCGCCCAAAAAGAAGCCGTCCCTGGGAGACCTGATCTTTTATTGTATTTTACTTCTTATTATAATGAATATTAATCAAATATTATTAATAAAAGTGGCTTTCTTTTTTGGTAGTTTATGCAAAATTAAATTCCAAAAGTCCTTGAAAACATTTCATACATTGCATAGCATAACATGACATTGCATAACAGGTACTCTAAAAGGATCAGTATTCTCACGGTTTTCCTTCAAACAGAAAAATGGACCTCGAACAAACTGTCAAAGATCTCCAGGCTCAGAATGCTCAACTCCAGGAGATGATCTTGAACTTATCCAAGGGGCAGGAGGAACTGAAGACTCTCTTGCTCAAGAAGAAAAAGGACAAGAAATCTGTGAGGCACATTAACCCGGGAAGAAGGCAGTTTACGAAGATCAATATGACTTTAGCACAAGCACTGCAGGGTATGCTAAAAGTAAATTTAATTACCCTCAGAGATCCTCCTGCAAAACCCAACACTACTTCTCCTCGTTATAATCCCAACGCCAGGTGTGCCTATCACTCCGATAGCCCCGGGCATGATACGAATGATTGCTGGTCGCTGAAGAACAAGATTCAGGATATGATCGACGCTGGG
The DNA here is from genome assembly GCF_024323335.1 of Lathyrus oleraceus. Lineage (NCBI taxonomy): Eukaryota > Viridiplantae > Streptophyta > Magnoliopsida > Fabales > Fabaceae > Lathyrus > Lathyrus oleraceus. The sequence goes on from NC_066585.1 coordinate 395,422,388, forward strand.
GAATTTGAATTTGATCCTCTGGATATTCCTAATGTCATCACTGCTCCTATGCCCGATCATGACAAGACTGTTAATGCTGTAGAAGATGTGAATAGCGATTGCAACTTGGATAATTGGAAGGCTGAAGACACTATTCCAACTTCCTTTAGTCAGGAGTAATTGTTTGTTGTTTATTCAATGTATCAAATTTGGTTAAATGTTTTGTCATTCTCATAAGCATATTCATATTCGATAAATCAATGGACTTTTTGCATTCAAATATTGCGCTCTTTATCTTTCCTGTCATTTTTCAAATAAGCTATGCTTTCTTGCACACACTCACGTAACAAATTGCGTATCCACATCCACTCTGGATCCTGTTGATAATAGTTCTGCTACTGTTCATTATGACTTCGAAAATCCGATCTACCAAGCCGAAGATGGAAGTGAGGAAGATTGTGAAGTACCTGAAGAACTTGCCAGACTGTTACTGAAAGAAGAAAGGACTGTACAGCCGCATGAGGAGTCAATTGAAACTGTCGATCTGAGTACTAAAAGTAGACAAGAAAGAAGTCAGAAGCCTCTTGGGGCACTTGAATTACATTGCCCGGTTTATATCCTACTTGACTGCTACTTGCAAACCTATCTTCAAATTACTGAGGACAGTCAAGAGATGATGAATGTCAGGAAACTTTTGATAAAATCAAGAAGTGTCTCCAAGAACCTCCAATTCTGACACCACCAGTTGAAGGAAGACCTCTAATCATGTATTTGACCGTGTTAGAAAATCCAATGAGGTGTGTTGGGGCAACATGACGAGTCTGGTCGAAAAGAGCATGCCATATACCGCCTTAGCAAAAGGTACCGACTGTGAAACAAGATACTCATAGCTCGAGAAAGCTTGCTGCGCTTTGGCTTGGGCTGCTCGCCGACTAAGACAGTACATGTTGAATCATACCACTTTATTGATTTCTAAGATGGGTTCTATCAAATATCTATTCGAGAAACTTGTTGTCTCCTGAAAGAGTTATCACTGATAATAGTGCTAATTTGAACAACAAGATGGTTACTGAACTCTGCACGCGTTTCAAAATAAAACACTCTAATTCTTCTCCGTACCGGCCAAGGATGAACGGCGCCGTGGAGGCTGCTAACAATGTCCAGAAGCTTATACAAAAGATGACAGTAATGTACAAAGACTGGCATGAGATGTTACCATTTGCTTTTCATGACTATCGCACTTCAGTACGCACTTCGACAGGGGCAGCTCCGTTCTCTTTAGTCTATGGAATGGAAGCCATCTCACCAGTGGAAGTTCAGGTTCCCTCGCTAAGAATCATGAAAGAGGCGGGCTTAGATGAAGAGGAACGGATTCAGACTCGACTCGATCAGATAAATTTGATGGATGAGAAGAGACTTGCGGCTGTATGTCACGGGCAGATATATCAGAAGCGCATGACCAGGGCATTCAACAAAAAGGTCAAGAGACAAGTGTATCAAATTGGCGACTTGGTAATCAAACGCATCATCCTACCACAAACTGACCCCAGAGGCAAATGGACTCCCACATACGAAGGGCCATTTGTAGTTAAGAAGGTATTCTCAGGTGGAGCCATGATACTCGCTACAATGGATGGTGAAGACATCCCACATCCCTTGAACGCGGACATAGTTAAAAAATACTACGCATGAAAAAGACCCGCTAGATCGACGTATCTAGGCAAAAGTAAGGGCATCCCGGCGAACCAAAAGGGTTCGGGCAAAAATTAGGGATATATATAAAAAAAATGTACACCCGGCAAGTCGAAAACCTGAAAAGGTGGCTTGGGCAAAAAAGGGTATCCTGGTGGGCTGAAAACCTGAAAAGGCGGTCCAGGCAAGAATTAGGGATTAAAGCGTATGACTATGTCCCGTTCTCAGTCAACTTTCATCCAAGTTCGAGGGACTGACCAAGCCAATCACTTCTATCCGACAGCAAGGGATGAGATGCTCGAAGACATAATGACAGTAGTAGGCTTAAAATCAATAGGACTTCTTCCACATAGCTATCTCTTTGTTTTCGACAATTTCCTCTTACTAGGATTTCTGTCTCCTTGTACACAAATTGCCTGTTTATAGGCCTCCTTTCAAAATCAATACAACCCTCTTTCAAAAAAAGATGCTTTTGTTTTTTACTTTTCTGTTTTGGTTGCGTAAATGTCCATTGATTTAATTTGAATTAATATGTGCATTTGAATATGATCAATGTTTATCAAAAATACGTACATAGAATAGCAATAGCAATTACTACAAGACTTCGGGATCGAGGATAAGGTCTAATCATGCTTCCAATGAATCCACTACCAATTCTCTTCCCCCAGCAAGCCTGTTTTTCCCCAGAAGAAGTTGGCAGTATTCCCCGGCACAGCCAGCTATTCCCCAACAGAGGTCGGCATCATCAGACAGATTGATCATCTCATCCATCCCCAGCCAGGCTCTGTTGAATATCTTTACCATCAGACAGAAATCAGAACCCCCAGCCGAGAGAGGGTCCTCAACACGAATATCTCCAATCAGTAGATGGGGATTTATTTTTCCCAGTAGAGTCCCCAAGCAGAACTTCTCATACGCATAACTCATTCATTACATCATTTCACAGCATACGCATGCATACAACATTCGCATTTATTTTAGAAAGCATAAAACATCTCATGCATCATGACATAGCATAAAGCTAACTTTTCTTTGCAGGTTAATTATCCTCCTGATATAGTCAAAGTAAAAGGCTCATTCAGGCAGACGCCTTTATCAATCACAGACAAGATTCAGATACATATTCCAGATGCAATTCATGGGAACATTCATTCTGACAACACTTCGATATCCTCCTAGCGATGGCATCTTTAAGCCCATCCCAGACATTTATTGCAAGTACAACGTATACAGATACAGCCTAACATACGGTTCATTCTGATTCAGCTCAACATATGACTCCTTCAACTCAGATACGATCTAGCATACGATCCATTCTGACCCTCAACAACTCAGATACGATCTAGCGTACGATCCATTCTGACCTTCTTCAACTCAAGTACAGTCTAATGCACGACCAAGTTAGACCTTCATCTTCCCAGATGCTACCTTCGGACAGGTACATTTCTGGATGGTAGTCTAGTATACGGCTACTCCCTTTCCCAGATGCTACCTTCGGACAGGTACATTTCTGGATGGTAGTCCAGTATACGGCTACTCCCTTTCCCAGATGCTACCTTCGGACAGGTACATTTCTGAATGGTAGTCTAGTATACGGCTACTCCCTTTCCCAGATGCTACCTTCGGACAGGTACATTTCTGGATGGTAGTCTAGTATACGGCTACTCCCTTTCTCAGATGCTACCTTCGGACAGGTACATTTCTGAATGGTAGTCTAGTATACGGCTACTCCCTTTCCCAGATGCTACCTTCGGACAGGTACATTTCTGGATGGTAGTCCAGTATACGGCTACTCCCTTTCTCAGATGCTACCTTCGGACAGGTACATTTCTGGATGGTAGTCCAGTATACGGCTACTCCCTTTCCCAGATGCTACCTTCGGACAGGTACATTTCTGGATGGTAGTCCAGTATACGGCTACTCCCTTTCCCAGATGCTACCTTCGGACAGGTACATTTCTGGATGGTAGTCTAGTATACGGCTACTCCCTTTCCCAGATGCTACCTTCGGACAGGTACATTTCTGGATGGTAGTCCAGTATACGGCTACTCCCTTTCCCAGATGCTACCTTCGGACAGGTACATTTCTGGATGGTAGTCCAGTATACAGCTACTCCCTTACTCAGATGCTACCTTCGGACAGGTACATTTCTGGATGGTAGTCCAGTATACAGCTACTCCCTTACTCAGATGCTACCTTCGGACAGGTACATTTCTGAATGGTAGTCTAGTATACGGCTACTCCCTTACTCAGATGCTACCTAGTGCACGGTACATTTCTGAAGTGTAGTCTAGTGTACGACTACTCCCTTTTACCATCAGATTCAGCCTACTGGACGGCTCATTCTGCAACTCAGATTCGATTTAATGTACGATCCATTCTGAGCTCCAGCAACTCCAATACGGTCTAACGTACGACCCATTCGGATCCTCAACTACTCAGATGCTACCTAGTGTACGGTACATTTCTGAAGTGTAGTCTAGTGTACGACCACCCCTTTCATCATCAGATTCAGCCTAACGGACGACTCTCTCTTCAACTCAGATACGATCTAGCGTATGGTCCATTCTGATCCTTTATCCCCAACAGCATATGACACACTCCGACTCCCCAGCGAAGTCGGCAGCCTAATGGATGACTCATTATTCGGTCTAATGTACGACCCAGTGTGGCACCCATGTCTTCAAATTGGCCTAATGTACGGCTCGATCTGAAGCTTTCGTCATCAAACCTCCCGGATGGCATCTTTAAGCCCATCTCCATCAAGACCAACTGTCGATTCTCAAGTGCAAATTTTTGGGGCATTCTAGTGTTCAATAATCTTCCACCTCCAGACCACGAATGGCATACACGCCATCCTAACTCTCTCGGTTCAAGAATATTGAACAGGGGCAGCTGTCATACCCCAAAAATTACCCATCATTTTTCCTAACAAAAAAAAAAAAAAAAAAAAAAAAATTAATTAATTAATTAATTAATTAATTAATTAAATAATTATAATAAATAAATAAATAAAATATAACAAATTATTATGGACTTAGGTCTCCCTCATCCCAAGCCCATTACCCACAAAATTAGTCTATAAATACTGAAGTTTCAGTAGAGGAAAAGGAGGGAGAGTTAGACTTGGAGTTTACACTGGGAGATTCACTGGAGAAAGAAGGAAGAGAAGCAAAATACTCTGAGGTTTCCTTGGAACAAAACCTTGAGGAAAAAGAAAGAGAGAGAACAGAGAAGGACGGATAGAAACTTTGGCATAGGAACCCTGCCAACCCGGAGAATTCAGAGTAAAGAAATTCGGAAAGCAGCCCATCCGCACCGAAGCCACCGCCACCCAATTCCCGCCGCCTAACTCATTCCGATACCACAAGTGATCAACCCCTTCAACCTTGAATTGGCAAACAGGTTTGCGTATCTCTATTGTTTATACTTTCAATTGGCCATATTTGCATATATAATGCATCATGATTAAATGTTGATATATAATTTGCTTTCGTATGTGAATTTAAATATGCCTGAATACTCTGAATGTTTGACCATGCTGTTCCTGTGATTAAATGCCATAAAAATTCAAGGTTCCTAACTTGGGGCTGTTTTCAAATTCAAAATCCGTAGCCGCTCGCTAGCACATCGCTAGGCGAGCCTGGGGCGAATATTCGCCTGGCCTTCGCTAGGCGAAGCAGAGGCGAACGAGACAGTAGCTGACTTTTCTATTCTGTTTTTTTTTATGTTTTATCATAGCCATGCATTATTCATCCTATCCTAATTATTGTTGTGATATTTCTCCGGTGTAATCTTCGATTGCACCCTGATTTGGTGTTCTGACATGTCTCTTTTTTTTGAGTTTCGTAAAGGTTCACATATCCCAGGAAAAGGTTATTGGCTAGGTATTCCACTTTATTTGTGGGATACCCTTGTGGAGTTTCACCCTAAATTAATTTTTAATGTATTAATTTCTAATGTATTAATTTTTAATATATTATTTTTAATAATTTTAATGTGGAGTTTCATCCTAATTATATAATTAATTGTAAAACTTTGCCTTTGAATAAGTGATCTTGGACCTCTCTTTGTTGCCTTACGATTACGATATTACGGTCATGTCCCGCGAATGTGGGGATACCCTTAGCAAAGACCCTTCGGTTAAATCATCATAAAATAAATTATAGTCCCTCGGATGTTGCCTTCGAATATACAACTTTGTCCCTCGATGACCCTCCGATGTTGCCTACGGTTAAATGATGATAGTCCCTTCGAATGCTAAGGTATCCTCATAACTGTTGCCTTCAATGACCAATCGATGACCCTACGATGACCCTTTTACATCCAAAGGATAAAACTACTTATTTCTCAATAATAAGGACAGTTTTACCCTCATAAGGATAGGAAATGCCCGTAAAGACCTTGGGTCGGTATAACTCTTAATTGCTGGCTCACAACTTAAAACATTTTTTTGCACCTCACACCTTTCAAAATGCCTTTAGAAAATCACCACTTGGTATACATTCATACTAGAATCATTACCGAGTTATATTTTTCTAAACAATTTTCAAAACTAAAACGGGATAACCACTTTGTATACATTCATACAAGAATCATTACAAAGTTAAATTCTCTTTTCAAAACAATTTTCCAAACAATTCACAAACACTTTTTTAGACAAAAATAATATAAGTGATCGAGCAATTAAGAGCCCATGGATAACCATGGATACAAAGGGTGCTAACACCTTCCCTTTGTATAATGTACCTCCCGAACCCAAAATCTAAATTAAGGTCTTTCCTGTTCTTTTCCACCTTTCCTTATTGGATAAAAGAAAAGTCGGTGGCGACTCTTGCTAACCGCGACATTGCGATTAAAACCACAAAAAGTCCAGTTCACCGTATGACAGATACGTATGCAGTGGATGCGACATCCGTGCGAGTCATTTTCTTTTGACCCCTTTTTTTTAGTAAATAACACATTAGATAAACCCACACCCTTTAGACAAGAACTACAAAAGTGGATCCCGTAGAGTACTACGGATGCGTAGGGGTGCTAATACCTTCCCTTCGCATAATCGACTCCCGAACCCAAGATTTGGTTGCGAAACCCTGTCTTGTCCTTTCCTTTTTCCAGGTTTACTTCGAGTGTTTCCTCTCCCTCCTTTGGGATAAATAATGCACGGTGGCGACTCTCCTGTCTTTCTTCGCCGATTGTTTTTTTTCGCATTCCATTTTTCAGGTTGCGACATAGGTATAAACATGAAAGTTGTTTGGAATGTCATTTAGAGTAAGTTTTCTCTTGGAATCATTTTCATATGGTGAAAACTGTAGGAGATAGGGTCTAGAGAGACCCAGTTTTGATGAGATGAATTCATCTGGCCAACCACCGTCAACCAACTTGCTAACCTTCAATTCTTTGGACTTTCTTGGATCATGGTACATCATATATGCATAAGATGATGAATTTTGAAGTGTCCCTTGAGAAATTTGATTAATTGGTGAGATAGCTTGTTGGAGACGTTACTCAAGATACCTAGTCAAACTAGGGTTTCCAAGGCAAATTACCCTCAAACGTTTGAAGAAAACTTGACCAATATAACATGTAGAAATCATTGGGACTCATATATGATGTTTAATACCATCCTTGAATCAATACATGGTTGTGCTCTTTGTTCTGAGGGTCTCAAACCCTAGATATGAACTTGATAGATCAATGGAAATCATGTCCTACCTACAAAAGAGTTAGACAAATGCAAAGACATATTTTTGGTACTTTGGTTAGTGAAATGATAAAATACAAGTATGATACAATCACCTAGTGCCTGGTGATCTCTCCCAAAATAAACCCAATGAAGGAGGGGTAAGGAGGATGCCAAGGTATGATCTCAATGTTAATGCTTATGATGGAATGGCATGAGAGATCTTAGGGTCAAAATTGGGGTCTTACAGTGGCAACCGTCTTTTCTAAGATTTGATTGATTTCTCTATTCGAGACCTCTACTTGACCATAAGTTTGTGGGTGATAGGGTGTTGCTACGTGGTGTCGGACTCCATATTTCAGTAATATCTTTTCAAATATCTTTGAAATGAAATGGGAGCCACCATCACTAATGACGCGTTTTGGCACGTCGAATCTAGGGAAGATTATGCACTTAAAGAGTCTAATTACCACTCGTGTTTCATTTGTTGGAGAGGCTATAGCCTCGATCCATTTTGATACGTAATCGACCGCAACGAGGATGTACTTGTTACCAAATGAGGATGGGAATGGTCCCATGAAGTCAATCCCCCACACGTCGAAGACTTCTACTTCCAAAATGCCTTTAAGTGGCATTTCGTCGCATCTAGATATGTTTCCAGTGTGTTGGCACCGGTCGTAATTTATGATCGCGATGTGGACATCTTTCCACAGAGTGGGCCAAAAGAGGCCGACTTGCAAGATCTTGGCGTAAGTCTTCGAGGTGCTAGCATGTCCTCCATAGGGAGAAGAATGACAGTGGGAGATTATATTTTCTACCTCATCTTCGGGGACACATCGAAGGAAGATATCGTCGGCACCTCTTTTGAAAAGAAGAGGCTCATCCCAATAGTAATGTTTAAGATCGTGAAAGAATTTTTTCTTTTGTTGGTAAGTCAAGTCTGGTGGAAACACCCCAACTGCTAAGTAGTTGACGGAGTCAGCATACTAAGGAAGTATGGTTTTAGTGTGAATTGCTTCCACTACCTCGTTTGTTTCGGTATCCTTATAGGTTAATTCACATTTAGTTGTATTTCTTTCCAATCGGGCTATGAGTCATTCGTAAGGGAAATCGTCATTTATAGGCACTCGTTTAGGTTCAATACCTTCCATTCTTAACAAGTGATCAGCCACGATGTTTTTAGTGCCCCTCTTATCTTTGATCTCTAGATAAAACTCTTGTAGGAGTGAAATACACCTTAGGAGTCTTGGTTTTGCGTCCTTTTTAATTAACAGGTACCTAATTGCGGCATGATCGATATAGATAATTATCTTCGCTCCTACTAGGTAGGAATGAAATTTATCCAAGGCGAACACGATAGCTAAAAATTCCTTTTATGTGGTGGCGTAGTTCATCTGTGCAGTATCTAAGGGTCTATTTGCGTAATATATTGCATGAAGTTTCTTATCCCTTCTTTGTCCTAAGACTGCGCCTACAGCATAGAGACTAACGTCGCACATGATTTCAAACGGTAATCTCCAATCGGGCGGTTGCATGATAGGTGCGGCGATAAGAGCTGTTTTCAATTGTTCAAATGCCGCTAGACATTTTTCATCAAATATGAATTCGGCGTCTTTCATAAATAAGCCAGTCAGTGGTTTGGTGATTTTTGAGAAATCTTTAATGAATCTCCGGTAGAAACCGGCGTGTCCTAAGAAGCTTCGTATTTCTCTTACGGTTTTCGGAGGTTTAAGGTTTTCTATAATTTCTATTTTAGCCTTGTCAACTTCAATCCCTCTATCAGACACTATGTATCCGAGTACGATTCCTTGTCGGACCATGAAATGGCATTTTTCCCAGTTTAACACGAGGTTCACTTTTACGTATCTTTCAATTACCATTTCAAGATTCGATAAACATCCTTCAAAGCTCTACCCACAAACATAGAAGTATTCCATAAACACTTCCAAGATGTCGTCTATAAAATCAACGAAAATTGACATCATGCATCTTTGGAATGTTGCGGGAGCGTTACATAGTCCGAACGACATTCATCGATAGGCGAACGTACCATATGGACATGTGAAGGTCGTTTTATCTTGGTCGTCAAGATGAATAGGAATTTGGAAAAATCCCGAATAACCGTCTAAATAGAAGAAATGAGAATGCTTAGCCAACCGTTCAAGCATTTGATCAATAAGCGGTAAAGGAAAATGATCCTTCAGAGTGGCTTTGTTTAATTTTCTATAATCAATGCACATTCTACTTCCAGTAACCACTCTTTGTGCTATAGATTCTCCTTTTTCATTATTAACAATTGTGACACCTCCCTTCTTCGGCACGCCATGTACTAGGCTGACCCATTGACTGTTGGATATTGGGTAGATGATCCCTGCTTCTAACAGCTTTTGCACTTCTTTCTTTACTACATCACTCAGAGTGGGATTTATCCTTCTTTGATGTTCTAGAGGTCTTATTGTCTTCCTCTAGCATAATGTGATGCATGCATATAGAAGAGCTTATTCCTTTCAGTCTGAGATATTGTAGCCTAAAGCAGTTGGATATTTCCTTAAAACATGTAGAAGTTTTTCGGTTTCTATCTGCCCTAAGTCTGCATTAACTATTACAGGTCGCTTGAGTTCAGTGTCTAGGAATTCTTACCTTAGATTTTTGGGTATCATTTTAAGTTCTATAGCTGGTTTCTTTGGGCAAGGCATATGATTAGGTGTTAGTGCTAGACATTCGCTTAGGCTGTCATTTGGGTAATCCTTACTCCAATTTTCATCTTCAAAAGTAGGAGGCCTCAGAATCTTCAGTATTTCGGAGTATGATGTTTTTTCATTGTCCATTTCTCTTATACATTCATCGATGACATCCAGTAGGAAACATGTATCATCTATAGCTGGTGCCTTTAAGAATTGCGTCAGAATAAATTCGACTTTTTCCTCACCAACTTCAAAGGTTATCTTGCCTTTCTTAACATCTACAATAGCTCCGACAATGGCTAAGAATGGTCTTCCTAATATGATAGGGATATTGGAATCCTCTTTGATGTCCATGATTATGAAATCAGTAGGAATATAGAATTGACATATGCGCACCGATTTTTTTTCTAACATACATATGGGAAACTTAACAGATCAATCCGCAAGTTGTACGGACATCCTAGTAGGAGTTAGTTCTCCCATTTTAAGCCTTTCACATATGGACAAGGGCATTAAGCTAATACTGGGTCCTAAGTCGCACAGTGCTTTGTCTATGACAAATTTGCCAATTACTGAGGGTATGGAGAAACTCCTCGGGTCTTTCAGCTTTGGAGGCATGTTGTTTTGTATTATGGCGCTACACTCAGCAGTAAGTGTAATGGTTTCGTTATCTTCGATCTTCTTCTTGTTAGATAAGATCTCCTTAAGAAACTTAGCATATGAGAGCATTTGAGTGATGGCTTCTGTAAAGGGTATTGTGATATTTAATTGTTTTAGAAGCTCTACAATTTTTTAAAATTGCCCTACACTTTTAGATTTAACAAGTCTTTGAGGATAAGGGATAGGAGGTTTACACAGTGGTGGAGGCACATAAGGTTCTTCTCTCTCTTGGCCTCTTCGCTTATGTCTTCCTTTAATTCATCTTCCTTCTCAGTTATCTTACCAGGGTCTTGGTGCATGGTTGGGTTTTGAATTCTAGGGTCGCTCGGTCCGTCTAGTTCTGTCCCACTTCGTAGTATAATAGCATTTGCATGACCTTTCGGGTTTGGTTGCGTCTATCCAGGGAATGTGCCTGCAGGGGCAGCAGTAGGTGCTTGTTGTTGAGCCACTTGCGAAATTTGTGTTTCTAACATTTTATTATGGGTGGCTAAAGCGTCTACCTTGTTTGCTAACTGCTTGATTTGCTCACTAGTGTGTATGTTTTGATTTAGGAAATCCTTATTTGTTTGGGCTTGGGTAGCTATGAAGTTTTCCATCATTATTTCAAAGTTTGACTTCCTAGGAGCATTTTAGCATTGACATGGTCAAGACTACTTATTTTGTACATACCGCCTTTTGTTTGAGGTTTCTCTACGGAGGTTCTTTCGCTTCCCCACTAGTAGTGATTATGGGCCATACTTTCGATAAGTTGATAGGCCTCATTGTAGGGTTTATCCATCAGTGTGCCACCTGCGGCAGCGTCTATTGTCAATCTTGTGTTGTACAAGAGACCGTTGTAAAAGGTATGGATGATTAACCACTCTTCTAAACCGTGATGTGGACAAAGCCTCATCATGTCTTTTTATCTCTCCCAAGCTTCAAAAAGTGATTCATTTTCTTTTTGTTTAAACCCGTTTTTTTGGGCTCTTAGCATAGCCGTCTTACTAGGTGGGAAATATCGTGCTAAGAAAACTTTCTTTAGCTCGTTCCACGTAGTGACGGAGTTGGATGGTAGAGACTGGAGCCAAGCTCTAGCTCTATCTCTTAATGAGAAAGGGATAATACACAGTCTTATAGCTTCAGGGATGACACCATTTGCTTTCACTGTGTCTGCGTATTGCAAAAACACTGACAAATGTAGGTTCGGGTCCTCCGTGGGACTACCTGAAAATTGGTTTTGCTGCACGGATGACAACAATGGAGGTTTTAGCTCGAAACTATTTTCCTCGATGGCAGGGGCAGTGATGCTGTTATGTGGTTCATCCTACGAAGGGATGGCATAGTACTTAAGAGGACGGTTTTGCGGTTCTTCGGCCATCTCTGGTTTTATAACTGGTTCAGGAATAGGGATATTAGGATCGGGAAGATTTTGCTTGATATGATGTTCTCGTATCAGGTCTCATATCCGGTGTTCTAATCTTAGATAACGCCTTGGTTCGTCGAATGGTAGCTTCAATTTCTCGCCTTGAGAGCGATTACTTAGCATACAATCGAAAAAATAGAAATGGAAATATAATTGTTTTCCTTAGTCTATACTGGGCAACACTGGAGTTAGGATATCGACTAAATTAGTCCCCAGTAACAACGCCAAAAACTTGATCGCGACTTAGTAAGTCTATGGGATTCGTGATTGCAAGTGCACAATCTTATCGCGTAATTTTAAAGATTATCGAACCCAAAGGACTAAAAATCGAACGTACCGTTATCTAATGTCACTATGTAAATCTAAGGCTGAGGATTTTTCTAAGACTGGAAGGACGAAGAGAAATAACTATAACGAGAACAGAATATTAATAAAGATATTTAATAGCGGGATATCAGTATGTAACGCATCAAACTTCAGAGATTCGATAGATAGTTGGTGTAATCTTAAAGATCAAAATATTCTTCAGTAGAAATTATTTATTTAAAAGACTTTGTCTCACACTCTCGGTTTTATTGACTCTGACCATACTCTTAAACCAGAATGATTGGCTCTCGCGATCTCATTTAAATTTAAAAGTGATTTTTGAACATAAATAAAGTCTAATTAATCCTAAAGCGCTCTCGCTGTGTTTGTGATTAATGCCTAGTTTCAGCTATCCGGTTAAAATCTCAAACTCTTGTTCTTATTGACCGTAACCTTTCTTTGCTTCGAACTCTCGTACGAAAAACAATTTTGAATTTAAAACAAGAAACTAAAACCGGAAAATAATATTTTATAAAACCCAACACCAATTATTTACGAATCCCGTCGTTCCGACGGTCTTTACATACTAATACCTATTGGTTTATATGACATGGATCAAAGAACAAACATGATATTCAGATAATTAAGCATACAATAAGGAATAAGCGATAAAAATGGCAATTAAAATAAAACCTGGAATATAAATCGAGAACTTGGAATGAATGTTGATTCTTCAAATTAAAAAATGTTGGCACGCTTTGGCAATCGAGTACACCGTTACAATCAAATTCAGTTGCTTAAAACAAAGATCATAATAGTCCCCGATGTGGAGAATCTATTACTTTTACAAGGTAAAAATCTTCCTAAGAGAAGCTAACAACAAAATCTAACTAAAAAGATGCACCCCCGTCCGTGAAGACTAACTTCTCCATATATACTCCCCACTCCTCCTTAAAAGTATCCTTGAATATCTACTAGTGGGGAGCGGTTGGTTGAAAGAGCAAAAACCGGGTGTGGCGAAAAGTGGGTAGAAGAACAAGGAAGACCGGGTTGGTGGCGGCTGCCACAACCCTAATATGGTTCACGTGGCGGGCGCCACTTCATGTGAGGTGGGCGCCACGTTAATGCAATGTGGTGGGCGCCACATTCATGTAATGTGATGGTCACCACCCTTCATAAGTCCCTGTCCCTGAATTGTGGTTTCATAACCAAGAACTAAAATAAAAGTGGTGTCAAAACCAAGAGATGAGGTTAACCATAAAGATGTGTCCTTGAATTGCGGTGTCATAACCAAGAAAGGCGGTTAACCAAAGAGGTGTGTATCAAAGGAAAGAATATGGGGTTAAACATAAAAGGTATGTCCCTAAGGAAGGTGATTACAATGGTGTTTAAAGCAAGAGGAAAGATAAAAGGAGCCATATGGCTAGTTGCAGACTTGACAGTGAATTGACTGGAATTGCACTGAAGTCTATGAACAGAGGTAAATACTCTGAGCAACTGGGTCATTCGTCCCATACTCAGAGATATTCTAGACAAGTATAGGGAATATCCTTTCTCATCATTCTCTATATCTTAAGGCTTGTGGCATGCAATCTTTGTCAATGGCTGACAAGTTGTTGAAGCGGGTTCTTAAGGATGCTTGTAGGGATGAGTTAGATGATTGAGATCTGCTGAGGAGATCTATGATCCACTAGGAGTCTTTTACTTGTTGAGAGGCGGAATCTCTAAAGTAACAGAGACAAGTCCCATCAAGTGACTAAGGGACTTATTGGTCACTTGACAAAGACAAAGGGGGAGTGTATCAGATTAAAAGATCTGGTTAATCAAAGTGGAGTTTGATCTAGCCAAATCAAAGGAGTATAGTTGATGAACAAAAAAAGATGCATGGTCATACAAAACTAGCCTAAGGTCTCATTGTTAGGTATCCCAAGAGAAATCCATGTGGGTGCAAAATGTACTATCCTATGTATCATTGTTAGGTAGTGTTGGTGTAAGCCCTAGAGGCCAATACTTTTGGTACTTGTATCGAATTATTTATTAATAATAAAAGGCTTTTTCTTTATTATGTTTGTTTAATAAAGTCCCTAGAATAGCTAGTCCGTTTAATGTATCAAGTATGACTTAATCATGAGATCACATTAAACATAAGGACATTATTCTTAAAGTATCCGTAGTCAAGCTTTATTATGAAGTGGGATAACATTAAAGCATGAAGACTATTATGTTTATAGACTGATGATCACATCTCATGGATCATGGATAAAGAGTTATCAAGTCTTAAACATAGGTATGAATATTAAGAGTAATATTTATACTGGATTAACCCACTATGAGAATACTATATAGAATGTTATGCAAAGTGTCATAAGTTATTCTCATGGTGATAATGGTGTATACCACCCTTCGACCTGAAACCACTATGGACCCTAGATGTAGAGTCGAGTGCCTTATTGCTGATCAAATGTTGTCCGTAATTTGATGACCATAAAGACAGTTGATGGGTACTCCACGAAGCATGCTAAGGGACATGAGTGACCTAGATGGAATTTGCCCATCCTGTGTAACAGGATAAATGTCTATGGGCCCAATATTGAACTGGACAAGGATGACACGGTCTATGCCTTGTGTTCAATATAGACATAAGGGCAAAAGGGTAATTATACACATAATTATTATCACAGAAGGATTTGTCAGATCACATGACATTTTTGTGTCTTGGGTAGCAGTGATGTGTTGCTAGATACTGCTCACTATTTATTATGTTAAATACGTGATTTAATATAATTGCCAATGCCGCGAAAACCTATAGGGTCACACACAAAGGACGGATTGATGAGAGATAGAGTAATTAAGGAATACCGTAATGTACAGTGCCCTTAAGTGAATTATAGAACATCATAAGGTACGGTGTACTTAAGTAGAATACAAAATATGGTAAGGTACCACACGCTTAAGTGATTTTGGCATATTATAAGATATGGGCCATATACACTTGAGTGGGCTTTTTATCTTGCATCCCACACAAGTGGTTCTATAAATAGAACCCTTGTGTAGAAGCATTGTTGCAAATGAATGCAAGAGACAGATGAATAAAACCATAAGCTTAAAAGTTTAACAAGAGCAAAGCATGTCAAGGCGTTCATAAGGTCCACGGGTCCAAGGTCACTACAAGTAAAGCAAAGGGTCTAAACCTAAGTCAAAGTCTATAGTCCAAGAGGTGTTCAACACTCCAAGTCAAGAACATGTTTAGGTTTAAGTCAAAATCACTTTATCATGTTTTGATTCATTAAGATTAACAAGCAGGTCAAACAAACAAGATAAGAAGCAACGATGAATAAGGCAAGATGAATAGATTATGAAGTGAACTAATGATTAATGAGACACAAAATTAAAGTTCATTAAGTAAATGATTTAAAAGTAAATGATATAAATTAAATGACTTGAATTAAATGGCAAGAATTAAATGACAATAATGTAAAGAGAACAAAGTAATGTTAGGAGTTAGTGATCAATTAATCATGTCGGGACAATTTAGCGCTATGCTAAGAAATCATAAGTAGGCTTATGTAGAAGCCATACATATCTGAGGCCAATCAATAAAATGTATGTATCAGACATGTTATAGAATTAACACAAAGTTAATCTCCTACAACATGTCATACAATGATTAAAGCCAAAGAAGAGATGAAGATAGAAAGAGTGAAAAGGAGAGTCAAGGCAATCACACATGGATCATTTTATCCACAAATCAAAGGATTCAAAATATGGCGCATCGAGGGATAACTTATCACTGAAGTGGGTATCAAAAAGAAATTAAAAAAATGATAAAAATGAATTAATAATGATTAATAAAATAAAGTAAAAGAGAAAATGTCAAAGAGGTATCAAAACACAAAATAAAACACCAAGAAAATGGAGAAGATCAACAAAATTATAAATGACTTGACCTCAAAAGTTGGGATGACAAATGTTTAAAAATGATCAAAATTAAAATGTTAATTTAAAATTAAATGAAAAAGAAAAGAAAGTATGAAATAAAAGCAAAAATGATTTTTAAAATTATGCAAAAATTATATGTAGTAGATAATATTTTTGTGAAATAATGGAAAAACTTAGACAAAAAAATAATAAAGGATATAACTAAATTTAATTTTGTAATAAAAGGGAATTAAATGAAATAAAAAAGAATAAAACAATTTAAATGAAAAAGAGCCAACGACTAGCTACGTGTCACTGGCTGATTGGATAGAAGATTTGAATTCGGCACGGAAGCGCACAAAGAAACTTCGTATTCAACCTTTGAAATTTGATTTTGCAGACCTATGAACTTGGAGTTTTAAGCTCAAATACGATGTGTGCAAACTTCTACTACCATCATCGTTCTCGTCTCTCTGCACCAGAGCAATTGATTTGCTATGAGCAGAGAGAACTTGATCAAACTCGTGAAGAACCCTAGTTCTTCAAAGTAAAATTAAATGACTAAATAAATAGATAAATCTCAGTTAGGAGTGGGATTTTGATTAGTGGAACAAGGAAAAAAGTATGGTAACTTATTTGCTTGAAGTTATAATTCGTATCTACCTTTTCGATTGGAGATTCAGAAGTCAATAATGGTGGATCTGGATGCAAGGTTCTGAGGAGCTTCAAGCTAAAGTAATGCTTCAGTTAGCTTCAGAAGGTGCCGATGAAGGATTCTGGGTGGAGGTTTGAAGTTAAAAGAGCTTGAATCAAGGAAATTGTAGATGTTTGATTGGCTGCATTTTGTGTTAAAACACTAACTGTACTCTGATGTCTTGACTGATGTCATGACATGCTTGAGTAGTATGATGCAGGATTAGCTAATACAGGATTTACTGAATGTCAAACTGGATGTTATGACATTCATCCTTGACAGCAGATACTGAACTATAGAATAGTTGGTTTTTCTGTTATAGCTCAGTATTGAGTTCAGTCTGTGTTTCAGGAGAGTAACAGACCTGGCACATAGCCTATTTTCGGAATGTCAAACTGAATGTTATGACATTCATCCTTGACAGCAGATACTGAATTATAGGCAGGTTGGTTTTTCTGCTACAGTTCAGTATTTATTTCAGTCTGTTTATCAGGAGAATAATAGACCTGGCATATGGCCTATTGTCTAAATGTCAAAATGAATGTTATGACATTTATCTTTGACAGCTGATACTGAATTATAGACTGGTTGGTCTTTCAGTTACAGTTCAACATGTAGTACAGTCTGTTTTTCAGGAGAATAACAAACCTAGCATATGGCCTATGTTCTGGACATCAAACTGAATGTTATGACATTCATTCCCGACAGCATATGCTAAAGTGTAGGCTAGTTAGTTTTTCTGTTTCAGTATTTTTCTCAGGCTATTTTTCAGGAATCCAACAGCTGAGCTAAAATCCAGGAAACTAACAAATGAGCTACAATTAATGGACCTAACAAATAGCCTATTTGTTAGCACCCTAATATGTGGAAATTAGGTTAACTTGCTTAACCTTAATTTTAGGAAATACAAGTACAAGGCCCTAGTGCTGCAATATAAAAGGATGGCAATCCTACTTTCAGCAATTATCACCATACTTCACTGCTGTATTTTTATCTGTGTCTTGTATTAGGTTTAACTTGTGAGCCAAGCAATTATCACCTAGATGATTGCATTGGACTAGGGTGTTCATTGAGTTGTAAGTGTTGTGTCACTCTAAGCTTTTAAGCGTGAGTGCTGTGTATCTTGATTAAAGCTGTGAAGCACAATCAAGAGTTGTTTGAAGTATTACTTCGCCATTGACTTTAAACTTAATTAAAGGTTGTAATCACTGTGGTGATTGAGGGGGAGTGAGTAGGAACTCTGGTCTTAGTTTAGATTGAAATTGCATTGGGTAGGTATTAAGTGATAGGATTAAACAGTTGGTTTAAGGCCTGAATTAATACTACTAATAATGGATTTCCTCCCTGGCTTGGTAGCTCCCAGACGTAGGTGTGTTTGTCACCGAACTGGGTAAACAATCTTTTGTGTTATTTACTGTACTTTACATTTACCTGCTGTATACATTCCTGTCTGTGCAGAATCGGATGTCATAACATCTTGTGTGACATTGAAAGTCTGTTAACTAGAATTTCAATTGGCATCAGAGCAGGCACCCTGCCTGTTAATTTCTGGGTGAGATCTAGGGACGTCACTTTCTAGTACCATGGACAAGGATGTAGGATTCTCAAATAGACCACCCATGCTGGATGGCTCAAACTATGATGACTGGAAACCTCGTATGATAGCCTTCTTGAGGTCTCTGGATAGCAAGGTCTGGAGAGCTGTCAACAAAGGATGGGAACATCCAACGAAGACAGGTAAAGATGGATCCATTATGCAAATTCCTGAAGAAGAGTGGGAAAAGGAGCAAGAGGCATTAGCTCTTGGAAACTCTAAGGCCTTGAATGCACTGTTCAATGGGATAAATAACAACATCTTCAGACTGGTGCATCACTGTGAGCTGGCTAAAGAAGTTTGGGATACTCTCAAAACAACTCATGAAGGTACCTCCAAGGTGAGGATGTCTAAACTTCAGAGGCTAGCCACCAAGTTTGAAAATCTGAGGATGAAAGAGGATGAGACTATTCATGACTTCCACATGAATATTCTTGAAATTGCCAACACTTCTGGTGGCTTAGGAGAGAAAATGTCTGAAGAAAAACTTGTAAGAAAGATCCTCAGATCATTGCCAAAGAGATTTGCCATGAAGGTCACTGCTATAGAAGAGGCTCAAGATATCTGCAATATGAAGGTTGATGAGCTTATTGGTTCTCTTCAAACCTTTGAAATGGGCTTGTGTGAGGATGTTGAAAAGAAAAACAAAAGCATAACTTTTGTATCAAATACTGAAGAGGATTCAGAAGAAGGAAATATTGGAGGTGATGAAAGCATTTCAGAAGCTATAGCCATGCTTGGAAGACAGTTCAACAAGTTCATAAAGAAGGTTGATCAAAAGGGCAGACCCAATGTCAAGAACTCTTCAACTGACATCAGTAGAAGATCAAAATCTGAAGAAAAGGTCAACCAAGGCAAGGGAATCCAGTGCCATGGATGTGAAGGTTTTGGTCACATTAGAGCTGAATGCCCTACCTTCCTCAAGATGCAAAAGAAGGGGCTATCTGTGACCTGGTCTGAAGGAGACTCTGAGAGTGAATCTGAAGGAGAATCTGCTAAACATGTCACTGCACTAACTAGTGTATGTGCCTCTGATGATGACTCAAGTGGAGATGAACTTACCTTTGATGAACTTGCTACTTCATATAAAGAGCTATGTGTCAAAAGTGCAGAAGTGTGTATACAAGGAGAAAACATTACGCCAAAAACTTGAATAGACAGCGCACCTTAGAGGGCTCTTTATTACAAAAGCGCACTCTAAAGTGAAGAGAAAAAATAAGGAGCGAACAACTGGAATAGACAGCGCACTTTAGAGGGCGCTTTTGTAACAAAGCGCCCTCTAAAGTGAAGCGAAAAAATAATGAGGAAATGGAGGGACACCAATAGAGGGCGCGTTTATGAAAGCGCCCTCTAAGGGTACCCTTAGAGGGCGCTTTTAAAAAAGCGCTCTCTAAGTCCATGTACATTTCCAGTTTATAAGACGCTTTTGGAAAGCCTTAGAGAGCGCTTTTAGAAGCGCCCTCTTAGGCCCCCTTTAGAGGGCGCTTTTTTTACACAAGCGCCCTCTAAGGTCCCCTTTAGTAAACATTAAAATTATAACATATACTGCATGTCTCTTTATTTTCCCTCGCTATATGCTATTTCGTTTACGTAACTGGGTTTTCTCTCTACTACGATTACTCTCTACTGCGATTACTCTCGTCCTCCGTTCGTTCTCCCTCCCTCACCGTCGTCGTTGCCGTCGCCTTTTTCTGCTGCTGCGTTCACGTTCACTGAGTTATCTGCGTCCACCGTCGTTGTTCACTTTCTTTTCCATCGTTACCGTCGCTGTTCACTTTTTCAGGTGTTTGATTAGGGCATTTTCTAAACTGAGTTTTACATTTTATGCATTATGTTGATTAATGTTGTTTAGGGCAAACGAGCACTATATGGTGTTCATGAGCACCTTGTTAAAAATCATTTTTTGTTATTTTTGTGTGTATGGTTTTGATCACTGAATGTTGTATGTTGTATGGTTATGTAAGGTTTTTTATTTTTGATTGAAAACTGATGTCATTTGGAGTGTGTTTGAGCTTGTGCTTGGAAGTTTGATGATTATGGATGCAAGTTTGTTCATGTTCCAAACACCATAAGTTTGCATTGGTCTTTTGTATGCAGTAGGTGTGTGTGAGTTTGTATTCAATAATGATGAAAAAAAGAGAGAGTTTAGATTTTTGTAACATGAGAGAAATGGAAGGTATATGAATGTGTTTTTTGTGTAGCTTCACGAATATGGTCATTGTCTTACTTGGGTCTTATTTAATCATTTCTATATTACAGATAAAATGGCTAGTAACCAAGACGATACCCATGACGCGAGTGGATCACGTAACAATGTTGAAAATGAAATCAAACGAGGATTGACTGTTATGAAGTCAATCATTCGTGCAAGAGACAAGGGTGAAAAATTCGAAGTACATTGGAGTGCTGAAGACCAACTAATTGAGCCTAACGGCTCAATGTTGGCAAGTTACATTGGTTTCCATGTTCGACAACATATTCCGATTACATGTGATAATTGGAGAAGTCCGGAATTGAAGGTTGACAAAGAAAAAATATGGTTCGAGATACAGGTACTTACCATATATTGTTATATGTTTTTTTTGTTGACTATTTGTTGACCATATATTGTTATAATATTACTTATAATAACACACTCCATGTGTATGTTTTTTAGAGATCCTTTCACATCGATGAAAGCCGACAAAAATATTGTATTCAATTGGATGGAAAAAGACTCCGAGGATTTCGATCCTTTTTGTCCAACAAATTTCTCAAGGATGAGGAAGGAAAATTTGTTGAAGCAGAACGGCCAATGAAGTATGCGGAGATTATTTCAGCCGAAGAATGGGATAACTTTGTCGCCAAACGAAGAAACGAAAAATTCCATGTAATGTCTATTAGTTATGGTATTATACAATTGTTAAGTTACTTGGTTCTGATATGCCTTAAACTTTTTTATCCAGGAAGTAAGCGACAAAAATCGGAAAATGGCATCAAAACCCGCGTATCCGTACAAAAAAGGGCGTACGGGATATGCACGGTTACAACAAAGAATTGTGAGTATATTCAAATCCTATGAGCTTATACATTGTCACAATATGTTATAATTGATGATCTTATAATCTGATTCAATGTGTAGCTAGACGAGGAGAAAAGTGACGCAACATCTCTTCCGGAGCACGTATTGTGGAAGGCTGCTCGAGTTGGGAAGGATGGGGTTGTCGTTGAAGCGGTTCAAAATGTTTATGACGAATGTGTAAGTATATATAACATAATTTCTTTAATTATATCGAAAATTTTGTTAGACATATAATTCATTTTTAATCTCCTCTAATAATATTTCAGGAGACTTTATGCCAAACCTTACCTTCAACTGAGGTTCAGGATTGCAGGAGCCTACTTAGTCGAGTACTAAATGTTCCTGAGTATTCCGGTCGTGTGAGGGGTAAGGGTTTTGGTGTGACTCCGTCGTCATTTTATAAAAAACCAAAAACAAAAAATCCTACCAACAAAGAGGTGATGGAGACCTTGGCGGAGTTAAGGGCACAAGTACTAGAACTGCAAAAGGAGAATGCAAGGTATAGAGAGGAAAGGCGCGGTTCCGAGGCAAAAGATACTAGTGACCGAGCTAGTATCAATTGTCAACCGAAATTTCCCGATGTAATTATATATGTTATTATGAAATTAAAATAGCACTTTTTTACTTGACACATATACACGTTAACAATAACATATTTATTATTGGTTTAGGGCATTACACCTTGTCAGCTGTATCTATCATCACCAACTTATCGCATAGTTGGCAAGGGAAAAGTGCACAACACTTCGGGTGAATTACTTCACCATAATCCCCTCCCGGTGGGATATATGAAAGTTTCGGTTGACCTTGTATTAGATACGGACGCGCTTCTACCATTACCTGACGTTGTTTCAGAGACAACGTTGATGCGAGATGCAGTCGGGTCCTTTGTTGGATGGCCGTCAGATCTAATTTTCCCAGATGCCGAGGTATATATGTTCTAAATGATTATGAATATTTAGTATTCACAT
Source organism: Lathyrus oleraceus (assembly GCF_024323335.1). Taxonomy (NCBI): domain Eukaryota; kingdom Viridiplantae; phylum Streptophyta; class Magnoliopsida; order Fabales; family Fabaceae; genus Lathyrus; species Lathyrus oleraceus. Next base: position 395,445,032 of record NC_066585.1, read on the forward strand.
TTCAATTCAGCTACAATTATGATATTTAATCAATCCTTATTACATGGTAATGTTAGACTCCTACAAGATCCACACATAAAGCTGGTAAAGGGATTTCAAGACGCATCGAGTCGGTTGCATCTCAAAAAGAGGTACAAATATATATACCCATTGAATTATATACACAACGATTCTGTTGCATCACAAAAAGTCATGATTTAATTTATATGAATTTTTAGGTTCCCGGTCGAATGTTGAAAAAAGCTGGTAAGGATATTCCAACGAAGTCCGGGACAAAAACAAATCCTAAATCTCAAAAAGAGGTACAAATATATATACCCATTGAATTATATACACAACGATTCTGTTGCATCACAAAAAGTCATGATTTAATTTATATTATTAGGTTCCCGGTCAAATGTTGGACAAAGCTAGTAAGGAAATTCCAACGACGTCCGGGACAAAATCTCAAATTATGATGCGTCTTGAGAAAATGGTGGAAGAGTCAGATATTATGCACGGCGCCATCCGTAGTGTAGATATGGATGAAGGTGTTTTCGGAATTGCTCATTCCGAATTAATTGCAAAGGAGGACATGCAACAACTTTTTGAACACGAAGAATTGGGCATCGCTGTCATTCATACATACATATGGTACTCCGATCAATCTATTATTTACTTAGTTGAACAATTTATTTACACATTTCAATGAGTAGTCTAATGTTTATTATGTTTCTATTTAAGGTATATGTATGACACATTGATGCGGGGAACTGAATTATGTAACCGATTCAATTTTATTGCTGCTTCCCGTATCAACACAACGTTTATAACGAAAAATCCAACATCCGTAATGAATGAACTAGTCGATAGATTCATGGTGGCCGGCGATAATACTACACCCAGTTTGTATTTTTTACCGTTTAATTCTGCCAACGGGTTAGATTTTCTTTCTAATAATTTCATTCTAATCTATGTATATCTTTTACGTAGAAAATTTTCATGCATCTAAATTTTTGTTTTATTTTACAGTGGTCACTGGGTGTTGGTTGCTATGGATCTTTCGAGACTAATGGTGTATTATCTCGATTCGTTACCGGGTAATTGGAGTAAATATCCGAGTATGAAGAAGGCGGTTGACGCGTAAGTGAAATTCCCCTAAATATTCGTGCGTATTTGTATATTTAATTATGTTTGTCAGATTGATCTCAATATACGTTTTTATTTTGTTAGGGAAATACTAAAATTTAAATCGAAAAAGAATTATCGTAATAGGAAGGACATTACCTGGGTCAGAGTTTAGGTATATATTAAGTTTCTTATTTTTGCTTATAATAGTGTGTAAGAAATTAACTATATATATATATATATATATATATATATATATATATATATATATATATATATATATATATATATATATATATATATATATATATATATATATATATTGTTTGTTTTTCTGTGTAGTGTCCTCAGCAAAACAATTTGATCGATTGCGGATTTTTTGTATTGAGATTTATGAGAGATATCATTGCGTTGAATCGTATAGACATCCCAAAAATGGTATGGAATAATAACTTAGGGTTTATTTTAATATTATTGGATATTTCATCTAATTTGTTACTAAATCATGAATATGTTTTATTCTCTTAATTGTAGTACTTTGACGAATACAAATCTTACTCAAGAGCTCATTTGGATGAAATGAAGGATGAATTATGTCAATTCATTATTGATCATAGAATCATATAGGTTGTAGTTGTTGTACATATATGCATGGAATGTTGTTGTACATGCATGAATATCAATATATTAATGTTGTATATATGGAGGATTAATGTTGTATATAAATGGATTCATGTTGTATATATCAATGGATTAATGGTGTATAACATTGGATTAAAGGATGAAATCAATATGAATTTTACACTTTTGAAGCATGCGAACAGGTTCCCAATTAAATACCCACTGTTTTTCAAACAATTTTTTTTAAAATAACTAACACTTTAGAGGGCGCTTTCTGTAGGAAGCGCCCTCTAAACACTTTACATTGACAACTTTAGAGGGCGCTTTGTCCAGAAAGCGCCCTCTAAGGTGGCCCTTTATGGACCACTCCAGAGGGCGCTTTTTTCTGAAAGCGCACTATAATGTGGCCCTTAAAGGGCCACTTTAGAGAGCGCTTTCTCCAGGAAAACAAAGCGTTGTCTTTACCTATGCCAGTGCCACTTTAGAGGGCGCTTAAAAGCGTTGTTATAGGCCAAAATAAGCGCCCTCTTTTCCCTTATTTGGCGTAGTGAAAGCAGAAGAAACTCATCAAGGAGCTGGAAGCTGAGAAAAAGAAGCATCTGACTGTCATAGATGGTCTAAATGGTGAGATAACCTTGCTGACATCTAAGCTAGAACAAATGACAAAATCCATCAGAATGCTGAATAAAGGAATTGACACCTTGGAAGAGATTCTAAAGGTGGGACAGAAGTCAGGAACCATGTCTGGTTTAGGCTTTGTGAAGAAATCCTCAACTGAACTCAAAAGCTCAAAGGCTGAAGTTCAGAAACTCAAGCAGAAGTCACAACCAATGTCACAACATCAGGGAACCAGGAGGAGTAACCATCAGAAGAAGAAATTTCAGAGATGGAGATGTCACTACTGTGGTAGATTTGGTCATATAAAACCCTTCTGCTACAGGCTGCATGGTTATCCTAACTAGACCCCTCAAGTCAGACCTAAGCATAAGGCATCTAAGCATAATGCCCCCATCAAGAAACAACAATGGGTTGCTAGACTAGCTCACACATCTCTAAGGGCATCTACCAGAGGAGACTGGTATTTTGATAGTGGCTACTCAAGACATATGACTGGGATGAGTAACTTATTGGTGGATGTACATCCTCATACTACCAGGTATGTGACATTTGGTGATGGAGCTAAAGGAGAAATCAAAGGTGTTGGTAAGCTGGACTGTCCTGGAGTTCCAGAACTGAGTAATGTGCTGTTAGTAAAAGGACTAACTGCTAATCTCATTAGCATAAGCCAACTATGTGATCAAGGCTTCAATGTACAGTTCACTAAGGAAGTGTGTATGGTGATGAATGGAGGCAATCAGGAAGTTATGAGAGGATCCAGATCCAAAGATAACTGTTATCTGTGGGAATCTAAAGTCTCAAACTACTCCTCAAAGTGTCCCTTAGCCAAGGAAGAACAGGAAGTGAAGTTGTGGCATGGAAGACTTGGACAACTTCATTTAAGAGGAATGAAGAAGATCATATCCAAGGTAGCAGTTAGAGGAATCCCAAATCTGCTTATGGATGAAAGAAAAGGATGTGGAAAATGTCAGGTGGGCAAGCTAACCAAGATGTCACATCCCAAGATTGGACATCCAAGAACATTCAAAAGTCTGGAACTTTTGCCCATGGACTTAATGGTACCTATACAGATTGAAAGTCATGAGTTGTCCTCACCTATTAGTCCTCATCAAAATGGTATAGTTGCAATGGAGAAATAGAATTGTGCATCATTATCCACTGCAGAAGCTAAGTACCTAGCATCTGGTAGCAGGAGTTCCCCACTGGTATGGATGAACCAAATGTAGACTGAGCACAATGTCACTCAGAAGGTCATGACATTGGATGTTACTCAGTTTGACAAATTAAGGGGCAAAGTGGGAATGTGTCCTTCTGAGAAATTATAGCAACTAATGATGTTAGTTATTTCCTGTTTAATAAGTCAAATTATTAAACATTTGAGAGTTCGCTCTGATTGGTCAAAAAATAATAGATACTGCTCGGGCAACAAGCGTTACCTCTTCCATCGTTTCAACTTTCAGTCTTGCAAGCTTTCTCTCAAAGAAACTTTTCATTTCGCCTCTAAGATATTCATAATGTCGCACCAATCCAACTCATCTTCCTCCACGACCATGTCTGATTCGTCTAGCTCTGAATCATGCAACCCTAACCGGGAAGATCATGTGTCTGACTCTGCGAATACCTCACATGCAAGAAGACCTAAAGAAACTGTCTCAGGCTTCTCCTCAGCAATCGCGCTTGATGAACAAACCAGAGAAGGCTCCAGGTATGTTCACAATGCCATTGCAACTATGGTGACTAGAATACTGTCTGGTAATCATAAGGTTCTTGGGGTCTCCATTCCCTTAAACACTATTGTACCTGATAATGTTTCTTGTCAAGAAAATACAGTTTCCTTAGGAAAGAATGTATCTGATGATGCTGAGCAAACTGATGCTCATGAGGGGTCAAATATTGACAAACCCTTAGATAATGTGGGTGGTGAGGAAGGCCGTGTCACTCATGATGTCAGTGACAACCCTAACTGTGAAGCTGAAACAATAGACCTGGAGGAATTTTCTAGTAATGAGTTGTTGACCTCAGTTGTCCCTAGCATAGCCAAAAGGGTTAGGACTAGGAGAGAAAAGAAAACAGTTGTGCAGAGGTCCCCCAAAAGGAAGATTGATGTGCCAACCTCTCCCAATCCAAAGGTGGCAGAGAGTTCCCTCAAGAGGAAAGGTCATGGTCCAACAAAATCTTGGAGCAAAGGGGTGCCCAAGAAAATGAAGACCAAGTTTGTTGTTGTGGAGTCTGACTCAGATGTCCCATGTGATGTCACTGCCTCTCTGTCAAAGAAGAAGCCAACCACTAGTAAGCTTGCAACTAGTGTCCCTGAGGTACCAATTGGCAACATATCGTTCCATTTTGCTTCTAGTGTGAACAGGTGGAAGTATGTTTATCATAAGAGGCTGGCTTTGGAAAGGGAATTGGCTCAGAATGTCCTGGAATGTAAGGAGATTGTAGACCTTATTCAAGAGGCAGGGTTAATGAAGAATGTGACTCAGTTCTCAAAATGCTATGAGATATTAGTAAAGGAATTTATTGTCAATGTGTCTGAAGAATGTGCTGATGGAAAGTCCAAGGAATTCAGAAAACCTGATGTAGCTCAACCTGAGCTTGAGGTGACTGACAACAAAATCTGTCAAGTCATCACTGCTAATCAAGTCAGGAAGTGGCCTCTCAAAGGTAAGTTGGTGGCCAGCAAACTAAGTGTCAAGTATGCAATGCTGCACAAAATTGGAGCTACTAACTGCGTGCCCACCAATCACAAATCTACAGTGTCTGTAATGCTTGGAAAGTTCATATATGCTATTGGAACCAAAGCCAATTTTGACTATGGATCCTTTATTTTTGATCAAACCATGAAGCAGGCAGGAAGCTTCAGTGTGAAGGGGCCTATAGCCTTTCCTTCCCTCATATGTGGTATTGTGTTGAATCAATTTCCAAACATATTAACAGAGAATGATTCTGTGAAGATAAGAGACAACCCTTTGGCCTTCAATCATAAACTATTCCTAGGTAAGCATGTTCCTGACATTTCCATGGTAACAGGAGAGACATCAAGTGTTTGCAAACAACCAGGTAAAGCTGTTGTCATTGCAATACTCAAAGAAACGTACAAGGAGTTAGAGGCAAGGAAGCTCACGTTGGAAAATTTGATTATCAAATTGGAGATGACTGAAGGTGGTGTGCTTGGTGAAGCTGCTGATGCTGCAGAAGGAGCCGCAAGACAAAGTACAGAGGGTGAAGAGGCTGCCAGTCCTGATGATGGCACTGATGATGATGCTGACTCTGAGTGTCCTGATGATGCCACTGATGATGATGCTGACTCTGAGTCAGATGAATAGATCACTTCTTGTGGTTCTGAAAATTTGTGTGTCATTTATTTTGTTTTGGTCTGTATTATTAAGTGTTGCTTTGGCAACATTTTTGACAAAAAGGGGGAGTAACACCTGTACCCCAGGACAACAGAATTTTGTTAATTGCTTGAACATATCTATTTGAAGTTGAAGATCCTCTAATCCAGAGGTTGTGCTGCAGCTTGATGTTCAACTTCTATGTGTGATGAGTGTGAGTGTGTTGCTGTTTGCTATCTACTTATGCTGCTGCTGTTTGAAGTTTTTTTTAACTTCTATGTGTGCTGAGTGTGTTGATGCTCAACTTCTATGTGTGCTGAGTGTATTAGCTATGTTAATTATCTGCTTGGATGTGTGTTTTCCGTTGCTGTGAACTCTGTTGTGATGCCAAGTTGTTTTAGCCAAAAATTTGCCAAAGGGGGAGTTTGTAGATGTTTGATTGGCTGCATTTTGTGTTAAAACACTAACTGTACTCTGATGTCTTGACTGATGTCATGACATGCTTGAGTAGTATGCTGCAGGATTAGCTAATACAGGATTTACTGAATGTCAAACTGGATGTTATGACATTCATCCTTGACAGCAGATACTGAACTATAGAATAGTTGGTTTTTCTGTTATAGCTCAGTATTGAGTTCAGTCTGTGTTTCAGGAGAGTAACAGACCTGGCACATAGCCTATTGTCAGAATGTCAAACTGAATGTTATGACATTCATCCTTGACAGCAGATACTGAATTATAGGCAGGTTGGTTTTTCTGCTACAGTTCAGTATTTATTTCAGTCTGTTTATCAGGAGAATAATAGACCTGGCATATGGCCTATTGTCTAAATGTCAAAATGAATGTTATGACATTTATCTCTGACAGCTGATACTGAATTATAGACTGGTTGGTCTTTCAGTTACAGTTCAGCATGTAGTACAGTCTGTTTTTCAGGAGAATAACAAAACTAGCATATGGCCTATGTTCTGGACATCAAACTGAATGTTATGACATTCATTCCCGGCAGCATATGCTAAAGTGTAGGCTAGTTAGTTTTTCTGTTTCAGTATTTTTCTCAGGCTATTTTTCAGGAATCCAACAGCTGAGCTAAAATCCAGGAAACTAACAAATGAGCTACAATTAATGGACCTAACAAATAGCCTATTTGTTAGCACCCTAATATGTGGAAATTAGGTTAACTTGCTTAACCTTAATTTTAGGAAATACAAGTACAAGGCCCAAGTGCTGCAATATAAAAGGATGGCAATCCTACTTTCAGCAATTTAGGGGTTTGAAGCGTGAAGCATTTATTGTACCAACATACTTCACTACTGTATTTTTATTTGTGTCTTGTATTAGGTTTAACTTGTGAGCCAAGCAATTATCATCTAGATGATTGCATTGGACTAGGGTGTTCATTGAGTTGTAAGTGTTGTGTCACTCTAAGCTTTTAAGCGTGAGTGCTGTGTATCTTGATTAAAGCTGTGAAGCACAATCAAGAGTTGTTTGAAGTATTACTTCGCCATTGACTTTAAACTTAATTAAAGGTTGTAATCACTATGGTGATTGAGGGGGAGTGAGAAGGAACTCTGGTCTTAGTTTAGATTGAAATTGCATTGGGTAGGTATTAAGTGATAGGATTAAACAGTTGGTTTAAGGCCTGAGTTAATACTACTAATAGTGGATTTCCTCCCTGGCTTGGTAGCCCCCAGACGTAGGTGTGTTTGTCACCGAACTGGGTAAACAATCTTTTGTGTTATTTACTGTACTTTACATTTACCTGCTGTATACATTCCTGTCTGCGCAGAATCGGATGTCATAACATCTTGTGTGACATTGAAAGTCTGTTAACTAGAATTTCAGAAATGGTTGACTAGTGTATTAGTAAATTCATGATCGTCAAGCTATTGACAAGCTAGACATCAAATAACAAGAGTCGCCACCACGCTTTTATTGTTTCCAAGGGAAAAAGGAAAAAGTACGAACAAAACCCAAAAGTAAGAAGTTTTCAAATCAAAACTAATAAAAAGTCATAGATCTGGGGTAAGGGGGTTGGATTCATAGAGGGAAGGTGTTAGCACCTAAAGTGTCCTAGGTACTCCTAGGGAGCCCTTTTTGTGTGCTTATGTATTTTGTACAAAGTGATGTTTACAAACAAATAGAATGGAGGGATGAGAAAAGAATTTATTAATTATATTTTTGTGTTTGACAAGACCTTCGGTCTTGTGCCTACGTACCAACATAAGAATGAGGGATCAAAACCTCGTATCTCGGGATACAAATTTCAAAATGGATGCATTGTTTTTAACAAAAATTAAGTTTGAAAGGCACAAAGGCCTAAAAATGGTTTGAATGAGTTAGTTCTTTTTGCCTTTTTGAAAGTTTAGGTCAAGTATAGTTAAGTTTATTTACAAGTTTGATTTAAGAAAAGAAGTTTGAAAATGCAATGGCATAAGGCCAAAGTTTCTATCTTTTTGCAAAATATGGTCAAAGTTTAGAACAAAAGTAGTTCACGTAAAGAAGATTTTGAAAAATGGAGGGAGAGATTTTTGAAATTAAAGAAATGGGGAGAAGATGTAGAGGCTATCCTATGTGCAAAAATTAAAAGTTTAGAGTTGAAAAGATCTGACCAAGTGGGTAGCAATCCAATAGACAAGAATGTCAATAGAAACCCGAAATTCCCTTGGACTTTTAGAATCAAACAACACACAAATGCACAATTATATTATCTTGAAGAGAAAAGCATCAAATAAAGATGGTCACATCCAAGCTTATCCATTCCATGATCTTCTCTAAAATAGCCCATGTAACAGATGAATTCCATAAGTCACAGGTTCAAAATGACAACTTCACAATGATCATGTTGCAGATGAACTTAGAGAGGTCTTCAAAGATGTATCAGATGAAGTTCAAATTGCAAGCACTTGGTTTCTCAGCAAGTTGGCATTGGCCAAGTCCTTTAGCATAGGAAGGTTGCCTAGATTCTAAGTCCATTTGTTCAAGATCAAGCCAACAGGCCACTCATAAGTTTTTTAGGGTTTTTTGTTGTTATTATGTACATTGATGGTCAAAGACCAAACAAACAAGCAAAGTATACACAAACAAAATATATCACACAATATGGTCCAAATGGACAAAGTGAAAATTGCATTAACACAAACAATTAGAATGATATGAACAATGGTAAATGAAATAGATTGCTAAAAGTAAATTGCATTAAAGTAAAAGCTTGAAATTAAAAGTTAGTAGTTAATTGGTTAAAAGTTAGTGTTGTTTTTCTTTTTCTTTTCATTTCAAGACATTCTTTGAGAACACTCAACCCACTTATCACAAGCATGAATCCTTGAACCAAAACATCTTCCAAAGGAAGGAAAGAAGGCCAAGTTTCCACACAATACCATGAAAGAGGGGAGACTTACAATCTCACTAACTAGAATGCTTATGCCTTTTATGTCACAAATTTAGCGCTATGTTAAGCAATCGTAATTGGACTTATGTAGAAGTCATAACTATTTGAGGTCGGGCAATATAATTTTGGTGTTAATGCATGTTAGAGACATAGTATAATGGACTATGCTCATGAAACATACCACACACAAAAATAATATGCAAAAGGTGTGGCCTAATCTCATCCATACTGATGTCAATTTTTCAATCAACTAGCATTAGGACTTTGAGATGTCATAGGGCAAATGGAATGAATGAATGAAGAAAGGGAATAAGATGAAGTGGGAGGGGAATGGATCAAAACACAAATTGGTCAAAGGAGGACTTTTACCAAATTAATATCATCCATTCATTTTGGGAGATGGAATGTACATTCCATCAATCCCCTAAATCCAATGATTTTAATTTGACAAAGTCAAATCAACCTTGACCAAGGCCTAACAAAAAGAGGTAAACATAAACAAGTCATCACAATTGGTCAACAAATTTATTTGGCATTTATTCAAATTAAAAATACTAAAATAGTGCATTTAAATTAAATATGGTTTGTCCAATTCCTAAAATCTAATCAAAACACCAAAGAAATGGCCATGAGATTTATCACAGGTCAAACAAGGTCAAAGGACCTTGGAGAAAAACATTCAGAATATTTGGACATTTAAAAATATTTTTAAACAATTAAAAACAAATGCAAAATCAATTAATTCATGAAAAATATTAATAATGATCCAAAAAATAATTTTAATTTAGAATATGAAAAAGAAAAATATTTGAATTTTTTTGGTGAAAGTCCCATATTTCTTGGATCAATATTGAATTTAATATCAATATTGAAAGTAATGCAATTAAAATGAAAATTAAAATATCAGAAAAAACGTGGACCACTTGATCTCCCTCATTAATTGAGGTGTCAGATCTAGTGGCCAAGAATGTGGGTTCTACCATGGTCATTAGTCAGTGTGTGGCTACATTGGTAATCAAAACGCACGCTCAAGATTAAAACAAATTAACAAGATCATGTGGCTGGGAGACATGCCAATGCATGGCCAGAGCTGTAGCTCCGGTCTTCTTCTCCGGTGGACCTCACCGGACTGGTCCACCATCAACCATCACCAAAATTAAAAATAGGGACATGATTTTAAAGTAAAAATGGCATTGAGCTCGAAGCTGGCCTCAATTCCCTCTAACTCCAAGTATATTGAGAGATACATGGAGTTGAAATTTGAGGTACATGAACTGAGTTGCTTCGATTTGGCCTCAAAGCAACTCAATCTTCTTGCCTACATTGGTAGGACTTCAGACAACCAAATAATCAATAGAATTGAGCAAGGATTTGAGAGAATCGAAGAGTTCAAAATTTCTGGAAAACACCTTCAATGAAGGTATGGATTCAACTGATCTTGATCTTGCTTGTGCTTGATCTCACTCCACTTGCTTGCAGAAGAAGGATTAAAAGCTTGCAAGACTGTGGATTCCTGGAGATTTGAATTTCAAAACAGTGGAAATTCAACTTCAAATTCAAAAGAATTTCTCAGGTTTATCCTTTGCAAAGTGAGGGTTTGAGATGGGGGATCAAAGCTGGCGCGAATGTGTGTGAAATTCTGAGAAATTGAAGCTCTATTTATAGCTGAAATCATTGATATTTGCACACTTGAAATCACTTTCCAAATTTGGAAAAATGGTGATACATGGGTGCATGGGCGTGTACAAGCCCATGAGATCATTTTAATAAGTCCACAAATGAATGTTAGATAGTCTGAATTAAGCTTGGATTGCAAGGCAAGTGTGCATTTGAATTTGAAGTTTGATCCTTGCCAAGTGATGTCACCCTGTTTATGCCATGTGCACCCTATGCATTCCTTATCCAAAATGAATGAATTTGAGCTCCTTGGAAAGGTGAGATCAAGAGGAACAACTTTCATGTTCAACACTTTTTCATTTGGAGTTTGGAACTTGGAGAAATTTGAGGTGGAAGTTTGGAAATGTTTGACATATCAAAATGTTTCTAAGTGTCAAGCCATATATCTCATTATTCCACCTTGCTTAAATTTTTACATGAGCTTCAAATGAGAAAGGTGTCTTTATAAAAGTTGTAGCTATATCAAATAACTTCAAAATGGTCACCAATTTCAAGTCATTTGGACTTGAAATGATAGAGTTATGCATTTTTGAAGTTTGGAAAAATCACTTGATCAATGGTATAAGTCAAAAGTGACCTATAATGTAACCTCATATCACATTCTCAAAAAAGTTAAATTAGCTCCCACTCCAAACATAAAAGTTGAAGTATACATATTTAATTTGATTGTGCAACTTTGAAATCTTTCATATCATAAACATTGAGCAAGTTATGGCCTTGGGAAGTTGACTTTCAAATTAGGGTTTAGACAAAATGACCTATAATGTTTCAACATAGGAAATGATTTTCCAAGAAAAACTAACTCTAGGTCTCAGCATGAAAGTTGTTTGGAATGTCATTTATAGTAAGTTTTATCTTGAAATCATTTTCATATGGTGAAAATTGTAGGAGATGGGGTCTAGGGAGACCCAGTTTTGATCAAATGAATCCATCTGGCCAACCACCATCAACCAACTTGCTAACTTCCAATTCTATTGACTTTCTTGGCTCATGGTAGATCATATATGCATAAGATGATGAATTTTGAAGTGTCACTTGAGAAATTTGATCAATTGGTGAGATAGCTTGTTGGAGAAGTTACTCAAGATACCCAGTCAAACTAGGGTTTCCAAGGTAAATCACCCTCAAACTCTTGAAGAAAACTTGATAAATATAATATGTATACAACATTGGGACTCATATATGATGCTCATATCCATTCTTGAATCAATTCTTGGTTGTGCTCTTTGTTCATGAGGGTCTCAAACCCTAGACGTGAACTTGATGAATCAATGCAATCATGCCCTTCCTACAAAATAGTTAGACAAATGCAAAGACATATTTTTGGTATTTTGGTTAGTAATATGATAAAATACAAGTATGATACAATCATAAAGTGCTTGGTGATCCCTCCCAAAACAAACCCAATGAAAGAGGGGTAAGGAGGATGCCAAGGTATGATCCCAATGCTAATGCTTATGATTGAATTTCATAAGGGATCTTAGGGTCAAATTTGGGGTCTTAAAACTAGTTATTTAAGGTATTGGGCTTCAATTATTTCGGAGTTTCTTTGGCTTTCAAAGCTTGGAAATGAAGGAAAGAGCTTCCTTTATTTATAAGTGTCATACCCTCAAATTTTCCCTATCTCATGTCATCTTCTTGAGCCCTAAGCCTTAAGCATAAATCCCATACATACATCTCATATGTATTTGTGTTTAATAACCACAAGCCCGAGGCATGGGATTCACCTACAAAACCCTAGGATCCTCTGATCATGTTAAGGTGTGACCAAGCCACCTTAACCCTGATTTCATACTTAAGCATCCCACAAAGCTTGGAGTATCACTCAAGACATCCCACTCACTCCCCAAGTCTAATTTAGGTGGTGAGTCCCCTTTGAAAAAGTTTCAAGATTCATCTGGTCACCCAAGGACCAAACCCAAGCTCTTGACCCTCCTTTTGGCTTGTACAAGTCATGATTCACCATGGATCTTGACCATGCCATTAAAGACCCCTAAAATCCAAAAAAAATTCATGCCCCATACCCTTAAAGCATCTAAATTAGACACTTACATCTCAAACCCTAACTCATCTGACCATGGTTCTTAATGAAACTTGTGACTCAAGAAACCCTGATTTAGGGACCTCTTGGCCATTGAGCTTGATCATTTTTGGCCATAAAATCACCCTACCATTCATTCAACATCATCTCATGTTCATTACAATCGAAATAACCCATTTAAATATCCTTCCAATCCATGTTGCAAGTAGTTCGTTGATACTTGATTTTTCAACTTCCCATGACTTGATCCACCCACCAATTTGAATGAAAATAATTCCAAAAAGGTCCCAATTTCCTTTCTAATCATGATATGGTTATTTGAGGTCAAAACATCCATCATTGTGGCTTGAAAAGAAATAAATCACAAAAATCATAAAACTAGGTCATGTTGGTTGGTCACATTTTGGCAAGAATGGCCTATGGGAAGTTCCGAAGACCATAACTTTCTAATTTTTTGATATTTTTAAATTCCACTTTGAGAAAAATGTCCTAAGTAAATTCCTCTCCAAATTTGTTTCAAGGTCCAATACCTAATTCATTTAGGAAGAGGTTCAATTTTTCTTTTGGCCAAGCTGGTCCAACATGACTACCATGCCCTAAAATCATATCATGACCACTACTTTAACAAGTTGCCATTTCCAAACCACAAGCCCTTTTAACATGGTTCTTTTTGAATTCAATCAATTTCATGGCAAGGAACAAATGGCCCAAAATCGAGAAAAAATTCACGAGCCAATTTCATCTGGCCTTGGTCCAAACATGAGTGTTCATCTTGATCAGCACACCAGACCAAGCCAAGCCAGAATTTGCAAATCAACATACCAAGTCCTCTAACTCATCTCTTTTGATCCCAATGGTTCACAAACATCTCAAAAATGGTATTGATGTTTGAATGAAGGTCAGCATGCATGCCAAAACACCTCAAAGCCAAGAACCCGATCCCATGTGCAAAAAATCACTTTTTACCCAAAATGGCAAAAAGCAAATTCTGCAGCACGGTGCCTCACAGCCTTTGGTTGTTCCAGAATCATGCTAGGGACCAAGACAACCTTGTCTGCAGTCCAAAAAATCACAGATGCTAGCCGTTTCATTGTTCCCCAAGTGAGCTCCAACCACTTTTCCACTCACATGTGAATTCTGTCCAAACCTTCAAGGTTTCCCCCCAAAACTATCCAAACACCTTCCTTATAAATAGGTGAAGATGTCCCATTGCCAAAGCACGCTGAAAAAGGCTCCTATCACGCTCTCCCTTTCTCCCTCAAACCTAAATTGATAGAGCTTTATATTTTTTTGTTTCAAAGCCTTTCAACCCCAAACCACTGCCTAGAAACACTCAATCACCCTTCCTTGAGCCTCACCTGACCTAAGCTCAACCTTCAGAAAACTTGGATTTGATTTCTGGTTCAGCTCTGTTTCGGCTCCGATTCCGATTCCGATTTGGTATTGGCTAAAGTTATAATTTCGATTTAAAAACAAGTTGGATATGGTTTAAATTTAGATTTTCAATTCAATAAATATAATTGGATTTTTCTATGTTTGGATTGAGTTCTGATATTAATTCCGGCTTAGTTTGATTTTCAATTCAGTTTTGATTTAATTTGCTTTCGATTCTGAATTGGGTTGTATTTGTTCGGAAGATTCAGTGTCGATTTCGAATCTATCTTTTAATTTCTTAGGTTTTTTCTCTCTACAGGTTTGTAATTGTTGTTCTTGCGGTGACAGTGTTGGTGAACTCAATTTTAGATTTAAACTTCTTTCCCTTGTTTTAATTTTTCTTTGTTATGGCATTGTTGTTATTTTTATATTATGGAAAAATGATTATTGTATTCATAGTGTTGGATTTTAAACCTGTTGTTACAATTTTTGTTATGTTTTGATTTTTTTGCAGGTATGTTATGTGGTGTTTCTTTGGAATGGTTACTACAAGTGTTTTTTTATTATATTATTTTTTATGTATTATTAGGAGTCAAGTTGGTGGTGAATTGGTGTTAGTCATACTAAATAGTCCTTCTTAATCCTGATAAATTATGTTAAGTGCATGGTTCAATTGTTAAATATTTTCTTTTTGGTTTAATAAGAAAGAACACTAGCTCTTTACCGTAAAAAAAACAATTAACAGAGAAACTCATCTTTTCAGTAACAAAATGAGTCATTATGTGACATTACTTAGTGTAGGTATGTAGGTTTTTTTTTAAGAAAGAATACTCTTTGGTTAATATAAATAATTTCTTTATGATTAAAAATATGAAAAAAACATTGAAATAATATCTTGCCGGGTACATCGTGCGTAAAAAACAAGTCTTGTCTACTGTGGTATGATTTGGTATTCCTAACAATTAAACCATGCACTTAACATAATTTATCAGGATTAAGCAGGACTATTTAGTATGACTAACACCAATGCACCACCAACTTGACTCCTAGTACTACATAAAAAATAATATAATAAAAGAACACTAGCTCTTTACCTCAGAAAAAGGAAGTAACAGAGAAACTCATCTTTTCAGTAACAAAATGAGTCATTATGTGACATTACTTAGTGTTACGGATTCAGGATGACGGGAGGATGCGCACGGCGGTGCGGTTGTGGTGAGGGTGAGAAGTGACGCATCGACTCCGAAGTCAATTCGATTTTTCCTCTCAACATGTTTGGATTTGATTTCTGGTTCAGGTCCGTTTTGGCTCCGATTCTGATATGGTATTGGCTAAAGTTATAATTTTGATTTAAAAACAAGTTGGATGTGGTTTAAATTTAGATTTTCAATTCAATAAATATAGTTGGATTTTGCTATGTTTGGATTGAGTTCGGATACTGATTCCGGCTTAGTTAGATTTTTAATTATGTTTAAATTTAATTTTCTTTCGATTCTGAATTGGGTTATATTTGTTCGGAAGATTCAGAGTCGATTTTGAATCTATCTTTTAATTTCTTATGTTTTTTCTCTCTACAGGTTTGTAATTGTTGTTCTTGCGGTGGCGGTGTTGGTGAACTAAATTTCAGATTTAAACTTCTTTCCCTTGTTTTAATTTTTCTTTGTCATAGCATTGTTGTTATTTTTATATTATGGAAAAATGTTTATTGTATTCATAGTGTTGGATTTAAAAAATGTTGTTACAATTTTTGTTATGTTTTGATTTGTTTGCAGGTATGTTGCATGGTGTTTCTTTGGAATGGTTACTACAAGTGTTTTTTTTATTATATTATGTTTTACTTATTATTAGGAGTCAAGTTGGTGTTGCATTGGTGTTAGTCATACCAAATAGTTATGCTTAATCCTGATAAATTATGTTAAGTGCATGGTTCAATTGATAAATATTTTCTTTTTGGTTTAATAAAAAAGGACACTAGATCTTTACCGTCAAAAAAAGCAAGTAACAGAGAAACTCATATTTTCAGTAACAAAATGAGTCATTATGTGACATTACTTAGTGTAGGTACTTAGTTTTTTTTTTGAAGATAGAATACTCTTTAGTTAATATAAATAATATTTTTATGATTAAAAAATGAAAAAAACTTTGAAATAATATCTTGCCAGGTACATCGTGCGTACAAACCAAGTCTTGTCTACTGGGGTATGATTTGGTATTCCTAACAATTGAACCATGCACTTAACATAATTTATCAGGATTAAGCAAGACTATTTAGTATGACTAACACCAATGCACCACCAACTTGACTCCTAATAACACACACAAAAAATATAATAAAAGAACACTAGCTCTTTACCGTCAGAAAAAGCAAGTAACAGAGAAACTAATCTTTTCAGTAACAAAATGACTCATTATGTGACATTACTTAGTGTTACGGATTCAGGATGACAGGAGTTTGCGCACGGCGGCTGGGTTGTGGTGAGGGTGAGAAGTGACGCATCTACTCCTAAGTCAATTCGATTTTGCCTCTCATCATGTTTGGATTTGATTTCTGGTTCAGGTCCGTTTCGGCTCCGATTCCGATTCTGATTTTGTATTGGCTAAAGTTATAATTTTGATTTAAAAACAAGTTGGATATGGTTTAAATTTCTATTTTTAATTCAATAAATATAGTTGGATTTTACTATGTTTAGATTGAGTTCTTATATTGATTCCGACTTAGTTAGATTTTCAATTCAGTTTTCGATTTTATTTGCTTTTGATTCTGAATTGGGTTGTATTTGTTCGGAAGATTCAGTGTCGATTTTGAATCTATCTTTTAATTTATTATGTTTTTTCTCTCTACAGGTTTGTAATTGTTGTTCTTGCGGTGACGGTGTTGGTGAACTCAATTTCAGATTTAAACTTCTTTCCCTTGTTTTAATTTTTCTTTGTCATGGCATTGTTGTTATTTTTATATTATGGAAAAATGTTTATCGTATTCATAGTGTTGGATTTAAAAACTATTGTTACAATCTTTCTTATGTTTTGATTTTTTTGCAAGTATGTTGCATGGTGTTTCTTTAGAACGGTTACTACAAGTGTTTTTTTATTATATAATGATTTACTAATTATTAGGTGTCAAGTTGGAGGTGCATTGGTGTTAGTCATACTAAATGGTTCTGCTTAATCCTGATAAATTATGTTAAGTGCATGGTTCAATTGTTAAATATTTTCTTTTTGGTTTAATAAAAAAGAACACTAGCTCTTTACCGAAAGAAAAAATAATTAACAAAGAAACTCATCTTTTCAGTAACAAAATGAGTCATTATGTGACATTACTTAGTGTAGGTACTTATTTTTTTTTGAAGAAAGAATACTCTTTAGTTGATATAAATAATATTTTTATGATTAAAAAATGAAAAAAACATTGAAATAATATCTTGCCAGGTACATCGTGCATACAAACCAAGTCTTGTCTACTGGGGTATGATTTGGTATTCCTAACAATTGAACCATGCACTTAACATAATTTATCAGGATTAAGCAGGACCATTTAGTATGACTAACACCAATGCACCACTAACTAGACTCCTAGTAACACATAAAAAATAATATAATAAAAGAACACTAGCTCTTTACCGTCAGAAAAAGAAAGTAACAGAGAAACTCATATTTTCAGTAACAAAATGAGTCATTATGTGACATTACTTAGTGTTACAGATTCAGGATGACCGGAGGATGCACACGGCGGCGCAGTTGTGGTGAGGTTGAGAAGTGACGCATCGACTCAGAAGTGAATTCGATTTTTCCTCTCAACATGTTCGGATTCGATTTTTGGTTCAGGTCCGTTTCGGCTCCGATTCCGATTCCGATTTGGTATTGGCTAAAGTTATACTTTCGATTAAAAAACAAGTTGGATATGGTTTAAATTCCAATTTCCAATTCAATAGATATAGTTGGATTTTGCAATGTTTGGATTGAGTTCTGATATTGATTCCAGCATAGTTTGATTTTTAATTCAGTTTCGATTTAATTTGCTTTCGATTCTGAATTGGGTTGTATTTATTCGGAAGATTCAGTGTCGTTTTTGAATCTATCTTTTAATTTCTTATGTTTTTTTTCTCAACAGGTTTTTAATTGTTGTTCTTGCGGTGATGGTGTTGGTGAACTCGATTTCAGATTTAAACTTCTTTCCCTTGTTTTAAGTTTTCTTTGTTATGGCATTGTTGTTATTTTTATATTATGGAAAAATGTTTATTTTATTCATAGTGTTGGATTTAAAAAATGTTGTTACAATTTTTGTTATGTTTTGATTTTTTTGCAGGTATGTTGTGTGGTGTTTCTTTGGAATGGTTACTACAAGTGTTTTTTATTACATTATTTTTGTATGTATTATAAGGAGTCAAGTTGGAGGTGCATTAGTGTTAGTCATACTAAATAGTCTAGCTTCATCCTGATAAATCATGTTAAGTGCATGGTTCAATTGTTAAATATTTTCTTTTTGGTTTAATAAAAAAGAACACTAGCTCTTTACCGTCAAAAAAAGCAAGTAACAGAGAAACTCAACTTTTCAGTAACAAAATGAGTCATTATGTGACATTACTTAGTGTAGGTACTTAGTTTTTTTTGAAGAAAGAATACTCTTTAGTTAATATAAATAATTTTTTTATGATTAAAAAATGAAAAAAACTTTGAAATAATATCTTGCCAGGTACATCGTGCGTACAAACCAAGTCTTGTCTACTGGGGTATGATTTGGTATTCCTAATAATTGAACCACTGACTTAACATAATTTATGAGGATTAAGCAGGACTATTTAGTATGACTAACACCAATGCACCACCAACTTGACTCCTAATAACACATAAAAAATAATATAATAAAAGAACACTAGCTCTTTACCGTCAGAAAAAGCAAGTAACAGAGAAACTCATATTTTCAGTAACAAAATGAGTCATTATGTGACATTACTTAGTCTTACGGATTCAGAATGATGGGAGGATACGCACGGCGGCGCGGTTGTGGTGAGGGTGAGAAGTGACGCATCGACTCCGAAGTGAATTCGATTTTGCCTCTCAACAAGTTAGGATTTGATTTCTGGTTCAGGTCCGTTTCGGCTCCGATTCCGATTCCGATTTGGTATTGGCTAAAGTTATAATTTCGATTTAAAAACAAGTTGGATATGGTTAAAATTTTGATTTTCAATTCAATAAATATAGTTGGATTTTGCAATGTTTGGATTGAGTTCTGATATTGATTCCGACTTAGTTTGATTTTCAATTATATTTCGATTTAATTTGCTTTCGGTTCTGAATTGGGTTGTATTTGTTCGGAAGATTCAGTGTCGTTTTGAAATCTATCTTTTAATTTCTTATGTTTTTTTTCTCTACAGGTTGTAATTGTTGTTGTTGCGATGATGGTGTTGGTGAACTCAATTTCAGATTTAAGCGTCGTTCCGTTGTTTTAATTTTTCTTTATTATGGCATTGTTGTTATTTTTATATTATGGAAAAATGTTTATTGTATTCATAGTATTTGATTTAAAACATGCTGTTACAATTTTTGTTATGTTTTGATTTTTTTTGCAGGTATGTCGTGTGGTGTTTCTTTGGAATTGTTACTACAAGTGTTTTTTATTATATTTTTTTTTGTATTATAAGAAGTCAAGTTGGAGCTGTGGTTTTTCTTTAAATAGTCCTGCTTAATCCAGATAAATCATGTTAAGTGCATGGTTCAATTGTTAAATGCTTTCTTTTTGGTTTAATAAAAAATAACACTAGCTCTTTACCGTAAAAAAAAACAATTAACAGAGAAACTCATCTTTTCAGTAACAAAATGAGTCATTATATGACATTACTTAGTGTAGGAACGTAGTTTTTTTTTTGAAGAAAGAATAATCTTTAGTTAATATAAATAATATTTTTATGATTAAAAAATGAAAAAAAACTTTGAAATAATATCGTGCCTTGTACATGGTGCGTACAAACCAAGTCTTGTCTACTGGGGTATGATTTGGTATTCCTAACAATGGAACCATGCACTTAACATAATTTATCAGGATTAAGCAGAACTATTTAGTATGACTAACACCAATGCACCACCAACTTGACTCCTAGTACTACATAAAAAATAATATAATAAAAGAACACTAGCTCTTTACCTCAGAAAAAGGAAGTAACAGAGAAACTCATCTTTTCAGTAACAAAATGAGTCATTATGTGACATTACTTAGTGTTACGGATTCAGGATGACCGGAGGATGCACACGGCGGCGCGGTTGTGGTGAGGGTGAGAAGTGACACATCGACTCCGAAGTGAATTCGATTTTGCCTCTCAACATGTTCAATTTTCAATTCAATAAATATAGTTGGATTTTGCTATGTTTGGATTGAGTTCTGATATTGATTCCGGCTTAGTTTGATTTTCAATTCAGTTTCGATTTAATTTGCTTTTGATTCTGAATCCGGTTATATTTGTTCGGAAGATTCAGTGTCGATTTCGAATCTATCTTTTAATTTCTTATGTGCTTTCTCTCTACAGGTTTGTAATTGTTGTTCTTGCGGTGACGGTGTTGGTGAATTCAATTTCAGATCTAAACTTCTTTCCCTTGTTTTAATTGTTCTTTGTTATGGCATTGTTGTTATTTTTATATTATGGAAAAATGTTTACTGTATTCATAGTTTTAGGAAAAGCAAGTAACAGAGAAACTCATCTTTTCAGTAACAAAATGAGTCATTATGTGACATTGCTTAGTGTAGGTACTTAGTTTTTTTTGAAGAAAGAATACTCTTTAGTTAATATAAATAATTTTTTTATGATTAAAAAATGAAAAAAACTTTGAAATAATATCTTGCTAGGTTAATCGTGCGTACAAACCAAGTCTTGTCTACTGGGGTATGATTTGGTATTCCTAATAATTGAACCATGCGCTTAACATAATTTATCAGGATTAAGCAGGACTATTTAGTATGACTAACACCAATGCACCACCAACTTGACTCCTAATAACACATAAAAAATAATATAATAAAAGAACACTAGCTCTTTACCGTCAGAAAAAGCAAGTAACAGAGAAAGTCATATTTTCAGTAACAAAATATGTCATTATGTGACATTACGTAGTATAGGTACTTAGTTTTTTTTTTAAAGAAAGAATACTCTTTAGTTAATATAAATAATATTTTTATGATAAAAAAATGAAAAAAACTTTGAAATAATATGTTTCCATGTATATCGTGCGTACAAACCAAGTCTTGTCTACTGGGGTATGATTTGGTAGTCCTAACAATTGAACCATGCACTTAACATAATTTATCAGGATTAAGCAGGACTATTTAGTATGACTAACACCAATGCACCACCAACTTGACTCCTAATAACACATAAAAATTAATATCATAAAAGAACACTAGCTCTTTACCGTCAGAAAAAGCAAGTAAGAGAGAAACTCATCTTTTCAGTAACAAAATGTGTCATTATGTGACATTACTTAGTGTTACGGATTCAGGATGACGGGAGGATGCGCACGGCGGCGCGGTTGTTTTGAGGGTGAGAAGTGACGCATCGACTCCGAAGTTAATTCGATTTTGCCTCTCAACATGTTTGGATTTGATTTCTGGTTCAGGTCCATTTCGGCTCCGATTCCGATTTGGTATTGGCTAAATTATAATTTCGATTTAAAAACAAGATGGATATGGTTTAAATTTTGATTTTTAATTCAATAAATATAGTTGGATTTTGCTATGTTTGGATTGAGTTCTGATATTGATTCCGGCTTAGTTTGATTTTTAATTCAGCTTTGATTTAATTTGCTTACGATTCTGAATTGGGTTGTATTTGTTCGGAAGATTCAGTGTCGATTCTGAATCTATCTTTTAATTTCCTATGTTTTTTCTCTCTACAGGTTAGTAATTGTTGTTCTTGCAGTGACGGTGTTGGTGAACTCAATTTCAGATCTAAACTTCTTTCCCCTATGTTAATTTTTCTTTTGCTATGTTTTGATTTTTTTGCAGGTATGTTACGTGGTGTTTCTTTGAAATGGTTACTACAAGTGTTTTTTTATTATATTATTTTTTTAAATATTATTAGGAGTCCAGTTGGTGTGGCATTGGTGTTAGTCATACTAAATAGTTATGCTTAAACCTGATAAACTATGCTAAGTGCATGGTTCAATTGTTAAATATTTTCTTTTTGGTTTAATAAAAAAGAACACTAGCTCTTTGCCGTCAGAAAAAGCAAGTAACAGAGAAACTCATCTTTTCAGTAACAAAATGAGTCATTATGTGACATTACTTAGTGTCGGTACTTAGTTTTTTTGTTGAAGAAAGACTACTCTTTAGTTAATATAAATAAAATTTTTATGATTAAAAAATGAAAAAAACGTTGAAATAATATCTTTCCAGGTACATCGTGCGTACAAACCAAGTCCTGTCTACTGGGGTATGATTTGGTATTCCTAACAATTGAACCATGCACTTAACATAATTTATCAGGATTAAGCAGGACTATTTAGTATGACTAACACCAATGCACCACCAACTTGACTCCGAGTAACACATAAAAAATAATATAATAAAAGAACACTAGCTCTTTACCGTCAGAAAAAGCAAGTAACAGAGAAACTCATCTTTTCAGTAAGAAAATGAGTCATTATGTGACATTACTTAGTATAGGTACTTAGGCTTTTTTTGAAGAAAGCATACTCTT
Source organism: Lathyrus oleraceus (assembly GCF_024323335.1). NCBI lineage: Eukaryota > Viridiplantae > Streptophyta > Magnoliopsida > Fabales > Fabaceae > Lathyrus > Lathyrus oleraceus. The sequence goes on from NC_066585.1 coordinate 395,467,880, forward strand.
TAGTTAATATAAATAATATTTTTATGATTAAGAAAATGAAAAAAACTTTGAAATAATATGTTTCCATGTACATCGTGCGTACAAACCAAGTCTTGTCTACTAGGGTATGATTTGGTAGTCCTAACAATTGAACCATGCACTTAACATAATTTATCAGGATTAAGCAGGACTATTTAGTATGACTAACACCAATGCACCACCAACTTGACTCCTAATAACACATAAAAAATAATATAATAAAAGAACACTAGATCCTTACCGTCAGAAAAAGCAAGTAACAGAGAAACTCATCTTTTCAGAAACAAAATGAGTGATTATGTGACATTACTTAGTGTTACGGATTCAGGATGACGGGAGGATCCGCACGGCGGCGCGGTTGTGGTGAGGGTGAGAAGTGACGCATCGACTTTGAAGTTAATTCGATTTTGCCTCTCAACTTGTTTGGATTTGATTTCTGGTTCAGGTCCATTACGGCTCCGATTCCGATTTAGATTTGGTATTGGCTAAAGTTATAATTTCGATTTAAAAAAAAGTTGGATATGGTTTAATTTTGATTTTCAGTTCAATAAATATAGTTGGATTTTGCTATGTTTGGATTGAGTTCTGATATTGATTCCGACTTAGTTTGATTATTAATTCAGTTTTGATTTAATTTGCTTTCGATTCTGAATTTGGTTGTATTTGTTCGGAAGATTCAGTGTCGATTTTGAATCTATCTTTTAATTTCTTATGTTTTTTCTCTCTATAGGTTTGTAATTGTTGTTCTTGTAGTGACAATGTTGGTCAACTCAATTTCAGAACAAAACTTCTTTCCCTTGTTTTAATTTTTCTTTGTTATGGCATTGTTGTTATTTTTATATTATGGAAAAATGTTTATTGTATTCATAGTGTTGGATTTAAAACATGCTGTTACAATATTTTTTATGTTTTGATTTTTTTGCACGTATGTTGCGTGGTGTTTCTTTTGAATGGTTACTACAAGTGTTTTTTTTTTTTATATTATTAGGAGTCAAGTTGGTGTGGTATTGGTGTTAGTCATACTAAATAGTTATGCCTAATCCTGTTAAATTATGTTAAGTGCATGGTTCAATTGTTAAATATTTTCTTTTTGGCTTAATAAAAAAGAACACTAGCTCTTTGCCGTCAGAAAAAGCGAGTAACAGAGAAACTCATCTTTCCAGTAACAAAATGAGTCATTATGTGACATTACTTAGTGTCGGTACTTAGTTTTTTTGTTGAAGAAAGACTACTCTTTAGTTAATATAAATAATATTTTTATGATTAAAAAATGAAAAAAACGTTGAAATAATATCTTTACAGGTACATCGTCCGTACAAACCAAGTCCTGTCTACTGGGGTATGATTTGGTATTCCTAACAATTGAACCATGCACTTAACATAATTTATCAGGATTAAGCAGGACTATTTAGTATGACAAAACCAATGCACCACCAACTTGACTCCTAGTAACACATAAAAAATAATATAATAAAAGAACACTAGCTCTTTACCGTCAGAAAAAGCAAGTAACAGAGAAACTCATCTTTTCAGTAAGAAAATGAGTCATTATGTGACATTACTTAGTATAGGTACTTAGTTTTTTTTTGAAGAAAGAATACTCTTTAGTTAATATAAATAATATTTTTATGATTAAAAAATGAAAAAAACTTTGAAATAATATGTTTCCATGTACATCGTGCGTACGAACCAAGTCTTGTCTACTAGGGTATGATTTGGTAGTCCTAACAATTGAACCATGCACTTAACATAATTTATCAGGATTAAGCAGGACTATTTAGTATGACTAACACCAATGCACCACCAACTTGACTCCTAATAACACATAAAAAATAATATAATAAAAGAACACTAGATCCTTACCGTCAGAAAAAGCAAGTAACAGAGAAACTCATCTTTTCAGAAACAAAATGAGTCATTATGTGACATTACTTAGTATTACGGATTCAGGATGACGGGAGGATCCGCACGGCGGCGCGGTTGTGGTGAGGGTGAGAAGTGACGCATCGACTTTGAAGTTAATTCGATTTTGCCTCTCAACATGTTTGGATTTGATTTCTGGTTCAGGTCCGTTTCGGCTCCGATTCCGATTTAGATTTGGTATTGGCTAAAGTTATTATTTTGATTTAAAAAAAAGTTGGATATGGTTTAAATTTTGATTTTCAATTCAATAAATATAGTTGGATTTTGTAATGTTTGGATTGAGTTCTTGTATTGATTCCGGCTTAGTTTGATTATTAATTCAGTTTTGATTTAATTTGCTTTCGATTCTGAATTTGGTTGTATTTGTTCGGAAGATTCAGTGTCGATTTTGAATCTATCTTTTAATTTCTTATGTTTTTTCTCTCTACAGGTTTGTAATTGTTGTTCTTGTAGTGACGGTGTTGGTGAACTCAATTTCAGATCAAAACTTCTTTCCCTTGTTTTAATTTTTCTTTGTTATGGCATTGTTGTTATTTTTATATTATGGAAAAATGTTTATTGTATTCATAGTGTTGGATTTAAAACATGTTGTTACAATTTTTTTTATGTTTTGATTTTTTTGCACGTATCTTGCGTGGTGTTTCTTTGGAATGGTTACTACAAGTGTTTTTTTATTATATTATTAGGAGTCAAGTTGGTGTGGTATTGGTGTTAGTCATACTAAATAGTTATGCTTAATCCTGATAAATTATGTTAAGTACATGGTTCAATTGTTAAATATTTTCTTTTTGGCTTAATAAAAAAGAACACTAGCTCTTTGCCGTCAGAAAAAGCAAGAAACAGAGAAACTCATCTTTTCAGTAACAAAATGAGTCATTATGTGACATTACTTAGTGTAGGTACTTAGTTATTTTTTTGAAGAAAGAATACTCTTTAGTTAATATAAATAATATTTTTATGATTAAAAAATGAAAAAAACTTTGAAATAATATGTTTCCATGTACATCGTGCGTACAAACCAAGTCTTGTCTACTAGGGTATGATTTGGTAGTCCTAACAATTTAACCATGCACTTAACATAATTTATCAGGATTAAGCAGGACTATTTAGTATGACTAACACCAATGCACCACCAACTTGACTCCTAATAACACATAAAAAATAATATAATAAAAGAACACTAGATCTTTACCGTCAGAAAAAGCAAGTAAAAGAGAAACTCATCTTTTCAGAAACAAAATGAGTCATTATGTGACATTACTTAGTGTTACGGATTCAGGACGACGAGTGGATGCGCACGGCGGCGCGGTTGTGGTGAGGGTGAGAAGTGACGCATCGACTCCGAAGTTAATTTGATTTTGCCTTTCAACATGTTTGGATTTGATTTCTGGTTCAGGTTCGTTTCGGCTCCGATTTTGATTTCGATTTGGTATTGGCTCAAGTTATAATTTCGATTTTAAAAAAAGTTGGATATGGTTTAAATTTTGATTTTGAACTCAATAAATATAGTTGGATTTTGCTATGTTTGGATTGAGTTCTGATATTGATTCCGGCTTAGCTTTATTATTAATTCAATTTTGATTTAATTTGCTTTCGATTCTGAATTTGGTTGTATTTGTTCGGTAGATTCAGAGTCGATTTTGAATCTATCTTTTAATTTCTTGTGTTTTTTCTCTCTACAGGTTTGTAATTGTTGTTCTTGTAGTGACGGTGTTGGTGAACTCAATTTCAGATCAAAACTTCTTTCCCTTGTTTTAATTTTTCTTTGTTATGGCATTGTTGTTATTTTTATATTATGGAAAAATGTTTATTGTATTCATAGTGTTGGATTTAAAACATGCTGTTACAATTTTTTTTATGTTTTGATTTTTTTGCACGTATGTTGCGTGGTGTTTCTTTGGAATGGTTACTACAAGTGTTTTTTTATTATATTATTAGGAGTCAAGTTGGTGTGGTATTGGTGTTAGTCATACTAAATAGTTATGCTTAATCCTGATAAATTATGTTAAGTGCATGGTTCAATTGTTAAATATTTTCTTTTTGGCTTAATAAAAAAGAACACTAGCTCTTTGCCGTTAGAAAAAGCAAGTAACATAGAAACTCATCTTTTCAGTAACAAAATGAGTCATTATGTGACATTACTTAGTGTCGGTACTTAGTTTTTTTGTTGAAGAAAGACTACTCTTTAGTTAATATAAATAATATTTTTATGATTAAAAAATGAAAAAAATGTTGAATAATATCTTTCCAGGTACATCGTCCGTACAAACCAAGTCTTGTTTACCGGGGTATGATTTGGTATTCATAACAATTGAACCATGCACTTAACATAATTTATCAGGATTAAGCAGGACTATTTAGTATGACAAAACCAATGCACCACCAACTTGACTCCTAGTAACACATAAAAAATAATATAATAAAAGAACACTAGCTCTTTACCGTCAGAAAAAGCAAGTAACAGAGAAACTCATCTTTTCAGTAAGAAAATGAGTCATTATGTGACATTACTTAGTATAGGTACTTAGTTTTTTTTTGAAGAAAGAATACTCTTTAGTTAATATAAATAATATTTTTATGATTAAAAAATGAAAAAAACTTTGAAATAATATGTTTCCATGTACATCGTGCGTACGAACCAAGTCTTGTCTACTAGGGTATGATTTGGTAGTCCTAACAATTGAACCATGCACTTAACATAATTTATCAGGATTAAGCAGGACTATTTAGTATGACTAACACCAATGCACCACCAACTTGACTCCTAATAACACATAAAAAATAATATAATAAAAGAACACTAGATCCTTACCGTCAGAAAAAGCAAGTAACAGAGAAACTCATCTTTTCAGAAACAAAATGAGTCATTATGTGACATTACTTAGTGTTACGGATTCAGGATGACGGGAGGATCCGCACGGCGGCGCGGTTGTGGTGAGGGTGAGAAGTGACGCATCGACTTTGAAGTTAATTCGATTTTGCCTCTCAACATGTTTGGATTTGATTTCTGGTTCAGGTCCGTTTCGGCTCCGATTCCGATTTAGATTTGGTATTGGCTAAAGTTATAATTTCGATTTAAAAAAAAGTTGGATATGGTTTAAATTTTGATTTTCAATTCAATAAATATAGTTGGATTTTGTAATGTTTGGATTGAGTTCTGATATTGATTCCGGCTTAGTTTGATTATTAATTCAGTTTTGATTTAATTTGCTTTCGATTCTGAATTTGGTTGTATTTGTTCGGAAGATTCAGTGTCGATTTTGAATCTATCTTTTAATTTCTTATGTTTTTTCTCTCTACAGGTTTGTAATTGTTGTTCTTGTAGTGACGGTGTTGGTGAACTCAATTTCAGATCAAAACTTCTTTCCCTTGTTTTAATTTTTCTTTGTTATGGCATTGTTGTTATTTTTATATTATGGAAAAATGTTTATTGTATTCATAGTGTTGGATTTAAAACATGCTGTTACAATTTTTTTTATGTTTTGATTTTTTTGCACGTATGTTGCGTGGTGTTTCTTTGGAATGGTTACTACAAGTGTTTTTTTATTATATTATTAGGAGTCAAGTTGGTGTGGTGTTGGTGTTAGTCATACTAAATAGTTATGCTTAATCCTGATAAATTATGTTAAGTACATGGTTCAATTGTTAAATATTTTCTTTTTGGCTTAATAAAAAAGAACACTAGCTCTTTGCCGTCAGAAAAAGCAAGTAACAGAGAAACTCATCTTTTCAGTAACAAAATGAGTCATTATGTGACATTACTTAGTGTAGGTACTTAGTTATTTTTTTGAAGAAAGAATAATCTTTAGTTAATATAAATAATATTTTTATGATTAAAAAATGAAAAAAACTTTGAAATAATATGTTTCCATGTACATCGTGCGTACAAACCAAGTCTTGTCTACTAGGGTATGATTTGGTAGTCCTAACAATTGAACCATGCACTTAACATAATTTATCAGGATTAAGCAGGACTATTTAGTATGACTAACACCAATGCACCACCAACTTGACTCCTAATAACACACAAAAAATAATATAATAAAAGAACACTAGATCTTTACCGTCAGAAAAAGCAAGTAAAAGAGAAACTCATCTTTTCAGAAACAAAATGAGTCATTATGTGACATTACTTAGTGTTACGGATTCAGGACGACGAGTGGATGCGCACGGCGGCGCGGTTGTGGTGAGGGTGAGAAGTGACGCATCGACTCCGAAGTTAATTTGATTTTGCCTTTCAACATGTTTGGATTTGATTTCTGGTTCAGGTTCGTTTCGGCTCCGATTTTGATTTCGATTTGGTATTGGCTCAAGTTATAATTTCGATTTTAAAAAAAGTTGGATATGGTTTAAATTTGATTTTGAACTCAATAAATATAGTTGGATTTTGCTATGTTTGGATTGAGTTCTGATATTGATTCCGGCTTAGCTTTATTATTAATTCAATTTTGATTTAATTTGCTTTCGATTCTGAATTTGGTTGTATTTGTTCGGTAGATTCAGTGTCGATTTTGAATCTATCTTTTAATTTCTTGTGTTTTTTCTCTCTACAGGTTTGTAATTGTTGTTCTTGTAGTGACGGTGTTGGTGAACTCAATTTCAGATCAAAACTTCTTTCCCTTGTTTTAATTTTTCTTTGTTATGGCATTGTTGTTATTTTTATATTATGGAAAAATGTTTATTGTATTCATAGTGTTGGATTTAAAACATGCTGTTACAATTTTTTTTATGTTTTGATTTTTTTGCACGTATGTTGCGTGGTGTTTCTTTGGAATGGTTACTACAAGTGTTTTTTTATTATATTATTAGGAGTCAAGTTGGTGTGGTATTGGTGTTAGTCATACTAAATAGTTATGCTTAATCCTGATAAATTATGTTAAGTGCATGGTTCAATTGTTAAATATTTTCTTTTTGGCTTAATAAAAAAGAACACTAGCTCTTTGCCGTTAGAAAAAGCAAGTAACATAGAAACTCATCTTTTCAGTAACAAAATGAGTCATTATGTGACATTACTTAGTGTCGGTACTTAGTTTTTTTGTTGAAGAAAGACTACTCTTTAGTTAATATAAATAATATTTTTATGATTAAAAAATGAAAAAAATGTTGAATAATATCTTTCCAGGTACATCGTCCGTACAAACCAAGTCTTGTTTACCGGGGTATGATTTGGTATTCCTAACAATTGAACCATGCACTTAACATAATTTATCAGGATTAAGCAGGACTATTTAGTATGACAAAACCAATGCACCACCAACTTGACTCCTAGTAACACATAAAAAATAATATAATAAAAGAACACTAGCTCTTTACCGTCAGAAAAAGCAAGTAACAGAGAAACTCATCTTTTCAGTAAGAAAATGAGTCATTATGTGACATTACTTAGTATAGGTACTTAGTTTTTTTTTGAAGAAAGAATACTCTTTAGTTAATATAAATAATATTTTTATGATTAAAAAATGAAAAAAACTTTGAAATAATATGTTTCCATGTACATCGTGCGTACGAACCAAGTCTTGTCTACTAGGGTATGATTTGGTAGTCCTAACAATTGAACCATGCACTTAACATAATTTATCAGGATTAAGCAGGACTATTTAGTATGACTAACACCAATGCACCACCAACTTGACTCCTAATAACACATAAAAAATAATATAATAAAAGAACACTAGATCCTTACCGTCAGAAAAAGCAAGTAACAGAGAAACTCATCTTTTCAGAAACAAAATGAGTCATTATGTGACATTACTTAGTGTTACGGATTCAGGATGACGGGAGGATCCGCACGGCGGCGCGGTTGTGGTGAGGGTGAGAAGTGACGCATCGACTTTGAAGTTAATTCGATTTTGCCTCTCAACATGTTTGGATTTGATTTCTGGTTCAGGTCCGTTTCGGCTCCGATTCCGATTTAGATTTGGTATTGGCTAAAGTTATAATTTCGATTTAAAAAAAAGTTGGATATGGTTTAAATTTTGATTTTCAATTCAATAAATATAGTTGGATTTTGTAATGTTTGGATTGAGTTCTGATATTGATTCCGGCTTAGTTTGATTATTAATTCAGTTTTGATTTAATTTGCTTTCGATTCTGAATTTGGTTGTATTTGTTCGGAAGATTCAGTGTCGATTTTGAATCTATCTTTTAATTTCTTATGTTTTTTCTCTCTACAGGTTTGTAATTGTTGTTCTTGTAGTGACGGTGTTGGTGAACTCAATTTCAGATCAAAACTTCTTTCCCTTGTTTTAATTTTTCTTTGTTATGGCATTGTTGTTATTTTTATATTATGGAAAAATGTTTATTGTATTCATAGTGTTGGATTTAAAACATGCTGTTACAATTTTTTTTATGTTTTGATTTTTTTGCACGTATGTTGCGTGGTGTTTCTTTGGAATGGTTACTACAAGTGTTTTTTTTATTATTATTAGGAGTCATGTTGGTGTGGTGTTGGTGTTAGTCATACTAAATAGTTATGCTTAATCCTGATAAATTATGTTAAGTACATGGTTCAATTGTTAAATATTTTCTTTTTGGCTTAATAAAAAAGAACACTAGCTCTTTGCCGTCAGAAAAAGCAAGTAACAGAGAAACTCATCTTTTCAGTAACAAAATGAGTCATTATGTGACATTACTTAGTGTAGGTACTTAGTTATTTTTTTGAAGAAAGAATAATCTTTAGTTAATATAAATAATATTTTTATGATTAAAAAATGAAAAAAACTTTGAAATAATATGTTTCCATGTACATCGTGCGTACAAACCAAGTCTTGTCTACTAGGGTATGATTTGGTAGTCCTAACAATTGAACCATGCACTTAACATAATTTATCAGGATTAAGCAGGACTATTTAGTATGACTAACACCAATGCACCACCAACTTGACTCCTAATAACACATAAAAAATAATATAATAAAAGAACACTAGATCTTTACCATCAGAAAAAGCAAGTAAAAGAGAAACTCATCTTTTCAGAAACAAAATGAGTCATTATGTGACATTACTTAGTATAGGTACTTAGTTTTTTTGTGAAGAAAGAATACTCTTTAGTTAATATAAATAATATTTTTATGATTAAAAAATGAAAAAAACTTTGAAATAATATGTTTCCATGTACATCGTGCGTACAAACCAAGTCTTGTCTACTAGAGTATGATTTGGTAGTCCTAACAATTGAACCATGCACTTAACATAATTTATCAGGATTAAGCAGGACTATTTAGTATGACTTACACCAATGCACCACCAACTTGACTCCTAATAACACATAAAAAATAATATAATAAAAGAACACTAGATCTTTACCGTCAGAAAAAGCAAGTAACAGAGAAACTCATCTTTTCAGAAACAAAATGAGTCATTATGTGACGTTACTTAGTGTTACGGATTCAGGATGACGGGAGGATGCGCACGGCGGCGCGGTTGTGGTGAGGGTGAGAAGTGATGCATCGATTCCGAAGTTAATTTGATTTTGCCTCTCAACATGTTGGGATTTGATTTCTGGTTCAGGTCCGTTTCAGCTCCGATTCCGATTTAGATTTGGTATTGGCTAAAGTTATAATATCGATTTTAAAAAAAGTTGGATATGGTTTAAATTTTGATTTTCAATTCAATAAATATTGTTGGATTTTGCTATGTTTGGATTGAGTTCTGATATTGATTCCGGCTTAGTTTGATTATTAATTAAGTTTTGATTTAATTTGCTTTCGATTCTGAATTTGGTTGTATTTGTTCGGAAGATTCAGTGTCGATTTTGACTCTATCTTTTAATTTCTTATGTTTTTTCTCTCTATAGGTTTGTAATTGTTGTTCTTGTAGTGACGGTGTTGGTGAACTCAATTTCAGATCTAAACTTCTTTCCCTTGTTTTAATTTTTCTTTGTTATGGCATTTTTGTTATTTTTATATTATGGAAAAATGTTTATTGTATTCATAGTGTTAGATTTAAAACATGTTGTTACAATTTTTTTTATGTTTTGATTTTTTTGCACGTATGTTGCGTGGTGTTTCTTTGGAATGGTTACTACAAGTGTTTTTTTATTATATTATTCGGAGTCAAGTTGGTGTGGTATTGGTGTTAGTCATACTAAATAGTTATGCTTAATCCTGATAAATTATGTTAAGTGCATGGTTCAATTGTTAAATATTTTCTTTTTGGCTTAATAAAAAAGAACACTAGCTCTTTGCCGTTAGAAAAAGCAAGTAACATAGAAACTCATCTTTTCAGTAACGAAATGAGTCATTATGTGACATTACTTAGTGTCGGTACTTAGTTTTTTTGTTGAAGAAAGACTACTCTTTAGTTAATATAAATAATATTTTTATGATTAAAAAATGAAAAAAATGTTGAATAATATCTTTCCAGGTACATCGTCCGTACAAACCAAGTCTTGTTTACTGGGGTATGATTTGGTATTCCTAACAATTGAACCATGCACTTAACATAATTTATCAGGATTAAGCAGGACTATTTAGTATGACAAAACCAATGCACCACCAACTTGACTCCTAGTAACACATGAAAAATAATATAATAAAAGAACACTAGCTCTTTACCGTTAGAAAAAGCAAGTAACAGAGAAACTCATCTTTTCAGTAAGAAAATGAGTCATTATGTGACATTACTTAGTATAGGTACTTAGTTTTTTTTTGAAGAAAGAATACTCTTTAGTTAATATAAATAATATTTTTATGATTAAAAAATGAAAAAAACTTTGAAATAATATGTTTCCATGTACATCGTGCGTACAAACCAAGTCTTGTCTACTAGGGTATGATTTGGTAGTCCTAACAATTGAACCATGCACTTAACATAATTTATCAGGATTAAGCAGGACTATTTAGTATGACTAACACCAATGCACCACCAACTTGACTCCTAATAACACATAAAAAATAATATAATAAAAGAACACTAGATCTTTACCATCAGAAAAAGCAAGTAAAAGAGAAACTCATCTTTTCAGAAACAAAATGAGTCATTATGTGACATTACTTAGTATAGGTACTTAGTTTTTTTGTGAAGAAAGAATACTCTTTAGTTAATATAAATAATATTTTTATGATTAAAAAATGAAAAAACTTTGAAATAATATGTTTCCATGTACATCGTGCGTACAAACCAAGTCTTGTCTACTAGAGTATGATTTGGTAGTCCTAACAATTGAACCATGCACTTAACATAATTTATCAGGATTAAGCAGGACTATTTAGTATGACTTACACCAATGCACCACCAACTTGACTCCTAATAACACATAAAAAATAATATAATAAAAGAACACTAGATCTTTACCGTCAGAAAAAGCAAGTAACAGAGAAACTCATCTTTTCAGAAACAAAATGAGTCATTATGTGACGTTACTTAGTGTTACGGATTCAGGATGACGGGAGGATGCGCACGGCGGCGCGGTTGTGGTGAGGGTGAGAAGTGATGCATCGATTCCGAAGTTAATTTGATTTTGCCTCTCAACATGTTGGGATTTGATTTCTGGTTCAGGTCCGTTTCAGCTCCGATTCCGATTTAGATTTGGTATTGGCTAAAGTTATAATATCGATTTTAAAAAAAGTTGGATATGGTTTAAATTTTGATTTTCAATTCAATAAATATTGTTGGATTTTGCTATGTTTGGATTGAGTTCTGATATTGATTCCGGCTTAGTTTGATTATTAATTAAGTTTTGATTTAATTTGCTTTCGATTCTGAATTTGGTTGTATTTGTTCGGAAGATTCAGTGTCGATTTTGACTCTATCTTTTAATTTCTTATGTTTTTTCTCTCTAGGTTTGTAATTGTTGTTCTTGTAGTGACGGTGTTGGTGAACTCAATTTCAGATCTAAACTTCTTTCCCTTGTTTTAATTTTTCTTTGTTATGGCATTTTTGTTATTTTTATATTATGGAAAAATGTTTATTGTATTCATAGTGTTAGATTTAAAACATGTTGTTACAATTTTTTTTATGTTTTGATTTTTTTGCACGTATGTTGCGTGGTGTTTCTTTGGAATGGTTACTACAAGTGTTTTTTTATTATATTATTCGGAGTCAAGTTGGTGTGGTATTGGTGTTAGTCATACTAAATAGTTATGCTTAATCCTGATAAATTATGTTAAGTGCATGGTTCAATTGTTAAATATTTTCTTTTTGGCTTAATAAAAAAGAACACTAGCTCTTTGCCGTTAGAAAAAGCAAGTAACATAGAAACTCATCTTTTCAGTAACAAAATGAGTCATTATGTGACATTACTTAGTGTCGGTACTTAGTTTTTTTGTTGAAGAAAGACTACTCTTTAGTTAATATAAATAATATTTTTATGATTAAAAAATGAAAAAAATGTTGAATAATATCTTTCCAGGTACATCGTCCGTACAAACCAAGTCTTGTTTACTGGGGTATGATTTGGTATTCCTAACAATTGAACCATGCACTTAACATAATTTATCAGGATTAAGCAGGACTATTTAGTATGACAAAACCAATGCACCACCAACTTGACTCCTAGTAACACATGAAAAATACTATAATAAAAGAACACTAGCTCTTTACCGTTAGAAAAAGCAAGTAACAGAGAAACTCATCTTTTCAGTAAGAAAATGAGTCATTATGTGACATTACTTAGTATAGGTACTTAGTTTTTTTTTGAAGAAAGAATACTCTTTAGTTAATATAAATAATATTTTTATGATTAAAAAATGAAAAAAACTTTGAAATAATATGTTTCCATGTACATCGTGCGTACAAACCAAGTCTTGTCTACTAGGGTATGATTTGGTAGTCCTAACAATTGAACCATGCACTTAACATAATTTATCAGGATTAAGCAGGACTATTTAGTATGACTAACACCAATGCACCACCAACTTGACTCCTAATAACACATAAAAAATAATATAATAAAAGAACACTAGATCCTTACCGTCAGAAAAAGCAAGTAACAGAGAAACTCATCTTTTCAGAAACAAAATGAGTCATTATGTGACATTACTTAGTGTTACGGATTCAGGATGACGGGAGGATCCGCACGGCGGCGCGGTTGTGGTGAGGGTGAGAAGTGATGCATCGATTCCGAAGTTAATTCGATTTTGCCTCTCAACATGTTGGGATTTGATTTCTGGTTCAGGTCCGTTTCGGCTCCGATTCCGATTTAGATTTGGTATTGGCTAAAGTTATAATATCGATTTTAAAAAAAGTTGGATATGGTTTAAATTTTGATTTTCAATTCAATAAATATTGTTGGATTTTGTAATGTTTGGATTGAGTTCTGATATTGATTCCGGCTTAGTTTGATTATTAATTAAGTTTTGATTTAATTTGCTTTCGATTCTGAATTTGGTTGTATTTGTTCGGAAGATTCAGTGTCGATTTTGACTCTATCTTTTAATTTCTTATGTTTTTTCTCTCTATAGGTTTGTAATTGTTGTTCTTGTAGTGACGGTGTTGGTGAACTCAATTTCAGATCTAAGCTTCTTTCCCTTGTTTTAATTTTTCTTTGTTATGGCATTTTTGTTATTTTTATATTATGGAAAAATGTTTATTGTATTCATAGTGTTGGATTTAAAACATGTTGTTACAATTTTTTTTATGTTTTGATTTTTTAGCACGTATGTTGCGTGGTGTTTCTTTGGAATGGTTACTACAAGTGTTTTTTTATTATATTATTAGGAGTCAAGTTGGTGTGGTATTGGTGTTAGTCATACTTAATAGTTATGCTTAATCCTGATAAATTATGTTAAGTGCATGGTTCAATTGTTAAATATTTTCTTTTTGGCTTAATAAAAAAGAACACTAGCTCTTTGCCGTCAGAAAAAGCAAGTAACAGAGAAACTCATCTTATCAGTAACAAAATGAGTTATAATGTGACATTACTTAGTGTAGATACTTAGTTTTTTTTTTTGAGAAAGACTACTCTTTAGTTAGTATAAATAATATTTTTATGATTAAAAAATGAAAAAAACGTTGAAATAATATCTTTCCAGGTACATCGTGCGTACAAACCAAGTCTTGTCTACTGGGGTATGATTTGGTATTCCTAACAATTGAACCATGCACTTAACATAATTTATCAGGATTAAGCAGGACTATTTAGTATGACTAACACCAATGCACCACCAACTTGACTCCTAGTAACACATAAAAAATAATATACTAAAAGAACACTAGCTCTTTACCGTCAGAAAAAGCAGGTAACAGAGAAACTCATCTTTTCAGTAACAAAATGAGTCATTATGTGACATTACTTAGTATAGGTACTTAGTTATTTTTTTGAAGAAAGAATACTCTTTAGTTAATATAAATAATACTTTTATGATTAAAAAATGAAAAAAACTTTGAAATAATATGTTTCCATGTACATCGTGCGTACAAACCAAGTCTTGTCTACTAGGGTATGATTTGGTAGTCCTAACAATTGAACCATGCACTTAACATAATTTATCAGGATTAAGCAGCACTATTTAGTATGACTAACACCAATGCACCACCAACTTGACTCCTAATAACACATAAAAAATAATATAATAAAAGAACACTAGATCTTTACCGTCAGAAAAAGCAAGTAACAGAGAAACTCATCTTTTCAGAAACAAAATGAGTCATTATGTGACATTACTTCGTGTTACGGATTCAGGATGACGGGAGGATGCGCACGGCGGCTCGGTTGTGGTGAGGGTGAGAAGTGACGCATCGACTCCGAAGTTAATTCGATTTTTCCTCTCAACATGTTTGGATTTGATTTCTGGTTCAGGTCCGTTTCGGCTCCGATTCCGATTTAGATTTGGTATTGGCTAAAGTTATAATTTCGATTTAAAAACAAGTTGGATATGGTTTAAATTTTGATTTTCAATTTAATAAATATAGTTGGATTTTGCTATGTTTGGATTGAGTTTTGATATTGATTCCGGCTTAGTTTGATTATTAATTCAGTTTTGATTTAATTAGCTTTCGATTCTGAATTTGGTTGTATTTGTTCGGAAGATTCCGTGTCGATTTTGAATCTATCTTTTAATTTCTTATGTTTTTTCTCTCTACAGGTTTGTAATTGTTGTTCTTGTAGTGACGGTGTTGGTGAACTCAATTTCAGATCTAATCTTCTTTCCCTTGTTTTAATTTTTCTTTGTTATGACATTGTTGTTATTTTTATATTATGGAAAAATGTTTATTGTATTCATAGTGTTGGATTTAAAACATGCTTTTACAATTTTTTTTATGTTTTGATTTTTTTGCACGTATGTTGCGTGGTGTTTCTTTGGAATGGTTACTACAAGTGTTTTTTTATTATATTATTTTTTTAAATATTATTAGGAGTCAAGTTGGTGTGATATTGGTGTTAGTCATACTAAATAGTTATGCTTAATCCTGCTAAACTATGTTAAGTGCATGGTTCAATTGTTAAATATTTTCTTTTTGGCTTAATAAAAAAGAACACTAGCTCTTTGTCGTCAGCAAAAGCAAGTAACAGAGAAACTCATCTTTTCAGTAACAAAATGAGTCATTATGTGACATTACGTAGTGTAGGTACTTAGTTTTTTTTTTGAAGAAAGACTACTCTTTAGTTAATATAAATAATATTTTTATGATTAAAAAATGAAAAAAATGTTGAAATAACATCTTTCCAGGTACATCGTGCGTACAAACCAAGTCTTGTCTACTGGAGTATGATTTGGTATTCCTAACAATTGAACCATGCACTTAACATAATTTATCAGGATTAAGCAAGACTATTTATTATGACTAACACCAATGCACCACCAACTTGACTCCTAGTAACACATAAAAAATAATATAATAAAAGAACACTAGCTCTTTACCGTCAGAAAAAGCAAGTAACAGAGAAACTCATCTTTTCAGTAACGAAATGAGTCATTATGTGACATTACTTAGTGTCGCATTACGCGAAAAACCGGCGGGAAAACAAGAACAACAGAGCCGCCACCGTGCGTTATTTATCCCAAAAGAGGGAAAGGAAACGCTCAGAGTAAACCTGGAAAAAGCATGACCTCGCGACCAAAGAGAATGGGATCGGGAGTCGGTTATGCGAAGGGAAGGTATTAGCACCCCTACGCATCCGTCGTACTCGACGGGATCCACGCACAATAGGGAGGAAAATGGTTGCTAAAACACTGCTCAAATAAACATCTATACAGGCTGAAAGAGACACAGGATTACAGACAAGACTGACTCGGCAGGACATCGCGTCCTGGGCCTACTTAGTCTATCAAGCATAGACATCAGAGTCAAAGTAGTTCGGACCGGGGAAATGACACATGCTCGCTAGGACGTCGCATCCTATGCATACGTATCTCCTTTGGACGAAGGAGAATCAGAGCATTCGTAGCTCGGCAAACACGCACACAAACGAACACAGGCAATGGCAAACATGGAGCCTGAATGCCAATCACTGGGCTTACATCAGCATCCGAACCAAAAACACGCACAAGGAGGCAAACGTGGAGCCTGAATGCCAATCACTGGGCTTACATCAGCATCCGAACCAAAACACACACTGGAACCCGAACGCCACTCGATGGACTTACATCAGCTTCCAAGCACACAACAAGACACAGGATGTGGAATGCCAATCGCTGGGCTTACATCCACCTCCTAACACCAACACAGGAAGAAGAAGGGTCTCGATTGCAACTAGGGAAAGAGAAAGGGGAGGTCTCAATCGCAACGAGGGCGAGAGAAAAGAATTAGTGTTAGTCGTCAGTCAAACTCGACAAGACATCGCATCTCGTGCCTACGTATCTCATCTGGACATGAGAATCAGAGTTGTCGTAGTTCGGCTAAACTATTCCTGTTGGTTTGTGTTTTTTAAGTGGACGACGTCACTACGCAATCTACCTGATGCTCGACCTTTGGAGACTTACTCACCTGTAGTAGAAGGAGTTGACGTATCCTTAAGAGGGGATAATGTTTGTTTGTGTTTTAGGAAAGCTCAAGCAAGAAAGGAAGTCCTATATGAAGGAACCGTGCTACCTTAATTGACATGCAAACGAGACAACGCGGAGTCTAGCAAACCTAGGGGATACAATCACACCACACAAACATATACAGCATGAAATAAACACACCAACAAGGGGCTCAAACATCAGGTCTAGGCTTTAGTCGAGGGGTCATATCAACCTCAACAAACAAGCCTCTGTATCGGGGTCAGGTTAGCTCTTAACCTTGCCATTGAGGGGCTAAGGTGAAGCTGATGAAGGGTGAGTGAAGATAAGACTTCACAGATCTTATCCCTGGTCAGGGAGAGCTTCAAACAAAGGAGCGTGGGTTCAGAAAGATGGAACCCTTCTACGCTCAAGACTCTGACACAACTGTACATTGTACAAGATCTTGGGCTTGTGTCCCAATGCATCAACACACAGCCGTGCGAGCAGAGGGACGACTCAACAGAATAGTGGGGGATAGATTGCATATCCCTTTGATCCACCAATTGCCTCATAGAGGTCTTTACCTGCTTGGGCACAAATGTAAACAACCACAAACATCGCCTCTTAAGGAGGACTTCAGACAGTTGCCTGGCCAAGTAACAGGCCAGGTCTTCCAGACTACATGGAGAGTAGAAGTCCTACCTCAATTGGTTAAAAAACCAAGCAGCAGCAAGCAAGTTCTTAAAGAACTGTAAGTGACTAAATGTACCTGAAATCAATCAAGTATCATCAGTACTCAGACAAACCAACAATAAACAGCAAAAGTCAATCTATACATACAACACAAGTTAATGCACACAAGTGCAAGCTATAAGCCCAAGCTCAAGCTTTAATCCCTACAACATAAAGACATGTTAGTGGACAACATCAAACAAATTCAATTTTCAATTTCCATTTCTCTCCTTAAGCCTTTTGCACTTTTAACCTGAAAATCCAAACCAAATGTGAGAAACTAGACCACTAGGCCAAGCCTAGGGTCCAAAAGGGATAAAAATTTCTAAACAGCAAGTAATATTCAACCAAAACCACATTAAAACAATTCAAAAGCAAACGCGATTGATCCCATGCTCATATCATTCACCATATTCATTTTATGCACCACTTAACATCAATCATGTAATTTACAACTTCAATTGACCAAACAGAACTATCTCACTCAAAAGCATACCAAAACCATTCAATTAATTCCACAAAAATTCACACCTGAACAGGACACATTCAATGTATGGCATGTCAATTTTCAGCTCAATTGGACAAAAGAAAGTAGGTCAATGAAAATCAAGAAATCCAGACACAATTATACAAGCCAATTCAAGGCCTCCACATAAGCATCATCTTCAATAATTCATAAAACAGTTATATCACATGGGAAATTAATGGGACCAAAGCCAAATGGAAGCTACACATGTTAGGAACCACTCCACCAAATTTCATTATCATAGGATTAGGTATGAGGATTTAGCAACATATGTAAAATTGTCACACAAACAAAGCCCTAAAATTGCTAAACAGAAATCAAAAATCCTAATCAAATAGAAAATGGATCAATTAAATCCACAAAAATTCATGTTGAAAGTTAACATATACATTGTATCTCATGCAAAACATCAGGGCCATAGGCCTAGGGGAAGCATGGAAAAATAATTCATGAACTCAGTGTAGCATAGTGTGACACATATTGTCACACTCAAATTGAATAAATCATATCTACCAATCCAGAGGTCCAAAAATCACAAATGATACATGAAAATCTCCAGGAATGTGTCAAGAATCACCATATGAAATTTCATTAATTTTGGATAATGTATGAGTATTTGGTGATTAAAATGGCAAAACATACAATTATGTCACACATGTCAAAGATCAATATACCATTCCAAAATTTTACCAGGCACAACTTACACTACTATGCCTAAAAAAAGTAGATAAAATTTGGAAACTAACAAAAAAAATCCCACCTAATTTGGACTAATATTGAATTTTTTATGAATTTTTTAAGATTTGTTAATTTCATTGAATATTTATTTAAGGGAATACGAATTAACTTGTTAATGGTACAGTGGATTAATTATGGAATTGTTATTCAGCAGTGGTACTTCCGTGAATATACTAGCCTTGCCAAAAACGCACAGTATCATTTATTTGCTGGCGGCTTCCTATTGGCTAGGCTCGGCGGGAAACGGATTTTCGAAATGGAGCCCAGCCAGCACGGATCAAAAGCGAAAAAAACCAGAAACTCAAGCTGTTCTTCGCGCTTCAACACGTTCATCATCTTCATCAATTGCAGATGCGGTTACGAGCAAATCTCAATGAAAATACGCAAACAATACACCGTTCTCTCCGTCTCTTAGCGTAGGTTACAGTTATGGCAACGAAAACGTCTATAAGTTAGCATGCAAAAAGATCTAATCGAAAGAAGTTTCACACGCAGATATTCGGATCAACATATCTAGCTCAATACTTAACGGAATCGCGCGATTCAAACGGCAGAATGATCTATGTTCAACGATCTATCTAAGCCATGCATTGATTTCACGAATTAAAGATTTCGAAAAATCACCTTCTTGAAGTGCAGCCGTGAAATCCTCGTGTTTTTGGATCCGATTCTTGCAAACAGATGAAGGATGATGATTATGAAGGTGATTGGTGAAGAATTCTTAGCTCAAAGATGCACGAAGAAGTGTAAATTCGCAGCTGCCATGGAAGTGTGGTACTTTCAACAGTGGAGTTTTTGATCGGTTCTTCCTTCAATTCTTGAAAACAGAACTCGAATATTACCTGCACACGAAGAATCAATGGAAAAAAGGCAAGAGCAATGAAGAAATTCTTGAAAAAATTGATGAAAAGTGTTATGTGAAAAATGGAGAAAGTGAGAGAATTTGAGAGTTTTTTGGATGAATCTGAAAAAAATGATTATTGGTTAATGATTACAGTTACAATTATCTATTTATACCTCTCCCTAATCCAAAATTAATTAAGATTAAGCAAAATTGGAGAATTAGTGTTAAGTGCAAATTTCACCACTTTGGCCAAAATGCCCTCTCTTAATGCAGCTCATTTTCTGTCCAAATTTTGTTCAAACAAGTCACAAATGATATTTAGAAATTGTTGCAAAAAGTCCCATGCCAAAATTCCAAATATTTCTCAAATTGGACCATTTTGCCCTTGGACTTTTAATTAGTGCACTTGAAAATTGGCCTTTTTGTGTGAAGGATTTTGGCAAAATGTGATGATGGATTATGAAAGTACACATTAAATGTGATTTGCTCAAAGAAAAACCATCCAATCTGGCCACTCCATGTGAGAGTTATGGCACTTTGAATTCGGGCATTTTTGGAAAATGAATGGACCATATCTTGCTAACCACACATGGGAATTTCAAGTTCTTGGACTTTTTGGAATGGTGAGATCAAGATCTTCAACTTTCATGTTGGACAAAATTCCATTTGAAGCTTGTATGATGAAGTAATTTTGAGGAGAAAAAGTTTCCATTTTGGGCAGCTGAAATTACAGGTCACCTGCCATTTTAGGAAACTTCTGATCTGACCTCCAAATCTTCAACCTTGGTCTTTGATATGTCAAATGAGACTTGTATGGACATGAATGAGGCCCTTCAAACCATCTCACACCTTCCAATCCATAAAATCAGGCACAGTTGACCACAGTTGACTTTCTATGGTTCCAGCTGAACTTTAGCTTGACTGATGACTTCTGAGCATCCAATCTTTGGCCAAATCACCTCACAATGATCCTTAGACCATATGAATTTGATAAATCAACCATAGGGCTTTGTCTCAATGAAAATAGCACATGCTTGCTTGTTGACTGATTCTCCTGAATGTTTGACCTAATTCTTCTGAATGGCTTGCACTTGGGCAAATGGCTATGCAATGCTATGCAATGGCCTATGTTATGTTATGACCTATTATGAAAATGAATGTACAAAATGATGGGTGCAAATTTGAGGTGCTACATTTAGTATAGGTACTTAGTTTTTTTTTGAAGAAAGCATACTCTTTAGTTAATATAAATAATTTTTTTATGATTAAAAAATGAAAAAAACTTTCAAATAATATGTTTCCATGTACATCGTGCGTACAAACCAAGTCTTGTCTACTAGGGTATGATTTGGTAGTCCTAACAATTGAACCATGCACTTAACATAATTTATCAGGATTAAGCAGGACTATTTAGTATGACTAACACCAATGCACCACCAACTTGACTCCTAATAACACATAAAAAATAATATAATAAAAGAACACTAGATCTTTACCGTCAGAAAAAGCAAGTAACAGAGAAACTCATCTTTTCAGAAACAAAATGAGTCATTATGTGACATTACTTAGTGTTACGGATTCAGGATGACGGGAGGATGCGCACGGCGGCGCGGTTGTGGTGAGGGTGAGAAGTGACGCATCGACTCCGAAGTTAATTCGATTTTGCCTGTCAACATGTTTGGATTTGATTTCTGCTTCAGGTCCGTTTCGGCTCCGATTCCGATTTAGATTTGGTATTGGCTAAAGTTATAATTTCGATTTAAAAAAAAGTTGGATATGGTTTAAATTTTGATTTTCAATTCAATAAATATTGTTGGATTTTGCTATGTTTGGATTGAGTTCTGATATTGATTCCGACTTAGTTTGATTATTAATTCAGTTTTGATTTTATTTGCTTTCGATTCTGAATTTGGTTGTATTTGTTCGGAAGATTCAGTGTCGATTTTGAATCTATCTTTTAATTTCTTGTGTTTTTTCTCTCTACTGGTTTGTAATTGTTGTTCTTGTAGTGACGGTGTTGGTGAACTCAATTTCAGATCTAAACTTCTTTCCCTTGTTTTAATTTTTCTTTGTTATGGCATTGTTGTTATTTTTATATTATGGAAAAATGTTTATTGTATTCATAGTGTTGGATTTAAAACATGCTGTTACAATTTTTTTTATGTTTTGATTTTTTTGAATGTATGTTGCGTGGTGTTTCTTTGGAATGGTTACTACAAGTGTTTTTTTATTATATTATTAGGAGTCAAGTTGGTGTGGTATTGGTGTTAGTCATACTAAATAGTTATGCTTAATCCTGATAAATTATGTTAAGTGCATGGTTCAATTGTTAAATATTTTCTTTTTGGCTTAATAAAAAAGAACACTAGCTCTTTGCCGTCAGAAAAAGCAAGTTACAGAGAAACTCATCTTTTCAGTAACAAAATGAGTCATTATGTGACATTACTTAGTGTAGGTACTTAGTTTTTTTTTTGTGAAGAAAGACTACTCTTTAGTTAATATAAATAATATTTTTATGATTAAAAAATGAAAAAAACGTTGAAATAATATCTTTCCTGGTACATCGTGCGTACAAACCAAGTCTTCTCTACTGAGGTATGATTTGGTATTCCTAACAATTGAACCATGCACTTAACATAATTTATCAGGATTAAGCAGGACTATTAAGTATGACTAACACCAATGCACCACCAACTTGACTCCTAATAACACATAAAAAATAATATAATAAAAGAACACTAGATCTTTACCGTCAGAAAAAGCAAGTAACAGAGAAACTCATCTTTTCAGAAACAAAATGAGTCATTATGTGACGTTACTTAGTGTTACGGATTCAGGATGACAGGAGGATGCACACGGCGGCGCGGTTGTGGTGAGGGTGAGAAGTGATGCATCGATTCCGAAGTTAATTCGATTTTGCCTCTCAACATGTTTGGATTTGATTTCTGCTTCAGGTCCGTTTCGGCTCCGATTCCGATTTAGATTTGGTATTGCCTAAAGTTATAATTTCGATTTAAAAAAAAGTTGGATATGGTTTAAATTTTGATTTTCAATTCAATAAATATAGTTGGATTTTGCTATGTTTGGATTGAGTTCTGATATTGATTCCGACTTAGTTTGATTATTAATTCAGTTTTGATTTAATTTGCTTTCGATTCTGAATTTGGTTGTATTTGTTCGGAAGATTCAGTGTCGATTTTGAATCTATCTTTTAATTTCTTATGTTTTTTCTCTCTACTGGTTTGTAATTGTTGTTCTTGTAGTGACGGTGTTGGTGAACTCAATTTCAGATCTAAACTTCTTTCCCTTGTTTTAATTTTTCTTTGTTATGGCATTGTTGTTATTTTTATATTATGGAAAAATGTTTATTGTATTCATAGTGTTGGATTTAAAACATGCTGTTACAATTTTTTTTATGTTTTGATTTTTTTGAATGTATGTTGCGTGGTGTTTCTTTGGAATGGTTACTACAAGTGTTTTTTTATTATATTATTAGGAGTCAAGTTGGTGTGGTATTGGTGTTAGTCATACTAAATAGTTATGCTTAATCCTGATAAATTATGTTAAGTGCATGGTTCAATTGTTAAATATTTTCTTTTTGGCTTAATAAAAAAGAACACTAGCTCTTTGCCGTCAGAAAAAGCAAGTTACAGAGAAACTCATCTTTTCAGTAACAAAATGAGTCATTATGTGACATTACTTAGTATAGGTACTTGGTTTTTTTTTTGTGAAGAAAGACTACTCTTTAGTTAATATAAATAATTTTTTTATGATTAAAAAATGAAAAAAACTTTGAAATAATATCTTTCCTGGTACATCGTGCGTACAAACCAAGTCTTGTCTACTAGGGTATGATTTGGTATTCCTAACAATTGAACCATGCACTTAACATAATTTATCAGGATTAAGCAGGACTATTAAGTATGACTAACACCAATGCACCACCAACTTGACTCCTAATAACACATAAAAAATAATATAATAAAAGAACACTAGATCTTTACCGTCAGAAAAAGCAAGTAACAGAGAAACTCATCTTTTCAGAAAACAAAATGAGTCATTATGTGACATTACTTAGTGTTACGGATTCAGGATGACAGGAGGATGCGCACGGCGGCGCGGTTGTGGTGAGGGTGAGAAGTGACGCATCGACTCCGAAGTTAATTCAATTTTGCCTCTCAACATGTTTGGATTTGATTTCTGCTTCAGGTCCGTTTCGGCTCCGATTCCGATTTAGATTTGGTATTGGCTAAAGTTATAATTTCGATTTAAAAAAAAGTTGGGTATGGTTTAAATTTTGATTTTCAATTCAATAAATATAGTTGGATTTTGCTATGTTTGGATTGAGTTCTGATATTGATTCCGACTTAGTTTGATTATTAATTCAGTTTTGATTTAATTTGCTTTCGATTCTGAATTTGGTTGTATTTGTTCGGAAGATTCAGTGTCGATTTTGAATCTATCTTTTAATTTCTTATGTTTTTTCTCTCTACTGGTTTGTAATTGTTGTTCTTGTAGTGACGGTGTTGGTGAACTCAATTTCAGATCTAAACTTCTTTCCCTTGTTTTAATTTTTCTTTGTTATGGCATTGTTGTTATTTTTATATTATGGAAAAATGTTTATTGTATTCATAGTGTTGGATTTAAAACATGCTGTTACAATTTTTTTTATGTTTTGATTTTTTTGAACGTATGTTGCGTGGTGTTTCTTTGGAATGGTTACTACAAGTGTTTTTTTATTATATTATTAGGAGTCAAGTTGGTGTGGTATTGGTGTTAGTCATACTAAATAGTTATGCTTAATCCTGATAAATTATGTTAAGTGCATGGTTCAATTGTTAAATATTTTCTTTTTGGCTTAATAAAAAAGAACACTAGCTCTTTGCCGTCAGAAAAAGCAAGTTACAGAGAAACTCATCTTTTCAGTAACAAAATGAGTCATTATGTGACATTACTTAGTGTAGGTACTTAGTTTTTTTTTTGTGAAGAAAGACTACTCTTTAGTTAATATAAATAATATTTTTATGATTAAAAAATGAAAAAAACGTTGAAATAATATCTTTCCTGGTACATCGTGCGTACAAACCAAGTCTTCTCTACTGGGGTATGATTTGGTATTCCTAACAATTGAACCATGCACTTAACATAATTTATCAGGATTAAGCAGGACTATTAAGTATGACTAACACCAATGCACCACTAACTTGACTCCTAGTAACACATAAAAAATAATATAATAAAAGAACACTAGATCTTTACCGTCAGAAAAAGCAAGTAACAGAGAAACTCATCTTTTCAGAAACAAAATGAGTCATTATGTGACATTACTTAGTATAGGTACTTAGTTTTTTTTTGAAGAAAGCATACTCTTTAGTTAATATAAATAATTTTTTTATGATTAAAAAATGAAAAAAACTTTGAAATAATATGTTTCCATGTACATCGTGCGTACAAACCAAGTCTTGTCTACTAGGGTATGATTTGGTAGTCCTAACAATTGAACCATGCACTTAACATAATTTATCAGGATTAAGCAGGACTATTTAGTATGACTAACACCAATGCACCACCAACTTGACTCCTAATAACACATAAAAAATAATATAATAAAAGAACACTAGATCTTTATCGTCAGAAAAAGCAAGTAACAGAGAAACTCATCTTTTCAAAAAACAAAATGAGTCATTATGTGACATTACTTAGTGTTACGGATTCAGGATGACGGGAGGATGCGCACGGCGGCGCGGTTGTGGTGAGGGTGAGAAGTGACGCATCGACTCCGAAGTTAATTCAATTTTGCCTCTCAACATGTTTGGATTTGATTTCTGCTTCAGGTCCGTTTCGGCTCCGATTCCGATTTAGATTTGGTATTGGCTAAAGTTATAATTTCGATTTAAAAAAAAGTTGGGTATGGTTTAAATTTTGATTTTCAATTCAATAAATATAGTTGGATTTTGCTATGTTTGGATTGAGTTCTGATATTGATTCCGACTTAGTTTGATTATTAATTCAGTTTTGATTTAATTTGCTTTCGATTCTGAATTTGGTTGTATTTGTTCGGAAGATTCAGTGTCGATTTTGAATCTATCTTTTAATTTCTTATGTTTTTTCTCTCTACTGGTTTGTAATTGTTGTTCTTGTAGTGACGGTGTTGGTGAACTCAATTTCAGATCTAAACTTCTTTCCCTTGTTTTAATTTTTCTTTGTTATGGCATTGTTGTTATTTTTATATTATGGAAAAATGTTTATTGTATTCATAGTGTTGGATTTAAAACATGTTGTTACAATTTTTTTTATGTTTTGATTTTTTTGAACGTATGTTGCGTGGTGTTTCTTTGGAATGGTTACTACAAGTGTTTTTTTATTATATTATTAGGAGTCAAGTTGGTGTGGTATTGGTGTTAGTCATACTAAATAGTTATGCTTAATCCTGATAAATTATGTTAAGTGCATGGTTCAATTGTTAAATATTTTCTTTTTGGCTTAATAAAAAAGAACACTAGCTCTTTGCCGTAAGAAAAAGCAAGTTACAGAGAAACTCATCTTTTCAGTAACAAAATGAGTCATTATGTGACATTACTTAGTGTAGGTACTTAGTTTTTTTTTTGTGAAGAAAGACTACTCTTTAGTTAATATAAATAATATTTTTATGATTAAAAAATGAAAAAAACGTTGAAATAATATCTTTCCTGGTACATCGTGCGTACAAACCAAGTCTTCTCTACTGGGGTATGATTTGGTATTCCTAACAATTGAACCATGCACTTAACATAATTTATCAGGATTAAGCAGGACTATTAAGTATGACTAACACCAATGCACCACCAACTTGACTCCTAGTAACACATAAAAAATAATATAATAAAAGAACACTAGATCTTTACCGTCAGAAAAAGCAAGTAACAGAGAAACTCATCTTTTCAGAAACAAAATGAGTCATTATGTGACATTACTTAGTATAGGTACTTAGTTTTTTTTTGAAGAAAGCATACTCTTTAGTTAATATAAATAATTTTTTTATGATTAAAAAATGAAAAAAACTTGGAAATAAAATGTTTCCATGTACATCGTGCGTACAAACCAAGTCTTGTCTACTAGGGTATGATTTGGTAGTCCTAACAATTGAACCATGCACTTAACATAATTTATTAGGATTAAGCAGGACTATTTAGTATGACTAACACCAATGCACCACCAACTTGACTCCTAATAACACATAAAAAATAATATAATAAAAGAACACTAGATCTTTACCGTCAGAAAAAGCAAGTAACAGAGAAACTCATCTTTTCAGAAACAAAATGAGTCATTATGTGACATTACTTAGTGTTACGGATTCAGGATGACGGGAGGATGCGTACGGCGGCGCGGTTGTGGTGAGGGTGAGAAGTGACGCATCGACTCCGAAGTTAATTCGATTTTTCCTCTCAACATGTTTGGATTTGATTTCTGCTTCAGGTCCGTTTCGGCTCCGATTCCGATTTAGATTTGGTATTGGCTAAAGTTATAATTTCGATTTAAAAAAAAGTTGGGTATGGTTTAAATTTTGATTTTCAATTCAATAAATATAGTTGGATTTTGCTATGTTTGGATTGAGTTCTTATATTGATTCCGACTTAGTTTGGTTATTAATTCAGTTTTGATTTAATTTGCTTTCGATTCTGAATTTGGTTGTATTTGTTCGGAAGATTCAGTGTCGATTTTGAATCTATCTTTTAATTTCTTATGTTTTTTCTCTCTACTGGTTTGTAATTGTTGTTCTTGTAGTGACGGTGTTGGTGAACTCAATTTCAGATCTAAACTTCTTTCCCTTGTTTTAATTTTTCTTTGTTATGGCATTGTTGTTATTTTTATATTAATGAAAAAATGTTTATTGTATTCATAGTGTTGGATTTAAAACATGTTGTTACAATTTTTTTTACGTTTTGATTTTTTTGAACGTATGTTGTGTGGTGTTTCTTTGGAATGGTTACTACAAGTGTTTTTTTATTATATTATTAGGAGTCAAGTTGGTGTGGTATTGGTGTTAGTCATACTAAATAGTTATGCTTAATCCTGATAAATTATGTTAAGTGCATGGTTCAATTGTTAAATATTTTCTTTTTGGCTTAATAAAAAAGAACACTAGCTCTTTGCCGTAAGAAAAAGCAAGTTACAGAGAAACTCATCTTTTCAGTAACAAAATGAGTCATTATGTGACATTACTTAGTGTAGGTACTTAGTTTTTTTTTTGTGAAGAAAGACTACTCTTTAGTTAATATAAATAATATTTTTATGATTAAAAAATGAAAAAAACGTTGAAATAATATCTTTCCTGGTACATCGTGCGTACAAACCAAGTCTTCTCTACTGGGGTATGATTTGGTATTCCTAACAATTGAACCATGCACTTAACATAATTTATCAGGATTAAGCAGGACTATTAAGTATGACTAACACCAATGCACCACCAACTTGACTCCTAGTAACACATAAAAAATAATATAATAAAAGAACACTAGATCTTTACCGTCAGAAAAAGCAAGTAACAGAGAAACTCATCTTTTCAGAAACAAAATGAGTCATTATGTGACATTACTTAGTATAGGTACTTAGTTTTTTTTTGAAGAAAGCATACTCTTTAGTTAATATAAATAATTTTTTTATGATTAAAAAATGAAAAAATCTTGGAAATAATATGTTTCCATGTACATCGTGCGTACAAACCAAGTCTTGTCTACTAGGGTATGATTTGGTAGTCCTAACAATTGAACCATGCACTTAACATAATTTATTAGGATTAAGCAGGACTATTTAGTATGACTAACACCAATGCACCACCAACTTGACTCCTAATAACACATAAAAAATAATATAATAAAAGAACACTAGATCTTTACCGTCAGAAAAAGCAAGTAACAGAGAAACTCATCTTTTCAGAAACAAAATGAGTCATTATGTGACATTACTTAGTGTTACGGATTCAGGATGACGGGAGGATGCGTACGGCGGCGCGGTTGTGGTGAGGGTGAGAAGTGACGCATCGACTCCGAAGTTAATTCGATTTTTCCTCTCAACATGTTTGGATTTGATTTCTGCTTCAGGTCCGTTTCGGCTCCGATTCCGATTTAGATTTGGTATTGGCTAAAGTTATAATTTCGATTTAAAAAAAAGTTGGGTATGGTTTAAATTTTGATTTTCAATTCAATAAATATAGTTGGATTTTGCTATGTTTGGATTGAGTTCTGATATTGATTCCGACTTAGTTTGATTATTAATTCAGTTTTGATTTAATTTGCTTTCGATTCTGAATTTGGTTGTATTTGTTCGGAAGATTCAGTGTCGATTTTGAATCTATCTTTTAATTTCTTATGTTTTTTCTCTCTACTGGTTTGTAATTGTTGTTCTTGTAGTGACGGTGTTGGTGAACTCAATTTCAGATCTAAACTTCTTTCCCTTGTTTTAATTTTTCTTTGTTATGGCATTGTTGTTATTTTTATATTAATGAAAAAATGATTATTGTATTCATAGTGTTGGATTTAAAACATGTTGTTACAATTTTTTTTACGTTTTGATTTTTTTGAACGTATGTTGCGTGGTGTTTCTTTGGAATGGTTACTACAAGTGTTTTTTTATTATATTATTAGGAGTCAAGTTGGTGTGGTATTGGTGTTAGTCATACTAAATAGTTATGCTTAATCCTGATAAATTATGTTAAGTGCATGGTTCAATTGTTAAATATTTTCTTTTTGGCTTAATAAAAAAGAACACTAGCTCTTTGCCGTAAGAAAAAGCAAGTTACAGAGAAACTCATCTTTTCAGTAACAAAATGAGTCATTATGTGACATTACTTAGTGTAGGTACTTAGTTTTTTTTTTGTGAAGAAAGACTACTCTTTAGTTAATATAAATAATATTTTTATGATTAAAAAATGAAAAAAACGTTGAAATAATATCTTTCCTGGTACATCGTGCGTACAAACCAAGTCTTCTCTACTGGGGTATGATTTGGTATTCCTAACAATTGAACCATGCACTTAACATAATTTATCAGGATTAAGCAGGACTATTAAGTATGACTAACACCAATGCACCACCAACTTGACTCCTAGTAACACATAAAAAATAATATAATAAAAGAACACTAGATCTTTACCGTCAGAAAAAGCAAGTAACAGAGAAACTCATCTTTTCAGAACCAAATGAGTCATTATGTGACATTACTTAGTATAGGTACTTAGTTTTTTTTTGAAGAAAGCATACTCTTTAGTTAATATAAATAATTTTTTTATGATTAAAAAATGAAAAAAACTTGGAAATAATATGTTTCCATGTACATCGTGCGTACAAACCAAGTCTTGTCTACTAGGGTATGATTTGGTAGTCCTAACAATTGAACCATGCACTTAACATAATTTATTAGGATTAAGCAGGACTATTTAGTATGACTAACACCAATGCACCACCAACTTGACTCCTAATAACACATAAAAAATAATATAATAAAAGAACACTAGATCTTTACCGTCAGAAAAAGCAAGTAACAGAGAAACTCATCTTTTCAGAAACAAAATGAGTCATTATGTGACATTACTTAGTGTTACGGATTCAGGATGACGGGAGGATGCGTACGGCGGCGCGGTTGTAGTGAGGGTGAGAAGTGACGCATCGACTCCGAAGTTAATTTGATTTTTCCTCTCAACATGTTTGGATTTGATTTCTGCTTCAGGTCCGTTTCGGCTCCGATTCCGATTTAGATTTGGTATTGGCTAAAGTTATAATTTCGATTTAAAAAAAAGTTGGATATGGTTTAAATTTTGATTTTCAATTCAATAAATATAGTTGGATTTTGCTATGTTTGGATTGAGTTCTGATATTGATTACGACTTAGTTTGATTATTAATTCAGTTTTGATTTAATTTGCTTTCGATTCTGAATTTGGTTGTATTTGATCGGAAGATTCAGTGTCGATTTTGAATCTATCTTTTAATTTCTTATGTTTTTTCTCTCTACTGGTTTGTAATTGTTGTTCTTGTAGTGACGGTGTTGGTGAACTCAATTTCAGATCTAAACTTCTTTCCCTTGTTTTAATTTTTCTTTGTTATGGCATTGTTGTTATTTTTATATTATGGAAAAATGTTTATTGTATTCATAGTGTTGGATTTAAAACATGCTGTTACAATTTTTTTTATGTTTTGATTTTTTTGAACGTATGTTGCGTGGTGTTTCTTTGGAATGGTTACTACAAGTGTTTTTTTATTATATTATTAGGAGTCAAGTTGGTGTGGTATTGGTGTTAGTCATACTAAATAGTTATGCTTAATCCTGATAAATTATGTTAAGTGCATGGTTCAATTGTTAAATATTTTCTTTTTGGCTTAATAAAAAAGAACACTAGCTCTTTGCCGTCAGAAAAAGCAAGTAACAGAGAAACTCATCTTTTCAGTAACAAAATGAGTCATTATGTGACATTACTTAGTGTAGGTACTTAGTTTTTTTTGAAGAAAGACTACTCCTTAGTTAATATAAATAATATTTTTATGATTAAAAAATGAAAAAAACATTGAAATAATATCTTTCCAGGTACATCGTGCGTACAAACCAAGTCTTGTCTACTAGGGTATGATTTGGTAGTCCTAACAATTGAACCATGCACTTAACATAATTTATCAGGATTAAGCAGGACTATTTAGTATGACTAACACCAATGCACCACCAACTTGACTCCTAGTAACACATAAAAAATAATATAATAAAAGAACACTAGATCTTTACCGTCAGAAAAAGTAAGTAACAGAGAAACTCATTTTTTCAGAAACAAAATGAGTCATTATGTGACATTACTTAGTGTTACGGATTCAGGATGACGGGAGGATGCGCACGGCGGCGCGGTTGTGGTGAGGGTGAGAAGTGACGCATCGACTCCGAAGTTATTTCGATTTTGCCTCTCAACATGTTTAGATTTGATTTCTGGTTCAGGTCCGTTTCGGCTCTGATTCCGATTTAGATTTGGTATTGGCTAAAGTTATACATTCGATTTAAAAACAAGTTGGATAAGGTTTAAATTTTGATTTTCAATTCAATAAATATAGTTGGATTTTGCTATGTTTGGATTGAGTTCTGATATTGATTCCGGCTTAGTTTGATTATTAATTCAGTTTTGATTTAATTTGCTTTCTATTCTGAATTTGGTTGTATTTGTTCGGAAGATTCAGTGTCGATTTTGAATCTATCTTTTAATTTCTTATGTTTTTTCTCTCTACAGGTTTGTAATTGTTGTTCTTGTAGTGACGGTGTTGGTGAACTCAATTTCAGATCTAAACTTCTTTCCCTTGTTTTAATTTTTCTTTGTTATGGCATTGTTGTTATTTTTATATTATGGAAAAATGTTTATTGTATTCATAGTGTTTGATTTAAAACATGCAGTTACAATTTTTTTTATGTTTTGATTTTTTTGCACGTATGTTGCGTGGTGTTTCTTTAGAATGGTTACTACAAGTGTTTTTTTATTATATTATTTTTTAAAATATTATTAGGAGTCAAGTTGGTGTGGTATTGGTGTTAGTCATACTAAATAGTTATCCTTAATCCTGATAAATTATGTTAAGTGCATGGTTCAATTGTTAAATATTTTCTTTTTGGCTTAATAAAAAAGAACACTAGCTCTTTGCCGTCAGAAAAAGCAAGTAACAGAGAAACTCATCTTTTCAGTAACAAAATGAGTCATTATGTGACATTACTTAGTGTAGGTACATAGTTTTTTTTATGAAGAAAGACTACTCTTTAGTTAATATAAATAATATATTTATGATTAAAAAATGAAAAAAACGTTGAAATAGTATCTTTCCAGGTACATCGTGCGTACAAACCAAGTCTTGTCTACTGGGGTATGATTTGTTATTCCTAACAATTGAACCATGCACTTAACATAATTTATCAGGATTAAGCAGGACTATTTAGTATGACTAACACCAATGCACCACCAACTTGACTCCTAGTAACACATAAAAAATAATATAATAAAAGAACACTAGCTCTTTACCGTCAGAAAAAGCAAGTAACAGTGAAACTCATCTTTTCAGTAACTAAATGAGTCATTATGTGACATTACTTAGTGTAGGTACTTAGTTTTTTTTGAAGAAAGACTACTCCTTAGTTAATATAAATAATATTTTTATGATTAAAAAATGAAAAAAACATTGAAATAATATCTTTCCAGGTATATCGTGCGTACAAACCAAGTCTTGTCTACTAGGGTATGATTTGGTAGTCCTAACAATTGAACCATGCACTTAACATAATTTATCAGGATTAAGCAGGACTATTTAGTATGACTAACACCAATGCACCACCAACTTGACTCCTAATAACACATAAAAAATAATATAATAAAAGAACACTAGATCTTTACCGTCAGAAAAAGCAAGTAACAGAGAAACTCATCTTTTCAGAAACAAAATGAGTCATTATGTGACATTACTTAGTGTTACGGATTCAGGATGACGGGAGGATGCGTACGGCGGCGCGGTTGTGGTGAGGGTGAGAAGTGACGCATCGACTCCGAAGTTAATTCGATTTTTCCTCTCAACATGTTTGGATTTGATTTCTGCTTCAGGTCCGTTTCGGCTCCGATTCCGATTTAGATTTGGTATTGGCTAAAGTTATAATTTCGATTTAAAAAAAAGTTGGGTATGGTTTAAATTTTGATTTTCAATTCAATAAATATAGTTGGATTTTGCTATGTTTGGATTGAGTTCTGATATTGATTCCGACTTAGTTTGATTATTAATTCAGTTTTGATTTAATTTGCTTTCGATTCTGAATTTGGTTGTATTTGTTCGGAAGATTCAGTGTCGATTTTGAATCTATCTTTTAATTTCTTATGTTTTTTCTCTCTACTGGTTTGTAATTGTTGTTCTTGTAGTGACGGTGTTGGTGAACTCAATTTCAGATCTAAACTTCTTTCCCTTGTTTTAATTTTTCTTTGTTAT
Source organism: Lathyrus oleraceus (assembly GCF_024323335.1). Lineage (NCBI taxonomy): Eukaryota > Viridiplantae > Streptophyta > Magnoliopsida > Fabales > Fabaceae > Lathyrus > Lathyrus oleraceus. Next base: position 395,501,496 of record NC_066585.1, read on the forward strand.
GGCATTGTTGTTATTTTTATATTAATGAAAAAATGATTATTGTATTCATAGTGTTGGATTTAAAACATGTTGTTACAATTTTTTTACGTTTTGATTTTTTTGAACGTATGTTGCGTGGTGTTTCTTTGGAATGGTTACTACAAGTGTTTTTTTATTATATTATTAGGAGTCAAGTTGGTGTGGTATTGGTGTTAGTCATACTAAATAGTTATGCTTAATCCTGATAAATTATGTTAAGTGCATGGTTCAATTGTTAAATATTTTCTTTTTGGCTTAATAAAAAAGAACACTAGCTCTTTGCCGTAAGAAAAAGCAAGTTACAGAGAAACTCATCTTTTCAGTAACAAAATGAGTCATTATGTGACATTACTTAGTGTAGGTACTTAGTTTTTTTTTTGTGAAGAAAGACTACTCTTTAGTTAATATAAATAATATTTTTATGATTAAAAAATGAAAAAAACGTTGAAATAATATCTTTCCTGGTACATCGTGCGTACAAACCAAGTCTTCTCTACTGGGGTATGATTTGGTATTCCTAACAATTGAACCATGCACTTAACATAATTTATCAGGATTAAGCAGGACTATTAAGTATGACTAACACCAATGCACCACCAACTTGACTCCTAGTAACACATAAAAAATAATATAATAAAAGAACACTAGATCTTTACCGTCAGAAAAAGCAAGTAACAGAGAAACTCATCTTTTCAGAACCAAATGAGTCATCATGTGACATTACTTAGTATAGGTACTTAGTTTTTTTTTGAAGAAAGCATACTCTTTAGTTAATATAAATAATTTTTTTATGATTAAAAAATGAAAAAAACTTGGAAATAATATGTTTCCATGTACATCGTGCGTACAAACCAAGTCTTGTCTACTAGGGTATGATTTGGTAGTCCTAACAATTGAACCATGCACTTAACATAATTTATTAGGATTAAGCAGGACTATTTAGTATGACTAACACCAATGCACCACCAACTTGACTCCTAATAACACATAAAAAATAATATAATAAAAGAACACTAGATCTTTACCGTCAGAAAAAGCAAGTAACAGAGAAACTCATCTTTTCAGAAACAAAATGAGTCATTATGTGACATTACTTAGTGTTACGGATTCAGGATGACGGGAGGATGCATACGGCGGCGCGGTTGTAGTGAGGGTGAGAAGTGACGCATCGACTCCGAAGTTAATTCGATTTTTCCTCTCAATATGTTTGGATTTGATTTCTGCTTCAGGTCCGTTTCGGCTCCGATTCCGATTTAGATTTGGTATTGGCTAAAGTTATAATTTCGATTTAAAAAAAAGTTGGATATGGTTTAAATTTTGATTTTCAATTCAATAAATATAGTTGGATTTTGCTATGTTTGGATTGAGTTCTGATATTGATTACGACTTAGTTTGATTATTAATTCAGTTTTGATTTAATTTGCTTTCGATTCTGAATTTGGTTGTATTTGATCGGAAGATTCAGTGTCGATTTTGAATCTATCTTTTAATTTCCTATGTTTTTTCTCTCTACTGGTTTGTAATTGTTGTTCTTGTAGTGACGGTGTTGGTGAACTCAATTTCAGATCTAAACTTCTTTCCCTTGTTTTAATTTTTCTTTGTTATGGCATTGTTGTTATTTTTATATTATGGAAAAATGTTTATTGTATTCATAGTGTTGGATTTAAAACATGCTGTTACAATTTTTTTTATGTTTTGATTTTTTTGAACGTATGTTGCATGGTGTTTCTTTGGAATGGTTACTACAAGTGTTTTTTTATTATATTATTAGGAGTCAAGTTGGTGTGGTATTGGTGTTAGTCATACTAAATAGTTATGCTTAATCCTGATAAATTATGTTAAGTGCATGGTTCAATTGTTAAATATTTTCTTTTTGGCTTAATAAAAAAGATACCTAGCTCTTTGCCGTCAGAAAAAGCAAGTAACAGAGAAACTCATCTTTTCAGTAACAAAATGAGTCATTATGTGACATTACTTAGTGTAGGTACTTAGTTTTTTTTGAAGAAAGACTACTCCTTAGTTAATATAAATAATATTTTTATGATTAAAAAATGAAAAAAACATTGAAATAATATCTTTCCAGGTACATCGTGCGTACAAACCAAGTCTTGTCTACTAGGGTATGATTTGGTAGTCCTAACAATTGAACCATGCACTTAACATAATTTATCAGGATTAAGCAGGACTATTTAGTATGACTAACACCAATGCACCACCAACTTGACTCCTAGTAACACATAAAAAATAATATAATAAAAGAACACTAGATCTTTACCGTCAGAAAAAGTAAGTAACAGAGAAACTCATTTTTTCAGAAACAAAATGAGTCATTATGTGACATTACTTAGTGTTACGGATTCAGGATGACGGGAGGATGCGCACGGCGGCGCGGTTGTGGTGAGGGTGAGAAGTGACGCATCGACTCCGAAGTTATTTCGATTTTGCCTCTCAACATGTTTAGATTTGATTTCTGGTTCAGGTCCGTTTCGGCTCTGATTCCGATTTAGATTTGGTATTGGCTAAAGTTATAATTTCGATTTAAAAACAAGTTGGATAAGGTTTAAATTTTGATTTTCAATTCAATAAATATAGTTGGATTTTGCTATGTTTGGATTGAGTTCTGATATTGATTCCGGCTTAGTTTGATTATTAATTCAGTTTTGATTTAATTTGCTTTCTATTCTGAATTTGGTTGTATTTGTTCGGAAGATTCAGTGTCGATTTTGAATCTATCTTTTAATTTCTTATGTTTTTTCTCTCTACAGGTTTGTAATTGTTGTTCTTGTAGTGACGGTGTTGGTGAACTCAATTTCAGATCTAAACTTCTTTCCCTTGTTTTAATTTTTCTTTGTTATGGCATTGTTGTTATTTTTATATTATGGAAAAATGTTTATTGTATTCATAGTGTTTGACTTAAAACATGCAGTTACAATTTTTTTTATGTTTTGATTTTTTTGCACGTATGTTGCGTGGTGTTTCTTTAGAATGGTTACTACAAGTGTTTTTTTATTATATTATTTTTTAAAATATTATTAGGAGTCAAGTTGGTGTGGTATTGGTGTTAGTCATACTAAATAGTTATGCTTAATCCTGATAAATTATGTTAAGTGCATGGTTCAATTGTTAAATATTTTCTTTTTGGCTTAATAAAAAAGAACACTAGCTCTTTGCCGTCAGAAAAAGCAAGTAACAGAGAAACTCATCTTTTCAGTAACAAAATGAGTCATTATGTGACATTACTTAGTGTAGGTACATAGTTTTTTTTTATGAAGAAAGACTACTCTTTAGTTAATATAAATAATATATTTATGATTAAAAAATGAAAAAAACGTTGAAATAGTATCTTTCCAGGTACATCGTGCGTACAAACCAAGTCTTGTCTACTGGGGTATGATTTGTTATTCCTAACAATTGAACCATGCACTTAACATAATTTATCAGGATTAAGCAGGACTATTTAGTATGACTAACACCAATGCACCACCAACTTGACTCCTAGTAACACATAAAAAATAATATAATAAAAGAACACTAGCTCTTTACCGTCAGAAAAAGCAAGTAACAGTGAAACTCATCTTTTCAGTAACAAAATGAGTCATTATGTGACATTACTTAGTGTAGGTACTTAGTTTTTTTTGAAGAAAGACTACTCCTTAGTTAATATAAATAATATTTTTATGATTAAAAAATGAAAAAAACATTGAAATAATATCTTTCCAGGTACATCGTGCGTACAAACCAAGTCTTGTCTACTAGGGTATGATTTGGTAGTCCTAACAATTGAACCATGCACTTAACATAATTTATCAGGATTAAGCAGGACTATTTAGTATGACTAACACCAATGCACCACCAACTTGACTCCTAGTAACACATAAAAAATAATATAATAAAAGAACACTAGATCTTTACCGTCAGAAAAAGTAAGTAACAGAGAAACTCATTTTTTCAGAAACAAAATGAGTCATTATGTGACATTACTTAGTGTTACGGATTCAGGATGACGGGAGGATGCGCACGGCGGCGCGGTTGTGGTGAGGGTGAGAAGTGACGCATCGACTCCGAAGTTATTTCGATTTTGCCTCTCAACATGTTTGGATTTGATTTCTGGTTCAGGTCCGTTTCGGCTCTGATTCCGATTTAGATTTGGTATTGGCTAAAGTTATAATTTCGATTTAAAAACAAGTTGGATATGGTTTAAATTTTGATTTTCAATTCAATAAATATAGTTGGATTTTGCTATGTTTGGATTGAGTTCTGATATTGATTCCGGCTTAGTTTGATTATTAATTCAGTTTTGATTTAATTTGCTTTCTATTCTGAATTTGGTTGTATTTGTTCGGAAGATTCAGTGTCGATTTTGAATCTATCTTTTAATTTCTTATGTTTTTTCTCTCTACAGGTTTGTAATTGTTGTTCTTGTAGTGACGGTGTTGGTGAACTCAATTTCAGATCTAAACTTCTTTCCCTTGTTTTAATTTTTCTTTGTTATGGCATTGTTGTTATTTTTATATTATGGAAAAATGTTTATTGTATTCATAGTGTTTGATTTAAAACATGCAGTTACAATTTTTTTTATGTTTTGATTTTTTTGCACGTATGTTGCGTGGTGTTTCTTTAGAATGGTTACTACAAGTGTTTTTTATTATATTATTTTTTAAATATTATTAGGAGTCAAGTTGGTGTGGTATTGGTGTTAGTCATACTAAATAGTTATGCTTAATCCTGATAAATTATGTTAAGTGCATGGTTCAATTGTTAAATATTTTCTTTTTGGCTTAATAAAAAAGAACACTAGCTCTTTGCCGTCAGAAAAAGCAAGTAACAGAGAAACTCATCTTTTCAGTAACAAAATGAGTCATTATGTGACATTACTTAGTGTAGGTACATAGTTTTTTTTATGAAGAAAGACTACTCTTTAGTTAATATAAATAATATTTTTATGATTAAAAAATGAAAAAAACGTTGAAATAGTATCTTTCCAGGTACATCGTGCGTACAAACCAAGTCTTGTCTACTGGGGTATGATTTGTTATTCCTAACAATTGAACCATGCACTTAACATAATTTATCAGGATTAAGCAGGACTATTTAGTATGACTAACACCAATGCACCACCAACTTGACTCCTAGTAACACATAAAAAATAATATAATAAAAGAACACTAGCTCTTTGCCGTCAGAAAAAGCAAGTAACAGAGAAACTCATCTTTTCAGTAACAAAATGAGTCATTATGTGACATTACTTAGTGTAGGTACTTAGTTTTTTTTGAAGAAAGACTACTCCTTAGTTAATATAAATAATATTTTTATGATTAAAAAATGAAAAAAACATTGAAATAATATCTTTCCAGGTACATCGTGCGTACAAACCAAGTCTTGTCTACTAGGGTATGATTTGGTAGTCCTAACAATTGAACCATGCACTTAACATAATTTATCAGGATTAAGCAGGACTATTTAGTATGACTAACACCAATGCACCACCAACTTGACTCCTAGTAACACATAAAAAATAATATAATAAAAGAACACTAGATCTTTACCGTCAGAAAAAGCAAGTAACAGAGAAACTCATTTTTCAGAAACAAAATGAGTCATTATGTGACATTACTTAGTGTTACGGATTCAGGATGACGGGAGGATGCGCACGGCGGCGCGGTTGTGGTGAGGGTGAGAAGTGACGCATCGACTCCGAAGTTATTTCGATTTTGCCTCTCAACATGTTTGGATTTGATTTCTGGTTCAGGTCCGTTTCGGCTCCGATTCCGATTTAGATTTGGTATTGGCTAAAGTTATAATTTCGATTTAAAAAAAAGTTGGATATGGTTTAAATTTTGATTTTCAATTAAATAAATATAGTTGGATTTTGCTATGTTTGGATTGAGTTCTGATATTGATTCCGGCTTAGTATGATTATTAATTCAGTTTTGATTTAATTTGCTTTCGATTCTGAATTTGGTTGTATTTGTTCGGAAGATTCAGTGTCGATTTTGAATCTATCTTTTAATTTCTTATGTTTTTTCTCTCTACAGGTTTGTAATTGTTGTTCTTGTAGTGACGGTGTTGGTGAACTCAATTTCAGATCTAAACTTCTTTCCCTTGTTTTAATTTTTCTTTGTTATGGCATTGTTGTTATTTTTATATTATGGAAAAATGTTTATTGTATTCATAGTGTTTGATTTAAAACATGCAGTTACAATTTTTTTTATGTTTTGATTTTTTTGCACGTATGTTGCGTGGTGTTTCTTTGAATGGTTACTACAAGTGTTTTTTTATTATATTATTATATTATTAGGAGTCAAGTTGGTGTGGTATTGGTGTTAGTCATACTAAATAGTTATGCTTAATCCTGATAAATTATGTTAAGTGCATGGTTCAATTGTTAAATATTTTCTTTTTGGCTTAATAAAAAGAACACTAGCTCTTTGCCGTCAGAAAAAGCAAGTAACAGAGAAACTCATCTTTTCAGTAACAAAATGAGTCATTATGTGACATTACTTAGTGTAGGTACATAGTTTTTTTTATGAAGAAAGACTACTCTTTAGTTAATATAAATAATATTTTTATGATTAAAAAATGAAAAAAACGTTGAAATAGTATCTTTCCAGGTACATCGTGCGTACAAACCAAGTCTTGTCTACTGGGGTATGATTTGTTATTCCTAACAATTGAACCATGCACTTAACATAATTTATCAGGATTAAGCAGGACTATTTAGTATGACTAACACCAATGCACCACCAACTTGACTCCTAGTAACACATAAAAAATAATATAATAAAAGAACACTAGCTCTTTACCGTCAGAAAAAGCAAGTAACAGTGAAACTCATCTTTTCAGTAACAAAATGAGTCATTATGTGACATTACTTAGTATACGTACTTAGTTTCTTTTTGAAGAAAGAATACTCTTTAGTTAATATAAATAATATTTTTATGATTAAAAAATGAAAAAAAAACTTTGAAATAATATGTTTCCATGTACATCGTGCGTACAAACCAAGTCTTGTCTACTAGGGTATGATTTGGTAGTCCTAACAAATGAACCATGCACTTAACATAATTTATCAGGATTAAGCAGGACTATTTAGTATGACTAACACCAATACACCACCAACTTGACGCCTAATAACACATAAAAAATAATATAATAAAAGAACACTAGATCTTTACCGTCAGAAAAAGCAAGTAACAGAGAAACTCATCTTTTCAGAAACAAAATGAGTCATTATGTGACATTACTTAGTGTTACGGATTCAGGATGACGGGAGGATGCGCACGGCGGCGCGGTTGTGGTGAGGGTGAGAAGTGACGCATCGACTCCGAAGTTAATTCGATTTTGCCTCTCAACATGTTTGGATTTGATTTCTGGTTCAGGTCCGTTTCGGCTCCGATTCCGATTTAGATTTGGTATTGGCTAAAGTTATAATTTCGATTTAAAAAAAAGTTGGATATGGTTTAAATTTTGATTTTCAATTAAATAAATATAGTTGGATTTTGCTATGTTTGGATTGAGTTCTGATATTGATTCCGGCTTAGTATGATTATTAATTCAGTTTTGATTTAATTTGCTTTCGATTCTGAATTTGGTTGTATTTGTTCGGAAGATTCAGTGTCGATTTTGAATCTATCTTTTAATTTCTTATGTTTTTTCTCTCTACAGGTTTGTAATTGTTGTTCTTGTAGTGACGGTGTTGGTGAACTCAATTTCAGATCTAAACTTCTTTCCCTTGTTTTAATTTTTCTTTGTTATGGCATTGTTGTTATTTTTATATTATGGAAAAATGTTTATTGTATTCATAGTGTTGGATTTAAAACATGCAGTTACAATTTTTTTTATGTTTTGATTTTTTTGCACGTATGTTGCGTGGTGTTTCTTTGGAATGGTTACTACAAGTGTTTTTTTATTATATTATTAGGAGTCAAGTTGGTGTGGTATTGGTGTTAGTCATACTAAATAGTTATGCTTAATCCTGATAAATTATGTTAAGTGCATGGTTCAATTGTTAAATATTTTCTTTTTGGCTTAATAAAAAAGAACACTAGCTCTTTGCCGTCAGAAAAAGCAAGTAACAGAGAAACTCATCTTTTCAGTAACAAAATGAGTCATTATGTGACATTACTTAGTGTAGGTACTTAGTTTTTTTTTTGAAGAAAGAATACTCTTTAGTTAATATAAATAATATTTTTATGATTAAAAAATGAAAAAAACTTTGAAATAATATGTTTCCATGTACATCGTGCGTACAAACCAAGTCTTGTCTACTAGGGTATGATTTGGTAGTCCTAACAATTGAACCATGCACTTAACATAATTTATCAGGATTAAGCAGGACTATTTAGTATGACTAACACCAATGCACCACCAACTTGACTCCTAGTAACACATAAAAAATAATATAATAAAAGAACACTAGCTCTTTACCGTCAGAAAAAGCAAGTAACAGAGAAACGCATCTTTTCAGTAACAAAATGAGTCATCATGTGACATTACTTAGTTTTACGGATTCAGGATGACGGGAGGATGCGCACGGCGGCGCGGTTGTGGTGAGGGTGAGAAGTGACGCATCGACTCCGAAGTTAATTTGATTTTGCCTCTCAACATGTTTGGATTTGATTTCTGGTTCAGGTCCGTTTCGGCTCCGATTCCGTTTTAGATTTGGTATTGGCTAAAGTTATAATTTCGATTTAAAAAAAGTTGGATATGGTTTAAATTTTGATTTTCAATTCAATAAATATAGTTGGATTTTGCTATGTTTGGATTGAGTTCTGATATTGATTCCGGCTTAGTATGATTATTAATTCAGTTTTGATTTAATTTGCTTTCGATTATGAATTTGGTTGTATTTGTTCGGAAGATTCAGTGTCGATTTTGAATCTATCTTTTAATTTCTTATGTTTTTCTCTCTACAGGTTTGTAATTGTTGTTCTTGTAGTGACGGTGTTGGTGAACTCAATTTCAGATCTAAACTTCTTTCCCTTGTTTTAATTTTTCTTTGTTATGGCATTGTTGTTATTTTTATATTATGGAAAAATGTTTATTGTATTCATAGTGTTGGATTTAAAACATGCAGTTACAATTTTTTTTATGTTTTGATTTTTTTGCACGTATGTTGCGTGGTGTTTCTTTGGAATGGTTACTACAAGTGTTTTTTTATTATATTATTAGGAGTCAAGTTGGTGTGGTATTGGTGTTAGTCATACTAAATAGTTATGCTTAATCCTGATAAATTATGTTAAGTGCATGGTTCAATTGTTAAATATTTTCTTTTTGGCTTAATAAAAAAGAACACTAGCTCTTTGCCGTCAGAAAAAGCAAGTAACAGAGAAACTCATCTTTTCAGTAACAAAATGAGTTATTATGTGACATTACTTAGTGTAGGTACTTAGTTTTTTTTTTGAAGAAAGACTACTCTTTAGTTAATATAAATAATATTTTTATGATTAAAAAATGAAAAAAACGTTGAAATAATATCTTTCCAGGTACATCGTGCGTACAAATAAAGTCTTGTCTACTGGGGTATGATTTGGTATTCCTAACAATTGAAGCATGCACTTAACATAATTTATCAGGATTAAGCAGGACTATTTAGTATGACTAACACCAATGCACCACCAACTTGACTCCTAGTAACACATAAAAAATAATATAATAAAAGAACACTAGCTCTTTACCGTCAGAAAAAGCAAGTAACAGAGAAACGCATCTTTTCAGTAACAAAATGAGTCATTATGTGACATTACTTAGTATAGGTACTTAGTTTTTTTTTTGAAGAAAGAATACTCTTTAGTTAATATAAATAATATTTTTATGATTAAAAAATGAAAAAAACTTTGAAATAATATGTTTCCATGTACATCGTGCGTACAAACCAAGTCTTGTCTACTAGGGTATGATTTGGTAGTCCTAACAATTGAACCATGCACTTAACATAATTTATCAGGATTAAGCAGGACTATTTAGTATGACTAACACCAATGCACCACCAACTTGACTCCTAATAACACATAAAAAATAATATAATAAAAGAACACTAGATCTTTACCGTCAGAAAAAGCAAGTAACAGAGAAACTCATCTTTTCAGAAACAAAATGAGTCATTATGTGACATTACTTAGTGTTACGGATTCAGGATGACGGGAGGATGCGCACGGCGGCGCGGTTGTGGTGAGGGTGAGAAGTGACGCATCGACTCCGAAGTTAATTTGATTTTTCCTCTCAACATGTTTGGATTTGATTTCTGGTTCAGGTCCGTTTCGGCTCCGATTCCGATTTAGATTTTGTATTGGCTAAAGTTATAATTTCGATTTAAAAACAAGTTGGATATGGTTTAAATTTTGATTTTCAATTCAATAAATATAGTTGGATTTTGCTATGTTTGGATTGAGTTCTGATATTGATTCCGGCTTAGTTTGATTAATAATTCAGTTTTGATTTAATTTGCTTTCGATTCTGAATTTGGTTGTATTTGTTCGGTAGATTGAGTGTCGATTTTGAATCTATCTTTTAATTTCATATGTTTTTTCTCTCTACAGGTTTGTAATTGTTGTTCTTGTAGTGACGGTGTTGGTGAACTCAATTTCAGATCTAAACTTCTTTCCCTTGTTTTAATTTTTCTTTGTTATGGCATTGTTGTTATTTTTATATTATGGAAAAATGTTTATTGTATTCATAGTGTTGGATTTAAAACATGCAGTTACAATTTTTTTTATGTTTTGATTTTTTTGCACGTATGTTGCGTGGTGTTTCTTTGGAATGGTTACTACAAGTGTTTTTTTATTATATTATTAGGAGTCAAGTTGGTGTGGTATTGGTGTTAGTCATACTAAATAGTTATGCTTAATCCTGATAAATTATGTTAAGTGCATGGTTCAATTGTTAAATATTTTCTTTTTGGCTTAATAAAAAGAACACTAGCTCTTTGCCGTCAGAAAAAGCAAGTAACAGAGAAACTCATCTTTTCAGTAACAAAATGAGTTATTATGTGACATTACTTAGTGTAGGTACTTAGTTTTTTTTTTGAAGAAAGACTACTCTTTAGTTAATATAAATAATATTTTTATGATTAAAAAATGAAAAAAACGTTGAAATAATATCTTTCCAGGTACATCATGCGTACAAACCAAGTCTTGTCTACTGGGGTATGATTTGGTATTCCTAACAATTGAACCATGCACTTAACATAATTTATCAGGATTAAGCAGGACTATTTAGTATGACTAACACCAATGCACCACCAACTTGACTCCTAGTAACACATAAAAAATAATATAATAAAAGAACACTAGCTCTTTACCGTCAGAAAAAGCAAGTAACAGAGAAACTCATCTTTTCAGTAACAAAATGAGTCATTATGTGACATTACTTAGTATAGGTACTTAGTTTTTTTTTTGAAGAAAGAATACTCTTTAGTTAATATAAATAATATTTTTATGATTAAAAAATGAAAAAAAATTTGAAATAATATGTTTCCATGTACATCGTGCGTACAAACCAAGTCTTGTCTACTAGGGTATGATTTGGTAGTCCTAACAATTGAACCATGCACTTAACATAATTTATCAGGATTAAGCAGGACTATTTAGTATGACTAACACCAATGCACCACCAACTTGACTCCTAATAACACATAAAAAATAATATAATAAAAGAACACTAGATCTTTACCGTCAGAAAAAGCAAGTAACAGAGAAACTCATCTTTTCAGAAACAAAATGAGTCATTATGTGACATTACTTAGTGTTACGGATTCAGGATGACGGGAGGATGCGCACGGCGGCGCGGTTGTGGTGAGGGTGAGAAGTGACGCATCGACTCCGAAGTTAATTCGATTTTTCCTCTCAACATGTTTGGATTTGATTTCTGGTTCAGGTCCGTTTCGGCTCCGATTCCGATTTAGATTTGGTATTGGCTAAAGTTATAATTTCGATTTAAAAACAAGTTGGATATGGTTTAAATTTTGATTTTCAATTCAATAAATATAGTTGGATTTTGCTATGTTTGGATTGAGTTCTGATATTGATTCCGGCTTAGTTTGATTAATAATTCAGTTTTGATTTAATTTGCTTTCGATTCTGAATTTGGTTGTATTTGTTCGGTAGATTGAGTGTCGATTTTGAATCTATCTTTTAATTTCATATGTTTTTTCTCTCTACAGGTTTGTAATTGTTGTTCTTGTAGTGACGGTGTTGGTGAACTCAATTTCAGATCTAAACTTCTTTCCCTTGTTTTAATTTTTCTTTGTTATGGCATTGTTGTTATTTTTATATTATGGAAAAATGTTTATTGTATTCATAGTGTTGGATTTAAAACATGCAGTTACAATTTTTTTTATGTTTTGATTTTTTTGCACGTATGTTGCGTGGTGTTTCTTTGGAATGGTTACTACAAGTGTTTTTTATTATATTATTAGGAGTCAAGTTGGTGTGGTATTGGTGTTAGTCATACTAAATAGTTATGCTTAATCCTGATAAATTATGTTAAGTGCATGGTTCAATTGTTAAATATTTTCTTTTTGGCTTAATAAAAAAGAACACTAGCTCTTTGCCGTCAGAAAAAGCAAGTAACAGAGAAACTCATCTTTTCAGTAACAAAATGAGTCATTATGTGACATTACTTAGTGTAGGTACTTAGTTTTTTTTTTGAAGAAAGACTACTCTTTAGTTAATATAAATAATATTTTTATGATTAAAAAATGAAAAAAACGTTGAAATAATATCTTTCAAGGTACATCATGCATACAAACCAAGTCTTGTCTACTGGGGTATGATTTGGTATTCCTAACAATTGAACCATGCACTTAACATAATTTATCAGGATTAAGCAGGACTATTTAGTATGACTAACACCAATGCACCACCAACTTGACTCCTAGTAACACATAAAAAATAATATAATAAAAGAACACTAGCTCTTTACCGTCAGAAAAAGCAAGTAACAGAGAAACTCATCTTTTCAGTAACAAAATGAGTCATTATGTGACATTACTTAGTATAGGTACTTAGTTTTTTTTTGAAGAAAGAATACTCTTTAGTTAATATAAATAATATTTTTATGATTAAAAAATGAAAAAAAATTTGAAATAATATGTTTCCATGTACATCGTGCGTACAAACCAAGTCTTGTCTACTAGGGTATGATTTGGTAGTCCTAACAATTGAACCATGCACTTAACATAATTTATCAGGATTAAGCAGGACTATTTAGTATGACTAACACCAATGCACCACCAACTTGACTCCTAATAACACATAAAAAATAATATAATAAAAGAACACTAGATCTTTACCGTCAGAAAAAGCAAGTAACAGAGAAACTCATCTTTTCAGAAACAAAATGAGTCATTATGTGACATTACTTAGTGTTACGGATTCAGGATGACGGGAGGATGCGCACGGCGGCGCGGTTGTGGTGAGGGTGAGAAGTGACGCATCGACTCCGAAGTTAATTCGATTTTTCCTCTCAACATGTTTGGATTTGATTTCTGGTTCAGGTCCGTTTCGGCTCCGATTCCGATTTAGATTTGGTATTGGCTAAAGTTATAATTTCGATTTAAAAACAAGTTGGATATGGTTTAAATTTTGATTTTCAATTCAATAAATATAGTTGGATTTTGCTATGTTTGGATTGAGTTCTGATATTGATTCCGGCTTAGTTTGATTAATAATTCAGTTTTGATTTAATTTGCTTTCGATTCTGAATTTGGTTGTATTTGTTCGGTAGATTGAGTGTCGATTTTGAATCTATCTTTTAATTTCTTATGTTTTTTCTCTCTACAGGTTTGTAATTGTTGTTCTTGTAGTGACGGTGTTGGTGAACTCAATTTCAGATCTAAACTTCTTTCCCTTGTTTTAATTTTTCTTTGTTATGGCATTGTTGTTATTTTTATATTATGGAAAAATGTTTATTGTATTCATAGTGTTGGATTTAAAACATGCAGTTACAATTTTTTTTATGTTTTGATTTTTTTGCACGTATGTTGCGTGGTGTTTCTTTGGAATGGTTACTACAAGTGTTTTTTTATTATATTATTAGGAGTCAAGTTGGTGTGGTATTGGTGTTAGTCATACTAAATAGTTATGCTTAATCCTGATAAATTATGTTAAGTGCATGGTTCAATTGTTAAATATTTTCTTTTTGGCTTAATAAAAAAGAACACTAGCTCTTTGCCGTCAGAAAAAGCAAGTAACAGAGAAACTCATCTTTTCAGTAACAAAATGAGTATTATGTGACATTACTTAGTGTAGGTACTTAGTTTTTTTTTTGAAAAAAGACTACTCTTTAGTTAATATAAATAATATTTTTATGATTAAAAAATGAAAAAAACGTTGAAATAATATCTTTCCAGGTACATCATGCATACAAACCAAGTCTTGTCTACTGGGGTATGATTTGGTATTCCGAACAATTGAACCATGCACTTAACATAATTTATCAGGATTAAGCAGGACTATTTAGTATGACTAACACCAATGCACCACCAACTTGACTCCTAGTAACACATAAAAAATAATATAATAAAAGAACACTAGCTCTTTACCGTCAGAAAAAGCAAGTAACAGAGAAACTCATCTTTTCAGTAACAAAATGAGTCATTATGTGACATTACTTAGTATAGGTACTTAGTTTTTTTTTTGAAGAAAGAATACTCTTTAGTTAATATAAATAATATTTTTTGATTAAAAAATGAAAAAAACTTTGAAATAATATGTTTCCATGTACATCGTGCGTACAAACCAAGTCTTGTCTACTAGGGTATGATTTGGTAGTCCTAACAATTGAACCATGCACTTAACATAATTTATCAGGATTAAGCAGGACTATTTAGTATGACTAACACCAATGCACCACCAACTTGACTCCTAATAACACATAAAAAATAATATAATAAAAGAACACTAGATCTTTACCGTCAGAAAAAGCAAGTAACAGAGAAACTCATCTTTTCAGAAACAAAATGAGTCATTATGTGACATTACTTAGTGTTACGGATTCAGGATGACGGGAGGATGCGCACGGCGGCGCGGTTGTGGTGAGGGTGAGAAGTGACGCATCGACTCCGAAGTTAATTCGATTTTTCCTCTCAACATGTTTGGATTTGATTTCTGGTTCAGGTCCGTTTCGGCTCCGATTCCGATTTAGATTTGGTATTGGCTAAAGTTGTAATTTCGATTTAAAAACAAGTTGGATATGGTTTAAATTTTGATTTTCAATTCAATAAATATAGTTGGATTTTGCTATGTTTGGATTGAGTTCTGATATTGATTCCGGCTTAGTTTGATTAAAAATTCAGTTTTGATTTAATTTGCTTTCGATTCTGAATTTGGTTGTATTTGTTCGGTAGATTGAGTGTCGATTTTGAATCTATCTTTTAATTTCATATGTTTTTTCTCTCTACAGGTTTGTAATTGTTGTTCTTGTAGTGACGGTGTTGGTGAACTTAATTTCAGATCTAAACTTCTTTCCCTTGTTTTAATTTTTCTTTGTTATGGCATTGTTGTTATTTTTATATTATGGAAAAATGTTTATTGTATTCATAGTGTTGGATTTAAAACATGCAGTTACAATTTTTTTTATGTTTTGATTTTTTTGCACGTATGTTGCGTGGTGTTTCTTTGGAATGGTTACAACAAGTGTTTTTTTATTATATTATTAGGAGTCAAGTTGGTGTGGTATTGGTGTTAGTCATACTAAATAGTTATGCTTAATCCTGATAAATTATGTTAAGTGCATGGTTCAATTGTTAAATATTTTCTTTTTGGCTTAATAAAAAAGAACACTAGCTCTTTGCCGTCAGAAAAAGCAAGTAACAGAGAAACTCATCTTTTCAGTAACAAAATGAGTCATTATGTGACATTAATTAGTGTAGGTACTTAGTTTTTTTTTTGAAGAAAGACTACTCTTTAGTTATAATAAATAATATTTTTATGATTAAAAAATGAAAAAAACGTTGAAATAGTATCTTTCCAGGTACATCGTGCGTACAAACCAAGTCTTGTCTACTGGGGTATGATTTGTTATTCCTAACAATTGAACCATGCACTTAACATAATTTATCAGGATTAAGCAGGACTATTTAGTATGACTAACACCAATGCACCACCAACTTGACTCCTAGTAACACATAAAAAATAATATAATAAAAGAACACTAGCTCTTTACCGTCAGAAAAAGCAAGTAACAGTGAAACTCATCTTTTCAGTAACAAAATGAGTCATTATGTGACATTACTTAGTATACGTACTTAGTTTTTTTTTGAAGAAAGAATACTCTTTAGTTAATATAAATAATATTTTTATGATTAAAAAATGAAAAAAAAACTTTGAAATAATATGTTTCCATGTACATCGTGCGTACAAACCAAGTCTTGTCTACTAGGGTATGATTTGGTAGTCCTAACAATTGAACCATGCACTTAACATAATTTATCAGGATTAAGCAGGACTATTTAGTATGACTAACACCAATGCACCACCAACTTGACTCCTAATAACACATAAAAAATAATATAATAAAAGAACACTAGATCTTTACCGTCAGAAAAAGCAAGTAACAGAGAAACTCATCTTTTCAGAAACAAAATGAGTCATTATGTGACATTACTTAGTGTTACGGATTCAGGATGACGGGAGGATGCGCACGGCGGCGCGGTTGTGGTGAGGGTGAGAAGTGACGCATCGACTCCGAAGTTAATTCGATTTTTCCTCTCAACATGTTTGGATTTGATTTCTGGTTCAGGTCCGTTTCGGCTCCGATTCCGATTTAGATTTGGTATTGGCTAAAGTTATAATTTCGATTTAAAAACAAGTTGGATATGGTTTAAATTTTGATTTTCAATTCAATAAATATAGTTGGATTTTGCTATGTTTGGATTGAGTTCTGATATTGATTCCGGCTTAGTTTGATTAATAATTCAGTTTTGATTTAATTTGCTTTCGATTCTGAATTTGGTTGTATTTGTTCGGAAGATTCAGTGTCGATTTTGAATCTATCTTTTAATTTCATGTTTTTTCTCTCTACAGGTTTGTAATTGTTGTTCTTGTAGTGACGGTGTTGGTGAACTCAATTTCAGATCTAAACTTCTTTCCCTTGTTTTAATTTTTCTTTGTTATGGCATTGTTGTTATTTTTATATTATGGAAAAATGTTTATTGTATTCATAGTGTTGGATTTAAAACATGCAGTTACAATTTTTTTTATGTTTTGATTTTTTTGCACGTATGTTGCGTGGTGTTTCTTTGGAATGGTTACTACAAGTGTTTTTTTATTATATTATTAGGAGTCAAGTTGGTGTGGTATTGGTGTTAGTCATACTAAATAGTTATGCTTAATCCTGATAAATTATGTTAAGTGCATGGTTCAATTGTTAAATATTTTCTTTTTGGCTTAATAAAAAAGAACACTAGCTCTTTGCCGTCAGAAAAAGCAAGTAACAGAGAAACTCATCTTTTCAGTAACAAAATGAGTCATTATGTGACATTACTTAGTGTAGGTACTTAGTTTTTTTTTTTGAAGAAAGACTACTCTTTAGTTAATATAAATAATATTTTTATGATTAAAAAATGAAAAAAACGTTGAAATAGTATCTTTCCAGGTACATCGTGCGTATAAACCAAGTCTTGTCTACTGGGGTATGATTTGTTATTCCTAACAATTGAACCATGCACTTAACATAATTTATCAGGATTAAGCAGGACTATTTAGTATGACTAACACAATTGCACCACCAACTTGACTCCTAGTAACACATAAAAAATAATATAATAAAAGAACACTAGCTCTTTACCGTCAGAAAAAGCAAGTAACAGAGAAACTCATCTTTTCAGTAACAAAATGAGTCATTATGTGACATTACTTAGTATAGGTACTTAGTTTTTTTTTGAAGAAAGAATACTCTTTAGTTAATATAAATAATATTTTTATGATTAAAAAATGAAAAAAAACTTTGAAATAATATGTTTCCATGTACATCGTGCGTACAAACCAAGTCTTGTCTACTAGGGTATGATTTGGTAGTCCTAACAATTGAACCATGCACTTAACATAATTTATCAGGATTAAGCAGGACTATTTAGTATGACTAACACCAATGCACCACCAACTTGACTCCTAATAACACATAAAAAATAATATAATAAAAGAACACTAGATCTTTACCGTCAGAAAAAGCAAGTAACAGAGAAACTCATCTTTTCAGAAACAAAATGAGTCATTATGTGACATTACTTAGTGTTACGGATTCAGGATGACGGGAGGATGCGCACGGCGGCGCGGTTGTGGTGAGGGTGAGAAGTGACGCATCGACTCCGAAGTTAATTCGATTTTTCCTCTCAACATGTTTGGATTTGATTTCTGGTTCAGGTCCGTTTCGGCTCCGATTCCGATTTAGATTTGGTATTGGCTAAAGTTATAATTTCGATTTAAAAACAAGTTGGATATGGTTTAAATTTTGATTTTCAATTCAATAAATATAGTTGGATTTTGCTATGTTTGGATTGAGTTCTGATATTGATTCCGGCTTAGTTTGATTAAAATTCAGTTTTGATTTAATTTGCTTTCGATTCTGAATTTGGTTGTATTTGTTCGGTAGATTGAGTGTCGATTTTGAATCTATCTTTTAATTTCATATGTTTTTTCTCTCTACAGGTTTGTAATTGTTGTTCTTGTAGTGACGGTGTTGGTGAACTCAATTTCAGATCTAAACTTCTTTCCCTTGTTTTAATTTTTCTTTGTTATGGCATTGTTGTTATTTTTATATTATGGAAAAATGTTTATTGTATTCATAGTGTTGGATTTAAAACATGCAGTTACAATTTTTTTTATGTTTTGATTTTTTTGCACGTATGTTGCGTGGTGTTTCTTTGGAATGGTTACTACAAGTGTTTTTTTATTATATTATTAGGAGTCAAGTTGGTGTGGTATTGGTGTTAGTCATACTAAATAGTTATGCTTAATCCTGATAAATTATGTTAAGTGCATGGTTCAATTGTTAAATATTTTCTTTTTGGCTTAATAAAAAAGAACACTAGCTCTTTGCCGTCAGAAAAAGCAAGTAACAGAGAAACTCATCTTTTCAGTAACAAAATGAGTCATTATGTGACATTACTTAGTGTAGGTACTTAGTTTTTTTTTTTGAAGAAAGACTACTCTTTAGTTAATATAAATAATATTTTTATGATTAAAAAATGAAAAAAACGTTGAAATAGTATCTTTCCAGGTACATCGTGCGTATAAACCAAGTCTTGTCTACTGGGGTATGATTTGTTATTCCTAACAATTGAACCATGCACTTAACATAATTTATCAGGATTAAGCAGGACTATTTAGTATGACTAACACAATTGCACCACCAACTTGACTCCTAGTAACACATAAAAAATAATATAATAAAAGAACACTAGCTCTTTACCGTCAGAAAAAGCAAGTAACAGTGAAACTCATCTTTTCAGTAACAAAATGAGTCATTATGTGACATTACTTAGTATACGTACTTAGTTTTTTTTTGAAGAAAGAATACTCTTTAGTTAATATAAATAATATTTTTATGATTAAAAAATGAAAAAAAAACTTTGAAATAATATGTTTCCATGTACATCGTGCGTACAAACCAAGTCTTGTCTACTAGGGTATGATTTGGTAGTCCTAACAAATGAACCATGCACTTAACATAATTTATCAGGATTAAGCAGGACTATTTAGTATGACTAACACCAATGCACCACCAACTTGACTCCTAATAACACATAAAAAATAATATAATAAAAGAACACTAGATCTTTACCGTCAGAAAAAGCAAGTAACAGAGAAACTCATCTTTTCAGAAACAAAATGAGTCATTATGTGACATTACTTAGTGTTACGGATTCAGGATGACGGGAGGATGCGCACGGCGGCGCGGTTGTGGTGAGGGTGAGAAGTGACGCATCGACTCCGAAGTTAATTCGATTTTGCCTCTCAACATGTTTGGATTTGATTTCTGGTTCAGGTCCGTTTCGGCTCCGATTCCGATTTAGATTTGGTATTGGCTAAAGTTATAATTTCGATTTAAAAAAAAGTTGGATATGGTTTAAATTTTGATTTTCAATTAAATAAATATAGTTGGATTTTGCTATGTTTGGATTGAGTTCTGATATTGATTCCGGCTTAGTATGATTATTAATTCAGTTTTGATTTAATTTGCTTCGATTCTGAATTTGGTTGTATTTGTTCGGAAGATTCAGTGTCGATTTTGAATCTATCTTTTAATTTCTTATGTTTTTTCTCTCTACAGGTTTGTAATTGTTGTTCTTGTAGTGACGGTGTGGTGAACTCAATTTCAGATCTAAACTTCTTTCCCTTGTTTTAATTTTTCTTTGTTATGGCATTGTTGTTATTTTTATATTATGGAAAAATGTTTATTGTATTCATAGTGTTGGATTTAAAACATGCAGTTACAATTTTTTTATGTTTTGATTTTTTTGCACGTATGTTGCGTGGTGTTTCTTTGGAATGGTTACTACAAGTGTTTTTTTATTATATATTAGGAGTCAAGTTGGTGTGGTATTGGTGTTAGTCATACTAAATAGTTATGCTTAATCCTGATAAATTATGTTAAGTGCATGGTTCAATTGTTAAATATTTTCTTTTTGGCTTAATAAAAAAGAACACTAGCTCTTTGCCGTCAGAAAAAGCAAGTAACAGAGAAACTCATCTTTTCAGTAACAAAATGAGTCATTATGTGACATTACTTAGTGTAGGTACTTAGTTTTTTTTTTGTAGAAAGACTACTCTTTAGTTAATATAAATAATATTTTTATGATTAAAAAATGAAAAAAACGTTGAAATAATATCTTTCCAGGTACATCGTGCGTACAAATAAAGTCTTGTCTACTGGGGTATGATTTGGTATTCCTAACAATTGAAGCATGCACTTAACATAATTTATCAGGATTAAGCAGGACTATTTAGTATGACTAACACCAATGCACCACCAACTTGACTCCTAGTAACACATAAAAAATAATATAATAAAAGAACACTAGCTCTTTACCGTCAGAAAAAGCAAGTAACAGAGAAACTCATCTTTTCAGTAACAAAATGAGTCATTATGTGACATTACTTAGTTTTACGGATTCAGGATGACGGGAGGATGCGCACGGCGGCGCGGTTGTGGTGAGGGTGAGAAGTGACGCATCGACTCCGAAGTTAATTTGATTTTGCCTCTCAACATGTTTGGATTTGATTTCTGGTTCAGGTCCGTTTCGGCTCCGATTCCGTTTTAGATTTGGTATTGGCTAAAGTTATAATTTCGATTTAAAAAAAGTTGGATATGGTTTAAATTTTGATTTTCAATTCAATAAATATAGTTGGATTTTGCTATGTTTGGATTGAGTTCTGATATTGATTCCGGCTTAGTATGATTATTAATTCAGTTTTGATTTAATTTGCTTTCGATTATGAATTTGGTTGTATTTGTTCGGAAGATTCAGTGTCGATTTTGAATCTATCTTTTAATTTCTTATGTTTTTCTCTCTACAGGTTTGTAATTGTTGTTCTTGTAGTGACGGTGTTGGTGAACTCAATTTCAGATCTAAACTTCTTTCCCTTGTTTTAATTTTTCTTTGTTATGGCATTGTTGTTATTTTTATATTATGGAAAAATGTTTATTGTATTCATAGTGTTGGATTTAAAACATGCAGTTACAATTTTTTTTATGTTTTGATTTTTTTGCACGTATGTTGCGTGGTGTTTCTTTGGAATGGTTACTACAAGTGTTTTTTTATTATATTATTAGGAGTCAAGTTGGTGTGGTATTGGTGTTAGTCATACTAAATAGTTATGCTTAATCCTGATAAATTATGTTAAGTGCATGGTTCAATTGTTAAATATTTTCTTTTTGGCTTAATAAAAAGAACACTAGCTCTTTGCCGTCAGAAAAAGCAAGTAACAGAGAAACTCATCTTTTCAGTAACAAAATGAGTTATTATGTGACATTACTTAGTGTAGGTACTTAGTTTTTTTTTGAAGAAAGACTACTCTTTAGTTAATATAAATAATATTTTTATGATTAAAAAATGAAAAAAACGTTGAAATAATATCTTTCCAGGTACATCATGCGTACAAACCAAGTCTTGTCTACTGGGGTATGATTTGGTATTCCTAACAATTGAACCATGCACTTAACATAATTTATCAGGATTAAGCAGGACTATTTAGTATGACTAACACCAATGCACCACCAACTTGACTCCTAGTAACACATAAAAAATAATATAATAAAAGAACACTAGCTCTTTACCGTCAGAAAAAGCAAGTAACAGAGAAACTCATCTTTTCAGTAACAAAATGAGTCATTATGTGACATTACTTAGTGTAGGTACTTAGTTTTTTTTTGAAGAAAGACTACTCTTTAGTTAATATAAATAATATTTTTATGATTAAAAAATGAAAAAAACGTTGAAATAATATCTTTCCAGGTACATCGTGCGTACAAACCAAGTCTTGTCTACTGGGGTATGATTTGGTATTCCTAACAATTGAACCATGCACTTAACATAATTTATCAGGATTAAGCAGGACTATTTAGTATGACTAACACCAATGCACCACCAACTTGACTCCTAGTAACACATAAAAAATAATATAATAAAAGAACACTAGATCTTTACCGTCAGAAAAAACAAGTAACAGAGAAACTCATCTTTTCAGAAACAAAATGAGTCATTATGTGACATTACTTAGTGTTACGGATTCAGGATGACGGGAGGATGCGCACGGCGGCGCGGTTGTGGTGAGGGTGAGAAGTGACGCATCGACTCCGAAGTTAATTCGATTTTGCCTCTCAACATGTTTGGATTTGATTTCTGGTTCAGGTCCGTTTCGGCTCCGATTCCGATTTAGATTTGGTATTGGCTAAAGTTATAATTTCGATTTAAAAACAAGTTGGATATGGTTTAAATTTTGATTTTCAATTCAATAAATATAGTTGGATTTTTCTATGTTTGGATTGAGTTCTGATATTGATTCCGGCTTAGTTTGATTAATAATTCAGTTTTGATTTAATTTGCTTTCGATTCTGAATTTGGTTGTATTTGTTCGGAAGATTCAGTGTCGATTTTGAATCTATCTTTTAATCTCTTATGTTTTTTCTCTCTACAGGTTTGTAATTGTTGTTCTTGTAGTGACGGTGTTGGTGAACTCAATTTCAGATCTAAACTTCTTTCCCTTGTTTTAATTTTTCTTTGTTATGGCATTGTTGTTATTTTTATATTATGGAAAAATGTTTATTGTATTCATAGTGTTGGATTTAAAACATGCAGTTACAATTTTTTTTATGTTTTGATTTTTTTGCACGTATGTTGCGTGGTGTTTCTTTGGAATGGTTACTACAAGTGTTTTTTTATTATATTATTAGGAGTCAAGTTGGTGTGGTATTGGTGTTAGTCATACTAAATAGTTATGCTTAATCCTGATAAATTATGTTAAGTGCATGGTTCAATTGTTAAATATTTTCTTTTTGGCTTAATAAAAAAGAACACTAGCTCTTTGCCGTCAGAAAAAGCAAGTAACAGAGAAACTCATCTTTTCAGTAACAAAATGAGTTATTATGTGACATTACTTAGTGTAGGTACTTAGTTTTTTTTTTTGAAGAAAGACTACTCTTTAGTTAATATAAATAATATTTTTATGATTAAAAAATGAAAAAAACGTTGAAATAATATCTTTCCAGGTACATCATGCGTACAAACCAAGTCTTGTCTACTGGGGTATGATTTGGTATTCCTAACAATTGAACCATGCACTTAACATAATTTATCAGGATTAAGCAGGACTATTTAGTATGACTAACACCAATGCACCACCAACTTGACTCCTAGTAACACATAAAAATAATATAATAAAAGAACACTAGCTCTTTACCGTCAGAAAAAGCAAGTAACAGAGAAACTCATCTTTTCAGTAACAAAATGAGTCATTATGTGACATTACTTAGTATAGGTACTTAGTTTTTTTTTGAAGAAAGAATACTCTTTAGTTAATATAAATAATATTTTTTTGATTAAAAAATGAAAAAAACTTTGAAATAATATGTTTCCATGTACATCGTGCGTACAAACCAAGTCTTGTCTACTAGGGTATGATTTGGTAGTCCTAACAATTGAACCATGCACTTAACATAATTTATCAGGATTAAGCAGGACTATTTAGTATGACTAACACCAATGCACCACCAACTTGACTCCTAATAACACATAAAAAATAATATAATAAAAGAACACTAGATCTTTACCGTCAGAAAAAGCAAGTAACAGAGAAACTCATCTTTTCAGAAACAAAATGAGTCATTATGTGACATTACTTAGTGTTACGGATTCAGGATGACGGGAGGATGCGCACGGCGGCGCGGTTGTGGTGAGGGTGAGAAGTGACGCATCGACTCCGAAGTTAATTCGATTTTGCCTCTCAACATGTTTGGATTTGATTTCTGGTTCAGGTCCGTTTCGGCTCCGATTCCGATTTAGATTTGGTATTGGCTAAAGTTGTAATTTCGATTTAAAAACAAGTTGGATATGGTTTAAATTTTGATTTTCAATTCAATAAATATAGTTGGATTTTGCTATGTTTGGATTGAGTTCTGATATTGATTCCGGCTTAGTTTGATTAATAATTCAGTTTTGATTTAATTTGCTTTCGATTCTGAATTTGGTTGTATTTGTTCGGTAGATTGAGTGTCGATTTTGAATCTATCTTTTAATTTCATATGTTTTTTCTCTCTACAGGTTTGTAATTGTTGTTCTTGTAGTGACGGTGTTGGTGAACTTAATTTCAGATCTAAACTTCTTTCCCTTGTTTTAATTTTTCTTTGTTATGGCATTGTTGTTATTTTTATATTATGGAAAAATGTTTATTGTATTCATAGTGTTGGATTTAAAACATGCAGTTACAATTTTTTTTATGTTTTGATTTTTTTGCACGTATGTTGCGTGGTGTTTCTTTGGAATGGTTACTACAAGTGTTTTTTTATTATATTATTAGGAGTCAAGTTGGTGTGGTATTGGTGTTAGTCATACTAAATAGTTATGCTTAATCCTGATAAATTATGTTAAGTGCATGGTTCAATTGTTAAATATTTTCTTTTTGGCTTAATAAAAAAGAACACTAGCTCTTTGCCGTCAGAAAAAGCAAGTAACAGAGAAACTCATCTTTTCAGTAACAAAATGAGTCATTATGTGACATTAATTAGTGTAGGTACTTAGTTATTTTTTGAAGAAAGACTACTCTTTAGTTAATATAAATAATATTTTTATGATTAAAAAATGAAAAAAACGTTGAAATAATATATTTCCAGGTACATCGTGCGTACAAACCAAATCTTGTCTACTGGGGTATGATTTGGTATTCCTAACAATTGAACCATGCACTTAACATAATTTATCAGGATTAAGCAGGACTATTTAGTATGACTAACACCAATGCACCACCAACTTGACTCCTAGTAACACATAAAAAATAATATAATAAAAGAACACTAGATCTTTACCGTCAGAAAAAACAAGTAACAGAGAAACTCATCTTTTCAGAAACAAAATGAGTCATTATGTGACATTACTTAGTGTTACGGATTCAGGATGACGGGAGGATGCGCACGGCGGCGCGGTTGTGGTGAGGGTGAGAAGTGACGCATCGACTCCGAAGTTAATTCGATTTTGCCTCTCAACATGTTTGGATTTGATTTCTGGTTCAGGTCCGTTTCGGCTCCGATTCCGATTTAGATTTGGTATTGGCTAAAGTTATAATTTCGATTTAAAAACAAGTTGGATATGGTTTAAATTTTGATTTTCAATTCAATAAATATAGTTGGATTTTTCTATGTTTGGATTGAGTTCTGATATTGATTCCGGCTTAGTTTGATTAATAATTCAGTTTTGATTTAATTTGCTTTCGATTCTGAATTTGGTTGTATTTGTTCGGAAGATTCAGTGTCGATTTTGAATCTATCTTTTAATCTCTTATGTTTTTACTCTCTACAGGTTTGTAATTATTGTTCTTGTAGTGACGGTGTTGGTGAACTCAATTTCAGATCTAAACTTCTTTCCCTTGTTTTAATTTTTCTTTGTTATGGCATTGTTGTTATTTTTATATTATGGAAAAATGTTTATTGTATTCATAGTGTTGGATTTAAAACATGCAGTTACAATTTTTTTTATGTTTTGATTTTTTTGCACGTATGTTACGTGGTGTTTCTTTGGAATGGTTACTACAAGTGTTTTTTATTATATTATTAGGAGTCAAGTTGGTGTGGTATTGGTGTTAGTCATACTAAATAGTTATGCTTAATCCTGATAAATTATGTTAAGTGCATGGTTCAATTGTTAAATATTTTCTTTTTGGCTTAATAAAAAAGAACACTAGCTCTTTGCCGTCAGAAAAAGCAAGTAACAGAGAAACTCATCTTTTCAGTAACAAAATGAGTTATTATGTGACATTACTTAGTGTAGGTACTTAGTTTTTTTTTTTGAAGAAAGACTACTCTTTAGTTAATATAAATAATATTTTTATGATTAAAAAATGAAAAAAACGTTGAAATAATATCTTTCCAGGTACATCATGCGTACAAACCAAGTCTTGTCTACTGGGGTATGATTTGGTATTCCTAACAATTGAACCATGCACTTAACATAATTTATCAGGATTAAGCAGGACTATTTAGTATGACTAACACCAATGCACCACCAACTTGACTCCTAGTAACACATAAAAAATAATATAATAAAAGAACACTAGCTCTTTACCGTCAGAAAAAGCAAGTAACAGAGAAACTCATCTTTTCAGTAACAAAATGAGTCATTATGTGACATTACTTAGTATAGGTACTTAGTTTTTTTTTTGAAGAAAGAATACTCTTTAGTTAATATAAATAATATTTTTTTGATTTAAAAATGAAAAAAACTTTGAAATAATATGTTTCCATGTACATCGAGCGTACAAACCAAGTCTTGTCTACTAGGGTATGATTTGGTAGTCCTAACAATTGAACCATGCACTTAACATAATTTATCAGGATTAAGCAGGACTATTTAGTATGACTAACACCAATGCACCACCAACTTGACTACTAATAACACATAAAAAATAATATAATAAAAGAACACTAGATCTTTACCGTCAGAAAAAGCAAGTAACAGAGAAACTCATCTTTTCAGAAACAAAATGAGTCATTATGTGACATTACTTAGTGTTACGGATTCAGGATGACGGGAGGATGCGCACGGCGGCGCGGTTGTGGTGAGGGTGAGAAGTGACGCATCGACTCCGAAGTTAATTCGATTTTTCCTCTCAACATGTTTGGATTTGATTTCTGGTTCAGGTCCGTTTCGGTTCCGATTCCGATTTAGATTTGGTATTGGCTAAAGTTGTAATTTCGATTTAAAAACAAGTTGGATATGGTTTAAATTTTGATTTTCAATTCAATAAATATAGTTGGATTTTGCTATGTTTGGATTGAGTTCTGATATTGATTCCGGCTTAGTTTGATTAATAATTCAGTTTTGATTTAATTTGCTTTCGATTCTGAATTTGGTTGTATTTGTTCGGTAGATTGAGTGTCGATTTTGAATCTATCTTTTAATTTCATATGTTTTTTCTCTCTACAGGTTTGTAATTGTTGTTCTTGTAGTGACGGTGTTGGTGAACTCAATTTCAGATCTAAACTTCTTTCCCTTGTTTTAATTTTTCTTTGTTATGGCATTGTTGTTATTTTTATATTATGGAAAAATGTTTATTGTATTCATAGTGTTGGATTTAAAACATGCAGTTACAATTTTTTTTATGTTTTGATTTTTTTGCACGTATGTTGCGTGGTGTTTCTTTGGAATGGTTACTACAAGTGTTTTTTTATTATATTATTAGGAGTCAAGTTGGTGTGGTATTGGTGTTAGTCATACTAAATAGTTATGCTTAATCCTGATAAATTATGTTAAGTGCATGGTTCAATTGTTAAATATTTTCTTTTTGGCTTAATAAAAAAGAACACTAGCTCTTTGCCGTCAGAAAAAGCAAGTAACAGAGAAACTCATCTTTTCAGTAACAAAATGAGTCATTATGTGACATTAATTAGTGTAGGTACTTAGTTATTTTTTTGAAGAAAGACTACTCTTTAGTTAATATAAATAATATTTTTATGATTAAAAAATGAAAAAAACGTTGAAATAATATATTTCCAGGTACATCGTGCGTACAAACCAAATCTTGTCTACTGGGGTATGATTTGGTATTCCTAACAATTGAACCATGCACTTAACATAATTTATCAGGATTAAGCAGGACTATTTAGTATGACTAACACCAATGCACCACCAACTTGACTCCTAGTAACACATAAAAAATAATATAATAAAAGAACACTAGATCTTTACCGTCAGAAAAAACAAGTAACAGAGAAACTCATCTTTTCAGAAACAAAATGAGTCATTATGTGACATTACTTAGTGTTACGGATTCAGGATGACGGGAGGATGCGCACGGCGGCGCGGTTGTGGTGAGGGTGAGAAGTGACGCATCGACTCCGAAGTTAATTCGATTTTGCCTCTCAACATGTTTGGATTTGATTTCTGGTTCAGGTCCGTTTCGGCTCCGATTCCGATTTAGATTTGGTATTGGCTAAAGTTATAATTTCGATTTAAAAACAAGTTGGATATGGTTTAAATTTTGATTTTCAATTCAATAAATATAGTTGGATTTTTCTATGTTTGGATTGAGTTCTGATATTGATTCCGGCTTAGTTTGATTAATAATTCAGTTTTGATTTAATTTGCTTTCGATTCTGAATTTGGTTGTATTTGTTCGGAAGATTCAGTGTCGATTTTGAATCTATCTTTTAATCTCTTATGTTTTTACTCTCTACAGGTTTGTAATTATTGTTCTTGTAGTGACGGTGTTGGTGAACTCAATTTCAGATCTAAACTTCTTTCCCTTGTTTTAATTTTTCTTTGTTATGGCATTGTTGTTATTTTTATATTATGGAAAAATGTTTATTGTATTCATAGTGTTGGATTTAAAACATGCAGTTACAATTTTTTTTATGTTTTGATTTTTTTGCACGTATGTTACGTGGTGTTTCTTTGGAATGGTTACTACAAGTGTTTTTTTATTATATTATTAGGAGTCAAGTTGGTGTGGTATTGGTGTTAGTCATACTAAATAGTTATGCTTAATCCTGATAAATTATGTTAAGTGCATGGTTCAATTGTTAAATATTTTCTTTTTGGCTTAATAAAAAAGAACACTAGCTCTTTGCCGTCAAAAAAAGCAAGTAACAGAGAAACTCATCTTTTCAGTAACAAAATGAGTTATTATGTGACATTACTTAGTGTAGGTACTTAGTTTTTTTTTTTGAAGAAAGACTACTCTTTAGTTAATATAAATAATATTTTTATGATTAAAAAATGAAAAAAACGTTGAAATAATATCTTTCCAGGTACATCATGCGTACGAACCAAGTCTTGTCTACTGGGGTATGATTTGGTATTCCTAACAATTGAACCATGCACTTAACATAATTTATCAGGATTAAGCAGGACTATTTAGTATGACTAACACCAATGCACCACCAACTTGACTCCTAATAACACATAAAAAATAATATAATAAAAGAACACTAGATCTTTACCGTCAGAAAAAGCAAGTAACAGAGAAACTCATCTTTTCAGAAACAAAATGAGTCATTATGTGACATTACTTAGTGTTACGGATTCAGGATGACGGGAGGATGCGCACGGCGGAGCGGTTGTGGTGAGGGTGAGAAGTGACGCATCGACTCCGAAGTTAATTCGATTTTTCCTCTCAACATGTTTGGATTTGATTTCTGGTTCAGGTCCGTTTCGGTTTCGATTCCGATTTAGATTTGGTATTGGCTAAAGTTGTAATTTCGATTTAAAAACAAGTTGGATATGGTTTAAATTTTGATTTTCAATTCAATAAATATAGTTGGATTTTGCTATGTTTGGATTGAGTTCTGATATTGATTAATTCCGGCTTAGTTTGATTAATAATTCAGTTTTGATTTAATTTGCTTTCGATTCTGAATTTGGTTGTATTTGTTCGGTAGATTGAGTGTCGATTTTGAATCTATCTTTTAATTTCATATGTTTTTTCTCTCTACAGGTTTGTAATTGTTGTTCTTGTAGTGACGGTGTTGGTGAACTCAATTTCAGATCTAAACTTCTTTCCCTTGTTTTAATTTTTCTTTGTTATGGCATTGTTGTTATTTTTATATTATGGAAAAATGTTTATTGTATTCATAGTGTTGGATTTAAAACATGCAGTTACAATTTTTTTTATGTTTTGATTTTTTTGCACGTATGTTGCGTGGTGTTTCTTTGGAATGGTTACTACAAGTGTTTTTTTATTATATTATTAGGAGTCAAGTTGGTGTGGTATTGGTGTTAGTCATACTAAATAGTTATGCTTAATCCTGATAAATTATGTTAAGTGCATGGTTCAATTGTTAAATATTTTCTTTTTGGCTTAATAAAAAAGAACACTAGCTCTTTGCCGTCAGAAAAAGCAAGTAACAGAGAAACTCATCTTTTCAGTAACAAAATGAGTCATTATGTGACATTAATTAGTGTAGGTACTTAGTTATTTTTTGAAGAAAGACTACTCTTTAGTTAATATAAATAATATTTTTATGATTAAAAAATGAAAAAAACGTTGAAATAATATATTTCCAGGTACATCGTGCGTACAAACCAAATCTTGTCTACTGGGGTATGATTTGGTATTCTTAACAATTGAACCATGCACTTAACATAATTTATCAGGATTAAGCAGGACTATTTAGTATGACTAACACCAATGCACCACCAACTTGACTCCTAGTAACACATAAAAAATAATATAATAAAAGAACACTAGATCTTTACCGTCAGAAAAAACAAGTAACAGAGAAACTCATCTTTTCAGAAACAAAATGAGTCATTATGTGACATTACTTAGTGTTACGGATTCAGGATGACGGGAGGATGCGCACGGCGGCGCGGTTGTGGTGAGGGTGAGAAGTGACGCATCGACTCCGAAGTTAATTCGATTTTGCCTCTCAACATGTTTGGATTTGATTTCTGGTTCAGGTCCGTTTCGGCTCCGATTCCGATTTAGATTTGGTATTGGCTAAAGTTATAATTTCGATTTAAAAACAAGTTGGATATGGTTTAAATTTTGATTTTCAATTCAATAAATATAGTTGGATTTTTCTATGTTTGGATTGAGTTCTGATATTGATTCCGGCTTAGTTTGATTAATAATTCAGTTTTGATTTAATTTGTTTTCGATTCTGAATTTGGTTGTATTTGTTCGGAAGATTCAGTGTCGATTTTGAATCTATCTTTTAATCTCTTATGTTTTTACTCTCTACAGGTTTGTAATTATTGTTCTTGTAGTGACGGTGTTGGTGAACTCAATTTCAGATCTAAACTTCTTTCCCTTGTTTTAATTTTTCTTTGTTATGGCATTGTTGTTATTTTTATATTATGGAAAAATGTTTATTGTATTCATAGTGTTGGATTTAAAACATGCAGTTACAATTTTTTTTATGTTTTGATTTTTTTGCACGTATGTTACGTGGTGTTTCTTTGGAATGGTTACTACAAGTGTTTTTTTATTATATTATTAGGAGTCAAGTTGGTGTGGTATTGGTGTTAGTCATACTAAATAGTTATGCTTAATCCTGATAAATTATGTTAAGTGCATGGTTCAATTGTTAAATATTTTCTTTTTGGCTTAATAAAAAAGAACACTAGCTCTTTGCCGTCAGAAAAAGCAAGTAACAGAGAAACTCATCTTTTCAGTAACAAAATGAGTCATTATGTGACATTAATTAGTGTAGGTACTTAGTTATTTTTTTGAAGAAAGACTACTCTTTAGTTAATATAAATAATATTTTTATGATTAAAAAATGAAAAAAACGTTGAAATAATATATTTCCAGGTACATCGTGCGTACAAACCAAATCTTGTCTACTGGGGTATGATTTGGTATTCCTAACAATTGAACCATGCACTTAACATAATTTATCAGGATTAAGCAGGACTATTTAGTATGACTAACACCAATGCACCACCAACTTGACTCCTAGTAACACATAAAAAATAATATAATAAAAGAACACTAGATCTTTACCGTCAGAAAAAACAAGTAACAGAGAAACTCATCTTTTCAGAAACAAAATGAGTCATTATGTGACATTACTTAGTGTTACGGATTCAGGATGACGGGAGGATGCGCACGGCGGCGCGGTTGTGGTGAGGGTGAGAAGTGACGCATCGACTCCGAAGTTAATTCGATTTTGCCTCTCAACATGTTTGGATTTGATTTCTGGTTCAGGTCCGTTTCGGCTCCGATTCCGATTTAGATTTGGTATTGGCTAAAGTTATAATTTCGATTTAAAAACAAGTTGGATATGGTTTAAATTTTGATTTTCAATTCAATAAATATAGTTGGATTTTTCTATGTTTGGATTGAGTTCTGATATTGATTCCGGCTTAGTTTGATTAATAATTCAGTTTTGATTTAATTTGCTTTCGATTCTGAATTTGGTTGTATTTGTTCGGAAGATTCAGTGTCGATTTTGAATCTATCTTTTAATCTCTTATGTTTTTACTCTCTACAGGTTTGTAATTATTGTTCTTGTAGTGACGGTGTTGGTGAACTCAATTTCAGATCTAAACTTCTTTCCCTTGTTTTAATTTTTCTTTGTTATGGCATTGTTGTTATTTTTATATTATGGAAAAATGTTTATTGTATTCATAGTGTTGGATTTAAAACATGCAGTTACAATTTTTTTTATGTTTTGATTTTTTTGCACGTATGTTACGTGGTGTTTCTTTGGAATGGTTACTACAAGTGTTTTTTTATTATATTATTAGGAGTCAAGTTGGTGTGGTATTGGTGTTAGTCATACTAAATAGTTATGCTTAATCCTGATAAATTATGTTAAGTGCATGGTTCAATTGTTAAATATTTTCTTTTTGGCTTAATAAAAAAGAACACTAGCTCTTTGCCGTCAGAAAAAGCAAGTAACAGAGAAACTCATCTTTTCAGTAACAAAATGAGTCATTATGTGACATTAATTAGTGTAGGTACTTAGTTATTTTTTTGAAGAAAGACTACTCTTTAGTTAATATAAATAATATTTTTATGATTAAAAAATGAAAAAAACGTTGAAATAATATATTTCCAGGTACATCGTGCGTACAAACCAAATCTTGTCTACTGGGGTATGATTTGGTATTCCTAACAATTGAACCATGCACTTAACATAATTTATCAGGATTAAGCAGGACTATTTAGTATGACTAACACCAATGCACCACCAACTTGACTCCTAGTAACACATAAAAATAATATAATAAAAGAACACTAGATCTTTACCGTCAGAAAAAACAAGTAACAGAGAAACTCATCTTTTCAGAAACAAAATGAGTCATTATGTGACATTACTTAGTGTTACGGATTCAGGATGACGGGAGGATGCGCACGGCGGCGCGGTTGTGGTGAGGGTGAGAAGTGACGCATCGACTCCGAAGTTAATTCGATTTTGCCTCTCAACATGTTTGGATTTGATTTCTGGTTCAGGTCCGTTTCGGCTCCGATTCCGATTTAGATTTGGTATTGGCTAAAGTTATAATTTCGATTTAAAAACAAGTTGGATATGGTTTAAATTTTGATTTTCAATTCAATAAATATAGTTGGATTTTTCTATGTTTGGATTGAGTTCTGATATTGATTCCGGCTTAGTTTGATTAATAATTCAGTTTTGATTTAATTTGCTTTCGATTCTGAATTTGGTTGTATTTGTTCGGAAGATTCAGTGTCGATTTTGAATCTATCTTTTAATCTCTTATGTTTTTACTCTCTACAGGTTTGTAATTATTGTTCTTGTAGTGACGGTGTTGGTGAACTCAATTTCAGATCTAAACTTCTTTCCCTTGTTTTAATTTTTCTTTGTTATGGCATTGTTGTTATTTTTATATTATGGAAAAATGTTTATTGTATTCATAGTGTTGGATTTAAAACATGCAGTTACAATTTTTTTTATGTTTTGATTTTTTTGCACGTATGTTACGTGGTGTTTCTTTGGAATGGTTACTACAAGTGTTTTTTTATTATATTATTAGGAGTCAAGTTGGTGTGGTATTGGTGTTAGTCATACTAAATAGTTATGCTTAATCCTGATAAATTATGTTAAGTGCATGGTTCAATTGTTAAATATTTTCTTTTTGGCTTAATAAAAAAGAACACTAGCTCTTTGCCGTCAGAAAAAGCAAGTAACAGAGAAACTCATCTTTTCAGTAACAAAATGAGTCATTATGTGACATTAATTAGTGTAGGTACTTAGTTATTTTTTGAAGAAAGACTACTCTTTAGTTAATATAAATAATATTTTTATGATTAAAAAATGAAAAAAACGTTGAAATAATATATTTCCAGGTACATCGTGCGTACAAACCAAATCTTGTCTACTGGGGTATGATTTGGTATTCCTAACAATTGAACCATGCACTTAACATAATTTATCAGGATTAAGCAGGACTATTTAGTATGACTAACACCAATGCACCACCAACTTGACTCCTAGTAACACATAAAAAATAATATAATAAAAGAACACTAGATCTTTACCGTCAGAAAAAACAAGTAACAGAGAAACTCATCTTTTCAGAAACAAAATGAGTCATTATGTGACATTACTTAGTGTTACGGATTCAGGATGACGGGAGGATGCGCACGGCGGCGCGGTTGTGGTGAGGGTGAGAAGTGACGCATCGACTCCGAAGTTAATTCGATATTGCCTCTCAACATGTTTGGATTTGATTTCTGGTTCAGGTCCGTTTCGGCTCCGATTCCGATTTAGATTTGGTATTGGCTAAAGTTATAATTTCGATTTAAAAACAAGTTGGATATGGTTTAAATTTTGATTTTCAATTCAATAAATATAGTTGGATTTTTCTATGTTTGGATTGAGTTCTGATATTGATTCCGGCTTAGTTTGATTAATAATTCAGTTTTGATTTAATTTGCTTTCGATTCTGAATTTGGTTGTATTTGTTCGGAAGATTCAGTGTCGATTTTGAATCTATCTTTGAATCTCTTATGTTTTTACTCTCTACAGGTTTGTAATTATTGTTCTTGTAGTGACGGTGTTGGTGAACTCAATTTCAGATCTAAACTTCTTTCCCTTGTTTTAATTTTTCTTTGTTATGGCATTGTTGTTATTTTTATATTATGGAAAAATGTTTATTGTATTCATAGTGTTGGATTTAAAACATGCAGTTACAATTTTTTTATGTTTTGATTTTTTTGCACGTATGTTACGTGGTGTTTCTTTGGAATGGTTACTACAAGTGTTTTTTTATTATATTATTAGGAGTCAAGTTGGTGTGGTATTGGTGTTAGTCATACTAAATAGTTATGCTTAATCCTGATAAATTATGTTAAGTGCATGGTTCAATTGTTAAATATTTTCTTTTGGCTTAATAAAAAAGAACACTAGCTCTTTGCCGTCAGAAAAAGCAAGTAACAGAGAAACTCATCTTTTCAGTAACAAAATGAGTCATTATGTGACATTAATTAGTGTAGGTACTTAGTTATTTTTTGAAGAAAGACTACTCTTTAGTTAATATAAATAATATTTTTATGATTAAAAAATGAAAAAAACGTTGAAATAATATATTTCCAGGTACATCGTGCGTACAAACCAAATCTTGTCTACTGGGGTATGATTTGGTATTCCTAACAATTGAACCATGCACTTAACATAATTTATCAGGATTAAGCAGGACTATTTAGTATGACTAACACCAATGCACCACCAACTTGACTCCTAGTAACACATAAAAAATAATATAATAAAAGAACACTAGATCTTTACCGTCAGAAAAAACAAGTAACAGAGAAACTCATCTTTTCAGAAACAAAATGAGTCATTATGTGACATTACTTAGTGTTACGGATTCAGGATGACGGGAGGATGCGCACGGCGGCGCGGTTGTGGTGAGGGTGAGAAGTGACGCATCGACTCCGAAGTTAATTCGATTTTGCCTCTCAACATGTTTGGATTTGATTTCTGGTTCAGGTCCGTTTCGGCTCCGATTCCGATTTAGATTTGGTATTGGCTAAAGTTATAATTTCGATTTAAAAACAAGTTGGATATGGTTTAAATTTTGATTTTCAATTCAATAAATATAGTTGGATTTTTCTATGTTTGGATTGAGTTCTGATATTGATTCCGGCTTAGTTTGATTAATAATTCAGTTTTGATTTAATTTGCTTTCGATTCTGAATTTGGTTGTATTTGTTCGGAAGATTCAGTGTCGATTTTGAATCTATCTTTTAATCTCTTATGTTTTTACTCTCTACAGGTTTGTAATTATTGTTCTTGTAGTGACGGTGTTGGTGAACTCAATTTCAGATCTAAACTTCTTTCCCTTGTTTTAATTTTTCTTTGTTATGGCATTGTTGTTATTTTTATATTATGGAAAAATGTTTATTGTATTCATAGTGTTGGATTTAAAACATGCAGTTACAATTTTTTTTATGTTTTGATTTTTTTGCACGTATGTTACGTGGTGTTTCTTTGGAATGGTTACTACAAGTGTTTTTTTATTATATTATTAGGAGTCAAGTTGGTGTGGTATTGGTGTTAGTCATACTAAATAGTTATGCTTAATCCTGATAAATTATGTTAAGTGCATGGTTCAATTGTTAAATATTTTCTTTTTGGCTTAATAAAAAAGAACACTAGCTCTTTGCCGTCAGAAAAAGCAAGTAACAGAGAAACTCATCTTTTCAGTAACAAAATGAGTTATTATGTGACATTACTTAGTGTAGGTACTTAGTTTTTTTTTTTTGAAGAAAGACTACTCTTTAGTTAATATAAATAATATTTTTATGATTAAAAAATGAAAAAAACGTTGAAATAATATCTTTCCAGGTACATCATGCGTACGAACCAAGTCTTGTCTACTGGGGTATGATTTGGTATTCCTAACAATTGAACCATGCACTTAACATAATTTATCAGGATTAAGCAGGACTATTTAGTATGACTAACACCAATGCACCACCAACTTGACTCCTAGTAACACATAAAAAATAATATAATAAAAGAACACTAGCTCTTTACCGTCAGAAAAAGCAAGTAACAGAGAAACTCATCTTTTCAGTAACAAAATGAGTCATTATGTGACATTACTTAGTATAGGTACTTAGTTTTTTTTTTGAAGAAAGAATACTCTTTAGTTAATATAAATAATATTTTTATGATTAAAAAATGAAAAAAACTTTGAAATAATATGTTTCCATGTACATCGTGCGTACAAACCAAGTCTTGTCTACTAGGGTATGATTTGGTAGTCCTAACAATTGAACCATGCACTTAACATAATTTATCAGGATTAAGCAGGACTATTTAGTATGACTAACACCAATGCACCACCAACTTGACTCCTAATAACACATAAAAAATAATATAATAAAAGAACACTAGATCTTTACCGTCAGAAAAAGCAAGTAACAGAGAAACTCATCTTTTCAGAAACAAAATGAGTCATTATGTGACATTACTTAGTGTTACGGATTCATGATGACGGGAGGATGCGCACGGCGGCGCGGTTGTGGTGAGGGTGAGAAGTGACGCATCGACTCCGAAGTTAATTCGATTTTTCCTCTCAACATGTTTGGATTTGATTTCTGGTTCAGGTCCGTTTCGGCTCCGATTCCGATTTAGATTTGGTATTGGCTAAAGTTATAATTTCGATTTAAAAACAAGTTGGATATGGTTTAAATTTTGATTTTCAATTCAATAAATATAGTTGGATTTTGCTATGTTTGGATTGAGTTCTGATATTGATTCCGACTTAGTTTGATTAATAATTCAGTTTTGATTTAATTTGCTTTCGATTCTGAATTTGGTTGTATTTGTTCGGTAGATTGAGTGTCGATTTTGAATCTATATTTTAATTTCATATGTTTTTTCTCTCTACAGGTTTGTAATTGTTGTTCTTGTAGTGACGGTGTTGGTGAACTCAATTTCAGATCTAAACTTCTTTCCCTTGTTTTAATTTTTCTTTGTTATGGCATTGTTGTTATTTTTATATTATGGAAAAATGTTTATTGTATTCATAGTGTTGGATTTAAAACATGCAGTTACAATTTTTTTTATGTTTTGATTTTTTTGCACGTATGTTGCGTGGTGTTTCTTTGGAATGGTTACTACAAGTGTTTTTTTATTATATTATTAGGAGTCAAGTTGGTGTGGTAATGGTGTTAGTCATACTAAATAGTTATGCTTAATCCTGATAAATTATGTTAAGTGCATGGTTCAATTGTTAAATATTTTCTTTTTGGCTTAATAAAAAAGAACACTAGCTCTTTGCCGTCAGAAAAAGCAAGTAACAGAGAAACTCATCTTTTCAGTAACAAAACGAGTCATTATGTGACATTACTTAGTGTAGGTACTTAGTTATTTTTTTGAAGAAAGACTACTCTTTAGTTAATATAAATAATATTTTTATGATTAAAAAATGAAAAAAACGTTGAAATAATATATTTCCAGGTACATCATGCGTACAAACCAAGTCTTGTCTACTGGGGTATGATTTGGTATTCCTAACAATTGAACCATGCACTTAACATAATTTATCAGGATTAAGCAGGACTATTTAGTATGACTAACACCAATGCACCACCAACTTGACTCCTAGTAACACATAAAAAATAATATAATAAAAGAACACTAGCTCTTTACCGTCAGAAAAAGCAAGTAACAGAGAAACTCATCTTTTCAGTAACAAAATGAGTCATTATGTGACATTACTTAGTATAGGTACTTAGTTTTTTTTTGGAAGAAAGAATACTCTTTAGTTAATATAAATAATATTTTTATGATTAAAAAATGAAAAAAACTTTGAAATAATATGTTTCCATGTACATCGTGCGTACAAACCAAGTCTTGTCTACTAGGGTATGATTTGGTAGTCCTAACAATTGAACCATGCACTTAACATAATTTATCAGGATTAAGCAGGACTATTTAGTATGACTAACACCAATGCACCACCAACTTGACTCTTAATAACACATAAAAAATAATATAATAAAAGAACACTAGATCTTTACCGTCAGAAAAAGCAAGTAACAGAGAAACTCATCTTTTCAGAAACAAAATGAGTCATTATGTGACATTACTTAGTGTTACGGATTCAGGATGACGGGAGGATGCGCACGGCGGCGCGGTTGTGGTGAGGGTGAGAAGTGACGCATCGACTCCGAAGTTAATTCGATTTTTCCTCTCAACATGTTTGGATTTGATTTCTGGTTCAGGTCCGTTTTGGCTCCGATTCCGATTTAGATTTGGTATTGGCTAAAGTTATAATTTCGATTTAAAAACAAGTTGGATATGGTTTAAATTTTGATTTTCAATTCAATAAATATAGTTGGATTTTGCTATGTTTGGATTGAGTTCTGATATTGATTCCGGCTTAGTTTGATTAATAATTCAGTTTTGATTTAATTTGCTTTCGATTCTGAATTTGGTTGTATTTGTTCGGTAGATTGAGTGTCGATTTTGAATCTACCTTTTAATTTCATATGTTTTTTCTCTCTACAGGTTTGTAATTGTTGTTCTTGTAGTGACGGTGTTGGTGAACTCAATTTCAGATCTAAACTTCTTTCCCTTGTTTTAATTTTTCTTTGTTATGGCATTGTTGTTATTTTTATATTATGGAAAAATGTTTATTGTATTCATAGTGTTGGATTTAAAACATGCAGTTACAATTTTTTTTATGTTTTGATTTTTTTGCACGTATGTTGCGTGGTGTTTCTTTGGAATGGTTACTACAAGTGTTTTTTTATTATATTATTAGGAGTCAAGTTGGTGTGGTATTGGTGTTAGTCATACTAAATAGTTATGCTTAATCCTGATAAATTATGTTAAGTGCATGGTTCAATTGTTAAATATTTTCTTTTTGGCTTAATAAAAAAGAACACTAGCTCTTTGCCGTCAGAAAAAGCAAGTAACAGAGAAACTCATCTTTTCAGTAACAAAATGAGTCATTATGTGACATTAATTAGTGTAGGTACTTAGTTATTTTTTTGAAGAAAGACTACTCTTTAGTTAATATAAATAATATTTTTATGATTAAAAAATGAAAAAAACGTTGAAATAATATATTTCCAGGTACATCGTGCGTACAAACCAAATCTTGTCTACTGGGGTATGATTTGGTATTCCTAACAATTGAACCATGCACTTAACATAATTTATCAGGATTAAGCAGGACTATTTAGTATGACTAACACCAATGCACCACCAACTTGACTCTTAATAACACATAAAAAATAATATAATAAAAGAACACTAGATCTTTACCGTCAGAAAAAGCAAGTAACAGAGAAACTCATCTTTTCAGAAACAAAATGAGTCATTATGTGACATTACTTAGTGTTACGGATTCAGGATGACGGGAGGATGCGCACGGCGGCGCGGTTGTGGTGAGGGTGAGAAGTGACGCATCGACTCCGAAGTTAATTCGATTTTTCCTCTCAACATGTTTGGATTTGATTTCTGGTTCAGGTCCGTTTTGGCTCCGATTCCGATTTAGATTTGGTATTGGCTAAAGTTATAATTTCGATTTAAAAACAAGTTGGATATGGTTTAAATTTTGATTTTCAATTCAATAAATATAGTTGGATTTTGCTATGTTTGGATTGAGTTCTGATATTGATTCCGGCTTAGTTTGATTAATAATTCAGTTTTGATTTAATTTGCTTTCGATTCTGAATTTGGTTGTATTTGTTCGGTAGATTGAGTGTCGATTTTGAATCTACCTTTTAATTTCATATGTTTTTTTCTCTCTACAGGTTTGTAATTGTTGTTCTTGTAGTGACGGTGTTGGTGAACTCAATTTCAGATCTAAACTTCTTTCCCTTGTTTTAATTTTTCTTTGTTATGGCATTGTTGTTATTTTTATATTATGGAAAAATGTTTATTGTATTCATAGTGTTGGATTTAAAACATGCAGTTACAATTTTTTTTATGTTTTGATTTTTTTGCACGTATGTTGCGTGGTGTTTCTTTGGAATGGTTACTACAAGTGTTTTTTTATTATATTATTAGGAGTCAAGTTGGTGTGGTATTGGTGTTAGTCATACTAAATAGTTATGCTTAATCCTGATAAATTATGTTAAGTGCATGGTTCAATTGTTAAATATTTTCTATTTTGGCTTAATAAAAAAGAACACTAGCTCTTTGCCGTCAGAAAAAGCAAGTAACAGAGAAACTCATCTTTTCAGTAACAAAATGAGTCATTATGTGACATTAATTAGTGTAGGTACTTAGTTATTTTTTTGAAGAAAGACTACTCTTTAGTTAATATAAATAATATTTTTATGATTAAAAAATG
Organism: Lathyrus oleraceus; assembly: GCF_024323335.1. Classification (NCBI taxonomy): domain Eukaryota; kingdom Viridiplantae; phylum Streptophyta; class Magnoliopsida; order Fabales; family Fabaceae; genus Lathyrus; species Lathyrus oleraceus. Next base: position 395,542,954 of record NC_066585.1, read on the forward strand.
AAAAAAACGTTGAAATAATATATTTCCAGGTACATCGTGCGTACAAACCAAATCTTGTCTACTGGGGTATGATTTGGTATTCCTAACAATTGAACCATGCACTTAACATAATTTATCAGGATTAAGCAGGACTATTTAGTATGACTAACACCAATGCACCACCAACTTGACTCCTAGTAACACATAAAAAATAATATAATAAAAGAACACTAGATCTTTACCGTCAGAAAAAGCAAGTAACAGAGAAACTCATCTTTTCAGAAACAATATGAGTCATTATGTGACATTACTTAGTGTTACGGATTCAGGATGACGGGAGGATGCGCACGGCGGCGCGGTTGTGGTGAGGGTGAGAAGTGACGCATCGACTCCGAAGTTAATTCGATTTTTCCTCTCAACATGTTTGGATTTGATTTCTGGTTCAGGTCCGTTTTGGCTCCGATTCCGATTTAGATTTGGTATTGGCTAAAGTTATAATTTCGATTTAAAAACAAGTTGGATATGGTTTAAATTTTGATTTTCAATTCAATAAATATAGTTGGATTTTGCTATGTTTGGATTGAGTTCTGATATTGATTCCGGCTTAGTTTGATTAATAATTCAGTTTGATTTAATTTGCTTTCGATTCTGAATTTGGTTGTATTTGTTCGGTAGATTGAGTGTCGATTTTGAATCTACCTTTTAATTTCATATGTTTTTTCTCTCTTTAGGTTTGTAATTGTTGTTCTTGTAGTGACGGTGTTGGTGAACTCAATTTCAGATCTAAACTTCTTTCCCTTGTTTTAATTTTTCTTTGTTATGGCATTGTTGTTATTTTTATATTATGGAAAAATGTTTATTGTATTCATAGTGTTGGATTTAAAACATGCAGTTACAATTTTTTTTATGTTTTGATTTTTTTGCACGTATGTTGCGTGGTGTTTCTTTGGAATGGTTACTACAAGTGTTTTTTTATTATATTATTAGGAGTCAAGTTGGTGTGGTATTGGTGTTAGTCATACTAAATAGTTATGCTTAATCCTGATAAATTATGTTAAGTGCATGGTTCAATTGTTAAATATTTTCTTTTTGGCTTAATAAAAAAGAACACTAGCTCTTTGCCGTCAGAAAAAGCAAGTAACAGAGAAACTCATCTTTTCAGTAACAAAATGAGTCATTATGTGACATTAATTAGTGTAGGTACTTAGTTATTTTTTTGAAGAAAGACTACTCTTTAGTTAATATAAATAATATTTTTATGATTAAAAAATGAAAAAAACGTTGAAATAATATATTTCCAGGTACATCGTGCGTACAAACCAAATCTTGTCTACTGGGGTATGATTTGGTATTCCTAACAATTGAACCATGCACTTAACATAATTTATCAGGATTAAGCAGGACTATTTAGTATGACTAACACCAATGCACCACCAACTTGACTCCTAGTAACACATAAAAAATAATATAATAAAAGAACACTAGATCTTTACCGTCAGAAAAAGCAAGTAACAGAGAAACTCATCTTTTCAGAAACAAAATGAGTCATTATGTTACATTACTTAGTGTTACGGATTCAGGATGACGGGAGGATGCGCACGGCGGCGCGGTTGTGGTGAGGGTGAGAAGTGACGCATCGACTCCGAAGTTAATTCGATATTGCCTCTCAACATGTTTGGATTTAATTTCTGGTTCAGGTCCGTTTCGGCTCCGATTCCGATTTAGATTTGGTATTGGCTAAAGTTATAATTTCGATTTAAAAACAAGTTGGATATGGTTTAAATTTTGATTTTCAATTCAATAAATATAGTTGGATTTTTCTATGTTTGGATTGAGTTCTGATATTGATTCCGGCTTAGTTTGATTAATAATTCAGTTTTGATTTAATTTGCTTTCGATTCTGAATTTGGTTGTATTTGTTCGGAAGATTCAGTGTCGATTTTGAATCTATCTTTTAATCTCTTATGTTTTTACTCTCTACAGGTTTGTAATTATTGTTCTTGTAGTGACGGTGTTGGTGAACTCAATTTCAGATCTAAACTTCTTTCCCTTGTTTTAATTTTTCTTTGTTATGGCATTGTTGTTATTTTTATATTATGGAAAAATGTTTATTGTATTCATAGTGTTGGATTTAAAACATGCAGTTACAATTTTTTTTATGTTTTGATTTTTTTGCACGTATGTTGCGTGGTGTTTCTTTGGAATGGTTACTACAAGTGTTTTTTATTATATTATTAGGAGTCAGGTTGGTGTGGTATTGGTGTTAGTCATACTAAATAGTTATGCTTAATCCTGATAAATTATGTTAAGTGCATGGTTCAATTGTTAAATATTTTCTTTTTGGCTTAATAAAAAAGAACACTAGCTCTTTGCCGTCAGAAAAAGCAAGTAACAGAGAAACTCATCTTTTCAGTAACAAAATGAGTCATTATGTGACATTACTTAGTGTAGGTACTTAGTTTTTTTTTTTGAAGAAAGACTACTCTTTAGTTAATATAAATAATATTTTTATGATTAAAAAATGAAAAAAATGTTGAAATAATATCTTTCCAGGTACATTGTGCGTACAAACCAAATCTTGTCTACTGGGGTATGATTTGGTATTCCTAACAATTGAACCATGCACTTAACATAATTTATCAGGATTAAGCAGGACTATTTAGTATGACTAACACCAATGCACCACCAACTTGACTCCTAGTAACACATAAAAAATAATATAATAAAAGAACACTAGATCTTTACCGTCAGAAAAAGCAAGTAACAGAGAAACTCATCTTTTCAGAAACAATATGAGTCATTATGTGACATTACTTAGTGTTACGGATTCAGGATGACGGGAGGATGCGCACGGCGGCGCGGTTGTGGTGAGGGTGAGAAGTGACGCATCGACTCCGAAGTTAATTCGATTTTTCCTCTCAACATGTTTGGATTTGATTTCTGGTTCAGGTCCGTTTTGGCTCCGATTCCGATTTAGATTTGGTATTGGCTAAAGTTATAATTTCGATTTAAAAACAAGTTGGATATGGTTTAAATTTTGATTTTCAATTCAATAAATATAGTTGGATTTTGCTATGTTTGGATTGAGTTCTGATATTGATTCCGGCTTAGTTTGATTAATAATTCAGTTTTGATTTAATTTGCTTTCGATTCTGAATTTGGTTGTATTTGTTCGGTAGATTGAGTGTCGATTTTGAATCTACCTTTTAATTTCATATGTTTTTTCTCTCTTTAGGTTTGTAATTGTTGTTCTTGTAGTGACGGTGTTGGTGAACTCAATTTCAGATCTAAACTTCTTTCCCTTGTTTTAATTTTTCTTTGTTATGGCATTGTTGTTATTTTTATATTATGGAAAAATGTTTATTGTATTCATAGTGTTGGATTTAAAACATGCAGTTACAATTTTTTTTATGTTTTGATTTTTTTGCACGTATGTTGCGTGGTGTTTCTTTGGAATGGTTACTACAAGTGTTTTTTTTATTATATTATTAGGAGTCAAGTTGGTGTGGTATTGGTGTTAGTCATACTAAATAGTTATGCTTAATCCTGATAAATTATGTTAAGTGCATGGTTCAATTGTTAAATATTTTCTTTTTGGCTTAATAAAAAAGAACACTAGCTCTTTGCCGTCAGAAAAAGCAAGTAACAGAGAAACTCATCTTTTCAGTAACAAAATGAGTCATTATGTGACATTAATTAGTGTAGGTACTTAGTTATTTTTTTGAAGAAAGACTACTCTTTAGTTAATATAAATAATATTTTTATGATTAAAAAATGAAAAAACGTTGAAATAATATATTTCCAGGTACATCGTGCGTACAAACCAAATCTTGTCTACTGGGGTATGATTTGGTATTCCTAACAATTGAACCATGCACTTAACATAATTTATCAGGATTAAGCAGGACTATTTAGTATGACTAACACCAATGCACCACCAACTTGACTCCTAGTAACACATAAAAATAATATAATAAAAGAACACTAGATCTTTACCGTCAGAAAAAGCAAGTAACAGAGAAACTCATCTTTTCAGAAACAAAATGAGTCATTATGTTACATTACTTAGTGTTACGGATTCAGGATGACGGGAGGATGCGCACGGCGGCGCGGTTGTGGTGAGGGTGAGAAGTGACGCATCGACTCCGAAGTTAATTCGATATTGCCTCTCAACATGTTTGGATTTAATTTCTGGTTCAGGTCCGTTTCGGCTCCGATTCCGATTTAGATTTGGTATTGGCTAAAGTTATAATTTCGATTTAAAAACAAGTTGGATATGGTTTAAATTTTGATTTTCAATTCAATAAATATAGTTGGATTTTTCTATGTTTGGATTGAGTTCTGATATTGATTCCGGCTTAGTTTGATTAATAATTCAGTTTTGATTTAATTTGCTTTCGATTCTGAATTTGGTTGTATTTGTTCGGAAGATTCAGTGTCGATTTTGAATCTATCTTTTAATCTCTTATGTTTTTACTCTCTACAGGTTTGTAATTATTGTTCTTGTAGTGACGGTGTTGGTGAACTCAATTTCAGATCTAAACTTCTTTCCCTTGTTTTAATTTTTCTTTGTTATGGCATTGTTGTTATTTTTATATTATGGAAAAATGTTTATTGTATTCATAGTGTTGGATTTAAAACATGCAGTTACAATTTTTTTTTATGTTTTGATTTTTTTGCACGTATGTTGCGTGGTGTTTCTTTGGAATGGTTACTACAAGTGTTTTTTTATTATATTATTAGGAGTCAGGTTGGTGTGGTATTGGTGTTAGTCATACTAAATAGTTATGCTTAATCCTGATAAATTATGTTAAGTGCATGGTTCAATTGTTAAATATTTTCTTTTTGGCTTAATAAAAAAGAACACTAGCTCTTTGCCGTCAGAAAAAGCAAGTAACAGAGAAACTCATCTTTTCAGTAACAAAATGAGTCATTATGTGACATTACTTAGTGTAGGTACTTAGTTTTTTTTTTTGAAGAAAGACTACTCTTTAGTTAATATAAATAATATTTTTATGATTAAAAAATGAAAAAAATGTTGAAATAATATCTTTCCAGGTACATTGTGCGTACAAACCAAATCTTGTCTACTGGGGTATGATTTGGTATTCCTAACAATTGAACCATGCACTTGACATAATTTATTAGGATTAAGCAGGACTATTTAGTATGACTAACACCAATGCACCACCAACTTGACTCCTAGTAACACATAAAAAATAATATAATAAAAGAACACTAGCTCTTTACCGTCAGAAAAAGCAAGTAACAGAGAAACTCATCTTTTCAGTAACAAAATGAGTCATTATGTGACATTACTTAGTATAGGTACTTAGTTTTTTTTTGAAGAAAGAATACTCTTTAGTTAATATAAATAATATTTTTATGATTAAAAAATGAAAAAAACTTTGGAATAATATGTTTCCATGTACATCGTGCGTACAAACCAAGTCTTGTCTACTAGGGTATGATTTGGTAGTCCTAACAATTGAACGATGCACTTAACATAATTTATCAGGATTAAGAAGGACTATTTAGTATGACTAACACCAATGCACCACCAACTTGACTCCTAATAACACATAAGAAATAATATAATAAAAGAACACTAGATCTTTACCGTTAGAAAAAGCAAGTAACAGAGAAACTCATCTTTTCAGAAACAAAATGAGTCATTATGTGACATTACTTAGTGTTACGGATTCAGGATGACGGGAGGATGCGCACGGCGGCGCGGTTGTGGTGAGGGTGAGAAGTGACGCATCGACTCCGAAGTTAATTCGATTTTGCCTCTCAACATGTTTGGATTTGATTTCTAGTTCAGGTCCGTTTCGGCTCCGATTCTGATTTAGATTTGGTATTGGCTAAAGTTATAATTTCGATTTAAAAACAAGTTGGATATGGTTTAAATTTTGATTTTCAATTCAATAAATATAGTTGGATTTTTCTATGTTTGGATTGAGTTCTGATATTGATTCCGACTTAGTTTGATTAATAATTCAGTTTTGATTTAATTTGCTTTCGATTCTGAATTTGGTTGTATTTGTTCGGAAGATTCAGTGTCGATTTTGAATCTATCTTTTAATCTCTTATGTTTTTTCTCTCTACAGGTTTGTAATTATTGTTCTTGTAGTGACGGTGTTGGTGAACTCAATTTCAGATCTAAACTTCTTTCCCTTGTTTTAATTTTTCTTTGTTATGGCATTGTTGTTATTTTTATATTATGGAAAAATGTTTATTGTATTCATAGTGTTGGATTTAAAACATGCAGTTACATTTTTTTTATGTTTTGATTTTTTTGCACGTATGTTGCGTGGTGTTTCTTTGGAATGGTTACTACAAGTGTTTTTTTATTATATTATTAGGAGTCAAGTTGGTGTGGTATTGGTGTTAGTCATACTAAATAGTCATGCTTAATCCTGATAAATTATGTTAAGTGCATGGTTCAATTGTTAAATATTTCTTTTTTGGCTTAATAAAAAAGAACACTAGCTCTTTGCCGTCAGAAAGAGCAAGTAACAGAGAAACTCATCTTTTCAGTAACAAAATGAGTCATTATGTGACATTACTTAGTGTAGGTACTTAGTTTTTTTTTTGAAGAAAGACTACTCTTTAGTTAATATAAATAATATTTTTATGATTAAAAAATGAAAAAAATGTTGAAATAATATCTTTCCAGGTACATCGTGCGTACAAACCAAATCTTGTCTACTGGGGTATGATTTGGTATTCCTAACAATTGAACCATGCTCTTAACATAATTTATCAGGATTAAGCAGGACTATTTAGTATGACTAACACCAATGCACCACCAACTTGACTCCTAGTAACACATAAAAAATAATATAATAAAAGAACACTAGCTCTTTACCGTCAGAAAAAGCAAGTAACAGAGAAACTCATCTTTTCAGTAACAAAATGAGTCATTATGTGACATTACTTAGTATAGGTACTTAGTTTTTTTTTGAAGAAAGAATACTCAGTAGTTAATATAAATAATATTTTTGTGATTAAAAAATGAAAAAAACTTTGAAATAATATGTTTCCATGTACATCGTGCGTACAAACCAAGTCTTGTCTACTAGGGTATGATTTGGTAGTCCTAACAATTGAACGATGCACTTAACATAATTTATCAGGATTAAGAAGGACTATTTAGTATGACTAACACCAATGCACCACCAACTTGACTCCTAATAACACATAAGAAATAATATAATAAAAGAACACTAGATCTTTACCGTTAGAAAAAGCAAGTAACAGAGAAACTCATCTTTTCAGAAACAAAATGAGTCATTATGTGACATTACTTAGTGTTACGGATTCAGGATGACGGGAGGATGCGCACGGCGGCGCGGTTGTGGTGAGGGTGAGAAGTGACGCATCGACTCCGAAGTTAATTCGATTTTGCCTCTCAACATGTTTGGATTTGATTTCTAGTTCAGGTCCGTTTCGGCTCCGATTCCGATTTAGATTTGGTATTGGCTAAAGTTATAATTTCGATTTAAAAACAAGTTGGATATGGTTTAAATTTGATTTTCAATTCAATAAATATAGTTGGATTTTTCTATGTTTGGATTGAGTTCTGATATTGATTCCGGCTTAGTTTGATTAATAATTCAGTTTTGATTTAATTTGCTTTCGATTCTGAATTTGGTTGTATTTGTTCGGAAGATTCAGTGTCGATTTTGAATCTATCTTTTAATCTCTTATGTTTTTTCTCTCTACAGGTTTGTAATTATTGTTCTTGTAGTGACGGTGTTGGTGAACTCAATTTCAGATCTAAACTTCTTTCCCTTGTTTTAATTTTTCTTTGTTATGGCATTGTTGTTATTTTTATATTATGGAAAAATGTTTATTGTATTCATAGTGTTGGATTTAAAACATGCAGTTACAATTTTTTTTATGTTTTGATTTTTTTGCACGTATGTTGCGTGGTGTTTCTTTGGAATGGTTACTACAAGTGTTTTTTTATTATATTATTAGGAGTCAAGTTGGTGTGGTATTGGTGTTAGTCATACTAAATAGTCATGCTTAATCCTGATAAATTATGTTAAGTGCATGGTTCAATTGTTAAATATTTTCTTTTTGGCTTAATAAAAAAGAACACTAGCTCTTTGCCGTCAGAAAGAGCAAGTAACAGAGAAACTCATCTTTTCAGTAACAAAATGAGTCATTATGTGACATTACTTAGTGTAGGTACTTAGTTTTTTTTTTGAAGAAAGACTACTCTTTAGTTAATATAAATAATATTTTTATGATTAAAAAATGAAAAAAATGTTGAAATAATATCTTTCCAGGTACATCGTGCGTACAAACCAAATCTTGTCTACTGGGGTATGATTTGGTATTCCTAACAATTGAACCATGCACTTAACATAATTTATCAGGATTAAGCAGGACTATTTAGTATGACTAACACCAATGCACCACCAACTTGACTCCTAGTAACACATAAAAAATAATATAATAAAAGAACACTAGCTCTTTACCGTCAGAAAAAGCAAGTAACAGAGAAACTCATCTTTTCAGTAACAAAATGAGTCATTATGTGACATTACTTAGTATAGGTACTTAGTTTTTTTTTGAAGAAAGAATACTCAGTAGTTAATATAAATAATATTTTTGTGATTAAAAATGAAAAAAACTTTGAAATAATATGTTTCCATGTACATCGTGCGTACAAACCAAGTCTTGTCTACTAGGGTATGATTTGGTAGTCCTAACAATTGAACGATGCACTTAACATAATTTATCAGGATTAAGAAGGACTATTTAGTATGACTAACACCAATGCACCACCAACTTGACTCCTAATAACACATAAGAAATAATATAATAAAAGAACACTAGATCTTTACCGTTAGAAAAAGCAAGTAACAGAGAAACTCATCTTTTCAGAAACAAAATGAGTCATTATGTGACATTACTTAGTGTTACGGATTCAGGATGACGGGAGGATGCGCACGGCGGCGCGGTTGTGGTGAGGGTGAGAAGTGACGCATCGACTCCGAAGTTAATTCGATTTTGCCTCTCAACATGTTTGGATTTGATTTCTAGTTCAGGTCCGTTTCGGCTCCGATTCCGATTTAGATTTGGTATTGGCTAAAGTTATAATTTCGATTTAAAAACAAGTTGGATATGGTTTAAATTTTGATTTTCAATTCAATAAATATAGTTGGATTTTTCTATGTTTGGATTGAGTTCTGATATTGATTCCGGCTTAGTTTGATTAATAATTCAGTTTTGATTTAATTTGCTTTCGATTCTGAATTTGGTTGTATTTGTTCGGAAGATTCAGTGTCGATTTTGAATCTATCTTTTAATCTCTTATGTTTTTCTCTCTACAGGTTTGTAATTATTGTTCTTGTAGTGACGGTGTTGGTGAACTCAATTTCAGATCTAAACTTCTTTCCCTTGTTTTAATTTTTCTTTGTTATGGCATTGTTGTTATTTTTATATTATGGAAAAATGTTTATTGTATTCATAGTGTTGGATTTAAAACATGCAGTTACAATTTTTTTATGTTTTGATTTTTTTGCACGTATGTTGCGTGGTGTTTCTTTGGAATGGTTACTACAAGTGTTTTTTTATTATATTATTAGGAGTCAAGTTGGTGTGGTATTGTTGTTAGTCATACTAAATAGTCATGCTTAATCCTGATAAATTATGTTAAGTGCATGGTTCAATTGTTAAATATTTTCTTTTTGGCTTAATAAAAAAGAACACTAGCTCTTTGCCGTCAGAAAGAGCAAGTAACAGAGAAACTCATCTTTTCAGTAACAAAATGAGTCATTATGTGACATTACTTAGTGTAGGTACTTAGTTTTTTTTTTGAAGAAAGACTACTCTTTAGTTAATATAAATAATATTTTTATGATTAAAAAATGAAAAAAATGTTGAAATAATATCTTTCCAGGTACATCGTGCGTACAAACCAAATCTTGTCTACTGGGGTATGATTTGGTATTCCTAACAATTGAACCATGCACTTAACATAATTTATCAGGATTAAGCAGGACTATTTAGTATGACTAACACAATGCACCACCAACTTGACTCCTAGTAACACATAAAAATAATATAATAAAAAGAACACTAGCTCTTTACCGTCAGAAAAAGCAAGTAACAGAGAAACTCATCTTTTCAGTAACAAAATGAGTCATTATGTGACATTACTTAGTATAGGTACTTAGTTTTTTTTTGAAGAAAGAATACTCAGTAGTTAATATAAATAATTTTTTGTGATTAAAAAATGAAAAAAACTTTGAAATAATATGTTTCCATGTACATCGTGCGTACAAACCAAGTCTTGTCTACTAGGGTATGATTTGGTAGTCCTAACAATTGAACGATGCACTTAACATAATTTATCAGGATTAAGAAGGACTATTTAGTATGACTAACACCAATGCACCACCAACTTGACTCCTAATAACACATAAGAAATAATATAATAAAAGAACACTAGATCTTTACCGTTAGAAAAAGCAAGTAACAGAGAAACTCATCTTTTCAGAAACAAAATGAGTCATTATGTGACATTACTTAGTGTTACGGATTCAGGATGACGGGAGGATGCGCACGGCGGCGCGGTTGTGGTGAGGGTGAGAAGTGACGCATCGACTCCGAAGTTAATTCGATTTTGCCTCTCAACATGTTTGGATTTGATTTCTAGTTCAGGTCCGTTTCGGCTCCGATTCCGATTTAGATTTGGTATTGGCTAAAGTTATAATTTCGATTTAAAACAAGTTGGATATGGTTTAAATTTTGATTTTCAATTCAATAAATATAGTTGGATTTTTCTATGTTTGGATTGAGTTCTGATATTGATTCCGGCTTAGTTTGATTAATAATTCAGTTTTGATTTAATTTGCTTTCGATTCTGAATTTGGTTGTATTTGTTCGGAAGATTCAGTGTCGATTTTGAATCTATCTTTTAATCTCTTATGTTTTTTCTCTCTACAGGTTTGTAATTATGTTCTTGTAGTGACGGTGTTGGTGAACTCAATTTCAGATCTAAACTTCTTTCCCTTGTTTTAATTTTTCTTTGTTATGGCATTGTTGTTATTTTTATATTATGGAAAAATGTTTATTGTATTCATAGTGTTGGATTTAAAACATGCAGTTACAATTTTTTTTATGTTTTGATTTTTTTGCACGTATGTTGCGTGGTGTTTCTTTGGAATGGTTACTACAAGTGTTTTTTTATTATATTATTAGGAGTCAAGTTGGTGTGGTATTGGTGTTAGTCATACTAAATAGTCATGCTTAATCCTGATAAATTATGTTAAGTGCATGGTTCAATTGTTAAATATTTTCTTTTTGGCTTAATAAAAAGAACACTAGCTCTTTGCCGTCAGAAAGAGCAAGTAACAGAGAAACTCATCTTTTCAGTAACAAAATGAGTCATTATGTGACATTACTTAGTGTAGGTACTTAGTTTTTTTTTTGAAGAAAGACTACTCTTTAGTTAATATAAATAATATTTTTATGATTAAAAAATGAAAAAAAATGTTGAAATAATATCTTTCCAGGTACATCGTGCGTACAAACCAAATCTTGTCTACTGGGGTATGATTTGGTATTCCTAACAATTGAACCATGCACTTAACATAATTTATCAGGATTAAGCAGGACTATTTAGTATGACTAACACCAATGCACCACCAACTTGACTCCTAGTAACACATAAAAAATAATATAATAAAAGAACACTAGCTCTTTACCGTCAGAAAAGCAAGTAACAGAGAAACTCATCTTTTCAGTAACAAAATGAGTCATTATGTGACATTACTTAGTATAGGTACTTAGTTTTTTTTGAAGAAAGAATACTCAGTAGTTAATATAAATAATATTTTTGTGATTAAAAAATGAAAAAAACTTTGAAATAATATGTTTCCATGTACATCGTGCGTACAAACCAAGTCTTGTCTACTAGGGTATGATTTGGTAGTCCTAACAATTGAACGATGCACTTAACATAATTTATCAGGATTAAGAAGGACTATTTAGTATGACTAACACCAATGCACCACCAACTTGACTCCTAATAACACATAAAAAATAATATAATAAAAGAACACTAGATCTTTACCGTTAGAAAAAGCAAGTAACAGAGAAACTCATCTTTTCAGAAACAAAATGAGTCATTATGTGACATTACTTAGTGTTACGGATTCAGGATGACGGGAGGATGCGCACGGCGGCGCGGTTGTGGTGAGGGTGAGAAGTGACGCATCGACTCCGAAGTTAATTCGATTTTGCCTCTCAACATGTTTGGATTTGATTTCTAGTTCAGGTCCGTTTCGGCTCCGATTCCGATTTAGATTTGGTATTGGCTAAAGTTATAATTTCGATTTAAAAACAAGTTGGATATGGTTTAAATTTTGATTTTCAATTCAATAAATATAGTTGGATTTTTCTATGTTTGGATTGAGTTCTGATATTGATTCCGGCTTAGTTTGATTAATAATTCAGTTTTGATTTAATTTGCTTTCGATTCTGAATTTGGTTGTATTTGTTCGGAAGATTCAGTGTCGATTTTGAATCTATCTTTTAATCTCTTATGTTTTTTCTCTCTACAGGTTTGTAATTATTGTTCTTGTAGTGACGGTGTTGGTGAACTCAATTTCAGATCTAAACTTCTTTCCCTTGTTTTAATTTTTCTTTGTTATGGCATTGTTGTTATTTTTATATTATGGAAAAATGTTTATTGTATTCATAGTGTTGGATTTAAAACATGCAGTTACAATTTTTTTATGTTTTGATTTTTTTGCACGTATGTTGCGTGGTGTTTCTTTGGAATGGTTACTACAAGTGTTTTTTTATTATATTATTAGGAGTCAAGTTGGTGTGGTATTGGTGTTAGTCATACTAAATAGTTATGCTTAATCCTGATAAATTATGTTAAGTGCATGGTTCAATTGTTAAATATTTTCTTTTGGCTTAATAAAAAAGAACACTAGCTCTTTGCCGTCAGAAAAAGCAAGTAACAGAGAAACTCATCTTTTCAGTAACAAAATGAGTCATTATGTGACATTACTTAGTGTAGGTACTTAGTTTTTTTTTTGAAGAAACACTACTCTTTAGTTAATATAAATAATATTTTTATGATTAAAAAATGAAAAAAACGTGGAAATAATATCTTTCAAGGTACATCGTGCGTACAAACCAAATCTTGTCTACTGGGGTATGATTTGGTATTCCTAACAATTGAACCATGCACTTAACATAATTTATCAGGATTAAGCAGGACTATTTAGTATGACTAACACCAATGCACCACCAACTTGACTCCTAGTAACACATAAAAAATAATATAATAAAAGAACACTAGCTCTTTACCGTCAGAAAAAGCAAGTAACAGAGAAACTCATCTTTTCAGTAACAAAATGAGTCATTATGTGACATTACTTAGTATAGGTACTTAGTTTTTTTTTGAAGAAAGAATACTCTTTAGTTAATATAAATAATATTTTTATGATTAAAAAATGAAAAAAACTTTGAAATAATATGTTTCCATGTACATCGTGCGTACAAACCAAGTCTTGTCTACTAGGGTATGATTTGGTAGTCCTAACAATTGAACGATGCACTTAACATAATTTATCAGGATTAAGAAGGACTATTTAGTATGACTAACACCAATGCACCACCAACTTGACTCCTAATAACACATAAGAAATAATATAATAAAAGAACACTAGATCTTTACCGTTAGAAAAAGCAAGTAACAGAGAAACTCATCTTTTCAGAAACAAAATGAGTCATTATGTGACATTACTTAGTGTTACGGATTCAGGATGACGGGAGGATGCGCACGGCGGCGCGGTTGTGGTGAGGGTGAGAAGTGACGCATCGACTCCGAAGTTAATTCGATTTTGCCTCTCAACATGTTTGGATTTGATTTCTAGTTCAGGTCCGTTTCGGCTCCGATTCCGATTTAGATTTGGTATTGGCTAAAGTTATAATTTCGATTTAAAAACAAGTTGGATATGGTTTAAATTTTGATTTTCAATTCAATAAATATAGTTGGATTTTCTATGTTTGGATTGAGTTCTGATATTGATTCCGGCTTAGTTTGATTAATAATTCAGTTTTGATTTAATTTGCTTTCGATTCTGAATTGGTTGTATTTGTTCGGAAGATTCAGTGTCGATTTTGAATCTATCTTTTAATCTCTTATGTTTTTTCTCTCTACAGGTTTGTAATTATTGTTCTTGTAGTGACGGTGTTGGTGAACTCAATTTCAGATCTAAACTTCTTTCCCTTGTTTTAATTTTTCTTTGTTATGGCATTGTTGTTATTTTTATATTATGGAAAAATGTTTATTGTATTCATAGTGTTGGATTTAAAACATGCAGTTACAATTTTTTTTATGTTTTGATTTTTTTGCACGTATGTTGCGTGGTGTTTCTTTGGAATGGTTACTACAAGTGTTTTTTTATTATATTATTAGGAGTCAAGTTGGTGTGGTATTGGTGTTAGTCATACTAAATAGTTATGCTTAATCCTGATAAATTATGTTAAGTGCATGGTTCAATTGTTAAATATTTTCTTTTTGGCTTAATAAAAAAGAACACTAGCTCTTTGCCGTCAGAAAAAGCAAGTAACAGAGAAACTCATCTTTTCAGTAACAAAATGAGTCATTATGTGACATTACTTAGTGTAGGTACTTAGTTTTTTTTTTGAAGAAAGACTACTCTTTAGTTAATATAAATAATATTTTATGATTAAAAAATGAAAAAATGTTGAAATAATCTTTCCAGGTACATCGTGCGTACAAACCAAATCTTGTCTACTGGGGTATGATTTGGTATTCCTAACAATTGAACCATGCACTTAACATAATTTATCAGGATTAAGCAGGACTATTTAGTATGACTAACACCAATGCACCACCAACTTGACTCCTAGTAACACATAAAAAATAATATAATAAAAGAACACTAGCTCTTTACCGTCAGAAAAAGCAAGTAACAGAGAAACTCATCTTTTCAGTAACAAAATGAGTCATTATGTGACATTACTTAGTATAGGTACTTAGTTTTTTTTGAAGAAAGAATACTCTTTAGTTAATATAAATAATATTTTTATGATTAAAAAATGAAAAAAAACTTTGAAATAATATGTTTCCATGTACATCGTGCGTACAAACCAAGTCTTGTCTACTAGGGTATGATTTGGTAGTCCTAACAATTGAACCATGCACTTAACATAATTTATCAGGATTAAGAAGGACTATTTAGTATGACTAACACCAATGCACCACCAACTTGACTCCTAATAACACATAAAAATAATATAATAAAAGAACACTAGATCTTTACCGTTAGAAAAAGCAAGTAACAGAGAAACTCATCTTTTCAGAAACAAAATGAGTCATTATGTGACATTACTTAGTGTTACGGATTCAGGATGACGGGAGGATGCGCACGGCGGCGCGGTTGTGGTGAGGGTGAGAAGTGACGCATCGACTCCGAAGTTAATTCGATTTTGCCTCTCAACATGTTTGGATTTGATTTCTGGTTCAGGTCCGTTTCGGCTCCGATTCCGATTTAGATTTGGTATTGGCTAAAGTTATAATTTCGATTTAAAAACAAGTTGGATATGGTTTAAATTTTGATTTTCAATTCAATAAATATAGTTGGATTTTTCTATGTTTGGATTGAGTTCTGATATTGATTCCGGCTTAGTTTGATTAATAATTCAGTTTTGATTTAATTTGCTTTCGATTCTGAATTTGGTTGTATTTGTTCGGAAGATTCAGTGTCGATTTTGAATCTATCTTTTAATCTCTTATGTTTTTTCTCTCTACAGGTTTGTAATTATTGTTCTTGTAGTGACGGTGTTGGTGAACTCAATTTCAGATCTAAACTTCTTTCCCTTGTTTTAATTTTTCTTTGTTATGGCATTGTTGTTATTTTTATATTATGGAAAAATGTTTATTGTATTCATAGTGTTGGATTTAAAACATGCAGTTACAATTTTTTTTATGTTTTGATTTTTTTGCACGTATGTTGCGTGGTGTTTCTTTGGAATGGTTACTACAAGTGTTTTTTTATTATATTATTAGGAGTCAAGTTGGTGTGGTATTGGTGTTAGTCATACTAAATAGTTATGCTTAATCCTGATAAATTATGTTAAGTGCATGGTTCAATTGTTAAATATTTTCTTTTTGGCTTAATAAAAAAGAACACTAGCTCTTTGCCGTCAAAAAAAGCAAGTAACAGAGAAACTCATCTTTTCAGTAACAAAATGAGTCATTATGTGACATTACTTAGTGTAGGTACTTAGTTTTTTTTTTGAAGAAAGACTACTCTTTAGTTAATATAAACAATATTTTTATGATTAAAAAATGAAAAAAACATGGAAATAATATCTTTCCAGGTACATCGTGCATACAAACCAAATCTTGTCTACTGGGGTATGATTTGGTATTCCTAACAATTGAACCATGCACTTAACATAATTTATCAGGATTAAGCAGGACTATTTAGTATGACTAACACCAATGCACCACCAACTTGACTCCTAGTAACACATAAAAAATAATATAATAAAAGAACACTAGCTCTTTACCGTCAGAAAAAGCAAGTAACAGAGAAACTCATCTTTTCAGTAACAAAATGAGTCATTATGTGACATTACTTAGTATAGGTACTTAGTTTTTTTTGAAGAAAGAATACTCTTTAGTTAATATAAATAATATTTTTATGATTAAGAAATGAAAAAAACTTTGAAATAATATGTTTCCATGTACATCGTGCGTACAAACCAAGTCTTGTCTACTAGGGTATGATTTGGTAGTCCTAACAATTGAACCATGCACTTAATATAATTTATCAGGATTAAGAAGGACTATTTAGTATGACTAACACCAATGCACCACCAACTTGACTCCTAATAACACATAAAAAATAATATAATAAAAGAACACTAGATATTTACCGTTAGAAAAAGCAAGTAACAGAGAAACTCATCTTTTCAGAAACAAAATGAGTCATTATGTGACATTACTTAGTGTTACGGATTCAGGATGACGGGAGGATACGCACGGCGGCGCGGTTGTGGTGAGGGTGAGAAGTGACGCATCGACTCCGAAGTTAATTCGATTTTGCCTCTCAACATGTTTGGATTTGATTTCTGGTTCAGGTCCGTTTCGGCTCCGATTCCGATTTAGATTTGGTATTGGCTAAAGTTATAATTTCGATTTAAAAACAAGTTGGATATGTTTTAAATTTTGATTTTCAATTCAATAAATATAGTTGGATTTTTCTATGTTTGGATTGAGTTCTGATATTGATTCCGGCTTAGTTTGATTAATAATTCAGTTTTGATTTAATTTGCTTTCGATTCTGAATTTGGTTGTATTTGTTCGGAAGATTCAGTGTCGATTTTGAATCTATCTTTTAATTTCTTATGTTTTTTCTCTCTACAGGTTTGTAATTGTTGTTCTTGTAGTGACGGTGTTGGTGAACTCAATTTCAGATCTAAACTTCTTTCCCTTGTTTTAATTTTTCTTTGTTATGGCGTTGTTGTTATTTTTATATTATGGAAAAATGTTTATGGTATTCATAGTGTTGGATTTAAAACATGCAGTTACAAATTTTTTTATGTTTTGATTTTTTTGCACGTATGTTGCGTGGTGTTTCTTTGGAATGGTTACTACAAGTGTTTTTTTATTATAAGTGCATGGTGTGGTTTTGGTGTTAGTCATACTAAATAGTTAAGCTTAATCCTGATAAATTATGTTAAGTGCATGGTTCAATTGTTAAATATTTTCTTTTTGGCTTAATATAAAAGAACACTAGCTTTTTGCCGTCAGAAAAAGCAAGTAACAGAGAAACTCATCTTTTCAGTAACAAAATGAGTCATTATGTGACATTACTTAGTGTAGGTACTTAGTTTTTTTTTCAAGAAAGACTACTCTTTAGTTAATATAAATAATATTTTTATGATTAAAAAATGAAAAAGACGTTGAAATAATATCTTTCCAGGTACATCGTGCGTACAAACCAAATCTTGTCTACTGAGGTATGATTTGGTATTCCTACCAATTGAACCATGCACTTAACATAATTTATCAGGATTAAGCAGGACTATTTAGTATGACTAACACCAATGCACCACCAACTTGACTCCTAGTAACACATAAAAAATAATATAATAAAAGAACACTAGCTCTTTATCGTCAGAAAAAGCAAGTAACAGAGAAACTCATCTTTTCAGTAACAAAATGAGTCATAATGTGACATTACTTAGTATAGGTACTTAGTTTTTTTTTGAAGAAAGAATACTCTTTAGTTAATATAAATAATATTTTTATGATTAAAAAATGAAAAAAACTTTGAAATAATATGTTTCCATGTACATCGTGCGTACAAACCAAGTCTTGTCTACTAGGGTATGATTTGGTAGTCCTAACAATTGAACCATGCACTTAACATAATTTATCAGGATTAAGCAGGACTATTTAGTATGACTAACACCACTGCACCACCAACTTGACTCCTAATAACACATAAAAAATAATATAATAAAAGAACACTAGATCTTTACCGTTAGAAAAAGCAAGTAACAGAGAAACTCATCTTTTCAGAAACAAAATGAGTCATTATGTGACATTACTTAGTGTTACGGATTCAGGATGACGGGAGGATGGGCACGGCGGCGCGGTTGTGGTGAGGGTGAGAAGTGACGCATCGACTCCGAAGTTAATTCGATTTTGCCTCTCAACATGTTTGGATTTGATTTCTGGTTCAGGTCCGTTTCGGCTCCGATTCCGATTTAGATTTGGTATTGGCTAAAGTTATAATTTCGATTTAAAAACAAGTTGGATATGGTTTAAATTTTGATTTTCAATTCAATAAATATAGTTGGATTGAGTTCTGATATTGATTCCGACTTATTTTGATTATTAATTCAGTTTTGATTTAATTTGCTTTCGATTCTGAATTTGGTTTTATTTGTTCGGAAGATTCATTGTCGATTTTGAATCTATCTTTTAATTTCTTATGTTTTTTCTCTCTACAGGTTTGTCATTGTTGTTCTTGTAGTGACGGTGTTGCTGAACTCAATTTCAGATCTAAACTTATTTCCCTTGTTTTAATTTTTCTTTGTTATGGCATTGTTGTTATTTTTATATTATGGAAAAATGTTTATTGTATTCATAGTGTTGGATTTAAAACATGCAGTTACAATTTTTTTTATGTTTTGATTTTTTTGCACGTATGTTGCGTGGTGTTTCTTTGGAATGGTTACTACAAGTGTTTTTTTATTATATTATTAGGAGTCAAGTTGGCGTGGTATTGGTGTTAGTCATACTAAATAGTTATGCTTAATCCTGATAAATTATGTTAAGTGCATGGTTCAATTGTTAAATATTTTCTTTTTGGCTTATCAAAAAAGAACACTAGCTCTTTGCCGTCAGAAAAAGCAAGTAACAGAGAAACTCATCTTTTCAGTAACAAAATTAGTCATTATGTGTCATTACTTAGTGTAGGTACTTAGTTTTTTTTTTGAAGAAAGACTACTCTTTAGTTAATATAAATAATATTTTTATGATTAAAAAATGAAAAAAATGTTGAAATAATATCTTTCCAGGTACATCGTGCGTACAAACCAAATCTTGTCTACTGGGGTATGATTTGGTATTCCTAACAATTGAACCATGCACTTAACATAATTTATCAGGATTAAGCAGGACTATTTAGTATGACTAACACCAATGCACCACCAACTTGACTCCTAATAACACATAAAAAATAATATAATAAAAGAACACTAGCTATTTACCGTCAGAAAAAGCAAGTAACAGAGAAACTCATCTTTTAAGAAACAAAATGAGTCATTAAGTGACATTACTTAGTGTTACGGAGTCAGGATGACGGGAGGATGCGCACGGCGGCGCGGTTGTGGTGAGGGTGAGAAGTGACGCATCGACTCCGAAGTTAATTCTATTTTGCCTCTCAACATGTTTGGATTTGATTTCTGGTTCAGGTCCGTTTTGGCTCCGATTCCGATTTAGATTTGGTATTGGCTAAAGTTATAATTTCGATTTAAAAACAAGTTGGATATGGTTTAAATTTTGATTTTCAATTAAATAAATATAGTTGGATTTTGCTATGTTTGGATTGAGTTCTGATATTGATTCCGACTTAGTTTGATTATTAATTCAGTTTTGATTTAATTTGCTTTCGATTCTGAATTTGGTTGTATTTGTTCGGAAGATTCATTGTCGATTTTGAATCTATCTTTTAATTTCTTATGTTTTTTCTCTCTACATGTTTGTAATTGTTGTTCTTGTAGTGACGGTGTTGGTGAACTCAATTTCAGATCTAAACTTCTTTCCCTTGTTTTAATTTTTCTTTGTTATGGCATTGTTGTTATTTTTATATTATGGAAAAATGTTTATTGTATTCATAGTGTTGGATTTAAAACATGCAATTACAATTTTTTTTATGTTTTGATTTTTTTGCACGTATGTAGCGTGGTGTTTCTTTGGAATGTTACTACAAGTGTTTTTTTATTATATTATTAGGAGTCAAGTTGGCGTGGTATTGGTGTTAGTCATACTAAATAGTTATGCTTAATCCTGATAAATTATGTTAAGTGCATGGTTCAATTGTTAAATATTTTCTTTTTGGCTTAATAAAAAAGAACACTAGCTCTTTGCCCTCAGAAAAAACAAGTAACAGAGAAACTCATCTTTTCAGTAACAAAATGAGTCATTATGTGTCATTACTTAGTGTAGGTACTTAGTTTTTTTTTTGAAGAAAGACTACTCTTTAGTTGATATAAATAATATTTTTATGATTAAAAAATGAAAAAAAATTTGAAATAATATCTTTCCAGGTACATCGTGCTTACAAACCAAATCTTGTCTACTGGGGTATGATTTGGTATTCCTAACAATTGAACCATGCACTTAACATAATTTATCAGGATTAAGAAGGACTATTTAGTATGACTAACACCAATGCACCACCAACTTGACTCCTAGTAACACATAAAAAATAATATAATAAAAGAACACTAGCTCTTTACCGTCAGAAAAAGCAAGTAACAGAGAAACTCATCTTTTCAGTAACAAAATGACTCATTATGTGACATTACTTAGTAAAGGTACTTAGTTTTTTTTTGAAGAAAGAATACTCTTTAGTTAATATAAATAATATTTTTATGATTAAAAAATCAAAAAAACTTTGAAATAATATGTTTCCATGTACATCGTGCGTACAAACCAAGTCTTATCTACTAGGGTATGATTTGGTAGTCCTAACAATTGAACCATGCACTTAACATAATTTATCAGGATTAAGCAGGACTATTTAGTATGACTAACACCAATGCACCACCAACTTGACTCCTAATAACACATAAAAAATAATATAATAAAAGAACACTAGCTATTTACCGTCAGAAAAAGCAAGTAACAGAGAAACTCATCTTTTAAGAAACAAAATGAGTCATTAAGTGACATTACTTAGTGTTACGGAGTCAGGATGACGGGAGGATGCGCACGGCGGCGCGGTTGTGGTGAGGGTGAGAAGTGACGCATCGACTCCGAAGTTAATTCTATTTTGCCTCTCAACATGTTTGGATTTGATTTCTGGTTCAGGTCCGTTTTGGCTCCGATTCCGATTTAGATTTGGTATTGGCTAAAGTTATAATTTCGATTTAAAAACAAGTTGGATATGGTTTAAATTTTGATTTTCAATTAAATAAATATAGTTGGATTTTGCTATGTTTGGATTGAGTTCTGATATTGATTCCGACTTAGTTTGATTATTAATTCAGTTTTGATTTAATTTGCTTTCGATTCTGAATTTGGTTGTATTTGTTCGGAAGATTCAGTGTCGATTTTGAATCTATCTTTTAATCTCTTATGTTTTTTCTCTCTACAGGTTTGTAATTATTGTTCTTGTAGTGACGGTGTTGGTGAACTCAATTTCAGATCTAAACTTCTTTCCCTTGTTTTAATTTTTCTTTGTTATGGCATTGTTGTTATTTTTATATTATGGAAAAATGTTTATTGTATTCATAGTGTTGGATTTAAAACATGCAGTTACAATTTTTTTTATGTTTTGATTTTTTTGCACGTATGTTGCGTGGTGTTTCTTTGGAATGGTTACTACAAGTGTTTTTTTATTATATTATTAGGAGTCAAGTTGGTGTGGTATTGGTGTTAGTCATACTAAATAGTTATGCTTAATCCTGATAAATTATGTTAAGTGCATGGTTTAATTGTTAAATATTTTCTTTTTGGCTTAATAAAAAATAACACTAGCTCTTTGCCGTCAGAAAAAGCAAGTAACAGAGAAACTCATCTTTTCAGTAACAAAATGAGTCATTATGTGACATTACTTAGTGTAGGTACTTAGTTTTTTTTTTGAAGAAAGACTACTCTTTAGTTAATATAAATAATATTTTTATGATTAAAAAATGAAAAAAATGTTGAAATAATATCTTTCCAGGTACATCGTGCGTACAAACCAAATCTTGTCTACTGGGGTATGATTTGGTATTCCTAACAATTGAACCATGCACTTAACATAATTTATCAGGATTAAGCAGGACTATTTAGTATGACTAACACCAATGCACCACCAACTTGACTCCTAGTAACACATAAAAAATAATATAAGAAAAGAACACTAGCTATTTACCGTCAGAAAAAGCAAGTAACAGAGAAACTCATCTTTTCAGTAACAAAATGAGTCATTATGTGACATTACTTAGTATAGGTACTTAGTTTTTTTTTGAAGAAAGAATACTCTTTAGTTAATATAAATAATATTTTTATGATTAAAAAATGAAAAAAACTTTGAAATAATATGTTTCCATGTACATCGTGCTTACAAACCAAGTCTTGTCTACTAGGGTATGATTTGGTAGTCCTAACAATTGAACCATGCACTTAACATAATTTATCAGGATTAAGAAGGACTATTTAGTATGACTAACACCAATGCACCACCAACTTGACTCCTAATAACACATAAAAAATAATATAATAAAAGAACACTAGATCTTTACCGTTAGAAAAAGCAAGTAACAGAGAAACTCATCTTTTCAGAAACAAAATGAGTCATTATGTGACATTACTTAGTGTTACGGATTCAGGATGACAGGAGGATGCGCACGGCGGCGCGGTTGTGGTGAGGGTGAGAAGTGACGCATCGACTCCGAAGTTAATTCGATTTTGCCTCTCAACATGTTTGGATTTGATTTCTGGTTCAGGTCCGTTTCGGCTCCGATTCCGATTTAGATTTGGTATTGGCTAAAGTTATAATTTCGATTTAAAAACAAGTTGGATATGGTTTAAATTTTGATTTTCAATTCAATAAATATAGTTGGATTTTTCTATGTTTGGATTGAGTTCTGATATTGATTCCGGCTTAGTTTGATGAATAATTCAGTTTTGATTTAATTTGCTTTCGATTCTGAATTTGGTTGTATTTGTTCGGAAGATTCAGTGTCGATTTTGAATCTATCTTTTAATCTCTTATGTTTTTTCTCTCTACAGGTTTGTAATTATTGTTCTTGTAGTGACGGTGTTGGTGAACTCAATTTCAGATCTAAACTTCTTTCCCTTGTTTTAATTTTTCTTTGTTATGGCATTGTTGTTATTTTTATATTATGGAAAAATGTTTATTGTATTCATAGTGTTGGATTTAAAACATGCAGTTACAATTTTTTTTATGTTTTGATTTTTTTGCACGTATGTTGCGTGGTGTTTCTTTGGAATGGTTACTACAAGTGTTTTTTTATTATATTATTAGGAGTCAAGTTGGTGTGGTATTGGTGTTAGTCATACTAAATAGTCATGCTTAATCCTGATAAATTATGTTAAGTGCATGGTTCAATTGTTAAATATTTTCTTTTTGGCTTAATAAAAAAGAACACTAGCTCTTTGCCGTCAAAAAAAGCAAGTAACAGAGAAACTCATCTTTTCAGTAACAAAATGAGTCATTATGTAACATTACTTAGTGTAGGTACTTAGTTTTTTTTTTGAAGAAAGACTACTCTTTAGTTAATATAAACAATATTTTTATGATTAAAAAATGAAAAAAACATGGAAATAATATCTTTCCAGGTACATCGTGCATACAAACCAAATCTTGTCTACTGGGGTATGATTTGGTATTCCTAACAATTGAACCATGCACTTAACATAATTTATCAGGATTAAGCAGGACTATTTAGTATGACTAACACCAATGCACCACCAACTTGACTCCTAGTAACACATAAAAAATAATATAATAAAAGAACACTAGCTCTTTACCGTCAGAAAAAGCAAGTAACAGAGAAACTCATCTTTTCAGTAACAAAATGAGTCATTATGTGACATTACTTAGTATAGGTACTTAGTTTTTTTTTGAAGAAAGAATACTCTTTAGTTAATATAAATAATATTTTTATGATTAAGAAATGAAAAAAACTTTGAAATAATATGTTTCCATGTACATCGTGCGTACAAACCAAGTCTTGTCTACTAGGGTATGATTTGGTAGTCCTAACAATTGAACCATGCACTTAACATAATTTATCAGGATTAAGAAGGACTATTTAGTATGACTAACACCAATGCACCACCAACTTGACTCCTAATAACACATAAAAAATAATATAATAAAAGAACACTAGATATTTACCGTTAGAAAAAGCAAGTAACAGAGACACTCATCTTTTCAGAAACAAAATGAGTCATTATGTGACATTACTTAGTGTTACGGATTCAGGATGACGGGAGGATGCGCACGGCGGCGCGGTTGTGGTGAGGGTGAGAAGTGACGCATCGACTCCGAAGTTAATTCGATTTTGCCTCTCAACATGTTTGGATTTGATTTCAGGTTCAGGTCCGTTTCGGCTCCGATTCCGATTTAGATTTGGTATTGGCTAAAGTTATAATTTCGATTTAAAAACAAGTTGGATATGTTTTAAATTTTGATTTTCAATTCAATAAATATAGTTGGATTTTTCTATGTTTGGATTGAGTTCTGATATTGATTCCGGCTTAGTTTGATTAATAATTCAGTTTTGATTTAATTTGCTTTCGATTCTGAATTTGGTTGTATTTGTTCGGAAGATTCCGTGTCGATTTTGAATCTATCTTTTAATTTCTTATGTTTTTTCTCTCTACAGGTTTGTAATTGTTGTTCTTGTAGTGACGGTGTTGGTGAACTCAATTTCAGATCTAAACTTCTTTCCCTTGTTTTAATTTTTCTTTGTTATGGCGTTGTTGTTATTTTTATATTATGGAAAAATGTTTATGGTATTCATAGTGTTGGATTTAAAACATGCAGTTACAAATTTTTTTATGTTTTGATTTTTTTGCACGTATGTTGCGTGGTGTTTCTTTGGAATGGTTACTACAAGTGTTTTTTTATTATAAGTGCATGGTGTGGTTTTGGTGTTAGTCATACTAAATAGTTAAGCTTAATCCTGATAAATTATGTTAAGTGCATGGTTCAATTGTTAAATATTTTCTTTTTGGCTTAATATAAAAGAACACTAGCTCTTTGCCGTCAGAAAAAGCAAGTAACAGAGAAACTCATCTTTTCAGTAACAAAATGAGTCATTATGTGACATTACTTAGTGTAGGTACTTAGTTTTTTTTTCAAGAAAGACTACTCTTTAGTTAATATAAATAATATTTTTATGATTAAAAAATGAAAAAGACGTTGAAATAATATCTTTCCAGGTACATCGTGCGTACAAACCAAATCTTGTCTACTGAGGTATGATTTGGTATTCCTACCAATTGAACCATGCACTTAACATAATTTATCAGGATTAAGCAGGACTATTTAGTATGACTAACACCAATGCACCACCAACTTGACTCCTAGTAACACATAAAAAATAATATAATAAAAGAACACTAGCTCTTTATCGTCAGAAAAAGCAAGTAACAGAGAAACTCATCTTTTCAGTAACAAAATGAGTCATAATGTGACATTACATAGTATAGGTACTTAGTTTTTTTTTGAAGAAAGAATACTCTTTAGTTAATATAAATAATATTTTTATGATTAAAAAATGAAAAAAACTTTGAAATAATATGTTTCCATGTACATCGTGCGTACAAACCAAGTCTTGTCTACTAGGGTATGATTTGGTAGTCCTAACAATTGAACCATGCACTTAACATAATTTATCAGGATTAATCAGGACTATTTAGTATGACTAACACCACTGCACCACCAACTTGACTCCTAATAACACATAAAAAATAATATAATAAAAGAACACTAGATCTTTACCGTTAGAAAAAGCAAGTAACAGAGAAACTCATCTTTTCAGAAACAAAATGAGTCATTATGTGACATTACTTAGTGTTACGGATTCAGGATGACGGGAGGATGCGCACGGCGGCGCGGTTGTGGTGAGGGTGAGAAGTGACGCATCGACTCCGAAGTTAATTCGATTTTGCCTCTCAACATGTTTGGATTTGATTTCTGGTTCAGGTCCGTTTCGGCTCCGATTCCGATTTAGATTTGGTATTGGCTAAAGTTATAATTTCGATTTAAAAACAAGTTGGATATGGTTTAAATTTTGATTTTCAATTCAATAAATATAGTTGGATTGAGTTCTGATATTGATTCCGACTTATTTTGATTATTAATTCAGTTTTGATTTAATTTGCTTTCGATTCTGAATTTGGTTTTATTTGTTCGGAAGATTCATTGTCGATTTTGAATCTATCTTTTAATTTCTTATGTTTTTTCTCTCTACAAGTTTGTCATTGTTGTTCTTGTAGTGACGGTGTTGGTGAACTCAATTTCAGATCTAAACTTATTTCCCTTGTTTTAATTTTTCTTTGTTATGGCATTGTTGTTATTTTTATATTATGGAAAAATGTTTATTGTATTCATAGTGTTGGATTTAAAACATGCAGTTACAATTTTTTTTATGTTTTGATTTTTTTGCACGTATGTTGCGTGGTGTTTCTTTGGAATGGTTACTACAAGTGTTTTTTTATTATATTATTAGGAGTCAAGTCGGCGTGGTATTGGTGTTAGTCATACTAAATAG
Source organism: Lathyrus oleraceus (assembly GCF_024323335.1). Lineage (NCBI taxonomy): Eukaryota > Viridiplantae > Streptophyta > Magnoliopsida > Fabales > Fabaceae > Lathyrus > Lathyrus oleraceus. The sequence goes on from NC_066585.1 coordinate 395,569,981, forward strand.
TTATGCTTAATCCTGATAAATTATGTTAAGTGCATGGTTCAATTGTTAAATATTTTCTTTTTGGCTTATCAAAAAAGAACACTAGCTCTTTGCCGTCAGAAAAAGCAAGTAACAGAGAAACTCATCTTTTCAGTAACAAAATTAGTCATTATGTGTCATTACTTAGTGTAGGTACTTAGTTTTTTTTTGAAGAAAGACTACTCTTTAGTTAATATAAATAATATTTTTATGATTAAAAAATGAAAAAAATGTTGAAATAATATCTTTCCAGGTACATCGTGCGTACAAACCAAATCTTGTCTACTGGGGTATGATTTGGTATTCCTAACAATTGAACCATGCACTTAACATAATTTATCAGGATTAAGCAGGACTATTTAGTATGACTAACACCAATGCACCACCAACTTGACTCCTAATAACACATAAAAAATAATATAATAAAAGAACACTAGCTATTTACCATCAGAAAAAGCAAGTAACAGAGAAACTCATCTTTTAAGAAACAAAATGAGTCATTAAGTGACATTACTTAGTGTTACGGAGTCAGGATGACGGGAGGATGCGCACGGCGGCGCGGTTGTGGTGAGGGTGAGAAGTGACGCATCGACTCCGAAGTTAATTCTATTTTGCCTCTCAACATGTTTGGATTTGATTTCTGGTTCAGGTCCGTTTTGGCTCCGATTCCGATTTAGATTTGGTATTGGCTAAAGTTATAATTTCGATTTAAAAACAAGTTGGATATGGTTTAAATTTTGATTTTCAATTAAATAAATATAGTTGGATTTTGCTATGTTTGGATTGAGTTCTGATATTGATTCCGACTTAGTTTGATTATTAATTCAGTTTTGATTTAATTTGCTTTCGATTCTGAATTTGGTTGTATTTGTTCGGAAGATTCATTGTCGATTTTGAATCTATCTTTTAATTTCTTATGTTTTTTCTCTCTACATGTTTGTAATTGTTGTTCTTGTAGTGACGGTGTTGGTGAACTCAATTTCAGATCTAAACTTCTTTCCCTTGTTTTAATTTTTCTTTGTTATGGCATTGTTGTTATTTTTATATTATGGAAAAATGTTTATTGTATTCATAGTGTTGGATTTAAAACATGCAATTACAATTTTTTTTATGTTTTGATTTTTTTGCACGTATGTAGCGTGGTGTTTCTTTGGAATTGTTACTACAAGTGTTTTTTTATTATATTATTAGGAGTCAAGTTGGCGTGGTATTGGTGTTAGTCATACTAAATAGTTATGCTTAATCCTGATAAATTATGTTAAGTGCATGGTTCAATTGTTAAATATTTTCTTTTTGGCTTAATAAAAAAGAACACTAGCTCTTTGCCCTCAGAAAAAACAAGTAACAGAGAAACTCATCTTTTCAGTAACAAAATGAGTCATTATGTGTCATTACTTAGTGTAGGTACTTAGTTTTTTTTTTGAAGAAAGACTACTCTTTAGTTGATATAAATAATATTTTTATGATTAAAAAATGAAAAAAAATTTGAAATAATATCTTTCCAGGTACATCGTGCTTACAAACCAAATCTTGTCTACTGGGGTATGATTTGGTATTCCTAACAATTGAACCATGCACTTAACATAATTTATCAGGATTAAGAAGGACTATTTAGTATGACTAACACCAATGCACCACCAACTTGACTCCTAGTAACACATAAAAAATAATATAATAAAAGAACACTAGCTCTTTACCTTCAGAAAAAGCAAGTAACAGAGAAACTCATCTTTTCAGTAACAAAATGACTCATTATGTGACATTACTTAGTAAAGGTACTTAGTTTTTTTTTGAAGAAAGAATACTCTTTAGTTAATATAAATAATATTTTTATGATTAAAAAATCAAAAAAACTTTGAAATAATATGTTTCCATGTACATCGTGCGTACAAACCAAGTCTTATCTACTAGGGTATGATTTGGTAGTCCTAACAATTGAACCATGCACTTAACATAATTTATCAGGATTAAGCAGGACTATTTAGTATGACTAACACCAATGCACCACCAACTTGACTCCTAATAACACATAAAAAATAATATAATAAAAGAACACTAGCTATTTACCATCAGAAAAAGCAAGTAACAGAGAAACTCATCTTTTAAGAAACAAAATGAGTCATTAAGTGACATTACTTAGTGTTACGGAGTCAGGATGACGGGAGGATGCGCACGGCGGCGCGGTTGTGGTGAGGGTGAGAAGTGACGCATCGACTCCGAAGTTAATTCTATTTTGCCTCTCAACATGTTTGGATTTGATTTCTGGTTCAGGTCCGTTTTGGCTCCGATTCCGATTTAGATTTGGTATTGGCTAAAGTTATAATTTCGATTTAAAAACAAGTTGGATATGGTTTAAATTTTGATTTTCAATTAAATAAATATAGTTGGATTTTGCTATGTTTGGATTGAGTTCTGATATTGATTCCGACTTAGTTTGATTATTAATTCAGTTTTGATTTAATTTGCTTTCGATTCTGAATTTGGTTGTATTTGTTCGGAAGATTCATTGTCGATTTTGAATCTATCTTTTAATTTCTTATGTTTTTTCTCTCTACATGTTTGTAATTGTTGTTCTTGTAGTGACGGTGTTGGTGAACTCAATTTCAGATCTAAACTTCTTTCCCTTGTTTTAATTTTTCTTTGTTATGGCATTGTTGTTATTTTTATATTATGGAAAAATGTTTATTGTATTCATAGTGTTGGATTTAAAACATGCAATTACAATTTTTTTTATGTTTTGATTTTTTTGCACGTATGTTGCGTGGTGTTTCTTTGGAATTGTTACTACAAGTGTTTTTTTATTATATTATTAGGAGTCAAGTTGGCGTGGTATTGGTGTTACTCATACTAAATAGTTATGCTTAATCCTGATAAATTATGTTAAGTGCATGGTTCAATTGTTAAATATTTTCTTTTTGGCTTAATAAAAAAGAACACTAGCTCTTTGCCCTCAGAAAAAACAAGTAACAGAGAAACTCATCTTTTCAGTAACAAAATGAGTCATTATGTGTCATTACTTAGTGTAGGTACTTAGTTTTTTTTTTGAAGAAAGACTACTCTTTAGTTGATATAAATAATATTTTTATGATTAAAAAATGAAAAAAAATTTGAAATAATATCTTTCCAGGTACATCGTGCTTACAAACCAAATCTTGTCTACTGGGGTATGATTTGGTATTCCTAACAATTGAACCATGCACTTAACATAATTTATCAGGATTAAGAAGGACTATTTAGTATGACTAACACCAATGCACCACCAACTTGACTCCTAGTAACACATAAAAAATAATATAATAAAAGAACACTAGCTCTTTACCTTCAGAAAAAGCAAATAACAGAGAAACTCATCTTTTCAGTAACAAAATGAGTCATTATGTGACATTACTTAGTAAAGGTACTTAGTTTTTTTTTGAAGAAAGAATACTCTTTAGTTAATATAAATTATATTTTTATGATTAAAAAATCAAAAAAACTTTGAAATAATATGTTTCCATGTACATCGTGCGTACAAACCAAGTCTTATCTACTAGGGTATGATTTAGTAGTCCTAACAATTGAACCATGCACTTAACATAATTTATCAGGATTAAGCAGGACTATTTAGTATGACTAACACCAATGCACCACCAACTTGACTCCTAATAACACATAAAAAATAATATAATAAAAGAACACTAGCTATTTACCGTCAGAAAAAGCAAGTAACAGAGAAACTCATCTTTTCAGAAACAAAATGAGTCATTATGTGACATTACTTAGTGTTACGGATTCAGGATGACGGGAGGATTCGCACGGCGGCGCGGTTGTGGTGAGGGTGAGAAGTGACGCATCGACTCCGAAGTTAATTCTATTTTGCCTCTCAACATGTTTGGATTTGATTTCTGGTTCAGGTCCGTTTCGGCTCCGATTCCGATTTAGATTTGGTATTGGCTAAAGTTATAATTTCGATTTAAAAACAAGTTGGATATGGTTTAAATTTTGATTTTCAATTCAATAAATATAGTTGGATTTTGCCATGTTTGGATTGAGTTCTGATATTGATTACGGCTTAGTTTGATTATTAATTCAGTTTTGATTTAATTTGCTTTCGATTCTGAATTTGGTTGTATTTGTTCGGAAGATTTTGTGTCGATTTTGAATCTATCTTTTAATTTCTTATGTTTTTTCTCTCTACAGGTTTGTAATTGTTGTTCTTGTAGTGACGGTGTTGGTGAACTCAATTTCAGATCTAAACTTCTTTCCCTTGTTTTAATTTTTCTTTGTTATGGCATTGTTGTTAGTTTTATATTATGGAAAAATGTTTATTGTATTCATAGTGTTGGATTTAAAACATGTTGTTACAATTTTTTTTATGTTTTGATTTTTTTGCACGTATGTTGAGTGGTGTTTCTTTGGAATGGTTACTACAAGTGTTTTTTTATTATATTATTTTTTTAAATATTATTAGGAGTCAAGTTGGTGTGGTATTGGTGTTAGTCATACTAAATAGTTATGCTTAATCCTGATAAATTATGTTAAGTACATGGTTCAATTGTTAAATATTTTCTTTTCGGTTTAATAAAAAAGAAAACTAGCTCTTTGCCGTCAGAAAAAGCAAGTAACAGAGAAACTCATCTTTTCAGTAACAAAATGAGTCATTATGTGACATTACTTAGTGTAGGTACTTAGTTTTTTTTTTGAAGAAAGACTACTCTTTAGTTAATATAAATAATATTTTTATGATTAAAAAATGAAAAAAACTTTGAAATAATATCTTTCCAGGTACATCGTGCGTACAAAACAAGTCTTGTCTAATGGGGTATGATTTGATTCTCCTAACAATTGAACCATGCACTTAACATAATTTATCAGGATTAAGCAGGACTATTTAGTATGACTAACACCAATGCACCACCAACTTGACTCCTAGTAACACATAAAAAATAATATAATAAAAGAACACTAGCTCTTTACCGTCAGAAAAAGCAAGTAACAGAGAAACTCATCTTTTCAGAAACAAAATGAGTCATTATGTGACATTACATAGTGTTACGGATTCAGGATGACAGGAGGATGCGCACGGTGGCGCGGTTATGGTGAGGGTGATAAGTGATGCATCGACTTCGAAGTGAATTCGATATTGCCTCTCAACATGTTTGGATTTGATTTCTGGTTCAGCTCCGTTTCGGCTCCGATTCCGATTCCGATTTGGTATTGGCTAAAGTTAGAATTTCGATTTAAAAACAAGTTGGATATGGTTTAAATTTTGATTTTCAATTCAATAAATATAGTTGAATTTTGCTATGTTTGGATTGAGTTCTGATATTGATTCCGGCTTATTTTGATTTTTAATTCAGCTTTGATTTAATTTGCTTTCGATTCTGAATTGGGTTGTATTTGTTCGGAAGATTCAGTGTCGATTTTGAATCTATCTTTTAATTTCTTATGTTTTTTCTCTCTACAGGTTTGTAATTGTTGTTCTTGCAGTGACGGTGTTGGTGAACTCAATTTCATAACTAAACTTCTTTCCCTTGTTTTAAAACATGTTGTTAGAATTTTTGTTATGTTTTGACTTTTTTGCAGGGATGTTGTGTAGTGTTTCTTTGGAATGCTTACTACAAGTGTTTTTTTATTATGATATTTTTTATGTATTATTAGGAGTCAAGTTGGTGTTGCATTGGTGTTAGTCATACTAAATAGTTCTGCTTAATCCTGATAAATTATGTTAAGTGCATGGTTCAATTGTTAAATATTTTCTTTTTGGTTTAATTAAAAAGAAGACTAGCTCATTACCGTTAGAAAAAGCAAGTAACAGAGAAACTCATCGTTTCAGTAACAAAATGAGTCATTATGTGATATTACTTAGTGTAGGTACTTAGTTTTTTTTTGAAGAAAGAATACTCTTTAGTTAATATAAATAATATTTTTATGATTAAAAAATGCAAAAAACTTTGAAATAATATCTTTCCATGTACATCGTGCGTACAAACCAAGTCTTGTCTACTGGGGTATGATTTGGTATTCCTAACAATTGAACCATGCACTTAACATAATTTATCAGGATTAAGCAGGACTATTTAGTATGACTAACACCAATGAACCACCAACTAGACTCCTAATAACACATAACAAATAATATAATAAAAGAACACTAGCTCTTTAACGTCAGAAAAAACAAGTAACGGAGAAACTCGTCTTTTCAGTAACAAAATGAGTCATTATGTGACATTACTTAGTGTTACGGATTCAGGATGATAGGAGGATGCGCACGGCGGCGCGGTTATGGTGAGGGTGATAAGTGATGCATCGACTTCGAAGTGAATTCGATTTTGCCTCTCAACATGTTTGGATTTGATTTCTGGTTTAGGTCCGTTTCGGCTCCGACTCCGATTCCGATTTGGTATTGGCTAAAGTTATAATTTCGATTTAAAAACAAGTTGGATATGGTTTAAATTTTGATTTTCAATTCAATAAATATAGTTGGATTTTGCTATGTTTGGATTGAGTTCTGATGTTGATTCCGGCTTAGTTTGATTATTAATTCAGTTTTGATTTAATTTGCTTTCGATTCTGAATTTGGTTGTATTTGTTCGGAAGATTCAGTGTCGATTTTGAATCTATCTTTTAATTTCTTATGTTTTTTCTCACTACAGATTTGTAATTGTTGTTCTTGCTGTGACGGTGTTGGTGAACTCAATTTCATATCTGAACTTCTTTCCCTTGTTTTAATTTTTCTTTGTTATGGCATTGTTGTTATTTTTATATTATGGAAATATGTTTATTGTATTCATAGTGTTGGATTTAAAACATGTTGTTACAATTTTTGTTATGTTTTGATTTGTTTGCAGGTATGTTGTGTGGTGTTTCTTTGGAATGCTTACTACAAGTGTTTTTTTAATATATTTTTTTTATGTATTATTAGGAGTCAAGTTGGTGTTGCATTGGTGTTAGTCAATCTAAATAGTTCTGCTTAAGCCTCATAAATTATGTTAAGTGCATGGTTCAATTGTTAAATATTTTCTTTTTGGTTTAATTAAAAAGAAGACTAGCTTATTACCGTCAGAAAAAGCAAGTAACAGAGAAACTCATCTTTTCAGTAACAAAATGAGTCATTATGTGACATTACTTAGTGTTACGGATTCAGGATGACGGGAGGATGCGCACGACGGCGCGGTTGTGGTGAGGGTGAGAACTGACGCATTAACTCCAAAGTTAATTCGATTTTGCCTCTCAACATGTTTGGATTTGATTTGTTGTTCAGGTCCGTTTCGGCTCCGATTCTGATTCCGATTTGGTATTGGCTAAAGTTATAATTTCGATTTAAAAACAAGTTGGATATGGTTTAAATTTTGATTTTCAATTCAATAAATATAGTTGGATTTTGCTATGTTTGGATTGAGTTCTGATATTGATTCCGGCTTAGTTTGATTATTAATTCAGTTTTGATTTAATTTGCTTTTGATTCTGAATTTGGTTGTATTTGTTCGGAAGATTCAGTGTCGATTTTGAATATGTCTTTTAATTTCTTATGTTTTTTCTCTCTACAGGTTTGTAATTGTTGTTCTTGTAGTGACGGTGTTGGTGAACTCAATTTCAGATCTAAACTTCTTTCCCTTGTTTTAATTTTTCTTTGTTATGGTATTGTTGTTATTTTTATATTATGGAAAAATGTTTATTGTATTCATAGTGTTGGATTTAAAACATGTAGTTACAATTTTTTTTATGTTTTAATTTTTTTGCACGTATGTTGCGTGGTGTTTCTTTGGAATGGTTACTACAAGTGTTTTTTTATTATATTATTTTTTTAAAAATTATTAGGAGTCAAGTTGGTGTGGTATTGGTGTTAGTCATACTAAATAGTTATGCTTAATCCTGATAAATTATGTTAAGTGCATGGTTCAATTGTTAAATATTTTCTTTTTGGCTTAATAAAAAAGAACACTAGCTCTTTGCCGTCAGAAAAAGCAAGTAACAGAGAAACTCATCTTTTCAGTAACAAAATGAGTCATTATTCTTTTGAAGAAAGACTTCTCTTTAGTTAATATAAATAATATTTTTATGATTAAAAAATGAAAAAAACTTTGAAATAATATGTTTCCATGTACATCGTGCGTACAAACCAAGTCTTGTCTACTAGGGTATGATTTGGTAGTCCTAACAATTAAACCATGCACTTAACATAATTTATCAGGATTAAGCAGGACTATTTAGTATGACTAACACCAATGCACCACCAACTTGACTCCTAATAACACATAAAAAATAATATATTAAAAGAATACTAGATCTTTGCCGTCATAAAAAGCAAGTAACAGAGAAACCCATCTTTTCAGAAACAAAATGAGTCATTATGTGACATTACTTAGTGTTAAGGATTCAGGATGACGGGAGGATGCGCACGGCGGCGCGTTTGTGTTGAGGGTGAGAAGTGACGCATCGACTCCGAAGTTAATTCGATTTTGCCTCTCAACATGTTTGGATTTGATTTCTGGTTCAGGTCCGTTTCGGCTCCGATTCCGATTTAGATTTGGTATTGGCTAAAGTTATAATTTCGATTTAAAAACAAGTTGGATATGGTTTAAATTTTGATTTTCAATTCAATAAATATAGTTGGATTTTTCTATGTTTAGATTGAGTTCTGATATTGATTCCGGCTTAGTTTGACTTTTAATTTAGCTTTGATTTAATTTGCTTTCGATTCTGAATTTGGTTGTATTTGTTCGGAAGATTCAGTGTCGATTTTGAATCTATCTTTTAATTTCTTATGTTTTTTCTCTCTACAGGTTTGTAATTGTTGTTCTTGTAGTGACGGTGTTGGTGAACTCAATTTCAGATATAAACTTCTTTCCATTGTTTTAATTTTTCTTTGTTATGGCATTGTTGTTATTTTTATATTAATGAAAAATGTTTATTGTATTCATAGTGTTGGATTTAAAACATGTTGTTACTATTTTTTTTATGTTTTGATTTTTTTGCACGTATGTTGCGTGGTGTTTCTTTGGAATGGTTACTACAAGTGTTTTTTTATTATATTATTTTTTTAAATATTATTAGGAGTCAAGTTGGTGTGGTATTGGTGTTAGTCATACTAAATAGTTATGCTTAATCCTGATAAATTATGTAAGTGCATGGTTCAATTGTTAAATATTTTCTTTTTGGCTTAATAAAAAAGAAGACTAGCTCTTTACCGTCAAAAAAAGCAAGTAACAGAGAAACTCATCTTTTCAGTAACAAAATGAGTCATTATGTGACATTACTTAGTATAGGTACTTAGTATTTTTTTTTTTGAAGAAAGACTACTCTTTAGTTAATATAAATAATATTTTTATGATTAAAAAATGAAAAAAACTTTGAAATAATATGTTTCCATGTACATCGTGCGTACAAACCAAGTCTTGTCTACTAGGGTATGATTTGGTAGTCCTAACAATTGAACCATGCACTTAACATAATTTATCAGGATTAAGCAGGACTATTTAGTATGACTAACACCAATGCACCACCAACTTGACTCCTAATAACACATAAAAAATAATATAATAAAAGAACACTAGATCTTTACCGTCAGAAAAAGCAAGTAACAGAGAAACTCATCTTTTCAGAAACAAAATGAGTCATTATGTGACATTACTTAGTGTTACGGATTCAGGATGACGGGAGGATGCGCACGGTGGCGCGGTTGTGGTGAGGGTGAGAAGTGACACATCGACTCCGAAGTTAATTTTATTTTGCCTCTCGACATGTTTGGATTTGATTTCTAGTTCAGGTCTGTTTCGGCTCCGATTCCGATTTAGATTTGGTATTGGCTAAAGTTATAATTTCGATTTAAAAACAAGTTGGATATGGTTTAAATTTTGATTTTCAATTCAATAAATATAGTTAGATTTTGCTATGTATGTATTGAGTTCTGATATTGATTCCGGCTTAGTTTGACTTTTAATTTAGCTTTGATTTAATTTGCTTTCGATTTTGAATTGGGTTGTATTTGTTCGGAAGATTCAGTGTCGATTTTGAATCTATCTTTTAATTTCTTATGTTTTTTCTCTCTACAGGTTTGTAATTGTTGTTCTTGCAGTGACGGTGTTGGTGAACTCAATTTCATATCTAAACTTCTTTCCCTTGTTTTAATTTTTCTTTGTTATGGCATTGTTGTTATTTTTATATTATGGAAAAATGTTTATTGTATTCATAGTGTTGGATTTAAAGCATGTTGTTACAATTTTTGTTAAGTTTTGATTTTTTACAGGTATGTTGTGTGGTGTTTCTTTGGAATTCTTACTACAAATGTTTTTTTATCATATTATTTTTTATGTAATATTAGGAGTCAAGTTGGTGTTGCATTGGTGTTAAGTGCATGGTTCAATTGTTAAATATTTTCTTTTTGGTTTAATTAAAAAGAAGACTAGCTCTTTACCGTCAGAAAAAGAAAGTGAGAGAGAAACTCATCTTTTCAGTAACAAAATGAGTCATTATGTGACATTACTTAGTGTAGGTACTTAGTTTTTTTTTTGAAGAAAGAATACTCTTTAGTTAATATAAATAATATTTTTATGATTAAAAAATGCAAAAAACTTTGAAATAATATCTTTCCATGTACATCGTGCGTACAAACCAAGTCTTGTCTACTGGGGTATGATTTGGTATTCCTAACAATTAAACCATGCACTTAACATAATTTATCAGGATTAAGCAGGACTATTTAGTATGACTAACACCAATGCACCACCAACTTGACTCCTAATAACACATAAAAAATAATATAATAAAACAACACTAGCTATTTACCGTCAGAAAAAGCAAGTAACAGAGAAACTCATCTTTTCAGAAACAAAATGAGTCGTTATGGGACATTACTTAGTATTACGGATTCAGGATGACGGGAGGATGCGCACGGTGGGGCGGTTGTAGTGAGGGTGAGAAGTGACGCATCGACTCCGAAGTTAATTCGATTTTGCCTCTCAACATGTTTGGATTTGATTTCTGGTTCAGGTCCGTTTCGGCTCCGAGTCCGATTCCGATTTGGTATTGGCTAAAGTTATAATTTCGATTTAAAAACAAGTTGGATATGGTTTAAATTTTGATTTTCGAATCAATAAATATAGTTGGATTTTGCTATGTTTGGATTGAGTTCTGATATTGATTCCGGCTTAGTTTGATTTTTAATTCAGTTTTGATTTAATTTGCTTTCGATTTTGAATTGGGTTGTATTTGTTCGGAAGATTCAGTGTCGATTTTGAATCTATCTTTTAATTTCTTATGTTTTTTCTCTCTACAGGTTTGTAATTGTTGTTCTTGCAGTGACGGTGTTGGTGAACTCAATTTCATATCTAAACTTCTTTCCCTTGTTTTAATTTTTCTTTGTTATGGGATTGTTGTTATTTTTATATTATGGAAAAATGTTTATTGTATTCATAGTGTTGGATTTAAAACATGTTGTTACAATTTTTGTTATGTTTTGATTTTTTTGCATGTATGTTGTGTGGTGTTTCTTTGGAATTCTTACTACAAGTGTTTTTTTATTATATTATTTTTTATGTATTATTAGGAGTCAAGTTGGTGTTGCATTGGTGTTAGTCATACTAAATAGTTCTGCTTAATCCTGATAAATTATGTTAAGTGCATGGTTCAATTGTTAAATATTTTCTTTTTGGTTTATATAAAAAGAAGACTAGCTCTTTACCGTCAAAAAAAGAAAGTAACAGAGAAACTCATCTTTTCAGTAACAAAATGAGTCATTATGTGACATTACTTAGTGTAGGTACTTAGTTTTTTTTTTTGAAGAAAGACTACTCTTTAGTTAAGATAAATAATATTTTTATGATTAAAAAATGAAAAAAACGTTGAAATAATAGCTTTCCAGGTACATCGTGCGTACAAACCAAGTCTTGTCTACTGGGGTATGATTTGGTATTCCTAACAGTTGAACCATGCACTTAACATTATTTATCAGGATTAAGCAGGACTATTTAGTATGACTAACACCAATGAACCACCAACTAGACTCCTAATAACACATAAAAAATAATATAATAAAAGAACACTAGCTCTTTACCGTCAGAAAAAGCAATTAACAGAGAAACTCATCTTTTCAGTAACAAAATGAGTCATTATGTGACATTACTTAGTATAGGTACTTAGTTTTTTTTTGAAGAAAGAATACTCTTTAGTTAATATAAATAATATTTTTATGATTAAAAAATGAAAAAAACTTTGAAATAATATGTTTCCATGTACATCGTGCGTACAAACCAAGTCTTGTCTACTAGGGTATGATTTGGTAGTCCTAACAAGTGAACCATGCACTTAACATAAATTATCAGGATTAAGCAGGACTATTTAGTATGACTAACACCAATGCACCACCAACTTGACTACTAATAACTCATAAAAAATAATATAATAAAAGTACACTAGATCTTTACCGTCAGAAAAAGCAAGTAACAGAGAAACTCATCTTTTCATAAACAAAATGCGTCATTATGTGACATTACTTAGTGTTACGAATTCAGGATGACATGAGGATGCCCACGGCGGCGCGGTTGTGGTGAGGGTGAGAAGTGACGCATCGACTCCGAAGTTAATTCGATTTTGCCTCTCAACATGTTTAGATTTAATTTCTGGTTCAGGTCCGTTTCGGCTCCGATTCCGATTTAGATTTGGTATTGGCTAAAGTTATAATTTCGATTTAAAAACAAGTTGGAAACGGTTTAAATTTTGATTTTCAATTCAATAAATATAGTTGGATTTTGCTATGTTTGGATTGAGTTCTGATATTGATTCCGGCTTAGTTTGATTATTAATTTAGTTTTTATTTAATTTGCTTTCGATTCTGAATTTGGTTGTATTTGTTCGGAAGATTCAGTGTCGATTTTGAATCTATCTTTTAATTTCTTATGTTTTTTCTCTCTACAGGTTTGTAATTGTTGTTCTTGTAGTGACGGTGTTGGTGAACTCAATTTCAGATCTAAAATTCTTTAACTTGTTTTAATTTTTCTTTGTTATGGCATTGTTGTTATTTTTATATTATGGAAAAATGTTTATTGTATTCATAGTGTTGAATTTAAAACATGTAGTTACAATTTTTTTTATGTTTTGATTTTTTTGCACGTATGTTGCGTGGTGTTTCTTTGGAATGGTTACTACAAGTGTTTTTTTATTATATTATTTTTTTAAATATTATTAGGAGTCAAGTTGGTGTGGTATTGGTGTTAGTCATACTAAATAGTTATGCTTAATCCTGATAAATTATGTTAAGTGCATGGTTCAATCGTTAAATATTTTCTTTTTGGTTTAATAAAAAAGAAGACTAGCTCTTTGCCGTCAGAAAAAGCAAGTAACAAAGAAACTCATCTTTTCAGTAACAAAATGAGTCATTATGTGACATTACTTAGTGTAGATACTTAGTTTTTATTTTGAAGAAAGACTACTCTTTAGTTAAGATAAATAATATTTTTATGATTAAAAAATGAAAAAAACGTTGAAATAATATCTTTCCAGGTACATCGTGCGTACAAACCAAGTCTTGTCTACTGGGGTATGATTTGGTATTCCTAACAATTGAACCATGCACTTAACATAATTTATCAGGATTAAGCAGGACTATTTAGTATGACTAACACCAATGCACCACCAACTTAACTCCTAATAACACATAAAAATTAATATAATAAAAGTACACTAGCTATTTACCGTCAGAAAAAAAAGAGAGTCATTAGGTGACATTACTTAGTATTACGGATTCAGGATGACGGGAGGATGCGCACATCGGGGCAGTTGTGATGAGGGTGAGAAGTGACGTATCGACTCCGAAGTTAATTCGACTTTGCCTCTCAACATGTTTGGATTTGATTTCTGCTTCAGGTCCGTTTCGGCTCCGATTCCGATTCCGATTTGGTGTTGGCTAAATTTATAATTTCGATTTAAAAACAAGTTGGATATGGTTTAAATTTTGATTTTCAATTCAATAAAGATAGTTGGATTTTGCTATGTTTGGATTGAGTTCTGATATTGATTTCGGCTTAGTTTGATTTTTAATTCAGCTTTGATTTAATTTGCTTTCGATTTTGAATTGGGTTGTATTTGTTCGGAAGATTCAGTGTCGATTTTGAATCTATCTTTTAATTTATTATGTTTTTTCTCTCTACAGGTTTGTAATTGTTGTTTTTACAGTGACGGTGTTGGTGAACTCAATTTCATATCTAAACTTCTTTCCCTTGTTTTAATTTTTCTTTGTTATGGCATTGTTGTTATTTTTATATTATGGAAAAATGTTTATTGTATTCATAGTGTTGGATTTAAAACATGTTGTTACAATTTTTGTTAAGTTTTGATTTTTTGCAGGTATGTTGTGTGGTGTTTCTTTGGAGTTCTTACTACAAGTGTTTTTTATTATATTATTTTTTATGTATTATTAGGAGTCAAGTTGGTGTTGCATTGGTGTTAGTCATACTAAATAGTTCTGCTTAATTCTGATAAATTATGTTAAGTGCATGGTTCAATTGTTAAATATTTTCTTTTTGGTTTAATTAAAAAGAAGACTAGCTCTTTACCGTCAAAAAAAGAAAGTAACAGAGAAACTCATCTTTTCAGTAACAAAATGAGTCATTATGTGACATTACTTAGTGTAGGTACTTAATTTTTTTTTTGAAGAAAGAATACTCTTTAGTTAATATAAATAATATTTTTATGATTAAAAAATGCAAAAAACTTTGAAATAATATCTTTCCATGTACATCGTGCGTACAAACCAAGTCTTGTCTACTGGGGTATGATTTGGTATTCCTAACAATTGAACCATGCACTTAACATTATTTATCAGGATTAAGCAGGACTATTTAGTATGACTAACACCAATGAACCACCAACTAGACTCCTAATAACACATAAAACATAATATAATAAAAGAACACTAGCTCTTTACCGTCAGAAAAAGCAATTAACAGAGAAACTCATCTTTTCAGTAACAAAATGAGTCATTATGTGACATTACTTAGTATAGGTACTTAGTTTTTTTTTTTGAAGAAAGAATACTCTTTAGTTAATATAAATAATATTTTTATGATTAAAAAATGAAAAAAACTTTGAAATAATATGTTTCCATATACATCGTGCGTACAAACCAAGTCTTGTCTACTAGGGTATGATTTGGTAGTCCTAACAATTGAACCATGCACTTAACATAATTTATCAGGATTAAGAAGGACTATTTAGTATGACTAACACCAATGCACCACCAACTTGACTCCTAATAACACATCAAAAATAATATAATAAAAGAACACTAGATCTTTACCGTCAGAAAAAGCAAGTAACAGAGAAACTCATCTTTTCAGAAACAAAATGAGTCATTATGTGACATTACTTAGTGTTACGGATTCAGGATGACGGGAGGATGCGCACGGCGGCTCGGTTGTGGTGAGGGTGAGAAGTGACGCATCGACTCCGAAGTTAATTCAATTTTTCCTCTCAACATGTTTGGATTTGAATTCTGGTTCAGGTCCGTTTCGGCTTTGATTCCGATTTAGATTTGGTATTGGCTAAAGTTATAATTTTGATTTAAAAACAAGTTGGATATGGTTTAAATTTTGATTTTCAATTCAATAAATATAGTTGGATTTTGCTATGTTTGGATTGAGTTCTGATATTGATTCCGGCTTAGTTTGATTATTAATTCAGTTTTGATTTAATTTGCTTTCGATTCTGAATTTGGTTGTATTTGTTCGGAAGATTCAGTGTCGATTTTGAATCTATCTTTTAATTTCTTATGTTTTTTCTCTCTACAGGTTTTTAATTGTTGTTCTTGTAGTGACGGTGTTGGTGAACTCAATTTCAGATCTAAACTTCTTTCCCTTGTTTTAATTTTTCTTTGTTATGGCATTGTTGTTAGTTTTATATTATGGAAAAATGTTTATTGTATTCATAGTGTTGGATTTAAAACATGTTGTTACAATTTTTTTTTATGTTTTGATTTTCTTGCACGTATGTTGCGTGGTGTTTCTTTGGAATGGTTACTACAAGTCTTTTTTTATTATATTATTTTTTATGTATTATTAGGAGTCAAGTTGGTGTTGCATTGATGTTAGTCATACTAAATAGTTCTGCTTAATCCTAATAAATTATGTTAAGTGCATGGTTCAATTGTTAAATATTTTCTTTTTGGTTTAATTAAAAAGAAGACTAGCTCTTTACCGTCAGAAAAAGCAAGTAACAGAGAAACTCATCTTTTCAGTAACAAAATGAGTCATTATGTGACATTACTTAGTATAGGTACTTAGTTTTTTTTTGAAGAAAGAATACTCTTTAGTTAATATAAATAATATTTTTATGATTAAAAAATGCAAAAAACTTTGAAAAAATATCTTTCCATGTACATCGTGCGTACAAACCAAGTCTTGTCTACTGGGGTATGATTTGGTATTCCTAACAATTGAACCATGCACTTAACATAATTTATCAGGATTAAGCAAGACTATTTAGTATGTCTAACACCAATGAACCACCAACTAGACTCCTAGTAACACATAAAAAATAATATAATAAAAGAACACTAGCTCTTTACCGTCAGAAAAAGCAAGTAACAGAGAAACTCATCTTTTCAGTAACAAAATGAGTCATTATGTGACATTACTTAGTATAGGTACTTAGTTTTTTTTTTGAAGAAAGCATACTCTTTAGTTAATATAAATAATATTTGTATGATTAAAAAATGAAAAAAACTTTGAAATAATATGTTTCCATGTACATCGTGCGTACAAACCAAGTCTTGTCTACTAGGGTATGATTTGGTAGTCCTAACAAGTGAACCATGCACTTAACATAATTTCTCAGGATTAAGCAGGACTATTTAGTATGACTAACACCAATGCACCACCAACTTGACTACTAATAACACATAAAAAATAATATAATAAAAGAACACTAGATCTTTACCGTCAGAAAAAGCAAGTAACAGAGAAACTCATCTTTTCAGTAACAAAATGAGTCATTATGTGACATTACTTAGTGTAGGTACTTAGTTTTTTTTTTGAAGAAAGAATACTCTTTAGTTAATATAAATAATATTTTTATGATTAAAAAATGCAAAAAACTTTGAAAAAATATCTTTCCATGTACATCGTGCGTACAAACCAAGTCTTGTCTACTGGGGTATGATTTGGTATTCCTAACAATTGAACCATGCACTTAACATAATTTATCAGGATTAAGCAAGACTATTTAGTATGTCTAACACCAATGAACCACCAACTAGACTCCTAGTAACACATAAAAAATAATATAATAAAAGAACACTAGCTCTTTACCGTCAGAAAAAGCAAGTAACAGAGAAACTCATCTTTTCAGTAACAAAATGAGTCATTATGTGACATTACTTAGTATAGGTACTTAGTTTTTTTTTTGAAGAAAGCATACTCTTTAGTTAATATAAATAATAATTGTATGATTAAAAAATGAAAAAAACTTTGAAATAATATGTTTCCATGTACATCGTGCGTACAAACCAAGTCTTGTCTACTAGGGTATGATTTGGTAGTCCTAACAAGTGAACCATGCACTTAACATAATTTCTCAGGATTAAGCAGGACTATTTAGTATGACTAACACCAATGCACCACCAACTTGACTACTAATAACACATAAAAAATAATATAATAAAAGAACACTAGATCTTTACCGTCAGAAAAAGCAAGTAACAGAGAAACTCATCTTTTCAGTAACAAAATGAGTCATTATGTGACATTACTTAGTGTAGGTACTTAGTTTTTTTTTTGAAGAAAGAATACTCTTTAGTTAATATAAATAATATTTTTATGATTAAAAAATGCAAAAAACTTTGAAAAAATATCTTTCCATGTACATCGTGCGTACAAACCAAGTCTTGTCTACTGGGGTATGATTTGGTATTCCTAACAATTGAACCATGCACTTAACATAATTTATCAGGATTAAGCAAGACTATTTAGTATGTCTAACACCAATGAACCACCAACTAGACTCCTAGTAACACATAAAAAATAATATAATAAAAGAACACTAGCTCTTTACCGTCAGAAAAAGCAAGTAACAGAGAAACTCATCTTTTCAGTAACAAAATGAGTCATTATGTGACATTACTTAGTATAGGTACTTAGTTTTTTTTTTGAAGAAAGCATACTCTTTAGTTAATATAAATAATAATTGTATGATTAAAAAATGAAAAAAACTTTGAAATAATATGTTTCCATGTACATCGTGCGTACAAACCAAGTCTTGTCTACTAGGGTATGATTTGGTAGTCCTAACAAGTGAACCATGCACTTAACATAATTTCTCAGGATTAAGCAGGACTATTTAGTATGACTAACACCAATGCACCACCAACTTGACTACTAATAACACATAAAAAATAATATAATAAAAGAACACTAGATCTTTACCGTCAGAAAAAGCAAGTAACAGAGAAACTCAGCTTTTCATAAACAAAATGAGTCATTATGTGACATTACTTAGTGTTACGGATTCAGGATGACGGGAGGATGCGCACGGCGGCGCGGTTGTGGTGAGGGGGAGAAGTGACGCATCGACTCCGAAGTTAATTCGATTTTGCCTCTCAACATGTTTGGATTTGATTTATGGTTCAGGTTCGTTTCGGCTCCGATTCCGATTTAGATTTGGTATTGGCTAAATTTATAATTTCGATTTAAAAACAAGTTGGATATGGTTTAAATTTTGATTTTCAGTTCAATAAATTTAGTTGGATTTTGCTATGTTTGGATTGAGTTCTGATATTGATTCTGGCTTAGTTTGATTATTAATTCAGTTATTATTTAATTTGCTTTCGATTCTGAATTTGGTTGTATTTGTTCGGAAGATTCAGTGTCGATTTTGAATCTATCTTTTAATTTCTTATGTTTTTTCTCTCTACAGGTTTGTAATTCTTGTTCTTGTAGTGACGGTGTTGGTGAACTCAATTCTAGATCTAAAATTCTTTCCCTTGTTTTAATTTTTCTTTGTTATGGCATTGTTGTTATTTTTATATTATGGAAAAATGTTTATTGTATTCATAGTGTTGGATTTAAAACATGTTGTTACAATTTTTTTTATGTTTTGATTTTTTTGCATGTATGTTGCGTGGTGTTTCTTTGGAATGGTTACTACAAGTGTTTTTTTATTATATTATTTTGTTAAATATTATTAGGAGTCAAGTTGGTGTGGTGTTGGTGTTAGTCATACTAAATAGTTATGCTTAATCCTGATAAATTATGTTAAGTGCATGGTTCAATTGTTAAATATTTTCTTTTTGGTTTAATAAAAAAGAAGACTAGCTCTTTGCCGTCAGAAAAAGCAAGTAACAGAGAAACTCATCTTTTCAGTAACAAAATGAGTCATTATGTGACATTACTTAGTGTAGGTACTTAGTTTTTTTTGAAGAAAGACTAATCTTTAGTTAATATAAATAATATTTTTATGATTAAAAAATGAAAAAAAACGTTGAAATAATATCTTTCAAGGTACATCGTGCGTACAAACCAAGTCTTGTCTATTGGGGTATGATTTGGTATTCCTAACAATTGAACCATGCACTTAACATAATTTATCAGGATTAAGCAAGACTATTAGTATGACTAACACCAATGCACCACCAACTTGACTCCTAATAAAACATAAAAAATAATATAATAAAAGAACACTAGCTCTTTACCGTCATAAAAAGCAAGTAACAGAGAAACTCATCTTTTCAGTAACAAAATGAGTCATTATGTGACAATACTTAGTCTTACGGATTCAAGATGGCGGGAGGTTGCGCACGGCGGCGCGATTGTAGTGAGGGTGAGATGTGATGCATCGACTTCGGAGTGAATTCGATATTGCCTCTCAACATGTTTGGATTTGATTTCTGGTTCAGGTCCGTTTCGGCTCCGATTCCGATTCCGACTTGGTATTGGCTAAAGTTATAATTTCGATTTAAAAACAAGTTGGATATGGTTTAAATTTTTATTTTCACTTCAATAAATATAGTTGGATTTTGCTATGTTTGGATTGACTTCTGATATTGATTCCGGCTTAGTTTGATTTTTAATTCAGTTTCGATTTAATTTGCTTTCTATTCTGAATTAGGTTGTATTTGTTCGAAAGATTCAGTGTTGATTTCGAATCTATCTTTTAATTTCTTATGTTTTTTCTCTCTAGAGGCTTGTAATTGTTGTTCTTGCAGTGACGGTGTTTGTGAACTCAATTTCAGATCTAAACTTCTTTCCCTTGTATTAATTTTTCTTTTTTATGGCATTGTTGTTATTTTTATATTATGGAAAAATGTTTATTGTATTCATAGTGTTGGATTTAAAACATGCTGTTACAATTTTTTTGATGTTTTGATTTTTTTGCAGGTATGTTACATGGTGTTTCTTTGGAATGGTTACTAAAAGTGTTTTTTTTATTATATTATTTTTTATGTATTATTAGGAGTCAAGTTGGTGTTGCATTGGTGTTAGTCATACTAAATAGTTCTGCTTAATCCTGATAAATTATGTTAAGTGCATGGTTCAATTGTTAAATATTTTCTTTTTGGTTTGATTAAAAAGAAGACTAGCTCTTTACCGTCAGAAAAAGCAAGTAACAGAGAAACTCATCTTTTCAGTAACAAAATGAGTTATTATGTGACATTACTTAGTGTAGGTACTTAGTTTTTTTTTTGAAGAAAGAATACTCTTTAGCTAATATAAATAATATTTTTATGATTATAAAATGCAAAATATTTTGAAATAATATCTTTCGATGTACATCGTGCGTACAAACCAAGTCTTGTCTACTGGGGTATGATTTGGTATTCCTAACAATTAAACCATGCACTTAACATAATTTATAAGGATTAAGCAGGACTATTTAGTATGACTAACACCAATGAACTACCAACTAGACTCCTAATAACACATAAAAAATAATATAATAAAAGAACACTAGCTCTTTACCGTCAGAAAAAGCAAGTAACAGAGAAACTCATCTTTTCAGTAACAAAATGAGTCATTATGTGACATTACTTAGTATAGGTACTTAGTTATTTTTTTAAGAAAGAATACTCTTTAGTTAATATAAATAATTTTTTATGATTAAAAAATGAAAAAAACTTTGAAATAATATGTTTCCATGTACATCGTGCGTACAAACCAAGTCTTGTTTACTAGGGTATGATTTGGTAGTCCTAACAATTGAACCATGCACTTAACATAATTTATCAGGATTAAGGAGGACTATTTAGTATGACTAACACCAATGCACCACCAACTTGACTCCTAATAACACATACAAAATAATATAATAAAAGAACACTAGCTCTTTACCGTCAGAAAAAGCAAGTAACAGAGAAACTCATCTTTTCAGAAACAAAATGAGTCATTATGTGACATTACTTAGTGCTACGGATTCAGGATGACGGTAGGATGCGCACGGCGGCTCGGTTGTGGTGAGGGTGAGAAGTGACGCATCGATTCCGAAGTTAATTCGATTTTTCCTCTCAACATGTTTGGATTTGATTTCTGGTTCAGGTCCGTTTCGGCTCCGATTCCGATTCCGATTTGGTATTGGCTAAAGTTATAATTTCGATTTAAAAACAAGTTGGATATGGCATACATGACCTGGTGGCTGAGAGGACAAGTATTTCCCTTGTATTTTTCAAAGTCTAGGACCTTGAATTTCACCGGGATCTTCACATTGGGGACCAAGCAAAGTTTGGCAGCAGACTTGCCGAAAAGATCCTTCCCTCTGAGAGTTTTCAATTCCTTGCGAAGCTCAAGAAATTGATCATTCATAGCGTCCATCTTCTCATAGACATCTGGGCCTTCAGATGGCTCAGAATGATAGATGGTGTCGTCTACCCTGGGCATAGTATGCTCGACAGGAAGAGGAACAGCAAGGACCGGGCTAGATGCCGGCATAGAAGCAAAGGTAGGAGCGGGACCCTCAGGCATGAAATTGGGAGGCATCCCCCACGGGAACCCGGCTGGCATGGCACCGGCTGCAGGCACCGTCGAGGAGACAATCTCAGAGATGACTTTCCTCTGGGGAGGAGTTGAAGGTGTCGGAGAAGACTGGCTCTGAGCAGCCAAGAATGATTCCATCAAGGCACTTAATCTGGCCACTTCCTCTTTCAGCTCGCGGTTCTCTTGTTCCAGGTGATCCATCGGTCTTGAAATGTTGGCTCTAGTGTAGTACCGGTGAGTCAGCTTGTCTTCAAAATAAATGAAGAACACAGAGTTAGACAACATGACAAGAAGCCGGGAACAAAACCTGCTTATGCACATGATGCATTCAATGTTTGTGCATATGATTTGTTTTTTTTTTATTTCAAAGGAACTCTAGGGTTTTATTCGTAAGTTTTGGAAATATTAAACATTTATCACGTATGGAAATATCTCATCAAATAATATCGGGGAAAAGAAGTACAACATTGTCATCATATACAAGGGAAAAGGAAAATAATCATCCTATGGATCCCTAGAAACAATCATCCAAAGCTCGGGACACAGGAAGATAAGATGCGTGAAGCCTCTTCACCACTCTCTCGTAGGCTGCCTCCATATCTGCCTTCTCCTTGGCGAGTCGATCGTACTTCCTTTTCCAAAACTTGGAAGACTGAGGAAGTAGAGAAGTCCATGCATCATCAGGATCATCAATAACCTGGTGTTCGAGGAACTCTATCAAAGCATCCTTCTCCTTGATCTGCTGAAGCAACTCTTCCCTTTCACGAATCCAGGCACGTGATTGGTCTTCGTCTCTCAACTCCTCTAGTCCTTGGTTAGGGAGGGTCGAAGGCCCAACCATAACCAAAGGTGTAAGTCTTGAATACTCGTAAGGCATGAGATACTCAGACGCTCGCTTCCTAACCCAAGCAGTGTACGGCTCCATAGAAACACAATTCTTAGGACCCAACTCATTCCTTCCTTTCCTATGAATCTTGCGCCAGGCGCGGACCATTCTGCCCTTCAAGTTTTGGGGATCTTTACCCTCCTGAAAGAACACACCCTCTAACAGAATGTTATTAGGTTTATCCTTTTGGGGGAACCCAAGCTGACGACGTGCCAAAACAGGGTTGTAGTTAATCCCACCACATGTACCAAGAAGAGGTGCATTGGAGAATTCACCACAAGTGTCAATAATATGCACACCATCATACACACGGTTGTACCAAGAGATATCATCATTAGTGAGAGACATGAGTCTCGTGGACCACCGTAGACATCCCTTGTTCTCCTTGAAGGAGACCGTCTGCGGTAAGCGAGAAATAAACCACTTATACAATAGAGGCAAACAACACACAATGGCGCCACCACCCTTTGCATTCCTCATATGTGAAAGAGAAATAGGTATCACCCAACAGAGTCGGAACGGGATTAAGAGTAGAGAAAATCCTAATAGCGTTCACATCCACAAACTTGTCGATGTTGGGGAACAATACCAATCCATAAATGAGAAGTACAAATATGGCTTCAAAGGCATCCTCACTCATGGCCTTCCCATATACAGTAGCTTGAGCAATGAGGAACTCAGAAGGGAGACCTTGAATTTCACCTTTGGTAGCCATATGAGCACCAACCAGAGATTCATCTATGTGCAACATGTCAGCTATCTCTTGAGAAGTAGGAATACTCTCTAAGCCACTGAACGGCAACTGGTCTAGAATAGGTATACCCACAAGGTAGGCATACTCCTCAAGGGTAGGCAAAAGCTGGAAATCCGGAAACGTGAAACAACGGTACAAGGGATCATAAAACTGCACCAATACACTCATCAACCCTTCATCCACCTGAGTAGTCAGAAGAGGAAGAAGCTTCCCAAAGCGAGCTTTGAAACCCAAAGGATCTAATACATAGGATGTCAGATTCCTTAACTCTTTCAAATCTGGTTGCCTGAAGTTGTACTTCTTTGTATTCCTTCTTTGTCTTTCCATGTCTAAAATTTTTGCAAATAAACCCCTTAAGTTCCTTGAAAATTTTCTTCATTATTGATGGTATGGATGCAAATGAGTGCATGAATGCAACAATCACACTCAAGGATCAAGCAAAGCACACCAAACAAAGGTCATGGGATGGATCATATCATCCTTCATATCAATCATCCATTTTGGTGGACTATGGTTTACACCTTATCAACACCCAAGTTCCATTGATATTAAGGATACATGAACGTATCAACCATGAATCAAGGGTTTGTTGCAAGTCACGAGCATGGAGTTTAGGTTAAGAACCACCCCAAAGGGAGTGTACTAGGGTTTAAACCTTCCAAACATGTTCTACAAGAGGTTCCCATAGTCATCATCCCATCTTTCGGATATTATCGGATAAACGACTACTCGTATTGCAAAAATATTCTCAAGAGAGACTCTTATGAGTGTAGTATCGCGTAACAATCGTATCAAATCTTACACTTGAACGACTTTTGCACTACATCCTAAAAATAGGCCAAGATGGGCTTGGTAAACTAAGGTCCTTGGCTTCTAAGGTCTATATTGGAAAGAGTAATGTCTAACCATAACTTACTTGTGTGACATTATTGATCCCAACATGACCTCCACCAAGTGAATGGACTTGCAAGTCAACTTGCTAAGGAATAACTCCACACAAGTCAACAAGACTACGCCCAAATTGCACAAAAATATGTCACAAAACAATACAATACAACAAATATGAAAAGTAGGCAAAACCCACTAGGCAAAATTCCCCAGCAGAGTCGCCACTTTTCTGTAGCGGGGTATTCGTTACCATTAGAGATATTGACTAAATCCAAGGTAAATCATACAAGTCGAGTCGCCACCACACTTCTATTTATCCAAAGGAATGTTTCGAAAGCTAACAAAAACCTAATAGTTTTAACAAAAACTAGTAAAAGAAAACAGAGATCTGGGTTAGGGGGTTGGTTATGCAATGGGAAGGTGTTAGGCACCCAAAACATCCTAGGTACTCCTAGGGAGCCCTTTTCATACTTGTTGTGAAGGTTGTTTGTTTTGTGGAAAATTTTGTTTGTGCAAACATGATTGAAGAGATGAGAAGAGAATGTACAAATTATTTACATTTTGTGTTTGGATGGATAAACCCATTGCCTACGTACCATCTTAAAAAGATTAGGATCAAAACCTCGTAGTTCGGGGTAAAAATCTCAAAACAAGTGGGTGAATTGATTGGTCCAAAAGCCTTAAGGTCTTTTGTTATCAAAGGGAGAAAACTCAACCAAACCACAACTCCACCATGTGAGGATAGCTTCAACATGCTAGTGAGGTGTTAACCCTATGGTAAGCATGGAAGACTTATTGTCCATCACTAAGGATATAGGTGAGTATTACATCTACCACAAGGATAACTCAAACCTAATAGCTAAAGGTTATGAAAGATTTTGATTAAGAAAGTGGCCATTGGAACCATAAAAGACATTTGAATGGGTTATATTTACCAATTAGAAGTATATATAAAAATGGTCAAAGTTGACTTAAAAGTTCAATTCAAAATAAGTGTTATGAAAAGAAAGTTTGAAAATCAAAAGCATAAGGCTTAGGTTTCTAATGTTTAAAAACAATGGTTAAATGTTTGCACAAAGAGTTTTGGCTTGGGTTAGAGTGGAGAGAAGAAGAAGAAGGGCTAAATCCTAAACATACAACAGGTGAGGGGAAAGAGAACAAAACGACACAAGGAGTTCCACTCTTGAGATCATATTGATGATCCAAGTAGCTCCCATCCTTTGGAATAAGCAATCACAAAGCATAAGCAATCAAACAAGTCTCATAAGAGATCCTCAATGTGTCTTGTATCTTTCACTTTGAATGATCATGGCAATGGTCCTCCAGTTAAGCTCAAGTAGAATTCCCTAGCACAAAAACACACACATCAAAAGTTCCATGAAGTAAAACAAGAATGGACAAGAGTGAGTTTAGAGATTTGGTCCTTCTAATCCATCTTCTTCATTAAGGTCCATTTACTCCAACTTTGCATAAGGAAAGACCTAGAATCTAAGTCCAATTCTCCATTCTTTGCATAGGGAAAGTCCTAGAAACTAAGTCCATTTCTTTGCATTTTGGTTCACAACAATCAAAACAAAACACAAGCATAATATATACACAACTATGTGCTCAAGTGAGCAAAAGGAAAATGGAATTAACATAAACATGTGCTCAAGTGAGCAAAGATAAAAGCAAATGGATAATATGTGCAAGAATAGTAAATTGCATAAAAGTAAAGAGCAAAAAGTAAATGTTAATTGTCAATAGTTAGTGTTAGTAGTTAGTGTGCCATAAGGCAAATTTAGCGCTATGTTAAGCAATCGTAATTGGACTTATGTAGAAGTCACAACTATCTGAGGTCGGTCAATAATAATGTAGGCAACAACACAAGTTATAAGTCTTGATTAGTGAACCAAGTTCCAACAACTTGCCATGCCAAAAAGAAAAAAGAGAATTGATCTTGTATTGGTTTAAGCCTTTTGCATGATTTAGAAGACAACCTATCCTTAATGCAAAGCCACTCACTTGATCAATTGATCAAGATGAATTAGATTTGAATCAAGGAAGATTAAGTCTCCCTAATCAATGCCAACTTATCAACCTTCAACTCATTGATCAAAAGGAAAGAAGAAGAAGATGATGAAGAAGGAGATGAAGAAAGAATAAGGAAATGGAAAGATCAAAATGCATAAGATGAAATAATATGTACCAATCCATATGTATTGACCAAATGACATTGAAAGTTAAATTTAAACAATGATATATCAGAAATGAGATGAAGATTGGAGATCAAACAATAAGCATAATATTTTTGGCATTTTCAATATTAAAATAAACTTAAATTAAAAATAATGGAAAGGTCAAACTTCAAAATCACTTCAAATCAACCTTGAAAGGTCCAAGTAATTTATCCTAAGTTCAACAAGGTCAAACAAAGTTTGACAAAAAATTTCAGCATTTTTAAAAGTCAGAAACTATTTTTAATCAATTAAAAATGAATAAAAATAATCTAATTGAACTAAAATCTCAAATAAATCTCAAATGAATTTGAAAATTGATGAGAATATTTTTCATAGATCCATCATCATTCAAATAGGTTAGGAAAATATTTTTGTATTTTTTGAATATCAAAAACTATTAAAAATGAATTAAAAATAACCAGAAAAGAGAAAATTCACAAAAAAATATCAAATGACAAAATAAAAAATATTTAAAATCAGAAATAGAAACTAGAATTTATTTGGAGACTAATGCAATTGGTCCCATAATTTTTGGATTAAAAAAGAGAGAGATATTGAATTTTGAAAATAATTTGAATTAAAGAAAATAAAATCAGAAAATAAAAATGCAAAAAAACAAGGAGCGTTAGATCTAAGCTCATTAATTGAGCTGGCAGATCATACACTCCAGAGATGCGCTCCCACCATACGCCTTGGTCAACTGAACCACACGCAGCATTAAAACAAGTCGTAACATGGAACGGTCCAGATTAGATCTGGAAACAAGATCGTGTGGCCAGGAATTGATCTGGAGTTGGGATGGCCACTGGAGCCACCGTCTTCTCCGGTGAGCCTCAGAATTCCGGCCAGAGTTGCAGAGATCCAAACCTTAATGAAAATGCACGATCTATACATCTTTGGAAAGCTGGGATGATGTACATCATCCCTATACCATCCATTTTCACTCTAGATTTCCATGGCGTGAGAAATCAGAGGTTGAAAAATCTGGTGTTCATCTTGAACTCAATGGATTTCAAAAATTGAATGCATAAACATGATGCCTCTATTGAGAGGACTTCAACCAACACAAGATCTAAGCAAATAGGTCAATGGATGATGAGATTCGAATGAAATACCAGTTGAAGAGTAAGCTTGAATTCTGGTAACTTGAGCTCAATTCCTTGCTTGCTTTGCCAAAACAGAAGATCAGTGAGATAAATGATGAAGGTTTAGAAGCTTTAGATCTAAGAACTCAACCAGATGAAGTTGAATTTTGGATTTGAAAAATTTGAAGAAAAATGGAAATTGCTTCTTTGAAGAAAAATGGAATTTGGGTCCTTCATGCATGGGCCTGTACAGGTGCGTGCAAAGCCTAAAAGCTGATGTAAATGCATGCTGAACACCAATCAAGTTGAATTGGACGTGTAGTTTGAATGGCAATTGCTTGTGTGTCAAGATTTCATGTGCATTCCATAATTATGCCTGAATGTTCAACTCTTCGAAAATACCATTTGCCAAATCCAAATATGATCATGTGAGTAATGGTTGGAAAGGTCTTGATGTAAGGAACAATTGTTATGTTGGGAAAAAATCCATTTGGAGTGTGGAAATTTATGAAATATGAGTTTAAAGTGTGATGTGCAAAACATGTCAATGCAAAGTTTCTAAATTTGGCCAATGTTCAAGCCCTTCTATTTTGATGATTCAAGCCTCATATGGAAACACCTCCAACATCAAAGTTGTAAATATTTTCAAGACAATCAATATGGACTTAAATTTTGCATCATTTGGAGTTTTGATGAAGAAGTTATGGGCACTTGAAGTTGGACTTTTTTGCCTTTCAATGCATTTGGCCCAAAAGGACCTATAATGTCTTGCATTATCACATGTATTTCCTTTGAGATCTTGGAATTTTGTTCAACATAACATTTTAAGTAGACATCTTAATATTTCCAATGCATTTGATCCCACCTCAAAATCATAAAAAATGAATGAGTTATGTCCTTGGGAAGTTGACCCAAAATTAGGGTTTCAGTCAAAATGACCTATAATGTATTGGAATGGGAGATGGCCTTCCAAGATTCAAATCAATTTTTGATGAACATCAAAGTTGTTCATATTGTCCTTAAGAACGTTGTTTCTTTTGGAACCATCCCCATTTGATCAACACATAAAACGTTAGGTCTCAGTGCATTTCAAAATAGTCAGATGGATTGACTGATCAACTTCTCGAGTCCACAACCCATATCTTGATGAATTGATGATTGAGGACACTCAAATAAGTTCAAATATGCATGAAATGATGAATTAAATAACTTCCCTTGATTGTATTTGATCATGGGTTGAGGTTGCTTCAAGAGCAAGGCATTGTGGTGCACAGATGAATTAGGGTTTCTTTGGGGGACAAACCTCAAACCCTTTGACTTGCTTTGATCAAAATGAAGAATTGAGATACTAGGGAGGCATATTTGATGGATGAAAGCTTTGGGAACCATTACCATGCTTTCTATCATCTCCTCTTGACCATGTCTTTTTATCCAATGATCTCCTTGAAGCTTTTGACCTTGTGATTGCTCAAGCTACAAACAAAAGATGTTAGTGACATATTTTTGTGCTTTGGTTAGTAAATAAAATAAGAAAAGCAATGATATACAATTCAAACATTCTTGGTGATCTCAAACCACTCACAAGGAGTCCCACCTAAAGGCAAGGGGAACCAAGATGCTTATGATCCTTGAGGCAATGCCAAATGCAATATTATGATGCCATGAGGGATCTTAGGGAAAAAATTGGGGTCTTACAGATGCCCCTATTTAAGGTCATTCTAACCGGAGAAATGAAGGTTAAAATCTTCGTCTCGACGGGGTAGAATGGGCTTGAATAATAATGAAGAGACGAATTTTGGTCCCTAAGAGACCTCATGATGCAGATGTATGCATGCAAGTGGTAACACTCAGTGGGGGTATGTGTCCACAAAGGCAAAGATTAGGAGAAGAATTAACAATTCCCATGAATAATTCATTCTATGGGGCAGAGACTCTAACGGGGAGTTAAGGGATGAAAACGCGTGAGCAGGTCAGGACTCAAAGTTTGGGGAACAGAATTCCAAAGGGAATAAATCCAATGGAAAGACTCGAGCTGACTCGAAGACGTCCGTATTGGGGAATATGCCATTACAGCCAAAATTATCCACAAAGGATACTTTGGATAAAAATCCGGACTCAGGTGAGGATGTCCACTAAGGACTCAGCTGAGGAAGATCCCAACTACACTCTCCTGGGGAAGCAAGGGGATGAGGTATTACGGGTTACTGGGTAATAAGCTCAAAGAGACGTGTGGTCTGAACACCGGTATAAGGGTGAGAGAACAACACGCTCGGGAAGAATAAATATCTAAGACCGGTATAAGGGTGATAAATATCAATCGACCAAATCATCTGAGGAAGACCTAGAAAGGTATATCTCAACTCAGGAAAATCTGACTCCACAGGGGACAAAAAGTCATAATAGGGAGCAGAAGGAAGGAACACCAGGGATGCCGGTTACTGGGCATATAATAGGTGACCAACCAAAGCGTGAGTTGGGGAATATTCCCAAAACACTCATCATCCAAAAATAGGGCAAAAAGCAAACTCGATTAAGGGATGGACATTCGATTCCAAAACAGGGATACGAATCTTACTCAACTGGGGAAGAACAAAAAGCTTCGACCAAAGAGTGCATGAGATATATTATCTATTACCGTCAGAACGTAGATAATATACTCGCATGGAAGATTATCCACAACCGGTTACTGGGTTAATAAAGGATAAATCGACCGACAAAGAGAAAGGAATCGGGATACCAAAACTAGGTATATAATGATGACCATTCAAGGGGAGAAACAAACATTACCGGCAACCGGTATGAAAGATAATTTGTTGGGGATAAATTGTCTAATCAGAGCAATTATCCAAGAGAAGGGAATATCATCACCGAATATTGGATAATGATAACCATCAAGGAGGGGATTACATCTACCGAATACTGGGTAGAAAACCACGGAAGAGTAACCGTCATCGATTAGGATGAACAAGGAGGTTAACTCTGCAAAGGGGAGAAAACAGGGGACAACTACTGGTATAAGGGTAGAAAATCATAGACTCCGTCGGGGATAAGATGAATGATTACTGATTACTGAGCAATTATTCATTTATACCACGGGGAAACACAGGAAACAGTCACAGGAAGCCAATTTAGGATCAAACCAAAGAGGCAAACTGAATCAACACTTGCCCTAGTGAGGATATAACTCAATAGGGGAACCCATCCCGATATATGTGTTGGGAGGAAACAAAAATAACCGTCGTCCACGAGGATATAACTCAGTGGGGAATGCGGAAGGAAAGATAAACACTTTCTGCTTAAGGGGCTGACTCTCTATTGAGGGATCAGACACAGACATCTGCTTGGGGAATGTATTACCAACTAGCAGATGATAACAAACAAAAATATATGGCAAAGAATACAACATGGATATCCGAATGTTTGAAAATTATATGCACACATGCATGATTTATGTATGATGAATGCTGACAAACAGACATTTCTAACACAAACAGGCTCCAAGGAATAAGCACACAAACATCCGGTACCACATCTCAAGAGAGAAAGCCAGATCCCACGGAGAGTATCCAATCTGCCGGAGATCAGAGATACCAGGAAGTAACAAAATCTCTCCAGGGGATGAATCATCGGTCAATCCGGCTGTGGACAGGAGTTTATTGCACAGATAAAATCTGCCCCACAAGCAACTCTACTGGGGAATCTATCCGAAGAGGTGAAGGGATTCTGGGGATCAACCACCAAGTACCGTACCCACCAAGGAGATCACATCTGCTGAGGAGGAAAGATTGCTACTCCACTAAAGGGGAGAGTGGTGAATATCTCAACAAGCATTCCACTCAGTAGGATAAACCACAAAAAGGCTCTGGAGGAAGAAGATACAGTCATGCCAGGAATATGAACAACTGTCTTACCCTGTTGGAGATCATACCATCCTTGGGAGAGCACTGAGGATCTCCTAAGTATCCTTTTCATCATTGTGAATGTTCATTTTGCTTAAAAACAAGTTATGAAAAATTCATTTTTTCGAAACAATGATATTTTCTCAATTAAAAGCATGCAAAACGTTTGTTGAATAGAAACAAATAAGAGTGCAAATAATTGGATAAAAGGCTCAAGTTTATTTGATGGAATGGTAGTCTGCAAATGGCAAGACTCCATAGATCTTTACAAATTTGAAATTGGTGATATATATTGAAAAAGGGCTACATTGAACATAATGACCATTTCTCCACCAATTCTGAATTCGATGTATTCGAAGTTTCGGTTGGTGACGAATGAGCAAGAATCTCCGACGGATGACAGTTGTAGAACCAAGTCTTGTCAGGATGTAGTTACTTGCCAAATCCCTAATTTTTGCCTAGATTTCCCCAGGGTGAGGTACTCAATCTAGCGGGATACAAATATTCATTTTTTTCATGTCTTTAACTTTTGCCTGGACCACCCTTTCGGGTTTTCAATCCACCGAGACGCTCATTTTTGCCTAAGCCGCCCTTTGGGGTTTTCAACTTAGCGAGCCATTCTGTTTTTATTTCTAGGCGAAGTATTTCTTGACTGCATCTGAATTCACAGGACGAGTGAAATCCTCCCCATCCATAGTTGTAAGCATCAAAGCACCGCCTGAAAAGGCTCTCGTAACAACATATGGACCTTCATAGTTTGGAGTCCACTTGCCCCTGGAATCGGGCGCGAAAGACAAGACTTTCTTGAGCACAAGGTCACCTTCTCGGAACACGCGAGGCTTGACCTTCTTATCAAAAGCTTTCTTCATTCTTTGCTGATATAACTGACCATGGCACATGGCAGTCAATCTCTTCTCTTATATCAAATCCAGCTGGTCATAACGACTCTGAACCCATTCAGCATCAGTCAACTTGGCCTCCATCAAGACTCTCATTGATGGGATCTCCATCTCTACTGGGAGTACCGCCTCCATGCCATAAACAAGAGAGAAAGGGGTTGCCCCTATTGAAGTGCGGACAGACGTCCGATATCCATGTAAAGCAAATGGCAACATCTCATGCCAATCCTTATATGTGACAACCATCTTCTGGATAATCTTCTTGATATTCTTATTAGCAGCTTCAACAGCCCCATTCATCTTGGGTCTATAAGGAGAAGAATTATGATGGGCGATCTTGAACTCACTACACAGCTCTTTCATCATTTTGTTGTTCAAGTTGGATCCATTATCAGTAATGATCTTATCTGGAACACCATAACGGCATATAAGCTGATTCTTGATAAACTTCACGACCACCTGCCTGGTCACATTTGCATACGACGCTGCTTCAACCCATTTGGTGAAGTAATCAATTGCAACGAGAATAAATCTGTGCCCATTAGATGCCTTTGGCTCTATCATGACAATCATGTCAATTCCCCACATGGAGAAAGGCCATGGTGACGAAATCACATTCAAAAGTGTCGGGGGAATATGAATCTTATCCGCATAAATCTGACACTTGTGGCATTTCTTCACATATTTGCAGCAGTCAGACTCCATTATCAGCCAATAGTAGCCTGCTCTTAACATCTTCCTAGCCATGGCATGTCCATTGGAATGAGTACCAAATGAACCCTCATGGATCTCAATCATTAACAGGTCTGCTTCGTGTCTATCCACGCATCTGAGCAGAACCATGTCAAAATTCCTCTTATAAAGCACATCACCATTGAGGTAGAAATTGCCTGACAATCTCCTCAAAGTCTTCCTATCTTTCACAGATGCCCCAGGTGGGTAAACCTGGTTCTGAAGGAAACACTTGATGTCGCAATACCATGGCTTATCATCTTTTACTTCTTCTACTGCGAATACGTGAGTTGGTCTGTCCAAGGGCATTACAGTGATATTGGGAACTTCATTCCAAAGTTTCACCACAATCATCGAAGCAAGTGTAGCAAGAGCATCTGCCATCCGATTCTCATCTCGAGGAATATGATGGAAGTCAACCTCAGTAAAGAATGTTGAAATTCTCCTTGCATAATCACTATATGGAATGAGACCAGGTTGATTCGTTTCCCATTCACCCTTAATCTGATTAACAACGAGGGCCGAATCACCATATACATCAAGATGCTTGATCCTTAGATCAATGCATTCCTCTAAACCCATAATACAGGCCTCATACTCAGCCATATTATTCGTGCATTTGAAAGTTAGCTTTGCTGTAAATGGAATATGTGTGCCCTGAGGAGTAATAATCACTGCCCCAATACCATTTCCATACTGATTTACAGCGCCATCAAACACCATACTCCATCTGGAACCAGGCTCTGGCCCTTCATCGAGTGTAGGCTCATCGCAATCTTTCATTTTCAAATACAGAATCTCGTCTGGGAAGTCATACTGAACTGACTGATAATCCTCGATCGGCTGATGTGCCAAGTGGTCAGCCAAGATACTACCTTTAACAGCCTTCTGAGCTCGATACTCAATATCATACTCAGATAACAACATCCGCCAATGGGCAATCCTCCCTGTTAAAGCAGGCTTCTCGAAGATATACTTAATTGGGTCCATTCTGGATATCAACCAGGTCGTATGATTTATCATATACTGGCGTAAGCGCTTAGCAGCCCAAGCCAAAGCACAACATGTTTTCTCAAGCATTGAGTATCGAGACACACACTCAGTGAACTTCTTATTCAGATAGTAGATAGCATATTCTTTCTTTCCTGATTCGTCCTGCTGACCAAGGACACAACCCATCGAGTCTTCAAGAACAGTCAGGTACATGATCAAAGGTCTTCCTTCCACGGGCAGCGACAGGATCGGAGGTTCAGACAGATACTCCTTAATACTGTCAAAAGCTTTCTGGCAATCCTCGGTCCAATCATGGGACTAATCTTTCCGGAGGAGCTTGAATATCGGCGCACATGTGGCAGTCATGTGGGATATGAATCTGGAAATATAATTCAAGCGGCCAAGAAAACCTCGGACTTGCTTCTCAGTTTTGGGCGCAGGCATCTCTTGTATTGCTTTGACCTTTGCAGGATCAACCTCAATACCTCTCTTACTGACAATAAAACCCAATAACTTGCCGGAACGGACTCAAAATGTACACTTGTTGGGGTTCAGACAAAGCTTGTACTTTCTCAAACGCTGAAAAAGCTTCAACAAGTGCTCTACATGTTCAACTTCCGTTCTTGACTTAGCAATCATATCATCAACATATACCTCGATTTCCTTGTGCATCATATCATGAAACAAGGTGGTTATAGCTCTTTGATACGTGGCTCCGACGTTCTTCAAACCGAAGGGCATCACTCGGTAACAAAATGTTCCCCAAGGTGTGATGAATGTTGTCTTCTCCATATCCTCGGGTGCCATTTTGATCTGATTATATCCGGAAAATCCATCCATAAATGAGAAGACATTGAATTTAGTTGTATTGTCTACCAACATATCAATGTGTGGTAGAGGAAAATCATCTTTCGGACTAGCTTTATTCAAGTCTCTATAGTCCACACACATCCGAACTTTTCCGTCTTTCTTAGGTACGGGAACAATATTGGCCACCCATTGAGGATATGTAGAAGTCACCAGAAACCCTGCATCAATTTGCTTCTGAACTTCCTCTTTGATCTTTACTGCCATATCAGGATGAGTTCTTCTAAGCTTCTGCTTCACAGGCACACACTCAGGCTTCAAGGGTAGAAAATGTTGCACAATATCTGTATCCAGACCAGGCATGTCTTCATATGACCATGCAAAGATATCAACGTATTCTCGTAACAATTCAATCAACCCCTTCTTAACAGATTCTTCAAGGAGTGCACCAATCTTTACTTCACGAACACAATCCTCAGACCCCAAGTTGACTGTTTCTAGGTTCTCGAGATGCGGCTGGATGATCTTCTCTTCATGCTTAAGTAGACGGGTAATCTCGTCAGGATCTCTTCAATATCATCTTCTTCCGCCTCAAATACAGGGAATTCAAAATTGGGAGATGGTGTTGGATCATTATGTTCAATGGGTTTGATCAACCTGCATATTGATTTTGGGTATGAAAAGCTTTTAGAATTCAAACAAGGCAAATCATTATGCAGATGAAAAGATTGGTTTTATTCTTATTTTTAGGTCTTATGTGATCACCAAATTTCATGCAAAAAAGCAAAAAGGGAAATTGATTGGAAAAACAAACATTTAACATGAATTTATTGAATGAAAATATCATTGTATTAATGTGCCAACAATGTCATCGCTCCTCCTTTTGGCATGGGAGGAGGGTTTTTAAACACGGTGAACATTACTTCGACTTACGGATTACTGTTGGAATATCCACAGCGACCCAATTGTTGCAGACCCCTCTAGGGATGATGAAATTGCCAGAATCCTCTGTATCTTCTTCCAAAAAGGCAGCAGCTTCTTCATCCTGACCGGTGTGGATGAAACCTCCATTCTTGAACAGCCCTTTAGTGTTGAAAACCCCAGAAGAAAAGCCTATGCCAGCCCGAGACTTGT
This sequence comes from Lathyrus oleraceus, assembly GCF_024323335.1. Classification (NCBI taxonomy): domain Eukaryota; kingdom Viridiplantae; phylum Streptophyta; class Magnoliopsida; order Fabales; family Fabaceae; genus Lathyrus; species Lathyrus oleraceus. The sequence goes on from NC_066585.1 coordinate 395,606,230, forward strand.
TGTCTTCTAGCTCAGTCATTTTTCCTAAACCAGCAGTTGCACCACACTCAATGGCCAACTTTGAATCTTTATAGGAAGCAAATGAAGGAGTTCTCTTCTCAATAGGCTCAGCAATATATAAAGCTTGGAAAGGAGTTCCAACTTCCTCCTCAGCATCTATATATGAGAAGGAAGACAAGTGGCTAACCAGGAGAGCCTTTTCTCCCCCTACCACCACCAGTTTCTTATTCTTCACAAATTTCAGCTTCTGGGGTAGGGTGGATGTCACGAAGCCCGCCTCGTGAATCCATGGTCTGTCTAAGAGACAGTTGTACGATGGGTGAATGTCCATAACCTGGAAGGTAATCTGGAAATCACTCGGTCCGATTTTGACTGGGAGATCAACTTCCCCAATCACAGTTTTACGCGACCCATCGAAAGCTTTCACAACAATTCCACTCTGCCTCATGGGAGGCCCTTGATATGACAGTTTCGAAAGAGTGGATTTTGGCAATACATTTAGTGATGACCCAGTGTCCACCAGCATATTAGACATGGCGTCGTCTTTGCAACCCATAGATATGTGTAATGCCAAGTTGTGGTCCCTTCCCTCCTCAGGGAGATCAGAGTCATAGAAACTCATGTTGTTACAAGCGGTAATGTTTGCAACAATGCTATCAAATTGTTCTATTGTGACATCATGATCCACATATGCCATATCCAAAACCTTCTGCAGAGCCTCTCGGTGTGGTTCTGAATTTAATAGCAATGATAACACCGATATTTTGGATGGCGTTTGTAGAAGCTGGTCTACAACATTGTACTCGCTTCTCTTGATGAGCCTCAGCATCTCATCACGGTCTTCTTTCACATTGCCACTCGGGCCAACAGAAGTAGGAGTTATCAATGTATAGGAGGGCTTAACAACAGGTGCCGGATTCGGAGTGCTCACAGCATTCCCAAATGGGCGTTCAACAAAATCAGCAATAGCTTGGGGCTTGGAAGGTGCTGAAAACACACGACCGTTGCGGGTCAAACCACTTACATCCGCAATGTTAACAACAGAGGAGGATGGTAAGGACACTTCTTTCCCATCTTCTACCGCGACAGCATTGTAGCGATAGGGAATTACTTTTTCGGAAGAGTATGGTACTGTTTTGGCCGGCTTAATGATCAGTGCAGGAGAGACCTTTTGCTTGCTACCATCATACTCGATGATAACAGGTTCGGGAATCCGAAACACTGGAGAAATTACGTTGACTTCAGGCTCGTCTTCGTCAACATTCCTATTCTGAAGGATTTCAACAACTCCTTCATCCAGCATTTCTTGCACATCTTTGCGCACCTGGCGACAACCTCTCTGGTTGACAGAACAGATTCGGCATCTATCGTGGTCATGCTCATAATGACTATACTCACATAGCAAATGATGCATCTCGACCAGCGATTGTCGAATATGACTGACATACTTGACTTTGTATTTGCCAGGGCAGCCCTGGACCATGTTGATAGATTTCCCATGCTCGGGCAATGGTTCTTCTTCACATTAGGACCTACGTCCTTGAAACACAGAATGCGACACCTCACAAGGTCTTGAACCTTGGTCTTCAAAGGGTAACAATTCTCCACGTCGTGGCCGGGAGCACCAGAATGGTAAACACAATGTAACTCGGGCTTATACCACCACTGGGGGTTAGCAGGTATAGCCGGTGGGTCTCTCGGAGTAATCAACTTCCTCTTTATCAAAGAGGGATATAACTCTGCATATGTCATTCGAATAGGATCGAAGGTGACCCTTTTCCTCTCATAACTCGTGCTGGTTTGATTACTGTTTCGAGGCTGGTAGGCCTGCTGTTGCGGACGGTGCTGCTGATGCTGATATTGCGGATGTGGTTGCTGATTGTTGTTATGTTGCTGGTATTGTTGATTGTCTCTGAAGACAGGTGCTATATGAGCCACCTGGTGCTGGTTACTAACAGGACGCACAATCTTCCTCCTCACAGAGGGTCTTCTTGGTTTCACATGGGAGGTCACAGCATGTGCCTCTCCATCTTTCTTCTTCGCAAACGCCCCATAACGTTTGGCAGAAGAGCCTTCTTATCTGGTTAGACGTCCTTCTCTAACCCCTTCTTCTAGACGCATCCCCATATTCACCATCTCGGTGAAGTCAGAAGGAGCGCTAGCGATCATCCGCTCATAATAAAAAGAACTTAAGGTCTTCAATTGATCCCTATCGGGAGCCATATCCACATTGTACTTGTATTGCTTGACGAAGGCCTCGCCAAGATCGTTGAAGGATCGGATGTTCGTACTGTCTAAACCCATGTACCAACGTAGAGCGGCACCGGACAGACTGTCTTGAAAGTAGTGGATGAGCAAATGGTCATTGTCGGTCTGAGTCGACATCTTCCTGGCATACATGACCAGGTGGCTGAGAGGACAAGTATTTCCCTTGTATTTTTCAAAGTCAGGGACCTTGAATTTCACCGGGATCTTCACATTGGGGACCAAGCAAAGTTCGGCAGCAGACTTGCCGAAAAGATCCTTCCCTCTGAGAGTTTTCAATTCCTTGCGAAGCTCAAGAAATTGATCATTCATAGCGTCCATCTTCTCATAGACATCTGGGCCTTCCGATGGCTCAGAATGATAGATGGTGTCGTCTACTCTGGGCATAGTATGCACGACAGGAGGAGGAACAACAAGGACCGGGCTAGATGCCGGCATAGAAGCAAAGGTAGGAGCAGGACCCTCAGGCATGAAATTGGGAGGCATCCCCCACGGGAACCCGGATGGCATGGCCGTTGGAACAAAGTGTGCACTGGCTGCAGGCACCATCGAGGAGACAATCTCAAAGATGACTGTCCTCTAGGGAGGAGTTGATGGTGTCGGAGAAGACTGGCTCTGAGCAGTCAAGAATGATTCCATCAAGGCACTTAATCTGGCCACTTCCTCTTTTAGCTCGCGGTTCTCTTGTTCTAGGTGATCCATCAGTCTTGAAATGTTGGCTCTAGTGTAGTACCGGTGAGTCAGCTTGTCTTCAAAATAAATGAAGAACACAGAGTTAAACCACAGGACAAGAAGCCGGGAACAAAACCTGCTTATGCACATGATGCATGCAATGTTTGCGCATATGATTTGTTTTTTTTATTTATTTCAAAGGAACTCTAGGGTTTTATTCGTAAGTTTTGGAAATATTAAACATTTATCACGTATGGAAATATCTCATCAAATTATATCGGGGAAAAGAAGTACAACATTGTCAATCATATACAAGGGAAAAGGAAAATAATCATCCTATGGATCCCTAGAAACAATCATCCAAAGCTCGGGACACAGGAAGATAAGATGCGCGAAGCCTCTTCACCTCTCTCTCGTAGGCTGCCTCCATATCTACCTTCTCCTTGGCGAGTCGATCGTACTTCCTTTTCCAAAACTTGGAAGACTGAGGAAGTAGAGAAGTCCATGCATCATCAGGATCATCAATAACCTGGTGTTCGAGGAACTCCATCAAAGCATCCTTCTCCTTGATTTGCTGAAGCAACTCTTCCCTTTCACGGATCCAGGCATGTGATTGGTCTTCGTCTCTCAACTCCTCTACTCCTTGGTTAGGGAGGGTTGAAAGCCCAACCATAACCAAAGGTGTAGGTCTCGAATACTCGTAAGGCATGAGATACTCAGACGCTCGCTTCCTAACCTAAGCAGTGTACGGCTCCATAGCAACACAATTCTTAGGACCCAACTCATTCCTTCCTTTCCTATGAATCTTGCGCCAGGCGCGGACCATTCTGCTCTTTAAGTTTTGGGGATCTTTACCCTCCTGAAAGAACACACCCTCTAACAGAATGTTATTAGGTTTATCCTATTGGGGGAACCCAAGCTGACGACGTGCCAAAACAGGGTTGTAGTTAATCCCACCACATGTAACAAGAAGAGGTACATTGGAGAATTCACCACAAGAGTCAATAATCTGCACACCATCATACACACGGTTGTACCAAGAGATATCATCATTAGTGAGAGACATGAGTCTCGTGGACCACCGTAGACATCCCTTGTTCTCCTTGAAGGAGACCGTCTGCGGTAAGCGAGAAATAAACCACTTATACAACAGAGGCAAACAGCACGCAATGGCGCCACCACCCTTTGCATTCCTTATATGTGAAAGAGAAATAGGTATCACCCAACAGAGTCGGAACGGGATTAAGAGTAGAGAAAATCCTAATAGCGTTCACATCCACAAACTTGTCGATGTTGGGGAACAATACCAATCCATAAATGAGAAGTACAAATATGGCTTCAAAGGCATCCTCACTCATGGCCTTCCCATATACAGTAGCTTGAGCAATGAGGAACTCAGAAGGGAGACCTTGAATTCCACCTTTGGTAGCCATATGAGCACCAACCAGAGATTCATCTATGTGCAACATGTCAGCTATCTCTTGAGAAGTAGGAATACTCTCTAAGCCACTGAACGGCAACTGGTCTAGAATAGGTATACCCACAAGGTAGGCATACTCCTCAAGGGTAGGCAAAAGTTGGAAATCCGGAAACGTGAAACAACGGTACAAGGGATCATAAAACTGCACCAATACACTCATCAACCCTTCATCCACCTGAGTAGTCAGAAGAGGAAGAAGCTTCCCAAAGCGAGCTTTGAAACCCAAAGGATCTAATACATAGGATGTCAGATTCCTTAACTCTTTCAAATCTGGTTGCCTGAAGTTGTACTTCTTTGTATTCCTTCTTTGTCTTTCCATGTCTGAAAATTTTGCAAATAAACCCCTTAAGTTCCTTGAAAATTTTCTTCATTATTTATGGTATGGATGCAAATGAGTGCATGAATGCATGAATGCAACAATCACACTCAAGGATCAAGCAAAGCACACCAAACAAAGGTCATGGGATGGATCATATCATCCTTAATATCAATCATCCATTTTGGTGGATTATGGTTTACACCTTATCAACACCCAAGTTCCATTGATATTAAGGATACATGAACGTATCAACCATGAATCAAGGGTTTGTTGCAAGTCACGAGCATGGAGTTTAGGTTAAGAACCACCCCAAAGGGAGTGTACTAGGTTTAAACCTGCCAAACATGTTCTACAAGAGGTTCCCATAGTCATCATCCCATCTTTCGGATATTATCGGATAAACGACTACTCGTATTCCAAAAATATTCTCAAGAGAGACTCTTATGAGTGTAGTATCGCGTAACAATCGTATCAAATCTTACACTTGAACAAGTTTCGCACTACATCCTAAAAATAGGCCAAGATGGGCTTGGTAAACTAAGGTCCTTGGCTTCTAAGGTCTATATTGGAAAGAGTAATGTCTAACCACAACTTACTTGTGTGACATTATTGATCCCAACATGACCTCCACCAAGTGAATGGACTTGCAAGTCAACTTGCTAAGGAATAACTCCACACAAGTCAACAAGACTACGCCATTCTCCTATCCTAAGTGCACTCGAGTCCGGGTATAGAACTCATCTCACAAAGATCACCAAGCATACAAGGAATTAATATCAAGCAAATCAATCATTACATACAATACAGTAATCCCAAATTGCACAAAAATATGTCATAAAACAATACAATACAACAAATATGAAAAGTAGGCAAAACCCACTAGGCGAAATTCCCCAGCAGAGTCGCCACTTTTCTGTAGCGGGGTATTCGTTACCATTAGAGATATTGACTAAATCCAAGGTAAATCATACAAGTCGAGTCGCCACCGCACTTCTATGTATCCAAAGGAATGGTTAGAAAGCGAACAAAAACCTAATAGTTTTAACAAAAACTAGTAAAAGAAAACAAAGATCTGGGTAAGGGGGTTGTTTATGCAATGGGAAGGTGTTAGGCACCCAAAACATCCTAGGTACTCCTAGGGAGCCCTTTTCATACTTGTTGTGAAGGTTGTTTGTTTTGTGGAAAATTTTGTTTGTGCAAACATGATTGAAGAGATGAGAAGAGAATGTACAAATTATTTACATTTTGTGTTTGGATGGATAAACCCATTGCCTACGTACCATCTTAAAAAGATTAGGATCAAAACCTCGTAGTTCGGGGTAAAAATCTCAAAACAAGTGGGTGAATTGATTGGTCCAGAAGCCTTAAGGTCTTTTGTTATCAAAGGGAGAAAACTCAACCAAACCACAAATCCACCATGTGAGGATAACTTCAACATGCTAGTGAGGTGTTAACCCTATGGAAAGCATGGAAGACTTATTATCCATCACTAAGGATATAGGTGAGTATTACATCTACCACAAGGATAACTCAAACCTAATAGCTAAAGGTTATGAAAGATTTTGATTAAGAAAGTGGCCATTGGAACCACAAAAGACATTTGAATGGGTTATATTTACCAATTAGAAGTATATACAAAAATGGTCAAAGTTGACTTAAAAGTTCAATTCAAAATAAGTGTTATGAAAAGAAAGTTTGAAAATCAAAAGCATAAGGCTTAGGTTTCTAATGTTTAAAAACAATGGTTAAATGTTTGCACAAAGAGTTTTGGCTTGGGTTAGAGTGGAGAGAAGAAGAAGAAGGGCTAAATCTTAAACATACAAGAGGTGAGGGGAAAGAGAACAAAACCACACAAGGAGTTTCTCTCTTGAGATCATATTGATGATCCAAGTAGCTCCCATCCTTTGGAATAAGCAATCACAAAGCATAAGCAATCAAACAAGTCTCATAAGAGATCCTCAATGTGTCTTGTATCTTTCACTTTGAATGATAATGGCAATGGTCCTCCAATTAAGCTCAAGTAAAATTCCCTAGCACAAAAACACACACATCAAAAGTTCCATGAAGTAAAATAAGAATGGACAAGAGTGAGTTTAGAGATTTGGTCCTTCTAATCCATCTTCTTCATTAAGGTCCATTTACTCCAATTTTGCATAAGGAAAGTCCTAGAATCTAAGTCCAATTCTCCATTCTTTGCATAGGGAAAGTCCTAGAAACTAAGTCCATTTCTTTGCATTTTGGTTCACAACAATCAAAACAAAACACAAGCATAATATATACACAATTATGTGCTCAAGTGAGCAAAAGGCAAATGGCATTAACATAAACATGTGCTCAAGTGAGCAAAGAGAAAAGCAAATGGATAATATGTGCAAGAATAGTAAATTGCATAAAAGTAAAGAGCAAAAAGTAAATGTTAATTGTCAATAGTTAGTGTTAGTAGTTAGTGTTCCATAAGGCAAATTAAGCGCTATGTTAAGCAATCGTAATTGGACTTATGTAGAAGTCACAACTATCTGAGGTCGGTCAATAATAATGTAGGCAACAACACAAGTTAGAAGTCTTGATTAGTGAACCAAGTTCCAACAACTTGCCATGCCAAAAAGAAAAAAGAGAATTGACCTTGTATTGGTTTAAGCCTTTTGCATTATTTAGAAGACAACCTATCATTAATGCAAAGCCATCCACTTGATCAATTGATCAAGATGAATTAGATTTGAATCAAGGAAGATTAAGTCTCCCTAATCAATGCCAACTTATCAACCTTCAACTCATTGATCAAAAGGAAAGAAGAAGAAGAAGGAGATGAAGAAAGAATAAGGAAATGGAAAGATCAAAATGCATAAGATGAAATAATATATACCAATCCATATGTATTGACCAAATGACATTGAAAGTCAAAGTCAAACAATGATATATCAGAAATGAGATGAAGATTGGAGATCAAACAATAAGCATAATATTTTTGGCATTTTCAATATTAAAATAAACTTAAATTAAAAATAATGGAAAGGTCAAACTTCAAAATCACTTCAAATCAACCTTGAAAGGTCCAAGTAATTTATCCTAAGTTCAACAAGGTCAAACAAAGTTTGACAAAAAATTTCAGCATTTTTAAAAGTCAGAAACTATTTTTAATCAATTAAAAATGAATAAAAATAATCTAATTGAACTAAAATCTCAAATAAATCTCAAATCAATTTGAAAATTGATGAGAATATTTTTCATAGATCCATCATCATTCAAATAGGTTAGGAAAATATTTTTGTATTTTTTGAATATCAAAAACTATTAAAAATAACCAGAAAAGAGAAAATTCACAAAAAAATATCAAATGACAAAATAAAAAATGTTAAAAATCAGAAATAGAAACTAGAATTTATTTGGAGACTAATGCAATTGGTCCCATAATTTTTGGATTAAAGAGAGATATTGATTTTTGAAAATAATTGGAATTAAAGAAAATAAAATCAGAAAATAAAAATGCAAAAAAACAAGGAGCGTTAGATCTGAGCTCATTAATTGAGCTGGCAGATCATACGCTCCAGAGATGCGCTCCCACCATACGCCTTGGTCAATTGAACCACACGCAGCATTAAAACAAGTCATAACATGAAATGGTCCAGATTAGATCTGGAAACAAGATCGTGTGGCCAGGAATTGATCTGGAGTTGGGATGGCCACCGGAGCCACCGTCTTCTCCGGTGAGCCTCAGAATTTCGGCCAGAGTTGCAGAGATCCAAACCTTAATGAAAATGCACGATCTATACATCTTTGGAAAGCTGGGATGATGTACATCATCCCTGTACCATCCATTTTCACTCTAGATTTCCATGGTGTGAGAAATCAGAGGTTGAAAAATCTGGTGTTCATCATGAACTCAATGGATTTCAAAAATTGAATGCATAAACATGATGCCTCTATTGAGAGGACTTCAACCAACACAAGATCTAAGCAAATAGGTCAATGGATGATGAGATTCGAATGAAATACCAGTTGAAGAGTAAGCTTGAATTCTGGTAACTTGAGCTCAATTCCTTCCTTGCTTTGCCAAAACAGAAGATCAGTGAGATAAATGGTGAAGGTTTAGAAGCTTTAGATCTAAGAACTCAACCAGATGAAGTTGAATTTTGGATCTGAAAAATTTGAAGAAAAATGGAAATTGCTTCTTTGGTGAGGTTGGGGAATCACTTCAGCAGGGTTTCATGCGCCTTTAGATTGAGTTTGAATGAAGTTGAACCCTTCTATTTATAGCAAAACAAACTGCAAGCAAGGTGAATTCTCATGTGCATGGAATTTGGATCCTTCATGCATGGGCCTGTACAGGCACGTGCAAAGCCCAAAAGCTGATGTAAATGCATGCTGAACACCAACCAAGTTGAATTGGACGTGTAGTTTGAATGGCAATTGCTTGTGTATCAAGATTTCATGTGCATTCCATAATTATGCCTGAATGTTCAACTCTTCGAAAAATACCATTTTCCAAATCCAAATATGATCATGTGAGTAATGGTTGGAAAGGTCTTGATGTAAGGAACAATTGTTATGTTGGGAAAAAATCCATTTGGACTGTGGAAATTTATGAAATTTGAGTTTAAAGTGTGATGTGCAAAACATGTCAATGCAAAGTTTCTAAATTTGGCCAATGTTCAAGCCCTTCTGTTTTGATGATGCAAGCCTCAAATGAAAACACCTCCAACATCAAAGTTGTATATCTTTTCAAGAAAATCAAGATGGACTTAAGTTTTGCATCATTTGGATTTTTTATGAAGAAGTTATGGGCACTTGAAGTTGGACTTTTTTGCCTTTCAATGCATTTGGCCCAAAAGGACCTATAATGTCTTGCATTATCACATGTATTTCCTTTGATATCTTGAAATTTTGTTCAAGATAACATTTTAAGTAGATAGCTTAAGCTTTCCAATGCATTTGATACCACCTCAAAATCATAAAAAATGAATGAGTTATGTCCTTGGGAAGTTGACCCAAAATTAGGGTTTCAGTCAAAATGACCTATAATGTATTCGAATGGGAGATGGCCTTCCACGCTTCAAATCAATTTTTGATGAACATGAAAGTTGTTCATATTGTCCTTAAAAACACATTTTATTTTGGAACCATCTCCATTTGACCAACACATAAAACGTTAGGTCTCAGTGCATTTCAAAATAGTTAGATGGATTGACTGATCAACTTCTCGAGTCCACAACCCGTATCTTGATGAATTGATGATTGAGGACACTCAAATAAGTTCAAATATGCATGAAATGATGAATTAAAGAACTTCCCTTGAATGTATTTGATCATGGGTTGAGGTTGCTTCAAGAGCAAGGCATTATGGTGCACAGATGAATTAGGGTTTCTTTGGGGGACAAACCTCAAACCCTTTAACTTGCTTTGATCAAAATGAAGAATTGAGATACTAGGGAGGCATATTTGATGGATGAAAGCTTTGGGAACCATTACCATGCTTTCTATCATCTCCTCTTGACCATGTCTTTGTACCAATGATCTCCTTGAAGCTTTTGACCTTGTGATTGCTCAAGCTACAAACAAAAGATGTTAGTGACATATTTTTGTGCTTTTGGTTAGTAAATAAAATAAGAAAAGCAATGATATACAATTCAAACATGCTTGGTGATCTTAAACTACTCACAAGGAGTCCCACCCAAAGGCAAGGGGAACCAAGATGCTTATGATCCTTGAGGCAATGCCAAATGCAATGTTATGATGCCATGAGGGATCTTAGGGACAAAATTGGGGTCTTACACATGCTGTTACAATTTTTGTTATGTTTTGATTTTTTTGCAGGTATGTTGCGTGGTGTTTCTTTGGAATGGTTACTACAAGTGTTTTTTTATTATATTATTTTTTAAAATATTATTAGGAGTCATGTTGGTGCGGCATTGGTGTTAGTCATACTGAATAGTTATGCTTAATCCTGATAAATTATGTTAAGTGCATGGTTCAATTGTTAAATATTTTCTTTTTGGTTCAATAAAAAAGAAGACTAGCTCTTTGCCGTCAGAAAAAGCAAGTAACAGAGAAACTCATCTTTTCAGTAACAAAATGAGTCATTATGTGACATTACTTAGTGTAGGTACTTAGTTTTTTTTTGAAATAAGAATACTCTTTAGTTAATATAAATAATATTTTTATGTTTAAAAAATGAAAAAAACGTTAAAATAATATCTCTCCAGGTACATCGTGCGTACAAACCATGTCTTGTCTACTAGGGTATGATTTGGTATTCCTAACAATTGAACCATGCACTTAACATAATTTATCAGGATTAAGCAGGACTATTTAGTATGACTAACACCAATGCACCACCAACTTGACTCCTAATAACACATAAAAAATAATATAATAAAAGAACACTAGCTCTTTACCGTCAGAAAAAGCAAGTAACAGAGAAACTAATCTTTTCAGTAACAAAATGAGTCATTATGTGACAATACTTAGTGTTACGATTTTTCCTCTCAACATGTTTGGATTTGATTTCTGGTTCAAGTCCGTTTCGGCTCCGATTCCGATTTGGTATTGGCTAAAGTTATAATTTCGATTTAAAAACAAGTCGGAAATGGTTTAAATTTTGATTTTCAATTCAATAAATATAGTTGGATTTTTCTATGTTTGGATTGACTTCTGATATTGATTCCGTCTTAGTTTGGTTTTGAATTCAATTTCGATTTAATTTGCTTTCGATTCTGAATTGGGTTGTATTTATTCGGAAGATTCAGTGTCGATTTCGAATCTATCTTTTAATTTCTTATGTTTTTTCTCTCTACAGGTTTTTAATTGTTGTTATTGCAGTGACGGTGTTGGTGAACTCAATTTCAGATCTAAACTTCTTTCCCTTGTTTTAATTTTTCTTTGTTATGTCATTGTTTTTATTTTTATATTATGGAAAAATGTTTATTGTATTCATAGTGTTGGATTTAAAAAATGATGTTACAATTTATGTTATGTATTCATTTCTTTGCAGGTAAGTTGTGTGGTATTTCTTTGGAATGGTTACTACAAGTGTTTTTTTTTTATATTATTTTCTATGTATTATTAGGAGTCAAGTTGGAGGTAAATTGGTGTTAGTCATACTAAATAGTCCTGCTTAATCCTGATAAATTATGTTAAGTGCATGGTTCAATTGTTAAATATTTTCTTTTTGGTTTAATAAAAAAGATCACAAGCTCTTTACCATCAAAGAAAGCAAGTAACAGAGAAACTCATCTTTTCAGTAACAAAATGAGTCATTATGTGACATTACTTAGTGTAGGTACTTAGTTTTTTTTTTTGAAGAAAGAATACTCTTTAGTTAATGTAAATAATATTTTTATGATTAAAAAATGAAAAAAACTTTGAAATAATATCTTTCACTGTACATCGGGCGTACAAACCAAGTCTTGTCTACTGGGCTATGATTTGGTATTCCTAACAATTGAACCATGCACTTAACATAATTTATCAGGATTAAGCAGGACTATTTAGTATGACTAACACCAATGCACCACCAACTTGACTCCTAATAACACATAAAAAATAATATAATAAAAGAACACTAGCTCTTTACCGTCAGAAAAAGCAAGTAACAGAGAAACTCATCTTTTCAGTAACAAAATGAGTCATTATGTGACATTACTTAGTGTTACGGATTCAGGATGACGGGAGGACGCGCACGGCGGCACGGTTGTGGTGAGTGTGAGAAGTGACGCATCGACGCCGAAGTTAATTCGATTTTGCCTCTCAACATGTTTGGATTTGATTTCTGGTTCAGGTCCGTTTCGGCTCCAATTCCGATTCCGATTTGGTATTGGCTAAAGCTAGAATTTCGATTTAAAAACAAGTTGGATATGGTTTAAATTTTGATTTTCAATTCAATAAATATAATTGGATTTTGCTATGTTTGGATTGAGTTCTGATATTGATTCCGACTTAGTTTATTTTTTAATTCAGTTTTGATTTAATTTGCTTTCGATTTTGAATTGGGTTGTATTTGTTTTGAAGATTCAGTGTCGATTTTGAATCTATCTTTTAATTTCTTATGTTTTTTCTCTCTACAGGTTTGTAATTGTTGTTCTTGTAGTGACGGTGATGGTGAACTCAATTTAAGATCTAAACTTCTTTCCCTTGTTTTAATTTTTCTTTGTTATGGCATTGTTGTTATTTTTATATTATGGAAAATTGTTTATTGTATTCATAGTGTTGGATTTAAAACATGTTGTTACAATTTATGTTATGTTTTGATTTTTTTGGAGGTATGTTGCGTGGTGTTTCTTTGGAATGGTTACTACAAGTGTTTTTTTATTATATTATTTTTTATATATTAGTAGGAGTCAAGTTGGTGTTGCATTGGTGTTAGTCTTACTAAATAGTTCTGCTTAATCCTGATAAATTATGTTAAGTGCATGGTTCAATTGTTAAATATTTTCTTTTTGGTTTAATAAAATAGATCACAAGCTCTTTACCATCAAAAAAAGCAAGTAACAGAGAAACTCATCTTTTCAGTAACAAAATGAGTCATTATGTGACATTACTTAGTGTAGTTAGTTAGTTTTTTTTTTAAGAAAGAATACTCTTTAGTTAATATAAATAATATTTTTATGATTAAAAAATGAAAAAAACATTGAAATAATATCTTTCCAGGTACAACGTGCGTACAAACCAAGTCTTGTCTACTGGGGTATGATTTTGTATTCCTAACAATTGAACCATGCACTTAACATAATTTATCAGGATTAAGCAGGACTATTTAGTATGACTAACACCAATGCACCACCAACTTGAATCCTAATAACACATAAAAAATAATATAATAAAAGAACACTAGCTCTTTACCGTCAGAAAAAGCAAGTAACAGAGAAACTCATCATTTCAGTAACAAAATGAGTCATTATGTGACATTACTTAGTGTTACGGATTCAGGATGACCGGACGATGCGCACGGCGGCGCGGTTGTGGTGAGGGTGAGAAGTGACGCATCGACTCCGAAGTGAATTTGATTTTGCCTCTCAACATGTTCGGATTTGATTTCTGTTTCAGGTCCGTTTCGGCTCCGATTCCGATTCCGATTTGGTATTGGCTAAAGTTATAATTTCGATTTAAAAACAAGTTGGCACTACGCCAAAAAGGTTTTTTAACAGCGCATCTTAGACAGCGCTTTTAAAAGAAAGCGCTGTCTAAGGTTAAAATAAAAATAAAACATGGAAAATGTTCTAAAAAAATAATGAAAGCGCTGTCTAAGGGGGGGTCTTAGACATCGCTTTTAGAAAGCGCTGTCTAAGACCCCCCCTTAGACAGCGCTTTTAGAAAGCGCTTTTAAATATAGACCTTAGTCAGCGCTTTTGAGAAAGAAGAAAAAGCATCCAGAAAATTTGATATTATAATGGCTACTTTGCTATGGACACCTTCCAATTCCCACTCTCTCAATCTCAATCTCAACGGAAAACAATCTCTTAAACTAAACGCAAACCCCTCTCTTCATTTCAACCGTCGTTTTCGTCGTTTCAACACCGCAATCTCTTGCAATTCTACTAATCACAACGACGCCGATACAAAACCACAATCTCAATCTCAAGCTATTCAACTTTACTCCCAAATCGAAAGGTTCTTTCTCTTTAACCTAATCATTTAGGGTATTCATAATGGGTCTATTCTCTTATTGCGTCTATTCTCGATTTTGTGTTAGAAAATTCGAATGGATATAACGTGTTTGTTTAACTATGTAGAACTTTTGGGTGCGTTATAGACGTAAGGATTCCGTGCCAGCATGAAAGGATGTTTGGATTTGTGACATTTGTTTATCCAGAAACTGTGAAAACAATTCTGGAGGAGGGAAATCCTCACTATGTTCGTGGTTCGCGAGTTCTTGTGAAACCTTACAAGGAGAGGTCAAAACTTGTTGACAGGTGAATCAATTTATTCTCATTGTTCAACAGCATGTTTACTCGATTTCAAGTTTTATCTTCTCTGATGCTTCGTGTGCAATTCAATTTGGATGCAGGAAGAACCAATACCGATTCGAGCAGCACCATGTTCGTTATTCACCGCAATATGCTGACTTCAATGCTGAAATCACTTTCTCCGGAGTGGAAAGATTCATCCAGAGACGCAACATCGTCCCTTTGTGTTGATTCTTTGTCACGCTTGTATTTCATTCTCCGGAAGAAATTGAAAGAGAGTGGCGGCGATAACGGCTAAAATTCTGTATAAAAATGTTCTCATCATTATGATTCCAATTTCAGTCATTTAAGCTTATTTACTAAGATAAGCACTTCTTAGACTTTTTGAAAGCTTACACAAAATGATTTTACTTTATTTTAGCTTATGTTATAGAAATGCCTATATATAAGCACTTTTTTGATAAGCTTACTTAATTAGCGTATCATTGGTTCTGCGGTAAAACAAATTGATTGTGAGTGAATTGATTATATGAGGTAGTACAATTAGATTTTTTAAGTGTTGGTTTGGACTTTCTTCTTGCAGACAACTTGACAACAATAACTTTGGAGGAAATAGCATTCCAGATTCTTATGTCAACATGTCAAAATTGGTCAAACTGTAAGTCAATTTTGTAATCCCTTGTTCATAAATAGATTTTGCATGCTTTTTCCGGTTGAAGGAATGAATCTGAAGTTCTATTCTAGACCCTTTATCTTAATTTTTAAGGTGTGAACTGTGAAGTATCAATTTGGGTTACCATGCGGATAATGTATTTTAGTAACAACCATATGAACCATGCATTTTTATTAATTAGTTCCCAATACTTTTCGTCAGTGGCTGCATGCTTTGTAATTTGTATATGACTAACTGGGAAAGAACAATTGGATGAAGGACCAACTATAGAAAAATTAAATCTCCACTTGAATAGTTTAATGATATATTCTTTAGTATATATAAAGACCCATTCTTTAGTTATGTGGAACTAAATTTAGCTTCTTTAAACAATTTTCTTTTAAGTTGTTGATTTTTGTATTTCTATAATTTTTTTATATTAATACAGAGATATAACGTGCTTTATGGATTTCTTTGCAGATTAGTTACTACTTCTGCTAGACAATCACAGGATGCATGGGGTTCAGCAGACTGGACTGAAGTCGAGGTAGCTATATACTATTACTACCAATCATGTATACAATTACTTTATGCATCACCGTTTTTAGGATAATCGCTTAATTAGCCTGTTTTATCCAAACAGGATCGGTAACCACTTATTCAATAACTCTATATTATATGGGACTTATTTGCATTTGGATGTCTGTCTTGAAGCTATTTGCATTATCAACATTTCTTTTCTTTGTAAAAATAGAATTTTGAGTGGATAAGGGGATAAGTTCAACACACATTGTTTCCTTTGGGATATCTTGACCAACTTATTATTAAAGTAAGCTGAAACAACTTATGAGATAGTCATCAAATTTCAGATGATTCTATCTTTTTGAGAGCGTGTCACTCACTCACTAACTTTTCTATTCACAAATAATTTCAGGGATCATGGATTCTCAAACCCAAAAGCTCCAAACCCAATTTTGTTGTACATTTTGTGGGAGGTATATTTGTAGGAGCTGCACCTCAGCTTACCTACCGCTGGTTCCTTGAGCGCCTAGCAGAAAAGTAAGTCCATGTGGTATGATTATTACTTGTGTGCTTATTGAAGGCTTTTTTTTTCCTTTTCTTTTTTAAATGCATATATTGATTTGTTAGAGTAGAATCTTTGAATGAACGTTGAACTTTGTTCTAGGAAATATTTCATATCAGGATCATTTGAGTCTCATATATCTAGGATCTGTAGTTGAAAAAATAGCTAACTTTAAAACCATTTGTTACTAGGGGTGTATTGGTCATTGCAACTCCATATGCCAGTGGGTTTGATCACTTCTTCATTGAAGATGAAGTGCAGTTTAAATTTGACTGGTGCTACCGCACACTACAAGAAACAGTAAGCCTCATCTCATTATCCAAGGGATGGCTTCTTTGTTTTTTTTAATTTTCAAACAATTCATTAGAAGTACTCATTGTTTCAGGTCAAAGAGCTTCCTATTTTTGGTGTTGGCCATTCTCTGGGATCGCTTGTCCACCTCCTGATTGGTATATTCATAATCTTCTGTTACACTTGATTGTAAAAAGTAAATTGATTTGTAGATACTGAATTGCATTTGCTATTTAACCAGGGTCAAGATATGCAGTGCAAAGATCTGGAAATGTTCTCATGGCATTTAATAACAAGGTATTCATCCAGCAATCAACGAAATATAGGAAGAAGGATGAGATGTATATGACTGAAAATAAATCAGATTTGAATAAGATAATTCAGAACTTTCTGATTTAAACTTATTCATGTTGTCATTCATAATTCCTATCAAATTCTTACACATATTCTCTGAGAGTTTCCTATGTAAGAATCATCTCTGTAATCTAATCATGATTGACTAAATTTCTTTTCATTGATACAGGAAGCTTGCTTTGGGCCGATTAAAGATTCCCACCGATGTATGTATTTCTAACTTATGAGTTATTTTTATATTTACACATATCTCATATAATTAAATAGTTGGAATTAATTCAAAATATGTTATATTATTATGTAGTACTTTGATGAATTCAAGTGTGCATTTTATACAAAGGATCAAGTGGACGAAATCAAAGAGGAGTGGTGTCAATTCATGATAAAGCTCAATGTTTGTTCATAAATTTGTGTAATTAATGTGTACATTTGTAGTATATGTTATGACTTGTAAATGTGTACATAAATTTGTATATATTTTGATACATTTAAGGCAAAATTGGTTTGAATTGGTATATATATATATTTGTTAGCCAAAAATTGGTAGAAAAAAGGCTAAAATGGCATATATAAAATGTGATAATTGTCTGTCAAAATCTGGTTGAAAACAGGTAGAAATTCTGGTTTATAAACCTGGAAAAAATGTGGTTTAAAACAAAAGCTTCAAAAATTTTCGTATACCTTAGACAGCGCTTTTGTAAAAAGCGCTGTCTAAGGGGGGGATTAGAAAGCGCTTTAGGCAAAAGCGCTGTCTAAGGGGGGGGCTTAGACAGCGTTTTTTGAAAAGCGCTGTCTAAGGTATACCTAAAAAAATTAAAATAGGAGGGTCTTAGAAAGCGCTTTTGGCCAAAGCGCTGTCTAAGGGGGTGGGGCTTAGACAGCGCTTTTCAAAAGCGTTGTCTAAGGTATACCTAAAAAATTTAAAATAAGAGGGTCTTATAAAGCGCTTTTGGCCAAAGCGCTGTCTAAGGGGGGGGGGGGGCTTAGACAGCGCTTTTAAGATTTAAAAAAGCGTTGTCTAAACCTTTAGCAGCGGAGGTTTAGACAGCGCTTTAAAGCGCTGTCTAAGGCTAAAAAAAGCGCTGTCTAAGGTCTTGTTTGTTGTAGTGTGGATATGGTTTAAATTTCAATTTTCATTTCAATAAATATAGTAGGATTTTGTTATGTTTGGATTGAGTTCTGATATTGATTTCGGCGTGGTTTTATTTTCAATTCAATTTCGATTTAATTTGCTTTCAATTCTGAATTGGGTTATATTTGTCGAAGATTCAGTGTCGATTTCGAATCTATCTTTTAATTTCATATGTTTTTTCTCTCTACAGGTTTGTAATTGTTGTTCTTGTGGTGACAGTGTTGGTGAACTTAATTTCAGATCTAAATTCTTTCCTTTGTTTTAATTTTTCTTTGTTATGGCATTGTTGTTATTTTTATAATAAGGAAAAATGTTTATTATATTCATAGTGTTAGAAAAAGCAAGTAACAGAGAAACTCATCTTTTCAGTAACAAAATGAGTAATTATGTGACATTACTTACTGTAGGTACTTAGTTTTTTTATGAAGAAAGAATACTCTTTAGTTAATATAAATATTTTTTTATCATTAAAAAATGAAAAAAACTTTGAAATAATATCTTGCCAGGTACATTGTGCGTACAAATAGAGTCTTGTCTACTGGGGTATGATTTGGTATTATTAACAATTGAACCATGCACTTAACATAATTTATCAGGATTAAGCAGGACTATTTAGTATGACTAACACCAATGCACCACCAACTTGACTCCTAATAACACATAAAAAATAATATAATAAAAGAACACTAGCTCTTTACCGTCAGAAAAAGCAAGTAGCAGAGAAACTCATCTTTTCAGTAACAAAATGAGTCATTATGTGACATTACTTAGTGTTACGGATTCAGGATGACCGGAGGATGCGCACGGCGGCGCGGTTATGGTGAGGGTGAGAAGTGACATGTCGACTCCGATTCAGGATGACCGGAGGATGCGCACGGCGGCGCGGATGCGCAATGGTATAGGTCAAAAGTTACCTATAATGTAACCTTATATCACATGCTCAAAAAAGTTGAATTAGCTCCCACTCCAAACATCAAAGTTGAATTAGACACATTGAATTTGATTCTGAAACTAGGAAATATTTCATCTCATAAAAATTGAGCAAGTTATGGCCTTGGGAAGTTGACTTTCAAATTAGGGTTTAGACAAAATGACCTATAATATTTCAACATAGAAAATGATGTTCCAAGCAAAACTAGCTCTAGGTCTCAACATGAAAGTTGTTTGGAATGTCATTTAGAGTAAATTTTCTCTTGGAATAATATTCATATGGTGAAAATTATAGGAGATGGGTTTAGGGAGACCCAGTTTTGATCAGGTGAACTCAATTTTAGATCTAAACTTTTTTCCCTTGTTTTAATTTTTCTTTGTTATGGCATTGTTGTTATTTTTATATTATGGAAAAATGTTTATTGTATTCATAGTGTTGGATTTAAAACATGTTGTTACAATTTTTGTTATGTTTTGATTTTTTTGGAGGTATTATGCGTGGTGTTTCTTTGGAATGGTTACTACAAGTGTTTTTTTATTATATTATTTTTTATATATTATTATGAGTCAAGTTGGTGTTGCATTGGTGTTAGTCATACTAAGTAGTTCTGCTTAATCCTGATAAATTATGTTAAGTGCATGGTTCAATTGTTAAATATTTTCTTTTTGGTTTAATAAAAAAGAAGACTAGCTCTTTGCCGTCAGAAAAGCAAGTAACAGAGAAACTCATCTTTTCAGTAACAAAATGAGTCATTATGTGACATTACTTAGTGTAGTAAGTTAGTTTTTTTTTTAAGAAAGAATACTCTTTAGTTAATATAAATAATATTTTTATGATTAAAAAATGAAAAAAACATTGAAATAATATCTTTCCAAGTACAACGTGCGTACAAACCAAGTCTTGTCTACTGGGGTATGATTTTGTATTCCTAACAATTGAACCATGCACTTAACATAATTTATTAGGATTAAGCAGGACTATTTAGTATGACTAACACCAATGCACCACCAACTTGACTCCTAATAACACATAAAAAATAATGTAATAAAAGAACACTAGCTCTTTACCGTCAGAAAAAGCAAGTAACAGAGAAACTCATTATTTCAGTAACAAAATGAGTCATTATGTGACATTACTTAGGGTTACGGATTCAGGATGACCAAACGATGCGCAAGGCGGCGCGGTTGTGGTGAGGGTGAGAAGTGATGCATCGACTCCGAAGTGAATTCGATTTTGCCTCTCAACATGTTCAGATTTGATTTTTGTTTCAGGTCCGTTTTGGCTCCGATTTCGATTCCGATTTGGTATTGGCTAAAGTTATAATTTCGATTTAAAAACAAGTTGGATATGGTTTAAATTTCAATTTTCATTTCAATAAATATAGTTGGATTTTGCTATGTTTGGATTGAGTTCTGATATTGATTTCAGCGTGGTTTGGTTTTCAATTCAATTTCGATTTAATTTGCTTTCAATTCTGAATTGGGTTATATTTGTTCGGAAGATTCAGTGTCGATTTCGAATCTATCTTTTAATTTCATATGTTTGTTCTCTCTACAGGTTTGTAATTGTTGTTCTTGTGGTGACAGTGTTGGTGAACTTAATTTCAGATCTAAATTCTTTCCTTTGTTTTAATTTTTCTTTGTTATGGCATTGTTGTTATTTTTATAATAAGGAAAAATGTTTATTATTTTCATAGTGTTAGAAAAAGCAAGTAACAGAGAAACTCATCTTTTCAGTAACAAAATGAGTAATTATGTGACATTACTTAGTGTAGGTACTTAGTTTTTTTATGAAGAAAGAATACTCTTTAGTTAATATAAATAATTTTTTTATGATTAAAAAATGAAAAAAACTTTGAAATAATATCTTGCCAGGTACATCGTGCGTACAAATCAAGTCTTGTCTACTGGGGTATGATTTGGTATTCCTAACAATTGAACCATGCACTTAACATAATTTATCAGGATTAAGCAGGACTATTTAGTATGACTAACACCAATGCACCACCAACTTGACTCCTAATAACACATAAAAAATAATATAATAAAAGAACACTAGCTCTTTACCGTCAGAAAAAGCAAGTAACAGAGAAACTTATCTTTTTAGTAACAAAATGAGTCATTATGTGACATTACTTAGTGTTACGGATTCAGGATGACCGGAGGATGCGCACGGCGGCGCGGATGCGCAATGGTATAGGTCAAAAGTTACCTATAATGTAACCTTATATCACATGCTCAAAAAAAGTTGAATTAGCTCCCACTCCAAACATCAAAGTTGAATTAGACACATTGAACTTGATTGTTAAACTTGGAAATATTTCATCTCATAAAAATTGAGCAAGTTATGGCCTTGGCAAGTTGACTTTCAAATTAGGGTTTAGACAAAATGACCTATAATGTTTCAACATAGAAAATGATGTTCTAAGCAAAACTAGCTCTAGGTCTCAACATGAAAGTTGTTTGGAATGTCATTTAGAGTAAATTTTATCTTGGAATGATTTTCATATGGTGAAAATTGTAGGAGATAGGGTCTAGGGAGACCCAGCTTTGATCAGATGAATCCATCTTGCAAACCACCATTAACCTACTTGCTAACTTCCAATTCTCTTGACTTTCTTGGCTCATGGTAGATCATATATGCATAAGATGATGAATTTTGAAGTGTCCCTTGAGAAATTTGATCAATTGGTGAGATAGCTTGTTGGAGAAGTTACTCAAGATACCTAGTCAAACTAGGGTTTCCAAGATAAATCATCCTCAAACTCTTGAAGAAAACTTGATCAATATAGCATGTAGAGAACATTGGGACTTATATATGATGTTCATAACCATTATTGAATCAATTCTTGGTTGTGCTCTTTGTTCATGAGGGTCTCAAACTCTAGATGTGATCTTTATGAATCAATGAGATCATGCTCTTCCTACAAAAGAGTTAAGCAAATGCAAAGACATATTTTTGGTATTTTGGTTAGTGAAATGATAAAATACAAGTATGATATAATCACAAAGTGCTTGGTGATCTCTCCCAAAACAAACCCAATGAAAAAAAAAGGGGTAAGGAGGATGACAATGTATGATCCCAATGCTAATGCTTATGATGAAATTGCACGAGGGATCTTAGGGTCAAAATTGGGGTCTTACAACTGTGAACCAAATTATTAAGCTTTTGAACTCTCTCCCTTCTTATTCTTTTTATTTGATCTTTTCCTTCTTCCTTTTTTTTTTGTCTTTGAACCGATCTTCCCCATTTGCCCTTGATAGAATAGGTGCCGGCAGAAACTTTATGATAGGTATTTTGTAAATTATGGATGATTGGAAAGTGAGAATATGTGTGCTATTTACAGATGAAGAATTAGGTCAAAAATTGAATGAGATTATGTAACTTTAGAAAGATTTAATTTGACCTGATTTTCTCTTTTTTCTTATCGCTCAAGTCAATGAATCTGGATGGATTCATGGCTTTGTGCATTTGAGTAAAAAATTAAATAATTTATTTAAAATGATAAAGTAGACTATTGATAATAATAATGATAAGAAAATATTTTAATTTTGATTTTTTCATTAAAAACATAAAAAATGAATATTATAATATTTATTAAAAATAAATTAATAAAAAATTTGAAAATAATAAATAAAAAGTAAGAAGTGAAATTTTAAAATAATGTTTAGTGAACTTATGACCTCTTGCACTCCTAACTCCTTATCCATGTACTATCTTCCATTAGACCATTACACTTATTCAAAATAAAATAGCACTTCGACATACTAAAATAAAAAACAAATAATTTAAATACTTAGATAACAGAAATATTTTCATAGTAAATAATAACTAAACTTTTAACCTATCTCTTTTTTAAAACCTCCTAAACTATTGATCTACAATTTTACTAAATAATTAACACCCTAACATAATACTTATATTTATAAATATTATAATTTAATGAGATATACTATTATAATTACTAATCATATCTATTTTTTTAAAAAATTAATTTTCATAGTTATAAACCCTTTTTTTAGCATAATCCTACACATTATATTATTTTGGAAAGTCTAAATAATACCTCTAAACTAAATCAACTCCTAAGAGGAACTAAGAAGTCAAAATGGTCCCCCTTGAATTTTTAGGTCCTGAGGTTGAATATCTGACTATGTTTGTATTAACTAAAAAAAAAGACAGAAGAAGTGGTCAAACTTTAGGGTGCGACAGCTGCCCCTATTTAATAAGCTTCAAACTAAGAAGATGATAATGCTGAGCCTTCATCTTCTCATGGTGGACGATGATTAAATATATATATAGACCCTAATTTTGACCACGTAGTAAGTGGATTCTCGGATTACGCAATGATTGAACAATCCTTGATGCTGTAATGGCATCAATACCAACCTTTATTGGAACCCCAATAATACCCTGGCAATTAATTTCAGTCCATCCGAGTGAAAATTGCATACAAATCCTATGATCACCCGATCATGTTATTGAAATTGGGTAGGACTCTGACGATCCTCCAGTAGTTATTTGATAAAACCTTGGTAGAACCCCTAATAAAACATATAATAAAATCCTTTGCAAAACTCTTGATGAAACCCCTGATATAACTTCTAATTGAACCTCTGATGATAAAACCCTAATGAAACCCTTTGACAAATTCCTAATGGAACCCATTGATTAATCCCTGATGATCAGTTTCAACCTCTCCGGGTGATATTTGCCTATGATCCTCCGATTATGTCACTGGAGTCGAGTAGGACTTTAGTGATATCACAATCACTCAGGATGAGACCCCTCAGGTGATACTCTGGTGAAACCCCTCGATAAAGTTCTGGTAGACCCCCTTGATGGAACCTTTTAATGAAACTTCGAATAGAATCCCTAGATGAAACCCTTTATAAACCCTTTTGATGAAATCCCTTTATGAAACCCCTTGATAGAAATATGGTGAAACCCCTTAATAGAACCCCTTGATGAAACTCTTGATAGAACTCCTTGATAAAATCCTTTGATCAAACTTCGGATAGAATTCCTAGATAAAACCCTTGATAAAAATCTCTTGATAAAATCCCTTTATGAAACCCCTTGATAGAAATCAGGTGATATCCCTTGATAGAACCCCTTGATGAAATTCCTGATAGAACTCCTTGATAGAATCCTTTGAAGAAACCCCTGATAAAATCCTTGGTGAAACCCACAGTGTAAACCTGGTGGAATCCTGGTGGAACCCTTTGATAAAACCATGATGAAACCCCTCTGATAAAAATCCGATGAAATCCCTAATGGAACCTTTGATGAAACCTATTAATGAAACCCTTGTTGATCAATCTTAACCCTTCTAGGTGAAACTTGCATACGATTCCCATGATCATCTGATTATTTTACGGGGATCGGGTAGTACTCTACTGATACCCCGATCACTCTAGATGAAACCCCTTAGTAAGATTCTGGCAGAATCCCTTGATGGAATCTTTGGATGACATTCCTGATAAACCCTTTCTGATAAAATCCCTTGACAAAACCCTTTTTAATAAAATCCCTCGATAAAATTCTGGCGGAACCCTTTGATAGAAAATCCTTGTGAAACCCTCTGATAAATCCATGATGATACCCCTTGATAATAACACTTTGTTGAAACTTCTTGGTAAATCCCTAGTGAACCCTCGACGGATAAACTTTGATGAAAACCCCTTAATTGAAGCCCTTTGATAAAACTCCTTTGATAAAATCCCTTGGTAAAATCCCTTGATGAAAATCCTTTATACTTTTGATGAAACCCCTAATGGAACTCCTAGTAAAAGCTCTTTAATGAAACCCTTGGTGGAACCCCTTGAAAAACCTCGGTGTAACCCTTTGATAAAACCCTGGTGTATTTGATGGAACACATCCCTTGTATGGGATAAGTTAATAAGTTGGAGATGTAAGAGGTGAAGACCCGCTCAATAGTTGATAACGATCATTCATGATGACAGACTAATGGATTATTCCTTTGATGACTCACGCTGAGTGAGTTTGCTGGGAAATTCCTTTATTGAAAAGGCTCTGTGAAGATGTACTTACTAGGGAAGAATGGTGTCACTTAAGATGATTGTCTACTAGGGAATATGCTTCCAAACGAGGTTCTCTGAGGAGTGAGAGTGCTGGAGAAAGTCCTAAGAAATCCCTGCAAGGATCCGATAAAGGAATTGTATACCATTAGGGCATACTAGGGACAGTGTTGCTAAGTAGTTTTTGCTTGGAGAATGAGTTCCAAGGCTACTTGCTGGGGAATTATCTTTAAGACTGACCCACTGGGGTGTACAACGAGAAAAGAGTTAGGGAGAAGCTTAGACAGAGATCTATCACATATTTAGCTGGGGGTTGATCCAGACTCTCACGATGAGTCATGAGTCTCAACCTATGTTATGTTATACATGTTATGTATGCATGTTTAGAGTTTGTATGGAGTAATGCTTCACATTCATGGATATGCTATGTGTGATATGATGTATTAATGCGATGATTCATGCATGAAATGTTTTAGTATTGGGTTATGCCGCTGAAGATTGGGACATTTGTAGGTATTGAGTGCCAAGAAAGGTTGGGCTTTTGTTAGGTGCCAATCTGAGTTGGGCTTTTGGGGTGAATGCCAAATGAGGTTGGGCTTTTTGTATGTAAGTGTCAAGTGAGGTTGGGCTTTTGTAGATGTTAGATTCATGTTATGGGAATGTGCTAGATGAATGAGATGATGTGAATGGTTTGACGCTAGAGCATAGCGACATGATTAATACATGACAATGATTTGAATGTTTCAATAAATGCCCCTTTGATGAGTCAAAGTTGTCAAGGCTTAGAGAGGTTACTTGTATTACAAGGATATCTGTCAAAAATGGTAGTGGGGTATTGAGCTAGCATGATTTCCCGATACTCATTTCAAACTTGACGACTGTTGATGTATGGCATAACTTGTATGCCTCTTGAAAGTATTAAGAGAGCATGTCCATGCAGTATCCTATAGTTGCCCTAGTCTGTTGGGGTATTTGAAGTGATTCTCCTTAATATGGATTTTGAATAAGCTTGTCTTTACTATGTGCTTAAGATGGTTTGTCGTTGTATTAGCCTTGGAGAGATTCGTCCTTAAATAATCGACCCTTAGAATGATATGCCCCCGATGAACCATTTTTTGGAGCGGTTTCTTTTGATTAAGCTTTGCTGCGACCTGCCCCATATTGATTGAGCTTTGGATGATATTGGGCTTATTTGTAGGCTTTCTTAGAAGAGTTTTCTGAAAAGAAACTTCGATCCCACCATGCTATGGTATGACTTTGATACGGACTGCCCTAGTGTATGAATATTGAAAAGTATGCCCCTGATTAGATGACCTTGAGAGTGATCATCCTTATTGTGCCCCTGAGTTAGTATGCCCCAATATGAGAGTCTTGAAAGAGCCTTCCCCTGATCATTAGGGTCATGGAGGTGTTTTGACATAGGTGTGTTAAATATTGGAATGCTTGAGAATGAACTTGGAGCCCGCGATGTTGTGACCTTTATATGACTTGCCCCAGTATTTGAGTCTTGAAAAGTATGTCCCTGATTAGATGAATCTCAAAGTGATCATCCTTACTATGCCCTTGAGTTAGTATGATCTTCAGATGATCTGCCCATGACTATTAGGATTTGCCCCTAATTGGAAGGATCCTTAGGTCACTTTTCGTTAGTCAGCAATGTCTCAAAGTGGTATGCCCCTGATCAGACCATGGTTGATACTTCCTTGGTGCTAAGTATTGATTTGTGAGAAAATGTTTTTTATTGAAAATTAATTCTAACATCATGCTCATGCAAGTTTTTGAAATTGAAAATTGTTATGGAAATCATATATGGTGTATATAGATGATATATGGCCATGAGGTTGGCACAAATGAAGATGTGATAGAACAAGATGGTTAGTAACAAACATTCAGAGTCAACTAACAACGATTTTGCCGAGTATGCTTTCATAGTAAACCTAGCTTCAATTAGGACTTTTAAATTTTATAACATGGCCTGGTTCACGGTTTATGAAACAAAAGATATAAGGCTCAAATTTTGATTAAGACCCACCCCTTCTTCTTGATGATCTTCATTCCTAAATTCAATTAATTCAAAGAATGCATTCAGTCTGCAAGAGAATTTTGATAATGATGATGGATGTAATGATTCAAGCACTGATGAGATTCTTGAGGTGGCAGTCACCTACTTTCACTCACAAGCTTGTTTCTATTTTTTCTTTTTTTTTCTTTTTAATCTCTATTTTTGCATGGACCAATTCTTTGTAATTGTGGTCCATCGGGATGCCCTAACTTTTGCATAAGTCAACTCCTTTTTAATTTTTGACTTAGCGGGCCTTTTTTTTTAAACATGATGCCCTAACCTTTGCCTGACTCAAATTTTTAGGTTTCCTTTTTGAATTAGCGGGCTTATTTTTTGAAACAACTCTTGTGATATTTGCTTTTGATTTCGAAGGTTGTGAATGCCATGTTAGCTATTGTGAGCTTTATTCTTTCATTGATTCCTTGATATTGGATGATGTGTGCAAGGAAGAAATTGTGCTTGAACCTCTTATTCATGTGATAATTCTCTTGAGATTATAATGCACCATTGACTTAATTGAATAACTACCCTGCCCCTGGTTAAGATTAAGGTTTTTTTATTAATAGAAAAAGAAACACCGACTTCTGGCTCAAGGGGGTTGACTAAAGATTATCTCCTTATTTCTCTAGTGTTTAGGGAGTGAAACATTGCCTTGCATCGTCAGCCCGATCTTACTATTAAAGCATACATCAGCAAATTCATTTGTTTATTACATCATTCTCCTCATAAGTTTGTTAATAGGTGAGAAGTGAAAATAAAAGGTTGGATTAATTTTCATTTTTATCTTCATTATGGCATAAGAAAGAGAGTGTAAACGAGTGAATTGATTTCAAAAACATGCATGCTCATTTTACTAAAATTATTTCCCAAAGAGTACAAAAATTAATACAAAAAACACTTAGCAAAAAAGAAATTACAACTGGAACTGATAAACCCTATTGATCCCAGGGATGAGCTTCATTGTTGATCCATTGTCTTTATGGGGTGCTTTTTGATGTTATTCCACTTATAAAGAAAAAGGGTGATTGTTCACCAAGGGACTCCTTTTTCAAGAGTCAATGGCTTGTCGTCGATCCAGTCTTGGACTTTGTATTCACATCGGGCATTCTCTTCATGACTGGGAGGATATGAACGAGGAGAAGAACCAAAGGATTATAGTTTTACTATGGAACTTCTAAGTAAGTCATGAGACATTGGTATAGGATCCAGTTTCCTTCCAAGCTTCATTTGTTGTTGTTGATGAAGCGCATGAGGTTGCTGCTGAAGTAGATATTGTTGCAGACCTTGTTACGGAGGTCATCATCCAAGGTCGTTGTATTTAAACCATCGAATAGGTCATGGATGGCATGACAAAGGGTTGCCTTCTCTCTTCAAAGGTACTTTCCCTTATTGAGTCCCTATATATATTCTTGAGACGTCCTTCGAGTTCGTCCATGAGTATCTAGAAGTCTGCTAGCTGGATGAGAGTTGGATAAGGGTGAAAGCGAAAAGGATATGCAGATGTATGTGTATGTATGCAAATGCATGCATATGCAAAAATATTTTTTGGAAGGTATGCTAAGAGTTTTTTTTAGATGCAATGCAAGTGTCACATTAGCATAGTGGCAAATAGGAGAACCCACACGGGTTTAGGGATAATGCCAAATATAAGGATGCCTTGTGTTAAGAAGGCTCCTTATAGACAGGGATAATGATCGACATGGGAAACCTAAATGAGTTTAAGGATAAGAAAGGTAATATGCAAGAATGGCCTAACTAAGGTAGGCTTCTTATGATAGGCCAAATCTAGGTTTAGACTACCCAATCCCCTCACTTGTAGGATATAAAATTTTGGGTAAGATAATAGTCCTAAAGTCATGGATTATACCATTGTTTTACCATGAGAATGAGTAATTCTTCCTACGGTAATCCTTCGGGATAAGTCTCATCTAGGTGGGACCTTAGTAATGACCTTTGCAGGTTGATAACATAAGGTCACCCCAAGTTAAGAGGGTTCTAGAAGAGGTCCCGGAGTCATGGACCGAACTCAAAGTTCTATCATGAAGAAGTGATAGCCTTCTCATGACAAACCTTTTGAATTGATCTATTATGGGCGAAATCGTCATCAAAGACCCCACGGGATGAGAACCCCCGTGGCCGAGACAGGACGACCCCTTACTTAAGCTTATTATTTTTTCTCAAGCCCAGATTTTGGCTTCACACCTTTGAAAATCCCAACCAAAATGATATGACATGCATAATAATTGTGATACGGTGAACTAACTTTGTGTTTTTGCTTTGAAAAGCAATGTTGCGGATAGCAAGAGTCGCCACCGACTTTTCTTTTATCCAATAAGGAAAGGCAGAAAAGAACAGGAAAGACCTTGATTAGATTTTGAGTTCGGGAGGTACATTATACAAAGGGAAGGTGTTAGCACACTTTGTATCCATGGTTATCCATGGGCTCTTAATTTCTTAACACACTTATGTTTTCCTTGTTTGAGAAAGTGTTTGAGAAATATGGTGTGTTTAGAAAATATTTTGAAAGGAGAGTTTAACTTTGTAATGATTCTTGTACGAATGTATACAAAGTGTTTATCTCGTTTGATTTTGAAAGATGTTTAGAAAAATATAACTCGGCGATGATTCTGGTGCGAATGTATACCAAGTGGTGATTTTCTAAAAGATGTTATGAAACGTGTGAGGTGTGAAAAGTATTTTAAGTTGTGAGCAAGCATTTAAAAGTTATACCTAACCAAGGTCTTTATAGGTATTTCCTATCCTTAGGAGGGTAAAACTGTCCTTATTATTGAGAAGTAAGTAGTCTTATCCTTTGGATGTAAAGGGACATCGTGGGGTCGTCGATTGGTCATTGAAGGCAACATTTGTAAGGATACCTTAGCATTCGAAGAGACGATCATCATTTAATCGTAGGCTACAACTAAGGGTCATCGAGGGACAAAGTCATATATTCGAAGGCAACGTTAGAGGGACAAGGTCATATATTCGAAGGCAACGTTCGAGGGACTATGATTTATCTTGTAGGGACATTGACCTTTTGATCGAAGGGACTATGACTTATCTGTTTAGGGATGATGATGATTTAATCGAAAGGGTCTTTGCTAAGGGTATCCCCACATTCGCGGGACATGACCGTAATATCGTAAGGCAACAAAGAGAGGGTTACCCTAGAGGTGCAAGTGTGGAAATGATTGGATTCGGATATATTATCTTGAATTAATTTATCTAAGTTCGATTATTTATCTTTCCATGCAATCCTATTAGCATACATCTAGACAGTTATATTCACAGTACGGAAAAATTAAAGTGCGAAAAATAAGACTACGCTATTACATGGCTTCGGGATGGGGGTACATAATTTAAAAGGGGATATAAAATATCTAAATCTTAATTAACGAGTACAAAATTAAAAGGGCATACAAAATAATAAAACCTAATTAAACTAAAAAGAAAGAAATAAAAAAATTTAAGAATGAATTAAGAATATTTTTAGTCTATAATAATAGAAACTTTTTTTTTATGAATTTATGAGAAAACTTAGACTAAATTGATAGAAATTTTAAAAGAAAAGAGAAAAAAATATAATTAGATTTTTATTATTCCAAATAGCCCATTTTAATTAATTAAGTGATATATGAAAATTTAATTAATAAACTAGATTAAATTATATCCTAGTTTAAATAACTAATATAATATATTAATTAGAAAATTAATTAATGGGTTTTATTTTAATAATAGAAAAATAGTGGTGAATTAATTATAGTGGAAAGAGAGTAAACATAGTAAAAACACGAATGTATACAAAGTGTTTATCTCGTTTGATTTTGAAAGATGTTTAGAAAAATATAACTCGGCGATGATTCTGGTGCGAATGTATACCAAGTGGTGATTTTCTAAAAGATGTTATGAAAAGTGTGAGGTGTGAAAAGTATTTTAAGTTGTGAGCAAGCATTTAAGAGTTATACCTAACCAAGGTCTTTATAGGTATTTCCTATCCTTAGGAGGGTAAAACTGTCCTTATTATTGAGAAGTAAGTAGTCTTATCCTTTGGATGTAAAGGGACATCGTGGGGTCGTCGATTGGTCATTGAAGGCAACATTTGTAAGGATACCGTAGCATTCGAAGAGACGATCATCATTTGATCGTAGGCTACAACTAAGGGTCATCGAGGGACAAAGTCATATATTCGAAGGCAACGTTAGAGGGACAAGGTCATATATTCGAAGGCAACGTTCGAGGGACTATGATTTATCTTGTAGGGACATTGACCTTTTGATCGAAGGGACTATGACTTATCTATTTATGGATGATGATGATTTAATCGAAAGGGTCTTTGCTAAGGGTATCCCCACATTCGCGGGACATGACCGTAATATCGTAAGGCAACAAAGAGAGGGTTACCCAAGAGGTGCAAGTGTGGAAATGATTGGATTCAGATATATTATCTTGAATTAATTTATCTAAGTTCGATTATTTATCTTTCCATGCAATCCTATTAGCATACATCTAGACAGTTATATTCACAGTACGGAAAAATTAAAGTGCGAAAAATAAGACTACGCTATTACATGGCTTCGGGATCGGGGTACATAATTTAAAAGGGGATATAAAATATCTAAATCTTAATTAACGAGTACAAAATTAAAAGGGCATACAAAATAATAAAACCTAATTAAACTAAAAAGAAAGAAATAAAAAAATTTAAGAATGAATTAAGAATATTTTTAGTCTATAATAATAGAAACTTTTTTTTTATGAATTTATGAGAAAACTTAGACTAAATTGATAGAAATTTTAAAAGAAAAGAGAAAAAAATATAATTAGATTTTTATTATTCAAAATATCCCATTTTATTTAATTAAGTGATATATGAAAATTTAATTAATAAACTAGATTAAATTATATCCTAGTTTAAATAACTAATATAATATATTAATTAGAAAATTAATTAATGGGTTTTATTTTAATAATAGAAAAATAGTGGTGAATTAATTATAGTGGAAAGGGAGTAAACATAGTAAAAACACGAATGTATACAAAGTGTTTATCTCGTTTGATTTTGAAAGATGTTTAGAAAAATATAACTCGGCGATGATTCTGGTGCGAATGTATACCAAGTGGTGATTTTCTAAAAGATGTTATGAAAAGTGTGAGGTGTGAAAAGTATTTTAAGTTGTGAGCAAGCATTTAAGAGTTATACCTAACCAAGGTCTTTATAGGTATTTCCTATCCTTAGGAGGGTAAAACTGTCCTTATTATTGAGAAGTAAGTAGTCTTATCCTTTGGATGTAAAGGGACATCGTGGGGTCGTCGATTGGTCATTGAAGGCAACATATGTAAGGATACCTTAGCATTCGAAGAGACGATCATCATTTAATCGTAGGTTACAACTAAGGGTCATCGAGGGACAAAGTCATATATTCGAAGGCAACGTTAGAGGGACAAGGTCATATATTCGAAGGCAACGTTCGAGGGACTATGATTTATCTTGTAGGGACATTGACCTTTTGATCGAAGGGACTATGACTTATCTGTTTAGGGATGATGATGATTTAATCGAAAGGGTCTTTGCTAAGGGTATCCCCACATTCGCTGGACATGACCGTAATATCGTAAGGCAACAAAGAGAGGGTTACCCTAGAGGTGCAAGTGTGGAAATGATTGGATTCAGATATATTATCTTGAATTAATTTATCTAAGTTCGATTATTTATCTTTCCATGCAATCCTATTAGCATACATCTAGACAGTTATATTCACAGTACGAAAAAATTAAAGTGCGAAAAATAAGACTACGCTATTACATGGCTTAGGGATGATGATGATTTAATCGAAAGGGTCTTTGCTAAGGGTATCCCCACATTCGCTGGACATGACCGTAATATCGTAAGGCAACAAAGAGAGGGTTACCCTAGAGGTGCAAGTATGGAAATGATTGGATTCGGATATATTATCTTGAATTAATTTATCTAAGTTCGATTATTTATCTTTCCATGCAATCCTATTAGCATACATCTAGACAGTTATATTCACAGTACGGAAAAATTAAAGTGCGAAAAATAAGACTACGCTATTACATGGCTTCGGGATGGGGGTACATAATTTAAAAGGGGATATAAAATATCTAAATCTTAATTAACGAGTACAAAATTAAAAGGGCATACAAAATAATAAAACCTAATTAAACTAAAAAGAAAGAAATAAAAAAATTTAAGAATGAATTAAGAATATTTTTAGTCTATAATAATAGAAACTTTTTTTTTATGAATTTATGA
This sequence comes from Lathyrus oleraceus, assembly GCF_024323335.1. Lineage (NCBI taxonomy): Eukaryota > Viridiplantae > Streptophyta > Magnoliopsida > Fabales > Fabaceae > Lathyrus > Lathyrus oleraceus. The sequence continues at coordinate 395,639,686 of NC_066585.1, forward strand.
GAAAACTTAGACTAAATTGATAGAAATTTTAAAAGAAAAGAGAAAAAAATATAATTAGATTTTTATTATTCAAAATAGCCCATTTTAATTAATTAAGTGATATATGAAAATTTAATTAATAAACTAGATTAAATTATATCCTAGTTTAAATAACTAATATAATATATTAATTAGAAAATTAATTAATGGGTTTTATTTTAATAATAGAAAAATAGTGGTGAATTAATTATAGTGGAAAGGGAGTAAACATAGTAAAAACACTGAAAAGCTAAAAAATAGGTCCTAGGGGCTCGAACCCAAGACCTCTACGTTGTAGTAAGGGGGGAGCTACCAACGACCCATGTTGGTCCATTCGTTATTTATTCGCCTTCATTAAAATATATATTAATTCTACATGAATTTTTCCATTTTGACACGACACCATCATGCATGTTACAACTTTCTCTCTTACGGCAAACTACTTTATTTTTTCTCATGCTGTTTCTTTCATGTGAATACAACAAACCTGTAACTTCATCTTATATCAAACCACACACATAAAATAAGATCATATGTAATCATCATGCAATAATAAAAATAGCCATGCACAAATCAAGAAGCTTATATTATTTTACTCAAGTATTAGTTCTCTTTATTGCAAGTGATAATGATAAAACAAATCATACCCATACATGTTAAAGACAACCAAGGATTTATATTATCACCATTATATCATCATCATCATTATTATGTAATAACAGCATGTCAAATAAACATAATCATGCTAGAAACAACACTCATATAATAATAATTAAATGGCAGATATAATTCTTTAATCATGCAAACAGAATTTCTCCAACATGCTATGACATATCAAGAACAGATGCATACTTGAATAAAACAATATCAACATCCACCAAACCATGAATACATCATCTCAATATATATATTAAACCAGTATTATTCATGCATGAATTAAGGAGTATTGCAAGGAAATCATGTTGGATGCAAATTCCATAATGAACACTTACTGGGGATTTGATTCTTTTAGCTTGCTCACTGTATGTGTATTGTTCTTATTCAAGCTATGAGTGCTTTATGGTTGCTTCTCTTTTCTCTGCCCGTGAATCTTCTTGCTTCTGCCTTGCCTTGTGTATCTTCTTCTGTTGTATCTCTCCTCTTTTTCCTCTTTCCTTTCGCTGCAGCCATATGAAGTATTTATAATGGTGTGGATTAGGGTTTAACCTTGCTAAATATTTGGATCTCTTCCTATACTTTAGGGTTTAACCTTGCTAAATATTTGGATCCCTTCCTATACTTTAGGAGAGTTAGGGTTTAACCTTGCTAACTATTTATTAAATACAAATATTATTATAAATAATGAATAATTTAAATGACTTTTAACAAATAAAAATTAATTTAAATTTTAGTTACATAATTGAATTAAAATTTAAACCTATTTCTATTTTTACTTTCATCATTTAAAAAAAAAATCAAAATTATTCTTACTTATATCAACCAAAATTATTTTATAATTTATGGGCTTTTAAAAAAATGTTACTTTTATAAATAAATTTTATTAAGTAAAAAACGTGAATTACTAAATAAATACTATTTATAAATAATGAATAAATGGAACATGAGTCACTAAATTATAAAAAATAGTTATTACAATTTAATGAGCTTTAACAAATAAAATTAATTTTAAATTTTAATTATACAATTAAAATTCAAATCTATTTTTATTTATCATTAAATTAAAACTATTTTATTTATATATATATAATTTATTTATATCATACAGATAATCAAAATTATTATTATTTTTTTATATCTATATCACATAATAAATAAATCAAAATTTAGAATTTATATGAGAATGTATGCTAATGAATGAATGCAAATGTGAAATGAATACCATGCATGAATCAATTTATCATAAAAATTAACAGGCAAATTTTGGGGTATGACAATAATATAATAAAGAATAAAGTAAATAAAAAAAATAAAGGAAAGAAAATACACAGAGAAACAAGAACAACCCTAAAACCCAAGGTTATGATGGACTCTCTTTAAGGAATATACAAGACTTCCCCAACAGAGTCGCCAACTGTCGCGGCTGGAAAAAATGACAGAGTCGCCACCATCCTTTATTCGTTCCTAAGGAACAAGGAAATAATGATAAAACCTATTAACTAAAGGTGATATACTGGGTTCGGGAGTCGGTTAAGTAAGGGGAAGGTGTTAGGCACCCCTTACCTCCATTGTACTCAATGGGATCCTCCTTTAGTTCTATGGCTAGTGTGTTTCTAAAGAACATTTCCTTTATACAATTAAAATTCAAATCTATTTTTATTTATCATTAAATTAAAACTATTTTATTTATATATATATAATTTATTTATATCATACAGATAACCAATTTTTTTTTTTTTATATCTGTATCACATAATAAATAAATTAAAATTTATAATTTATATGAGAATGTATGCTAATGAATGAATGCAAATGTGAAATGAATGTCATGCATGAACCAATTTATCATAAAAATTAACAGGCAAATTTTGGGGTATGACAGCTGCCCCTGTTCAATATTCTTAAACCCAGAGAATTAGAATGGTATGTACGCCATTCGTGATCTGGAGGTGGAAGATTATTGAACACTTAGAATGCCCCAAAAATTTGCACTTGTTAATTAAAAGATAGTCTTGATGGAGATGGGCTTAAAGATGCCATCCAGAAACTTTAATGATGAGAGCTTCAGAGTGCGTTGTACATTAGACCATATCTGAAGACATGGGTGTCACACTGGGTCGTACGCTAGACCGTATAATGAGTCATCCATTAGGTGATATTAGGGTGAGCTGAACCTGATGAGATAAGGATCAGAATGGGTCATACGCTAGACCGTATCTGAGTAGCAGAGTGAGCCGTCCGTTAGGCTGTATCTGGAGAAATAAAGATCAGAATGGATCGTACGCTAGATCGTATCTGAGTAGTAGAATGAGTCGTCCGTTAGGTTGTATTGGGCGATAAAAAGTAGTCGTATGCTAGACTACATTTCAGAATGTGCCGTACGCTAGGTAGTATCTAATGAGAAGAGCCAGACTGGGTCGTACACTAGACCGTATCTGAGTTGCAGAATGAGCCGTCCATTAGGCTGTATCTGAGGATAAAAGATCAGAATGGATCATACGCTAGATCTTATCTGAGTAGCAGAATGAGTCGTCCATTAGGTTGTATCTGATGATAAAAGGGGTAGTCATACGCTAGACTACATTTCAGAATGTACCGCATGCTAGGTAGTATCTGAGGGGATGAATATCCAAATGGGTCGTACGCTAGACCGTATTGGAACAGTTGAAGGAACCATACGTTAGGCTGAATCAGAATGAGTCGTACGTTAGGCTATATCTGATAATATTTGTATATGTTGTATTTGCAATAAATGTCTGGGATGGGCTTAAAGATGCCATCATTAGGAGGATATCATAATGCTTGTCAGAATGAATATTCATATGGATTATATCTGAAAGATGTATCTGAATCTTGAATGTAATCGATAAAGATATCCGTCTGAATGAATCTTTATTTTGACTGTATCAGAAGGATAATTAACCTGGAAAAAAAAGAGTTAGCCTCATGCCATGTCATGATGCATGAGATGTTTTATGCTCTTGAAATTTTTTGCGAACATTGCATGCATGTATATGTTGTGAAATGATGCATGAATGAATTATGCGTCTGAAAAATTTGCCATGGGAAAATAAATCCCGATATTCTGGTTGGAGATATTTGTATTGATGACCCTTTCTCAGCTGGGGATATTTGATTTCTATCTGATGGTAGAAATATTCAACAGAACCTGACTGAGGATAAAAGAGATGACCAGTCTGTCTAGTAGTGCCAATTTCTTTTGGGAATAACTGGTTTTGCTGGGGAATAGGATTTGCAACCGGATTTGTTAGAACGCATGGTTAAACCTTATCCTTGATCCTAAAGTCTTTTAGTAATTGCTATTTCTATTTTATGCATGTATTTTCGGTAAACATCAATCATATTCAAATGCATATATTAATTCGAATTAAATCAATGGACGTTTATGCAAACAAAACGGAGAAAGTAAAACAAAAGTATCTTTTTGGAAATAAAATTGTATTGATTTTGAAAGAGGGCCTATAAACAAGCAATTTTAATACAAGGAGATAGAAATCCTAGTAAGAGGAAATTGTCAAGAAAGCAAAGAAAAAAACAGCTATGAAAAAAAAGTCCTATTGATTTTAATTCTACTACTGCTATTATGTCTTCAAGCATCTCATCTCTTGCTGTCGGATAGAAGTGATTGGCTTGTTCAGTCTCTTTGACTTTGGTGAAGCTGACCGAGAATGGGACATAGTCATACGCTTTAATCCCTAATTTTTGCCTGGACCGCCTTTTCAGGTTTTCAGTCCACCAGGATACCCTTTTTTGCCCAAGCCACCTTTTCAGGTTTTCGACTTGTCGGGTGTACATTTTTGTATGTTTATCCCTAGTTTTTTCCCGAACCCTTTTGGTTCGCCGGGATGCCCTTACTTTTGCCTAGATATGTCGACCTAGCGGGTCTCTTTTACGCGTAGTATTTTTTAACTATGTCCGCGTTCACGGGATGCGGGAAATCTTCGCCATCCATTGTAGCAAGCATCATGGCTCCACCAGAGAATACCTTCTTAACTACAAATGGCCCTTCGTATGTGGGAGTCCATTTGCCTCTAGGATCACCTTGTGGTAGAATGATACGCTTTATCACCAAGTCGCCAATTTGATACACCTGTCTCTTGACTTTTTTATTAAATGCCTGGGTCATGCGCTTCTGATATATCTGTCCATGACAAACAGCCGCAAGTCTCTTTTCATCAATCAAATTTATCTGATCGAGTCGAGTCTGAATCCATTCATCTTCATCTAAGCCTGCATCTTTCATAATTCTTAGAGAGGGAATCTGAACTTCCACTGGTAAAACGGCTTCCATTCCGTAGACTAAAGAGAAAGGAGTTGCCCCTGTCGAAGTGCGTACTGAAGTGCGATAACCATGAAGAGCAAATGGTAACATCTCATGCCAGTCTTTGTATGTTACTGTCATCTTTTGTATAATCTTCTTAATATTCTTATTAGCAGCTTCTACAGTGCCATTCATCTTTGGCCGGTACGGAGAAGAGTTATGGTGTTTTATTTTGAACTGCGTGCAGAGTTCAGTGATCATCTTGTTGTTCAAATTAGTACCATTATCAGTGATAACTCTTTCAGGGATGCCATACCGACAAATAAGACTATTCTTGATGAACCGTGCCACCACATTCTTGGTGACAGAAGCAAATGAGGCTGCCTCTACCCACTTCGTAAAGTAATCAATAGCAACAAGAATGAAACGATGTCCATTAGAAGCAGTAGGTTTAATCTCTCCAATCATATCAATGCCCCACATTGCAAAGGGCCAAGGGGCTGTCAACACGTTCAATGGAGCAGGAGGTAATGTACTTTGTCCGCATAGATCTGGCACTTGTGACAAGTTCTGGAGTGCTGGTGGCAATCAGCTTCCATGGTAGACCAATAATACCCTGATCTCAGAATCTTCTTGGACATCGTATGTCCACTAGAATGAGTCCCAAAAATACCGTCATGCATGTCTTCCATAATCTTTTCTGCTTCCTTTTTATCCACACAGCGAAGCAAAGTCGAATCATGATTACGTTTGTATAATACTCCATTACTCAAAAAGAATTTAGCGGAGAACTTCCTCAGAAATTTTCTATCATTGATGGATGCCCCTTCAGGGTATTCCTGAGTTTCTAAATATCTTTTTACTTCGTGGAACCAAGGTTTCTCTTCTACTTCATCAGCATTAAGTTCATAACAATATGCTGGTTCATCTAATCGTTCAATGGTGATCATGGGAGCTTCATTGTCCCATCTGACTCTGAACATAGATGACATGGTAGCCAATGCGTCTGCCAACTAATTCTCTTCTCGTGGAATATGTTCGAATGTAATCTCTTCAAAGTATGGGATTAATGTCAACACACGCTCTCAATAAGGGATGAGATTCGGATGTTTAGTGTCCCATTCTCCTTTGATCTGACTGATTACTAAGGCTGAGTCTCCGTACACACTCAAAAACTTGATTCTCAGGTCTATAGCAGCTCTGAGTCCCAAAATACATGCTTCATACTCAGCCATATTATTGGTACAATCAAAACATAGTCTAGTAGTGAAAGGCGTATGGCAACCCTTGGGAGAAATAATTACAACACCAACACCATTGCCCAATGCATTAGAAGATCCATCAAAAACCATAGTCCATCGGGATTCCAGTTCGGGTCCTTCATCCGGTCCAGGTTCTGCATAATCAGTAACAAGCATAACATCCTCATCAGGGAACTCAAAATTCATAGATTGGTAATCATCATCTGCTTGATGAGCCAAATGATCAGCTAACACGCTTCCTTTGATTGCTTTCTGGGTAGTATACTGGATATCATACTATATTAAAATCATCTGCCATCTTTCTATTCTTCCGGAGAGAGCAGGTTTCTCAAATATATATTTGATAGGATCCATCTTAGAAATCAATAAAGTGTAATGATTCAACATATACTGTCTTAGTCGGCGAGCAACCCAAGCCAAAGCACAACAAGTTTTCTCAAGCAGCGAGTATCTTGTTTCACAGTCGGTAAACTTTTTGCTAAGGTAGTATATTGCATGCTCTTTTCGACCAGACTCATCATGTTGCCCCAGCACACACCCCATTGAATTTTCTAACACGGTCAAATACATGATTAGAGGTCTTCCTTCAACTGGTGGCATCATAATTGGAGGTTCTTGGAGATACTTCTTGATTTTGTCAAAAGCTTCTTGACATTCATCATTCCATATTATCTCTTGATTTTTCCTCAGTAATTTGAAGATGGGTTTGCAAGTAGCAGTCAAATGGGAGATAAATCGGGCAATGTAATTCAAGCGTCCCAAGAAACCTCTGACTTCTTTATCTGTACGGGGAACTGGCATTTCTTGAATAGCTCTCACCTTAGCTGGGTCAACCTCAATTCCTTTACCACTGACAATAAAGCCCAAGAGTTTACCGGATCTTACTCCAAAGGTGCATTTGTTCGATTTCAATCTCAACTTGTATTTCTTCAACCTCTCAAACAGTTTGTATAAATGATCGAGATGTTCTTCTTCAGTATGATATCTGGCTATCATGTCATCCACATATACCTCTATTTCATGATGGATCATATCATGGAACAAAACCACCATAGCACGCTGGTATGTTGCCCCTGCATTCTTTAAACCGAATGGCATTACTTTGTAACAGAAAGTGCCCCATTGCGTCACAAACGTAGTTTTCTCCATGTCTTCAGGTGCCATCTTAATCTGGTTATAACCTGAGAATCCATCCATGAGTGAGAATACCTTGTGTTGAGCGGTGTTATCTACCAGAACATCAATGTAAGGAAGTGGAAAGTCATCTTTGGGACTTGCTTTATTCAAATCTCTGTAATCTACACACATTCGCACCTTACCATCCTTCTTTGGCACAGGTACCACATTAGCAACCCATTGAGGATAAGAAGTAACAGCTAGAAAACCTGCATTAAATTGTTTCATAACCTCAGCTTTGATTTTCTCAGACATTTCAGGACGCATGCGACGAACCTTTTGCTTAACAGGATGACAATCTTCCTTCATCGGCAAACGATGTACTACTATATCAGTATCCAGTCCTGGCATGTCTTCATAAGACCAAGCAAAAATCTCTACAAAGTCATGTAACATCTGAATCAATCTTTCTTTGACACTGTTTTCCAAGCCTGCTCCTATTTTGACTTCTTTCTTGTCTACTTCAGTACCCAGATTTACAATTTCAATTGATTCCTCATGCGGCTGTATAGTCTTTTCTTCTTGTAGTAACAGTCTGGCAAGCTCTCCAAGCACTTCGCAATCTCCCTCACTTCCATCCTCGGCTTGGTAGATCGGATTTTTAAAGCCATAATTAACAGTAGCAGAATTATTATCAATAGGATCCAGAGTGGATATGGATCTGCAATTTGTTACGTGAGTGTGTGTAAGAAAACATAGCTTATTTGAAAGATGACAGGAAAGATAAAGAGCGCAATATTTGAATGCAAAAAGTCCATTGATTTATTGAATGTGAATATGCTTATGAAAATGACATAACCCTTAACAAATTAGCTATTGTGCCCCGGGCATATTCACAATGCTTTAAGAAGTTCAATTGTTCATAATAAAAATTACAAAATTTGAAACACTAAAATAAGCAATAACAATTACTCCTGACTAAAGGAAATCGGGATAGTGTCTTCAGCCTTCCAATTATTGAGTCTGTCACCAATTGTTGGGAAAATCCAGCTATCCAAGTTGCAATTTCTATCAGCATCTTCTACAACATTAATCTGATCTTCGACTATCTTTTCAGAGCTAAACCCCAGGCCAAATTTATCAGACTTGTACGGTACATCGATCAGTTGACCCCAGCCAGTACGACCACCATCTTCAACCACGGCTTGAGCATCTTTCAGAGAAATCATAGCAGGAGGAGCACGAATAACCTTGGGCACACGGGAAGTTGGCTTAAGGACAGGACTGGTCGGAGGAACTACTTCAAATGACTGAGAAGGAGTCTCAAAGAATTCACCATCCATATCGACGTATTTGAAGGTATGCACACTACCGACAATATACTCTTCTTCTCCATACACAGTGACAATCTTGCCCTTCTATTGGATACCTCAGCTTTTGATGGAGAGACGAAGCTACAGCACTTTCCCCATGGATCCAAGGGCGTCCCAGCAAGCAGGAATAGGCAGGACGAATGTTCATTACGTAACAGGTAGTGTTGAAGACTTGAGGTCCTATCTTGATAGGGAGAACCACTTCACCATGGACAACACTCTTCGCACCATCGTAAGCACGCACCACAACGTCACTAGGTTTCAGTTCAATGCTTTTATAGTCAAGCTTATCGAGCACAACTTTCGGTAGCACATTCAAAGAAGAGCCATTGTCGATCAACACATGAGACAAGGTGATCCCCTTACACTCAATGGAGATATGCAGAGCTTTATTGTGATTCTTTCCTGCTGGTGCCAGGTCAGCATCAGAAAAGCATATGCCATTATCAACAGCCAAGTTAGCAACATAATTTTCTAACTGATCGACAGATGTCTCCTGAGGTACATGAGCGGTCTTCAAGAATTTTATCAACGCATTGGCATGAGATTCAGAAGATAACAACAAGGATAACATCGAAATTTTAGATGGAGTATGCCCCAGCTTTTCTACCACATTAAAATCACTCTTACGGATGATTTTCAGCATTTCTTCCATTTCCTGCTTGGCAACATCTTCGGTAGTAACTTCAACTGGTGTCTATGACTGAGACGGATTGATTACTGGTCCCTTTCCTCGAGTTTCAGGGGAGGGAGGTGAGATTTCTAGAGAGAAGATCCTTCCACTTCGAGTAATTTTACTAGTCCCAACAATGTCAACGTCATTAGGATTAGCAGAATTATCATCTTGCTTTATGCCGTGGATGTAAACATCACCTCCATAATTCCACGGAATGGCTTTGCTTGAGGAATACGGTATTGGGCCAGGTGCAGTAATAATTAGGGGAGCTACCTTGGGCTCAGCAGTAATCTTCAGAGGCACTCTAGTAGCGGTAATCTTCACTGGAACTTTGGACCTAGCAATCACAAATATTTCTTCAATAGGGTTTTCCACCTTAAGAATCTTTTCAAAGAGAATTGTACGATCATCCATCAGCTGTTGAATACCATTCCTCAACTTCAAGCAATCATTGGGTCGGAGTATACAGAGATCGTAATTTTCAGCACAACCTGGAAATAAACTAGCTTGCAATAAATTCTTCTTGATGATCAGGAGAGGAGATGCTAAGTCAGCTACATTAGTAATGTGAGAATTTTCATCCACATCATTAACAATCTTGTCATGATTAGGCATAGGAGCAGTGATGACATTAGGAGTCTCCGGAGGATCAAATTCAATTTCTCCAGCGTCGATCATATCCTGAATCTTATTCTTCAACAACCAACAATCGTTTGTATCATGCCCGGGGCTATCGAAGTGATATGCACACCTGGAATTGGGATTATAACGAGGAGAAGTAGTGTTGGGATTTGCAGGAGGATCTCTGAGGGTAATTAAATTTGCTTTTAGCATACCCTGCAGTGCTTGTGCTAAAGTCATATTGATCTTGGTAAACTGCCTTCTTGGCCTGTCTTGTCTGTGTTGGAAGTTTTTAGATGGCGGTGCTGCAATCGTAACTGCTCCAACAATATGGTCACGATTTTTCTTGTTATGACCCCTTTGATCGTACACGGCATTTGATTCATTCTTCCCCTGATAGGACTTTTTGGTACTTGCAGAGGTAGCCGCCTGTATCTTTCCACTTCGAATGCCGCTTTCAACACGTTCATCTGTCAATATAAGTTCAGTGAAACCCGATGAGGAACTTCCCAATAGATGGCTGTAGAATGTGCCAGTCAGTCTACCCATGAACATGTCCACTAATTCTCGATCAGTCATAGGGGGTTTGACTCTCCCAGCCAAGTCTCTCCATTTTTGAGCATATTCTTTGAAGCTTTCTTTAGAGCCCATAGTCATATTCTGCAGCTGTAGCCGAGTAGGCGCTAATTCAGAATTATACTGGTAGTGCTTGTAGAAAGTTGTCGCTAAATCAGTCCAGGTGCGGATGTTAGAGCTCTCGAGCTGATAATACCACTCTAACTGTGTGCCAGACAGACTCTCTTGGAAGAAATGGATCCATAGCTTCCTATCAGTGGTATACGACTGGATATTTCTCACATAAGCTCTCAGATGCATCTGAGGACAAGACGCACCATCATACTTAGTGAAAGCGGGGACCTTGAATTTGCGAGGAATGACCACATCAGAGACCAGACCTAAGCTTTCGAAATCCAGACCGGGCGCCTTCTGACCCTCCATAGCTAGCATACGTTCTTCCAGCAACTTATATTTATCATCTTTCGGAGACTACTGTTCATTTTCATAATTTTCATAGTCGTCCTCAGGGTTGAAGGGATCAGCATTCTCGTCTTCCGAATCATTTTCTGTCTCATCTTCTTTATCCTTCGGAATTCCAATCTTGACTCCTGGAGCCTGTCCTTTAAGCCTTCTTCCCGGGTTAATGTAACTCACAAATTTCTTGTCCTTCTTCTTCTCGGGCAATAGAGTCTTCAGTTCCTCATGCCCCTTGGATAAGTTCAAGATCATCTCCTGGAATTGAGCATTATGAGCCTGGAGATCCTTGACAGTTTGTTCGAGGGCCATTTTTTGTTTGAGAGGAAGACCGTGAGAACATTGATCCTTTAGAGTACATGTTATGCAATGTTATGTTATGCTGTGCAATGTATGAAATGTTTTCAAGGACTTTTGGAATTTAACTTTGGGTAAACCACCAAAAAGGGAAACTTTTATTAATAATTTCTTTAATCAATGTTCATTACAAGAAAAAATGAAAGCTCAAGTCTCCCAGGGTCGACTTCTTTTTGGGCGGAGATATGCATTGAGACTTCATTCCTCATTAAGCTGGCTGGTGAGCTCTAATACTTTCTTCCTTTCAGCACAGAACTGAGCTTCAAAAGTATCCCTTTCCTCTCTCAACTGGATCCAAGATTTCTTCAATTCTTCAACATTGGTAGGCATATCTAGATAAGGAATGATCTGAGGGGTACCTCCTTCAACTTTTGGTTCAACAATCAGAGGTTCGATTGCAAGATATGGCATGATAAGCTCACGACTCTGGCGCGTACCCATCTGAGATAAGGTTCCATAGGAATAGAGATTTTCTGTCCTAAAGTACTTCTTTTCACCATGCCCTAAGCTCGTACAAACCTTTGACGGAGACCTTGAGAATCGTTGTCATAGTCAAACACAGTGCCTTGGATAATTATTTCATGTGGACCATCTCTTCGAGCATAACCAAACTGACGTAGGGCTAAAGCAGGATTATAAGTAATACCTCCACTTATCCCCAGGAGTGGTACGTTAGAGAATTCTCCACAATGGTCAATGATGATAACATTTTCTTTGGGTTGGGGACACCAATGGATGTCTGAATGGGAGAGCGACATTATCCTTTGAGACCATTTCAAACTTTGTTCATTCTTCAAGACTGATTGAGGAAGGTGCGAAATAAACCACCTAGATAATAAAGGTACGCAGCACATAAGAGTCCCTTGCCTTTTCATAGTATGAGTGTGAAGGGAATGCAAAATGTCTCCAAGCAAGGTGGGCACAGGGTTATGAGTGAGAAATATATTAACAACATTCATGTCTATGAATTGATCCGGATTAGGAAATAGCACCAAACCATAGATTAGTAATGTTGGAACATCTTCAAAAGCGTGAACACTCATAGCTTTTAGGAATTCTCGGGCCTTATTTATCTGAAATTTGGCAAGTAAACCCTTAACTTCACTTCTTGTTACCCAATTAGTTTCAATGTCGGACTTTGTCATTTGTAAATCCGCGGAAACCTCTTCAGACCTCGGAATCTTTTCTAAACCACTGAAAGGTGTTTGATCAAGGATAGGTATCCCAAGCAACCTGGAAAATTCTTCTAATGTGGGTACCAACTGATAATCTGGGAAGGTGAAGCAATGATGTTTAGGATCGAAGAACTGGAATAGAACTCTCATCATATCTTCCTTGAAACCGGTGGTAACTAAATTGAGGAGATAACCATGTTTCTTGATGAACTGAGCATGATCGGGAAGTTCCGACACTAAATCCTTGAGTTGAGGAGAGGTCGCTACAAAATTGATCCGGATGGTCTTCCGGGAAGCCATAGCCCTACAAAACAGAGCAAAGTTAAATCCCTAAGTCCTCGAAATGGTTAGTACAATACCATGATGTCATGATGTTATGATGTTATGATGTTATGATGTCAAGTAAGTAACAAGCACAAACAAGTCACACCATAATCATTCCTAGGTTTTAAGGCTTGCATGAGTTCCATAGGTAAGTACCCTCCCCACTGATGTTTGGTTGGTTCAACCTGTCCTAGAATAGTAACCGGGTTCTAGAAGGATCTCAAATCATTGACCTTTCCTTAAGTCCACTTCAGTGCAACACCAAGCGGTTGACCAAAATTTCCCTAAAGTCCAATCTCAAAGAGTGTAGTATCGAGTATCAACCAACCCCAGTCGGAACCGAAGTCAGTTATCTCACTACTTTCTAATGGCTAGGATGAGTCAATTAGGGTTCTAAAGGTCTGGTTAATGCTTTGATGACACCATGCAGACGCCAAATTTTTCCTCAAGTAAACATGAGGAACATCAGGACATCCAAAGTGTCATTAACCGTAGCCATCATTTTAACCATTCCAGTATACGCCGGACAGTCGCAATGATCTCTTGCTACTTACCTAAGGTACACTAGATCCGGGTGTAGGATCTTTCACTCAAGCATAGAATACCCAAACAATCCCTTAAAAGTAAATCAGACAAAGAAACAATTCGAAAACATAAGTGATCTTATCTTTAAGGTAACCTCTCTTTTTAAGATTCCCCAACAGAGTCGCCAGTTCTGTGATACCGTGAACTGACTTTGTGTTTTTGCTTTGAAAAGCAATGTTGCGGATAGCAAGAGTCTCCACCAACTTTTCTTTTATCCAATAAGGAAAGGCGGAAAAGAACATGAAAGACCTTGATTAGATTTTGAGTTTGGGAGGTACATTATACAAAGGGAAGGTGTTAGCACTCTTTGTATCCATGGTTATCCATGGGCTCTTAATTGCTTAACTCACTTATGTTTTCCTTGTTTGAGAAAGTGTTTGAGAAATATGGTGTGTTTAGAAAATATTTTGAAAGGAGAGTTTAACTTTGTAATGATTCTTGTACGAATGTATACAAAGTGTTTATCTCGTTTGATTTTGGAAGATGTTTAGAAAAATATAACTCGGCGATGATTCTGGTGCGAATGTATACCAAGTGGTGATTTTCTAAAAGATGTTATGAAAAGTGTGAGGTGTGAAAAGTATTTTAAGCTGTGAGCAAGCATTTAAGAGTTATACCTAACCAAGGTCTTTATAGGTATTTCCTATCCTTAGGAGGGTAAAATTGTCCTTATTATTGAGAAGTAAGTAGTCTTATCCTTTGGATGTAAAGGGACATCGTGGGGTCGTCGATTGGTCATTGAAGGCAACATTTGTAAGGATACCTTAGCATTGGAAGAGACGATCATCATTTAATCGTAGGCTACAACGAAGGGTCATCGAGGGACAAAGTCATATATTCGAAGGCAACGTTAGAGGGACAAGGTCATATATTCGAAGGCAACGTTCGAGGGACTATGATTTATCTTGTAGGGACATTGACCTTTTGATCGAAGGGACTATGACTTATCTGTTTAGGGATGGTGATGATTTAATCGAAAGGGTGTTTGCTAAGGGTATCCCCACATTCGCGGGACATGACCGTAATATCGTAAGGCAACAAAGAGAGGGTTACCCTAGAGGTGCAAGTGTGGAAATGATTGTATTCAGATATATTATCTTGAATTAATTTACCTAAGTTCGATTATTTATATTTCCATGCAATCCTATTAGCATACATCTAGACAGCTATATTCACAGTACGGAAAAATTAAAGTGCGAAAAATAAGACTACGTTATTACATGGCTTCGGGATGGGGGTACATAATTTAAAAGGGGATATAAAATATCTAAATCTTAATTAACGAGTACAAAATTAAAAGGGCATACAAAATAATAAAACCTAATTAAACTAAAAAGAAAGAAATAAAAAAATTTAAGAATGAATTAAGAATATTTTTAGTCTATAATAATAGAAACTTTTTTTTTTATGAATTTATGGGAAAACGTAGACTAAATTGATAGAAATTTTAAAAGAAAAGGAAAGGGAGTAAACATTGTAAAAACACAGAAAAGCTAAAAAATAGGTCCTGGGGGACCAAACCCAGGACCTCTACGTTGCAGCGAGGGGGGAGCTACCAACAAGCCATGTTGGTCCATTCGTTATTTATTCGCCTTCATTAAAATATATATTAATTCTACATGGAATTTTTCAATTTTGACACAACACCATCATGCATGTTACAACTTTCTCTCTTACGGCAAGCTACTTTATTTTTTCTCATGCTGTTTCTTTCATGTGAATACAACAAACCTGTAACTTCATCTTATATCAAACCACACACATAAAATAAGATCATATATAATTATCATGCAATAATAAAAATAGCCATGCACAAATCAAGAAGCTTATATTATTTACTCATGTATTAGTTCTCTTTACTGCAAGTGATAATGATAAAACAAACCATACCCATACATATTAAAGACAACAAAGGATTTATATTATCACCATTATATCATCATCATCATTATTATGTAATAACAGCATGTGAAATAAACATAATCATGCTAGAAACAACACTCATATAATAATAATTAAATGACAGATATAATTCTTTAATCATGCAAACAAAATTTCTCCAACATGCTATGACATATCAAGAACAGATGCATACTTGAATAAAGCAATATCAACATCCACCAAACCATGAATACATCATCTCAATATATATATTAAACCAATATTATTCATGCATGAATTAAGGAGTATTGCAAGGTAATCATGCTGGATGCAAATTCCATAATGAACACTTACTGGGGATTTGATTCTTTTAGCTTCCTCACTGTATGTGTGTTGTTCTTATTCAGGCTATGAGTGCTTTATGGTTGCTTCTCTTTTCTCTGCCCGTGAATCTTCTTGCTTCTGCCTTGCCTTGTGTATCTTTTTCTGCCGTATCTCTCCTCTTTTTCCCCTATCCTTTCGCTGCAGCCATATGAAGTATTTATAATGGTGTGGATTAGGGTTTAACCTTGCTAAATATTTGGATCTTTTCCTATACTTTAGGGTTTAACCTTGCTAAATATTTGGATCCCTTCCTATACTTTAGGAGAGTTAGGGTTTAACCTTGCTAAATATTTGGATCCCTTCCTATACTTTAGGAGAGTTAGGGTTTAACCTTGCTAACTATTTATTAAATACAAATATTATTATAAATAATGAATAATTTAAATGACTTTTAACAAATAAAAATTAATTTAAATTTTAGTTACATAATTGAATTTAAATTTAAACCTATTTCTATTTTTACTTTCATCATTTAAAAAAAAAAATCAAAATTATTCTGACTTATATCAACCAAAATTATTTTATAATTTATGGGCTTTTAAAAAAATGTTACTCTTATAAATAAATTTTATTAAGTAAAAAACGTGAATTACTAAATAAATACTATTTATAAATAATGAATAAATGGAACATGAGTCACTAAATTATAAAAAATAGTTATTACAATTTAATGAGCTTTAACAAATAAAATTAATTTAAAATTTTAATTATACAATTAAAATTCAAATCTATTTTTATTTATCATTAAATTAAAACTATTTTATTTATATATATAAAATTTATTTATATCATACAGATAATCAAAATTATTATTATTTTTTTATATGTATATCACATAATAAATAAATTAAAATTTAGAATTTATATGAGAATGTATCCTAATGAACGAATGCAAATGTGAAATGAATACCATGCATGAATCAATTTATCATAAAAATTAACAGGCAAATTTTGGGGTATGACAAAAATATAATAAAGAATAAAGTAAATAAAAAAAATAAAGGAAAGAAAATACACAGAGAAACAAGAACAACCCTAAAACCCAAGGTTATGATGGACTATCTTTAAGGAATATATAAGACTTTCCCAGCAGAGTCGCCAACTGTCGCGACTGGACAAAATGACAGAGTCGCCACCATCCTTTATTCGTTCCTAAGGAACAAGGAAATAATGATAAAACCTATTATTTTTTCCCATTATTTAAAAATTAATTAAGTTAAGCAATAAGATATATCCCCTATCCCGATTTTATCCCATTTTTATATCCTTTAAAACCCTAAAAATTATCCCTAATTCTATCTCATGATTCCTTATTTAGTTAATCATAATATAAACTCTTAAGTAATTAAATATAAATATTATAACTAAATGGAATTAATCCTACTTTATTTAATCAAGTTAAACCCTAAACCCTAAATGAAATAGTTATATAATTATTAATTAAATTCTAAATTTTATAAATTAATTATTAAGGTTGATTAAAATTATAATTATTAATTTAATTCTATTTTTCAGGAAGTTTTTAAATTAATAATTAAAATAAACAAATTAGCTAATTAAAAAACAGGGGGATCTATTTATGGTTGAATTGGTAAAAGGGGTGTGTGAGATAGGAAATATTATAAAACCCAAATATACAAAGACCAATTAAATTAACCTAATAAAACCTTAATTTAAATTTACCTGCTTTATTGCATTGTGTACATATGACTGCCGTATCTGCTGGTTCTGTTTGTGAGATGAGTTCTATACCCGAACTCGAGTGCACTTAGGATATGAGAATGGCATAGTCTTGTTGACTTGTGTGGAGTTATTCCTTAGCAAGTTGACTTGCAAGCCCATTCACTTGGTGGAGGTCATGTTGGGATCAATAATGTCACACAAGTAAGTTGTGGTTAGACATTACTTTTTCCAATATAGACCTTAGAAGCCAAGGACCTTAGTTTACCAAACCACACATGCATCAAAAAACTATTTCCATCTTACTTTCTCTCCTTCACAGAAGATGAACAAATGCATAGTATACTCAAAATATAAAATTGAATGTACACAGTTGAGTATAAAAATTAAATTTGAAAACATGGCAGGTGGGGATGGCGGTCACGTTGAGGAGGTCGTGTCGTTGCGGTGACGTGAAATGGGTATTGCGGTGGAGGGTGAAGGGATGTCGGCGGCGCGGTAAAGGGGTGACGGATTCTTGATGATCGGGGGATGCACACGGAGCCACGGTTCTGGTGAAGGCGAGAAGTGACACGTCGACTCCGAAGTGAATTCGATTTCGCCTCTCAACATGATTGGATTTGATTTCAGGTCCGTTTTGGCTCCGATTCCGATTCCGATTTGGTATTGGCTAAAGTTTTAATTTCGATTTAAAAACAAGTTAGATATAGTTTAAATTTCGATTTTCAATTCAATAAATATAGTTGGATTTTGCTATGTTTGGATTGAGTTCTGATATTGATTCCTGCTTAGTTTGATTTTCAATTCAGTTTCGATTTAATTTGCTTTCGATTCAGAACTGGGTTGTATTTGTTCGGAAGATTCAGTGTCGGTTTCAAATCTATCTTTTAATTTCTTATGTTTTTTCTCTCTACAAATTTGTAATTGTTATTCTTGCAGTGACGGTGTTGGGGAACTCAATTTCAGATCTAAACTTCTTTCCCTTGTTTTAATTTTTCATTGTTATGGCATTACTGTTATTTTTATATTATGGAAAAATAATTATTGTATTGATAGTATTGGATTTAAAACACACTGTTATAATTTTTGTTATGTTTTGATTTTTTTTTTCAGGCATGTTGTGTGGTGTCTCTATGGAATGGTTACTACATGTGTTTTTAAGTTGGTGGTGCATCGGTGTTAGTCATACTAAATTGTCCTGTTTAATCGTGATAAATTATATTAAGTGCATGGATTAATTGTTAAATATTTTCTTTTCGGTTTAATAAAAAAAAACACTAGCTCTTTACCGTAAGAAAAAGTAAGTAACAGAGAAACTCATCTTTTCCGTAACAAAATGAGTTATTATGTGACATTACTTAGTATTAGTACTTAGATTTTTTTTAAAGAAAGAATACTCTTTAGTTAATATAATTAATTTTTTTATGATTAAAAAATGAAAAAAACTTTAAAATAATATCATGTCAGGTACACCGTGTGTACAAACCAAATCTTGTCTACTGGGGTATGATTTGGTATTCCTAATAGATACATCAGAAGACTTTTCAAACTTTTACATATTTTAATAATTAGTTGAAATAATTATAAAAATTAGTATAAGTTATATACCAATATACTTAATTCATAAAAATGTTAAACAATGTTTCGAAGCAATTATCATAACAAAATATGTATATTAAGGTGTGAACAAAAGAACCCACCTACGAGATCGAAGTCTATCCCAGTGAACCAAATTATTAAGCTTTTGAAATCTCTCACTTCTTATGCCTTTTATTCAATCTTTTCCTTCTTCCTTTTTCTTGTCTTTGAACCGATCTTCCCCTTTTGCCCTTGATAGAATAGGTGCCGACAAAAAATTTATGATAGGTATTTTGTAAATTGTGGATGAGTGGAAAGTGTGAATATGTGTGCTATTTATAGATGAAGAATTATGTTAAAAATTGAATGAGATTATTTATTTTTAGAAAGATTTAATTTGATCTGATTTTCTCTTTTTTCTTACCGCTCAAGTCAATGAATCTGGATGGATTCATGACTTTGTGCATTTGAGTAAAAAAATAAATAATTTATTTAAAATGATAAACTAGACTATTGATAATAATAATGATAAGAAAATATTTTAATTTTGATTTTTTCATTAAAAACATAAAAAATGAATATTATAATATTTATTAAAAATAAATTAATAAAAAATTCGAAAATAATAAATAAAAAGTGAAATTTTAAAATAATGTTTAGTGAAAGTAAAACATGAAAGGAGAGAAAAACTATAAAAATTAACAACTTGGGAATTGAACTCATGACATCTCACACTCCGAACTACATGTCCATGTCCTATCTTCCATTAGATCATTACACTTATTCAAAATTAAATAGCACTTCCACATACTTAAATAAAAAAACAAATAATTTAAATACTCAGATAACTAAAATATTTTCATAGTAAATAATAACTAAATTTTTAATCTCTTTTTTAAGACCTCCTAAACTATTAATCTACAATTTTATTAAATAATTAACATCCTAATATAATACTTGTATTTTTAAATATTATAATTTAATGAGATATAATATTATAATTACTAATCATATCTATTTTTATTTTTTTTTAAATTTATAAACCCTTTTTTTTAGCATAATCCTACAAATTATATTATTTTGAAAAGTCTAAATAATACCTCTAAACTAAATCAACTCCTAAGACGAACTAAGAAGTCAAAACGGCCCTCCTTGAATTTTTAGGTCCTGAGGTTGAATATCTAACTATGTTTGTATTAACTAAAAAAATAGACAGAAGAAGTGGTCAAAATTTAGGGTGCGACATTACTATTGCGTATTTTTCATTCTTTCTTTCTTTCTTATTTCCCATAAAGTCAATCGGTGTCTGTCTTTATTATTGACCATTACTAACTTAATGTTGTTATCTACTTGATTTTATCTAGCTACTAACCATCACAATGCAACAAGTAGATTACATGAATATAGTCTTCAGAGGCAGAGCTCAAAGGAGACGTTTTAAGGCTCTAGCTAAGAGAGAAATGACACTAACCTTATACTCATATGGACACACCATGACCAAATTAGGTATAAGAGACAGTGTTATGTTCCTAATTAACCAACTAGGTTGGGACACATTTGCTATCAAAAGAAAATTTAGTTCCTACCTGTAACACCCCAAAATTTGCCCTCCTTATTCACGCATTCATTTTTAGGTCATTTAACATTAGATACATTGCATTTCATCATGTCAATCGGGATTAGCTCCAAGAAGCTTGAACATCATCCAGGACACTTTGTGGGTTCTATTTAGATGATCAGTCAACACAAGGGAAAGACTTGAGTTACTTCCAACATGCTCGCTAGGCGAAGCCCGCGTGTTATGCAAAAAAAAAAGAACGAAAAAAAAAAAAAAGAAAAAAAAAATGGAAAACGAAAAAAAGGAAAAATTAAATAAATAAATAAAAGAAAAAATCTCAGACTTGGACCTCTCTCAAAAGCCCACTAAGCTACCAATATTAGGCTATAAATACTAGAGTTTTCATTGAAACAAAACCCTGGACAAAACCTGGAGAGAAACCTAGACAGAGACAGTGAGAATTAATCTGCAGCAGCCTCCACGCAACTCTGAAAGGTTTATTCTGACTCACACACTTTCAGCTCAAGCAAACCCTAACATTGGTTTGCAAATCCAGCCGTGCCATTTGATTTCAACCGATCTCTCCAATCAGGTTTGCCCTTATTCCCATTACCTTTGTGCTTTGAAGTTGAATACTCTGAATGTTTGAGGTATGATGGATGAATTTCATTAGGTTTTTGCCCACGGGTTCATAATTATGTATGAATGTATAAATAATGCCTTGAATGCTTAATCGTTTAATTTCTGAAGTGTATGCCACAGGGTTTGAGGTTTCTGAAACCATACTGTTATCCATGAAAAATCCAAAACCCGCAGGCGCTCGCTAGCACCTTCGCTAGGCGAGCACGCAGCGACGCTTCGCCAAGCCTTCGCTAGGCGAGACAGTAGCGATCGCGACAGAAGCATTTTCTTTTTTCTGTTTTGCTCTAATCTGACTTACGTTTGTCATAGCATGTTTTCTCCTAATCCTTATCGTGTTTCACTAACCCTTTTGTTGAGTTTTTGTGAAGGCTCACATGACTTTTGCAGGGATAGCTCGCTGGATATTCCACTTTGCTTGTGGGATACCATTTGGGAGATTTATTCTGATTGCCTTGTTAGCACGTTTACTTTATACATGTTTGTTTTGTATGTGTTTGTATCCCCACAGGTAGCGCGGTTCCTTCGTCAAGGGCTGCCTTTTTGCATGAGCATCCCTAACCCTACCAACTCATTGATTTTTCTTCTCCTAAGAACACGTTAACTCCTTCTACTACAGGCGAGTAAGTCTCCAAAGGTCGAGCATCCGGAAGATTGCGTAGTAACGTCAGTCGTCCAAAACCCAATCCATAACCCCGTAGTTAGCCGAACTACGGCTTGCTCTGATTCTCATTCCAGATGAGATACGTAGGCATAAGACGCGATGTCTTAGCGAGCACAATTACCCTTAACCCCTAGGTAGCCGAGCTACGAAGACTCTGATTCTCATATTCAGATGAGATACGTATGCAGTGGATGCGACATCCGTGCGAGTCATTTTATTTTGACCCCTTTTTTTAGTAAATAACACATTAGATAAACCCACACCCTTTAGACAAGAACTACAAAAGTGGATCCCGTAGAGTACTACGGATGCGTAGGGGTGCTAATACCTTCCCTTCGCATAATCGACTCCCGAACCCAAGATTTGGTTGCGATACCCTGTCTTGTCCTTTCCTTTTTCCAGGTTTACTTCGAGCGTTTCCTTTCCCTCCTTTGGGATAAATAACGCACGGTGGCGACTCTCCTGTCTTTCTTCGCCATTGTTTTTTTTCGCATTCCATTTTTTAGGTTGCGACAGCTGGCGACTCTGCTGGGGACTCTGTTGGGGACCCGGTTTCCCTAAGCGAGTCCCTCCTAGATTTTGTAGGTTGTTTGTTTATTGGGTGTTTATTCTTTTGTACATTTATTTATCTTTCAGCGTTTACCTGCTTTATTGCATTGTGTACATATGACTGCCGTATCTGCTGGTTCTGTTTGTGAGATGAGTTCTATACCCGAACTCGAGTGCACTTAGGATATGAGAATGGCATAGTCTTGTTGACTTGTGTGGAGTTATTCCTTAGCAAGTTGACTTGCAAGCCCATTCACTTGGTGGAGGTCATGTTGGGATCAATAATGTCACACAAGTAAGTTGTGGTTAGACATTACTTTTTCCAATATAGACCTTAGAAGCCAAGGACCTTAGTTTACCAAACCCATCTTGGCCTATTCGTAGGACGTAGTGCGAAAGTCGTTCAAGTGTAAGATTTGATACGATTGTTACGCGATACTACACTCATAAGAGTCTCTTTTGAAAATATTTTTGGAATACGAGTAGTCGTTCCTCCGATAATATCCGAAAGATGGGATTATGACTATGGGAACCTTTAGTAGAACATGTTTGGCAGGTTTAAACCTTAGTACACTCCCTTTAGGTGGTTCTTAACCTAAACTCCATGCTCGTGATTTGCAACAAACCCTTGATTCATGGTTGATCCGTTCAGGTATCCTTAATATCAATGAAACTTGGGTGTTGATAAGGTGTAAACCATAATCCACCAAAAATGGATGGTTGATATTAAGGATAACATGATCCATCCATGACCTTTGTTTGGTGTGCTTTGCTTGATCCTCTTAATTTCTCTCCAGGCAGTGCAACCTGACAGATGTTCAAGCGGATCCAGCAATTCTGATTGACATGCCATTGCATTGCATAACATCATCTGCATATTTTCATCAAACATCTCATGCTTATTCATTTGCAGGGTATTCCCTTTTTAGGGGGGGGGGGGCTTAAAATCGAATAAGCAGTGCATCGCATACCATACATACTAACCCTTGTTTGTTTTGCAGGTGTCACCGCAGTGTCTAATGTTTGTTCCCTGTTGCAGGCACTTATTGGTCCCAAGCGAGTTCACAGGTACCCGACAAAGGAAAACCGTCCACGACTAGCAATGGACCAGATACAGAAAGAACTGGCTGATATACATGAAAGGATGGATCAGTTCATGACATTGATGACTGGTATGGCAGAAGGCCAGGCGAAGCTGAAGGAATTGGTTGAGCAACCGAGGCCTGATCCAGCGGTGGAAATACCAAGTGCTGAGGGGAACCCTGGTAACCCTGGTAACCCTGGTAACCCTGGGAACGCTGATAACCCTGTGAACACTGGAAACGCGGGTAACACAAATGTTGATGGAAACCCGGGTAATGTTGGAAACACGGGAAATATTGGGAATGGTATTGGCGGAAGGTACAATGTGAATCAAGGGATTCGGATTAACGGGCGCCCCGTTACTGAAGATTGTCAGTATGATCAATTTTCTTTGCACGACGAGGCCCTCGAGACCACTCGCCGTATGGATGAGCTTGCTGAGAAGCTCAAATCTTTGGAGTCTCAAAATTCCTTAGGTTTTGATGTCACCAATCTTGGTCTGGTTCAGGGAGTAAGGATCCCTCACAAGTTCAAACCCCCTACTTTTGAGAAATACAACGGGGCTTCTTGCCCACGCACTCATCTCCAATCTTATCTGGGAAGGTTGGGAGCTCACACTGAAGATGAAAAGCTGTGGATGTACTATTTTGAAGACAGTTTAACTGGAGCTTCTTGTGAATGGTATTCTCATTTGTCTCGTACTACCATCAAGAGTTGGAAAGACTTGGCAGAGGCTTTTGTCAAGCAATATCAATACAACTTGGACATGGCTCCAAATCGGACCTTGTTGCAAGGAATGTCTCAGACTGCCAAGGAAACCTTTAGAGAATATGCTCAGCGTTGGAGACAGATTGTTGCATCCGTCCAACCCCCTATGTCTGAAAGGGAGATGGCGGACATGTTCATGAACACTCTTCAAGGCAATTATATCGAGAGATTGGTTGCTTGCCCGTCAATCAGCTTTGCAGAGATAGTGATTGCTGGAGAAAGGATCAAGAGTCTGTTGAAGATGGGCCGAATTCAAGACAACAGTGCTTCCAACTCATCAATTCCCAAGAAATCGTTTGCTGGTAACGGTCAGCGAAGAAGAGAAGGTGAGACGAGCGTTGTATATGCCGACAGAGGCAGGGGCAGAGGACGCCCTAATTATTATCAAGATCAAGTGGCCGCAGTCACTATTCCAACACCTGTTCCTCAACCGCAGTATCATCCGCAACAGCAACCCAGGTACAACAATCAACAACAAGGAGGTAATCCAGGTCAGCAGAGACCCTATCAACAACGTCCAAGGCAGGCGGACCGGGTCATTGAGCCAATCCCAATGCCTTATTCTATATTACTTCCCAAGCTGATTGACATGAATCTGGTTACGTTGAGAACTCTGCCCCACCGGTCGATCCCAACAATATGCCTAGAGGTTATGATGTCAATGCCATATGTGCTTTTCACTCCAACACACCTGGCCATACTACAGATAATTGCAAGGCTCTCTAGCTAAAGGTACAAGATTTGAGAGATGCCCAGGCCATCAATATTTCTCTGGTGCCTAATGTTATCCAAAACCCGATGCCAGCTCACGGCGGGCAGAGGATTAATGCCGTTGATAGTGGGGAAACTTTGAATTTGGTTTCTGATGTGACTAAAGTGAAGACTTCGCTATCGGTTGGCAAAGAGCGACTCTTGAAAGGACAGATTTTCCCGGGCTGTGGGGAAGAGTGCAGAAATTGTCAAGATGCCGAGAATGGATGTGATAGTTTGAGAAGGGGTATTCAGCAACTGATAGATGAAGGTTGTCTTCAGTTCGATCAGACTCGTCCAATGAAGAATGATGTGTCAACAGTAACGTTTTATTTCACTCCTGAAGAAATATATGTTCCCGAGAGACCCGCTCCGACAACAATATATTTCCCAGAAAGTCCAACCCCAATTTACTCTGACAACCCTCAACCGACTTTGATTGGTTCGGTCACCATCACGGTACCAGGACTTGTTCCGTATGAGAAAGACAGTGCTATCCCGTGGCACTATGGGGCTGATATCTACTACCAGGGGCAGAAAGTTAACGAAGAAGACATTGACATTGGTAGCTCCGCTATAGACAATGTTGGAGGAATTGGTGGCTTCACTCGCAGTGGACGCCTATTTGCACCATCAACATTGCGCACGAATGCTGAAGCTGAAGCAGCTGCCAAGGCTAAAGGAAAACAGGTATCCACCGAAGAGGTTACTACCAAGGAAGCTCGTCCTAAGACCGCATTCGAGAAGGAAGTGGATGAGTTTATGAAGATTATCAAGAAAAGTGACTACAAGGTAGTCGGCCAGCTAAATCAGACACCCTCAAAGATCTCCATTCTCTCACTATTGATGTGCTCTGAGGCACACAGAGCAGCCTTGTTGAAAGTACTGAATATGGCTTATGTTCCCCCAGAGATAACTGTTGACCAGCTGGAGTCGGTAGTTTCTTATGTACACACTAGCCATGCGCTAGGTTTCACCGATTATGACCTAACATCTGAGGGAAGGAATCACAACAAAGCCTTGCATATCACAATGGAATGCAAAGGGACGGTGCTTTCCCATGTTTTGGTTGATACAAGTTCTTCTCTGAATGTTCTCCCAAAGAAAGCCTTAACGAAGTTGGATTGCGATGATGCCACCCCGAGGCCGAGTAATTTAGTTATAAGGGCTTTTGATGGCTCTAAGCGAGCTGTTTGTGGCGAAGTTGAGTTGCCAGTTAAGATTGGACCGCATGTATTCAAGAGTACCTTTTATGTGATGGATATCCAGCCTGCCTATAGCTGTCAGCTAGGTCGACCCTGGATTCATGCTGCCGGTGCTGTTACTTCTACTCTCCACCAGAAGCTCAAATATGGATTAGAAGGTCAGATCGTCACCGTCTGTGGTGAAGGGGATATTTTTCTTAGACACCTGTCTACATTTAAGTATGTGGAGATGGATGGCGAGATGCATGAGATGCTGTGTCAGGGCTTCGAAGCCATAAACATCAATGAGGTCGCGCCCGAAACTGTCTTTTCACCTGAGTCTGAGAAGGTCGGGACTTCTATCTCTTCATACAAGCAAGCTGTTGAAGTGGTTAAGGCTGGTAATGCCCAAGGCTGGGGAAAATTTGTGGAGCCAATCATAAAAGAAGACAAGTTTGGATTGGGGTATACTCTGGGGTCTCAGAAGAATGAAGCCGGTACTTTCTCCAGCGGGGGTTTGGTTTCTCCCCACACCGTTAATGCTGTAGATGAAGACAAGGCTGACAGCGACGGTGACTTAGATAGCTGGATTCGCCCGTGTGTCCCAAGATAAAAGCTCGACAATTGGTCGTTTGAAAAAGTCGTCTGGTTTACTCTACTGTGTAAGACCCCAATTTTGTCCCTAAGATCCCTCATGGCATCATATCATATCATTGCATAGCCTCAAGGATCATTGGACACCTTGCTTCCTTGCCTGTGGGTGGGATCCTCTTTTGAGAGTGGTTCTTGATCACCAAGCATTCCTTGCATTTATATGTCATTGCTTTTCTTTTAATCACTAACCAAAAGTACAAAAATATGTCATCTAACCTTTGTCTTGCAGATGAAGCAATAATAGGTCAAAGCAATTAAAGGCATTCACTGAGCCATAGAGGGTGGTCATTCTTGAGATTTGGACCCCACAATCATTCACAAGAGTTCACATGAGCTATGATGTCATTTTGAAACAAAATCCCAAGTGGTAGAGGCTTGAATTTCATCAGAACATTCTCAAGTTATCTGAAGACCTAGAAAGTCAACTGCAAAGTCAACTGTGGATTTGGAGGTGGGAAGTGATTGGAAATACTTCATTCATGTTCAAACAAGTCTCATTTGACATTTCAAACACTCACATTGAAGAATTTGAGGTCCAGTCAAAAATTTCCCAAAATAGAAAGTGACCTATAATTTGAATTTTCCAAAAATGGAAAGATTTTGGACCAAGTTCAACTCAAGATTACATCATCAAAAAAGCTTCAAATGAAATTTTGTTGAACATGAAAGTTGTAGATCTTTCTCTCCCATTTCCAAAATGTCCAAGATCATGGATTTCTAATGTGTGGTTGAGGAGATATGATCAAATCATGGCAAAGTGTGTTTGAAAATTCAAATCGGCATAACTTTTGAACCAAGGCTCCAATTTTGGTGGTTCTTTTGGCATTTTGTTCCTCATAACATGTAGTTTCCAAAACATCCATTACATGGCTTGAATTTACCTTTGCATGATCATGTGCTCATTCATGAAGATTTTTGAAGGAAATTTCATAAAATCATTTTGGATGATTATATGCATGAAAAACCAATCCTAAAGTGTGCATGGGCCTTGTTTGAGTGGTTTTGGATCAGAGTTGAGCACTGTTCACGTGGCTACCTCATGCATGGGGGTGAAATACCATTTTGTACATACACCTCTTAAGTTGCTAATCTCAATTGCATTTGGCTTAAACAGGTTTTCAGCATCATTAGCAGGACACATATATTGTTAATCATAACTGCTTTCATCATTAACATTCATTTTCAGATCTAGATTCAAAAATCATCCAAATTTTTCTCTCAAAAATATTTTGCAATTCTTCACACAAGAGCCATTTCTACTGATTGATTCATGATCATGAAGCATTTTTGAGTGGAATTGGACGTGAATTCGAAGCAAATCGTGCCAATTTGGACCATACTGAAATTCTAGTTATCAGACTTTGGATGTCACACTGGTTGTTATGACATCCAATTCTGCACAGACAGGGATTATGTAGAACTTAACAGTAAGTGCAGTAAATAACACAAGTAATTGTTCACCCAGTTCGGTCCAACATGACCTACGTCTGGGGGCTACCAAGCCAGGGAGGAAATCCACTATTAGTAGTATCAATTCAAAGCTAAACTCACCCGTTTACAACTTATCACTTAATCCCTACCCAATGCCATTTCAATCTTAACCTAAGATCAGAGTTCCTACTCACTCCCCCTCAATCACCTCAGTGATTACTATCTTTAAACAATATTAAAGACAAGTTGAAGTCACACTTCAAACAACTCTTGATTGTGCTTCACAGCTTTAATCAAGATACACAACACTCACACTTAAAAGCTTTGAGTGACACAACACTTACAACTCAATGAACACCCTATGCCAAAGCTATCATCTACTTGATAATGACTTGGCTTACAAGATACGTCTAATACAAGACTCACAAAAATACAGCAGTGAAGTATGATGGACACACTTAATCTTCACGCTTCAAAATCCCCGAAACTGAATGAAGGAACGCCTTCCTTTTATATTGCAGTATCCTGGGCTTTTGTGTAACACCCTTCTAAAATACCCCAAATATTTAATTAAAATAACAACATATAAATCAGAGTAATCATGCAACTAAGGGTGTCACACATTTATTTCGCACCATGCGTCATACTATTTAGTCATGCTCATTATTTAACTCAAAACATAAAGTATTGCACAATACGCAGCGGATAGAGATCAAATCGATCATTCAAAACATGTAACATACTACATGTAAACTGGTTCAACAAACATCAACAACACAATTAAAATGTTCCCTCCCGATGTTACATCTATCAGAGCATGACCCACTAAGGAGACTACACTAGACTCCAAGCATTAGCTTCTACTCAATCACTGCTCGTTACCTGAAAAATAGTTGTAAGGGTGAGTTCCTCAATCGATATAATAAGCATTATAGAATATCATGCAATGTTGAGTAATTTAACACATCAATCACCCTAATCACATCACACATTCAGTAACGGCACATCAACTCGAATATCATACTCAATGTCAACACAATTCATACTCATGCTCAATGCCAACACAACACACGTATAACATTGGAATACATCCATTCATATTATACGCTACACATACATTATGCAATGAGACTCCATGCATGCGGTACCGACTATTCGTGAACATATAGTTCAACTTCACCGACCAAATCCAGGTACGGCTACCAAGCTCACCAGTCCCACTCATTTGAGACCTAGTGACTCACATCACTAATTCCTCACCATGGGAATTAGCTACCACCCCAAGGGCCATGCTATGCATGCTAATTCACCTAGCATGCAAACATCAAAAACAGTCCAAATGACTAACATCACTAATTCCTCACCATGGGAATTAGCTACCACAATAAAGGCCACATTATGCACGCTAATCACCTAGCAATGCAACATCACAACAATAATCCACAATGGACCGATGCTCACTCTCTAAGCCATAAAACAGTCCATTCGCAACATATGCATAACATACACATTCACAACATTATGCATACCATCATACATTATCAACACATGTATCAACACATCATATCATGTCAATAATTAAACACAGTATTAGCACACTCTACTAATACCTATACTGCTCAAAACAGCGGGAAATAATCCCTACTTTATCACACACCGATATAGGCAACCATCAATTAGGCACACAACATTTTAATTAACAATTTTTCCACTCTGCAACAGTGTTAACCGGTTAACGCAGCACAAACACGCTTCCTGCCCAAAACTTAACAGTGTTAACCGGTTAACGCCCTGGGTTAACCGGTTAACGCAGCACAAACAGCAATATCTCAGCAATCACAACAGTGTTAACCGGTTAACGCCCTGGGTTAACCGGTTAACGCAAGCAAAACAGCAGTTTTTACACAACACAACACAGTGTTAACCGGTTAACACCTTGGGTTAACCGGTTAACGCAAGACAGAAGCTGTTCCTGTGCTAACACAAAGCAGAATGCAGAATTCTCCGCATTTTCTGCCGTTGGAGGACTTCCGGACCTCCGATTCCAATTCCGTAAAAAGCTACACGTCCAGAAATTTACGACACACACCATTATCGATTCAAATTACAGTTTTCACACAACTTATTCATCACAATTTCTCAGCATTTCAAATCCCAATTAGGGTCAATTCAACGGTTTATCACTACCCATTACATGCTAACCCATAATACCCATTAAACGACGATAAACCCCCCTTACCTGAGTTAATCCGGCGAATCTTTAAGCTTCAAGCTTTTCTCTTCTCCAACCTTTGCCCTTGCTCTTCCTCTTTGCCCTTTCTCCACTTTTCACTTTTCAGCCGCTTCTCTGTTTCACGTAAAACTCTTTTTACCAAATGGGATTCTTTTTCCTTATTTCACACTTATATATTTTCCAATAATTATTATTCCAAAATAATAATAATAATAATCCAATAATTCCAATTATTTAATTAAATTAATAAATATAATATTAATTTAAATCAAATAATTATCTTATTTTTTATTGGGGTGTTACAACTCTCCCCCACTAAAAGAGTTTTCGTCCTCGAAAACATACCTCAAGCGAATAACTCCGGATAAGATTCCTTCATCTGACTCTCAAGTTCCCAAGTCACATTGCCACCTGCTGGTCCTCCCCAAGCTACCTTCACCAAGGCAATCTCTTTACCCCGCAACTGCTTCAACTCTCGATCCTCGATCCTCATAGGTGATGTTTCCACAGTCAGGTTATCTCTCACCTGTACATCATCTATTTGGACTACATGCGACGGATCATGAATGTACCTCCTCAACTGAGACACATGAAAAACCTCATGCAAATTCGCAAGCGACGGCGGTAAAGCGATACGATAGGCTACCTCCCATATCCTCTCCAAAATCTGATAAGGACCAATAAATCGAGGTGTCAACTTCTTCGACTTCAAAGCTCGACCAACCCCAGTTATCGGAGTAACACGAAGAAACACATGATCTCCCTCTTGGAACTCAAGTGCCTTCCTCCTCTTGTCGTGATAACTCTTCTGACGACTCTGAGCAATTCTCATCTTCTCCTGAATCATCTTAATCTTTTCCGTAGTCTGTTGAACAATCTCCGGTCCAACCACAGCACTCTCACCGGACTCGTACCAACATAAAGGCGTTCGACATCTCCTACCTGTCATACCCCAAAATTTGCCCATTAATATTTCAAGACATTTTTCAAGGCATTCCGAATCATTTTTATGACACTGATCTCAAAGGAACGAAGGCCCAGCTCACGAATGGCCCAATCCAGAAAATGGCCCAAACTGGCCTGTTCGCTACGCGTTCGCTACCAGCTCGCCTAGCGAACGTTCGCTACCAGCTCGCCTAGCGAAGCAAACGTTCGCTACCAGCTCGCCTAGCGAGGCTGACAGACAACAAAAAATTTCGGGCTTCGTTCTGAGCCCATTAGGTCATGAAAAATGGCATTATAAATACCAGCACTTCAGTAATGAAAAGGAGGACGAAAAACAGAGGAAGACGGACAGAAACCCTGGCACGGAAACCCTGGAGGCTACTTTAGAGAGTTCCGAGTGAAGAAACCCTGAAGGCCACTTCCCCGCCCCGAAGCTACCGCCGCCCAACTCAATCCGGCTCGCCAATTCAAGGTTGTAATTCGATTGCAAACAGGTTTGCATTACTATTATCGTGTTATTTCCTTAATTTGCATGTGATACCGCTTTATGTTCTTAACTTGCATGTGATAATATAATTGAATTCATAAACATATTTGAGGTTTTGCATGTGAATTTAAGTGTGCCTGGATATTGGGAATGCTGAACCATATAATTATGTGTTGGATGCCATAAGCCATGCCGCAGGTTGAAGTCATACTGTTCTGAAATTCAAAACCCGCAGCCGCTCGCTAGCACATCGCTAAGCGAGCACGCAGCGAGTGTTCGCTAGACCTTCGCTAGGCGAAGCAGAGGCGAACAAGGGCAGCCGTCAATATTTTGTTTGTTATGTCTTATGCGTATCTGGTCGATTCTATGTTAATTATACACTGTTTTCTTGCTGTTGTTTTTCTTTTACGGTGTAATCCTCGATTGCACCCGGATTTGGTATGCTAACCCGTTTGTTGAATTTTGCAAAGGTTCATATGTCCCAGAAAAAAGATCGCCGTTTAGGTCTTCCACTTTATTGGTGGGATACCCTTGTGGAGGCTCACCCTAAATTGCTTAATTAATTTTAATGTGTTAATTTTAATAATTAATTTTAATAATTAATTTTAATGTATTAATTTTAATGTATTATTTTTAATGTATTGATTTTAATGTGGAGATTCATCATAATCACCTAATTAACTTTAAAATGCGGCCTTTAAATATGTGATCTTGGACCTCTCTTTTGCCTTATGATATTACGGTATAACGGTCATGTCCCGCGAATGTGGGGATACACTTAGCAATGGCCCTTCGGTTAAATCATCATAAAATAAATCATGGTCCCTCGGATGTTGCCTTCGAAAATACGGTTTTGCCCCTCGATGACCCTTCGGTATAGCCTACGGTTAAATGATGGTCGTCCCTTCGAATGCTAAGGTATCCTTACAACTGTTGCCTTCAATGACCTATCGATGACCCTTAAACATCCAAAGGGTAAGATTACTTACTTCTCAATAGTAAGGACAGTTTTACCCTCATAAGGATAGGAAATGCCCATAACGACCTCAGGAAGGTATAACTTTCAATTACTGGATCATAACCTAAAACATTTTCCACCCCTCACACTTTACACTTTACAAATCCTAGAAAATCACCACTTGGTATACATTCATACTAGAATCATTACCGAGTTATATTTTTCTAAACCATTTTCAAAATCAAATGAGATAAATACTTTGTATACATTCATACGAGAATCATTACAAAGTTAAACTCTCTTTCAAACATTTTTTTGAGCAATTCACCGACACTTTTCAGACAAAAATATAAGTGATCCAGCAATTAAGAGCCCATGGATAACCATGGATACAAAGGGCGCTAATACCTTCCCTTTGTATAATGTACCTCCCGAACCCAAAATCTATTGAGGTCTTTCCTGTTCTTTTCCACCTTTCCTTATTGGATAAAAGAAAAGTCGGTGGCGACTCTTGCTATCCGCGACATTGCGATAAAAAGCAAAACACCCTAAAGTCAGTTCACCGTATGACAGAACTGGCGACTCTGCTGCGGACATTTTAAAAAGAGAGGTTACCTTAAAAAACAAGATCACTTATTTAAAATTGTCTGATTTACTTTTAAGGGATTGCTTGGGTATTCTTGAGTGAAAGATCCTACACCCGGATCTAGTGTACCTTAGGTAAGTAGCAATAGATCATCGCGACTATCCGGCGTATACTGGAATGGTTTAAATGATGGCTACGGTTAATGTGACACTTTGGTTGTCCTGATGTTCCTCATGTTACTTGAGGAAAAATTTGGCTTCCGTGTGGTGTCATCAAAGCATTAACCAGACCTTTAGAACCCTAATTGACTCATCCTGGCCATTAGAAAGTAGTGAGATAACTGACTTCGGTTCCGACTGGGGTTGGTTGAGACTCGATACTACACTCTTTGAGATTGGACTTTAGGGAAGCTTCGGTCAACCACTTGGTGTTGCACTGAAGTGGACTTAAAGAAAGGTCGATGATTTGTGATCCTTTTAGAACCCGGTTACTATTCTAAGACAGGTTGAACCAACCAAACTTCAGTGGGGAGGGTACTTACCTATGGAACTCATGCAAGCCTTAAAACCTAGGAATGATGATTGTGTGACTTCCTTGTGCTTGTTATTTACTTAACATCATAACATCATAACATTGTACTAACCATTTCAAGGACTTAGGGATTTAACTTTGCTCTGTTTTGTATGAAAAAAAAAACAAAAAAAAAAAACAAAAAAAAAAAACAAAAAAAAAGTTTCCCTTTTCGGTAGTTTATGCAAAGTTAAATTCCAAAAGGCCTTGAAAACATTTCATGCATTGCATAGCATAACATAGCATAACAGGTACTCTAAAGGGATCAGTGTTCTCACGGTTTTCCTCCAAACAGAAAAATGGATCTCGAACAAACTGTCAAAGATCTCCAGACTCAGAATGCTCAATTCAAGGAGATGATGCTAAGCTTATCCAAGGGGCAGGAGGAACTCAAGGCTCTTTTGGTCGAAAAGAAGAAAGACAAGAAAGCTGTGAGTTTCATTAACCCAGGAAGAAGGCGTAAAGGACAGGCTACGGGAATCAAATTTGGAATCCCGAATGGTCCAGAAGAGGGGGCGGAGAATGACTCAGAGGA
Organism: Lathyrus oleraceus; assembly: GCF_024323335.1. Taxonomy (NCBI): domain Eukaryota; kingdom Viridiplantae; phylum Streptophyta; class Magnoliopsida; order Fabales; family Fabaceae; genus Lathyrus; species Lathyrus oleraceus. The sequence continues at coordinate 395,674,281 of NC_066585.1, forward strand.
AGAAAATGCTGATTTCTCCAACTCTGAGGATGACGATTAGGACTATGAAAATGAACAGTACTCTCCAAGAGATGATAAGTACAAATTGCTGGAAGAACGCATGCTAGCCATGGAGGGTCAGAAGGCGCCTGGTCTAGATTTCGAAAGCTTGGGTCTGGTCTCCGATGTGACCATTCCCCGCAAATTCAAAATCCCCACTTTCACTAAGTACGATGGTGCATCCTGTCCTCAGATGCATTTAAGGGCTTATGTGAGAAAGATTCAGCCGCACACCACTGATAAGAAACTGTGGATCCATTTCTTCCAAGAAAGTCTGTCTGGCACTCAGTTGGAATGATATTATCAGCTCGAGAGCTCAGACATCCGCACCTGGACTGATTTAGCAACAGCTTTCTATAAGCAGTACCAGTACAATTCTGAATTAGCGCCTACTCGGCTACAGTTGCAGAATATGACTATGGGATCTAAAGAAAGCTTCAAAGAGTATGCTCAGAAATGGAGAGATCTGGCCGGCAGGGTCAAACCCCCTATGACTAACCGAGAATTAGTAGACTTGTTCATGGGTACCCTGACTGGCCCATTCTACAGCCACCTACTGGGGAGTTCTTCATCAGGTTTCACTGAACTTATACTGACAGGTGAACGGGTAGAGAGCGGCATTCGAAGTGGAAAGTTACAGGCAGCTACTTCTACAAGCAGTAAAAAGTCCTACCATGGGAAGAATGAATCGAATGCTGTGTATGGTCAAAAGAATCATAACAAGAAAAATGGTGACCATGCCGTTGGAGCAGTGACAATCGCCGCCCCGCCAGCTCAAAACTTCCAGCAAAGACCAGACAGACCAAGAAGGCAGTTTACCAAGCTCAATATGACTTTAGCACAAGCACTGCAAAGTATGCTAAAGGTAAACTTAATCACTCTCAGAGGTCCTCCTGCAAATGTCAACACTGCTTCGCCTCGTTATAATCCCAATGCCAGGTGTGCATATCACTCCGATAACCCCGGGCACGATACAAACGATTGTTGGTTGTTGAAGAACAAAATTCAGGATATGATCGACGCTGGGGAAATTGAGTTCGAGCCTCCAGAGACTCCTAATGTCATCACTGCTCCTATGCCTAATCATGACAAGGCTGTTAATGCTCTCGATGGCGATTCTCTCATCACTACTGTAGCGGACTTAACATCTCCTCTCCCGATCATAAAGAGGAATTTATTGCAAGCTGGTTTATTTCCAGGTTGTACTGAAGATTGCAATCTCTGCATACTCCGGCCCGAGGACTGTTTGAAATTGAAGAGTGGTGTTCAACAGCTGATGGATGATCGTACAATTCTCTTTGAAAGGGTTTCTAAGGCGGAAAACCCTATTGAAGAAGTATCTGTGATTGCAAGGTCCAAAGTTCCCGTGAAGATTACTGCTCCCAGAATACCGGTGAAGATTATTGCTGAGCCCAGGGTAGCTCCTCTAATCATCACTTCCCCTGGCCCAGTACCGTATTCTTCAAGCAAAGCCATTCCGTGGAACTATGGAGGTGATGTTTACATCCATGGCGTAAAGCAAGTTGGTGATTCTGCTAATCCTAATGACATTGTTGGGACTAGTAAAGTTACTCGAAGCGGAAGGATCTTCTCACCAGAGATCTCACCCCCAGTTCCCGAAAACCGAGGAAAGGAACCAGTCAACCCTTCTCAGTCAGAGACACCGGTCGAAGTTACTCCCGAAGATGTTGCCAAACAGGAAATGGAAGAAGTGCTGAAAATCATTCGCAAGAGTGATTTTGATGTTGTAGAACAGTTGGGGCATACCCCGTCTAAGATCTCAATGTTATCCTTGCTGTTATCTTCTGAATCTCATGCCAATGCATTGGTAAAATTCTTGAAGACTGCTCACGTGCCTCAGGAAACATCTGTCGATCAATTCGAAAACTATGTTGCTAATCTGACTGTCGACGATGGCCTAGGTTTTTCCAATGCTGACCTGACGCCAGCGGAAAAGAACCACAATAAAGCCCTGCATATCTCCATTGAGTGTAAAGGGATCACCCTGTCTCATGTGTTGATCGATAATGGCTCTTCTTTGAATGTGCTACCGAAAGCCGTGCTCGATAAACTTGACTGCAAGAGCGTTGAACTGAAGCCTAGTGACATTGTGGTGCGGGCTTACGATGGTGCAAAGAGTGTTGTCCATGGCGAAGTTGTTCTCCCTATCAAGATAGGACCTCAAGTCTTCAACACTACCTTTTATGTGATGAACATCCGCCCCGCTTATTCCTGCTTGCTGGGATGCCCTTGGATTCATGGGGCAGGTGCTGTAGCTTCGTCTCTCCATCAAAAGCTGAGATATCCGATAAAGGGTAAGATTGTCACTGTGTGTGGGGAAGAAGAATACATTGTCAGTAGTGTGCATACCTTCAGATACGTTGAGATGGATGGTGAATTCTTCGAGACTCCGTCCCAGTCATTTGAAGTGGTTCCTCCGCCTAATCCTGTCCTTAAGCCAACTCCCCTTGTGCCCGAGGTTATTCGAGCTCCTCCTGCCATGGTTTCCCTGAAGGACGCTCAAGCTGTGGTTGAAGATGGTGGCTATACTGGCTGGGGTCAACTGATCAACATACCCTACAAGTCTGATAAGTCTGGTCTGGGATTTAGCTCGGAAGAGATGGTCAAAGATCAAATCAATGCTGTAGAAGATGCTGACAGTGATTGCGACCTGGATAGCTGGATCTACCCAACAATTGGCGACGGACTCAATAATTGGAAGGCTAAAGACACTATCCCGATCTCCTTTAGTCAGGAGTAATTGTTATTGTCCATTTAGTATTGCAAATTTTAATTTTTCAATTGAACTTCTTAAAGCATTGTGTCTATACCCGGGGCATAATAGCTAATTTTTCAAGGGTTTTGTCATTTCATAAGCATATTCATATTCAATAAATCAATGGAATTGTTGCATTCAAATATTGCGCTCTTTATCTTTCCTGCCATTTTTTTCAAAACAAGCTATGTTTTCTTGCACACACGCACGTAACAGTTTGCCGATCCATATCCACTCTGGATCCTGTTGGTAATGACTCTGCTACTGTTCATTATGACTTTGAAAATCCGATCTACCAAGCCGAGGATGGAAGTGAGGAAGATTGTGAAGTCCCTAGAGAACTTGCCAGACTGGTACTACAAAAGACTATACAGCCGCATGAGGAATCAATTGAAATTGTAAATCTGGGTACTGAAATAAACAAGAGAGAAGTCAGAAGTTTCTTGGGACACTTGAATTACATTGCCCGATTCATTCCACACTTGACTGCTACCTGCAAACCCATCTTCAAATTACCAAAAAAGAAAAATCAAGAGATGGTATGGAATGATGAATGACAAAATCAAGAAATATCTCCAAGAACCTCCAATTCTAATGCTACCAGTTGAAGGAAGACCTCTAACTATGTATTTGACCGTGTTAGAAAATTCAATAGGGTGTGCTGGGGCAACATGACGAGTCTGGTCGAAAAGAGCATGCCGTACACTGCCCTAGCAAAAGGTACCGATTGTGAAACAAGATACTCACAGCTCGAGAAAGCTTACTGTGCTTTGGCTTAGGCTGCTCGCCGACTAAGACAGTATATGTTGAATCATACCACTTTATTGATTTCTAAGATGGATTCTATCAAATATCTACTTGAGAAACCTGCTGTCTCCTGAGAGAGTTATCACTGATAATGGTACTAAACTGAACTCTACACGCAGTTCAAAATAAAGCACCCTAACTCTTCTCCGTACCGGCCAAAGACGAACGACGCCGTGGAGGCTGCTAACAATATCAAGAATATAACAGTAACATACAAAGACTGGTATGAGATGTTACCTTTTGCTCTTCATGGTTACCGCACTTCGACAGGGGCAACCCCTTTCTCTTTAGTCTATGGAATGGAAGCCGTTTTACCAGTGGAAGTTCAGATCCCCTATCCAAGAATTGTGAAAGATGCAGGCTTAGATGAGGATGAATGGATTCAAACTCGACTCGATCAGATAAATTTGATTGATGAAAAGAGACTTGCGGCTGTTTGTCATGTGCAGATATATCAGAAGCGCATGACCCAGGCATTTAACAAAAAGGTCAAGAGACGAGTGTACCGAATCGACGACTTAGTTATCAAGCGTATCATTCTACCACAAGGTGATCCCAGGGGCAAATGGACTCCCACACACGAAGGGCCATTTGTAGTTAAGAAGGTATTCTCTGGTGGAGCCATGATGCTTGCTACAATGGATGGCGAAGAGTTCCCGCATCCTGTGAACGCTGACATAGTCAAGAAAATACTACGCATAAAAGAGACCCGCTAGGTCGACGTACCTAGGCAAAAGTAAGGGCATCCCGGCGAACCAAAAGGGTTCGGGCAAAAATTAGGGATAAACATATAAAGACGTACACCCGGCAAGTCGAAAACCTGAAAAGGCGGCTTGAGCAAAAAAGGGTATCCCAGTGGACTGAAAACCTGAAAAGGCGGTCCAGGCAAAAATTAGGGATCAAAGCGTATGACTATGCCTCATTCTCTGTCTGCTTCAACCAAGTTCAAGGGACTGAACAAGCCAATCACTTCTATCCGACAGCAGGAGATGAGATGCTTGAAGACATAATGACAGTAGCGGAGTTAAAATCAACAGGATTTTTCCTCATAGCTTCTCTTTGTTTGCCTGACAATTTCCTCTTACTAGGATTTCTGTCTCCTTGTACTCAAATTGCCTATTTATAGGCCCTCTTGCAAAATCAATACAATTTTATTTCCAAAAAGATGCTTTTGTTTTACTTTCTCTGTTTTGTTTGCGTAAACGTCCGTTGATTTAACTTGAATTGATATATGCATTTGAATATGATCAATGTTTATCAAAATACATGCATAAAATAACAATGACAATTACTGAAGGACTTCAGGATCGAGGAGAAGGTCTAACCAGGCTTTCCAATGAATCTGTTGCTAATTCTATTCCCCAGCTAAGCCAGTTATTCCCCCAGAAGAAATTGGCATTACTAGACAAATGGGTCATCTCTTCCACCCCCAGCCAGGCTCTGTTGAGTGTTTTCATCGTTAGACAGAAATCAAGTATCCCCCAACCGAGACAGGGTCATCAACACAAATATCTCCGACCAGCAGACTGAGATTTATCTCCCCAGTAGTGTCCCCTGGAAGAACGTTTCAGACACATAGTGCATTCATTACATCATTTCACATCACATACCTACATACAATTTCCCTTCCGCATCATATACATTACATCATTTCATAACATATACATGTATGCAATGCTCTCATTTATTCCAGACGCATAGTTCACTCATTACATCATTTCATAACATATGCATGTATACAAAGCTCGCGTTTATCCCAGACGCATGATTCACTCATTACATCATTTCACAGCACCCGCATACATACAACATTTGCATCTCATGCATCATGACATAGCATGAAGCTAACTTTGTTTTTCAGGTTAATTATCCTCTTGACACAGTCAAAACAAAGGTCCGTTCAGACGGGCATCTTTACCTATTACATTCAAGATTTAACTATATCCCTCAGATACTGTCTAGCGCACGGTATATTCCGAGGTGTGGTCTAGCGTACGACTACTTTCTTCTTCAGATACATCTTTCAGATCTACTCCATGTCAACATTCATTCTGACATCCTCCTAACGATGGCATCTCTAAGCCCATCCCAGACATCTATCGCAAATACAGCATATACAAATACTATCAGATATAGCCTAGCGTACGGTTCATTCTGATTCATCCCAACATATAACTCCTTCCACTCAGATACGATCTAACGGACGATCCATTCTACTCCCAACACGGTCTAATGTACGACCCAGTTGGACCTTCACTTCTCAGGTACTGCCTAGCATACGGTTCATTCTGATTCAGCTCAACATATAACTCCTTCCACTCAGATACGATCTAACGGACGATCCATTCTGATCTTCAACTACTCCCAACACGGTCTAATGTACGACCCGGTTGGACCTTCATTTCTCAGGTACTGCCTAGCATACGGTCCATCCTGATTCATCTCAACACATGACTCCTTCGACTCAGATACGATCTAGCGTACGATCCATTCTGACCTTCAATAACTCAAAGACAGTCTAATGTACGACCAAGTTAGACCTTCAAATCTTCAAATACCACTCAAATACAGTCTAATGTACGACCAAGTTAGACCGTCAAGTCCTCGGATTCCGCTCAGTGACAGTCTAATGTACGACCAAGTTAGACCGTCAAGTCCTCGGACAACTCAGATAAGGTTTAATGTACGACCAAGTTAGACCTTTATCTCCTCAGATGCTACCTTCGGATGGGTACATTTCTGAATGGTAGTCTAGTATATGACTACTCCCTTTCTCAGATGCTACCTTCGGACAGGTACATTTCTGAATGGTAGTCTAGTATACGACTACTCCCTTACTCAGATGCTACCTTCGGACAGGTACATTTCTGAATGGTAGTCTAGTATACGACTACTCCCTTACTCAGGTGCTACCTTCGGACAGGTACATTCCTGAATGGTAGTCTGGTATACGGCTACTCCCTTGCTCAGGTGCTACCTTCGGACAGGTACATTCCTGAATGGTAGTCTGGTATACGGCTACTCCCTTGCTCAGGTGCTACCTTCGGACAGGTACATTCCTGAATGGTAGTCTGGTATACGGCTACTCCCTTGCTCAGGTGCTACCTTCGGACAGGTACATTCCTGAATGGTAGTCTGGTATACGGCTACTCCCTTGCTCAGGTGCTACCTTCAGACAGGTACATTCCTGAATGGTAGTCTGGTATACGGCTACTCCCTTGCTCAGGTGCTACCTTCGGACAGGTACATTCCTGAATGGTAGTCTGGTATACGACTACTCCCTCTTCAAACAGATTCAGCCTAACGGACGGCTCATTCTGCAACTCAGAAACGATCTAGCGTACGATCCGTTCTGATCTTTCATCCCCATCAAAGTCATCCGCCTAACGAACAGCTCACTCTGGTACTCAGATATGGTCCAGTATATGACCCATTCTGATCCCTTATCCCCAGCAGTATATAGCATACTCTGACTCCCCAGCGAAGTCAACAACATGATGGATGATTCATTATACGGTCTAGCGTAGGACCCGGTATGACATCCATGTCTTCAGACATCGTCTAACGTACGACACAATCTGGAAGCTCTCATCATCAAATTCTCTGGATGGCATCTTTAAGCCCATCTCCATCAAGACTAACCTGTGATTAGCAAGAGCAAATTTTTGGGGCATTCTAGTGTTCAATAATCTTTCACCTCCAGACCACGAACGACACATACCATTCTAACTCTCTCGGTTCAAGAATATTGAACAGGGGCAGCTGTCATACCCCAAAATTTGCCCATTAATATTTCAAGACATTTTTCAAGGCATTCCGAATCATTTTTATGACACTGATCTCAAAGGAACGAAGGCCCAGCTCACGAATGGCCCAATCCAGAAAATGGCCCAAACTGGCCTGTTCGCTACGCGTTCGCTACCAGCTCGCCTAGCGAACGTTCGCTACCAGCTCGCCTAGCGAAGCAAACGTTCGCTACCAGCTCGCCTAGCGAGGCTGACAGACAACAAAAAATTTCGGGCTTCGTTCTGAGCCCATTAGGTCATGAAAAATGGCATTATAAATACCAGCACTTCAGTAATGAAAAGGAGGACGAAAAACAGAGGAAGACGGACAGAAACCCTGGCACGGAAACCCTGGAGGCTACTTTAGAGAGTTCCGAGTGAAGAAACCCTGAAGGCCACTTCCCCGCCCCGAAGCTACCGCCGCCCAACTCAATCCGGCTCGCCAATTCAAGGTTGTAATTCGATTGCAAACAGGTTTGCATTACTATTATCGTGTTATTTCCTTAATTTGCATGTGATACCGCTTTATGTTCTTAACTTGCATGTGATAATATAATTGAATTCATAAACATATTTGAGGTTTTGCATGTGAATTTAAGTGTGCCTGGATATTGGGAATGCTGAACCATATAATTATGTGTTGGATGCCATAAGCCATGCCGCAGGTTGAAGTCATACTGTTCTGAAATTCAAAACCCGCAGCCGCTCGCTAGCACATCGCTAAGCGAGCACGCAGCGAGTGTTCGCTAGACCTTCGCTAGGCGAAGCAGAGGCGAACAAGGGCAGCCGTCAATATTTTGTTTGTTATGTCTTATGCGTATCTGGTCGATTCTATGTTAATTATACACTGTTTTCTTGCTGTTGTTTTTCTTTTACGGTGTAATCCTCGATTGCACCCGGATTTGGTATGCTAACCCGTTTGTTGAATTTTGCAAAGGTTCATATGTCCCAGAAAAAAGATCGCCGTTTAGGTCTTCCACTTTATTGGTGGGATACCCTTGTGGAGGCTCACCCTAAATTGCTTAATTAATTTTAATGTGTTAATTTTAATAATTAATTTTAATGTATTAATTTTAATGTATTATTTTTAATGTATTGATTTTAATGTGGAGATTCATCATAATCACCTAATTAACTTTAAAATGCGGCCTTTAAATATGTGATCTTGGACCTCTCTTTTGCCTTATGATGTTACGGTATAACGGTCATGTCCCGCGAATGTGGGGATACACTTAGCAATGGCCCTTCGGTTAAATCATCATAAAATAAATCATGGTCCCTCGGATGTTGCCTTCGAAAATACGGTTTTGCCCCTCGATGACCCTTCGGTATAGCCTACGGTTAAATGATGGTCGTCCCTTCGAATGCTAAGGTATCCTTACAACTGTTGCCTTCAATGACCTATCGATGACCCTACGATGACCCTTAAACATCCAAAGGGTAAGATTACTTACTTCTCAATAGTAAGGACAGTTTTACCCTCATAAGGATAGGAAATGCCCATAACGACCTCAGGAAGGTATAACTTTCAATTACTGGATCATAACCTAAAACATTTTCCACCCCTCACACTTTACACTTTACAAATCCTAGAAAATCACCACTTGGTATACATTCATACTAGAATCATTACCGAGTTATATTTTTCTAAACCATTTTCAAAATCAAATGAGATAAATACTTTGTATACATTCATACGAGAATCATTACAAAGTTAAACTCTCTTTCAAACATTTTTTTGAGCAATTCACCGACACTTTTCAGACAAAAATATAAGTGATCCAGCAATTAAGAGCCCATGGATAACCATGGATACAAAGGGCACTAATACCTTCCCTTTGTATAATGTACCTCCCGAACCCAAAATCTATTGAGGTCTTTCCTGTTCTTTTCCACCTTTCCTTATTGGATAAAAGAAAAGTTGGTGGCGACTCTTGCTATCCGCGACATTGCGATAAAAAGCAAAACACCCTAAAGTCAGTTCACCGTATGACAGAACTGGCGACTCTGCTGCGGACATTTTAAAAAGAGAGGTTACCTTAAAAAACAAGATCACTTATTTAAAATTGTCTGATTTACTTTTAAGGGATTGCTTGGGTATTCTTGAGTGAAAGATCCTACACCCGGATCTAGTGTACCTTAGGTAAGTAGCAATAGATCATCGTGACTATCCGGCGTATACTGGAATGGTTTAAATGATGGCTACGGTTAATGTGACACTTTGGTTGTCCTGATGTTCCTCATGTTACTTGAGGAAAAATTTGGCTTCCGCGTGGTGTCATCAAAGCATTAACCAGACCTTTAGAACCCTAATTGACTCATCCTGGCCATTAGAAAGTAGTGAGATAACTGACTTCGGTTCCGACTGGGGTTGGTTGAGACTCGATACTACACTCTTTGAGATTGGACTTTAGGGAAGCTTCGGTCAACCACTTGGTGTTGCACTGAAGTGGACTTAAAGAAAGGTCGATGATTTGAGATCCTTTTAAAACCCGGTTACTATTCTAAGACAGGTTGAACCAACCAAACTTCAGTGGGGAGGGTACTTACCTATGGAACTCATGCAAGCCTTAAAACCTAGGAATGATGATTGTGTGACTTCCTTGTGCTTGTTATTTACTTAACATCATAACATCATAACATTGTACTAACCATTTCAAGGACTTAGGGATTTAACTTTGCTCTGTTTTGTATGAAAAAAAAAAACAAAAAAAAAAACAAAAAAAAAGTTTCCCTTTTCGGTAGTTTATGCAAAGTTAAATTCCAAAAGGCCTTGAAAACATTTCATGCATTGCATAGCATAACATAGCATAACAGGTACTCTAAAGGGATCAGTGTTCTCACGGTTTTCCTCCAAACAGAAAAATGGATCTCGAACAAACTGTCAAAGATCTCCAGACTCAGAATGCTCAATTCAAGGAGATGATGCTAAGCTTATCCAAGGGGCAGGAGGAACTCAAGGCTCTTTTGGTCGAAAAGAAGAAAGACAAGAAAGCTATGAGTTTCATTAACCCAGGAAGAAAGCGTAAAGGACAGGCTACGAGAATCAAATTTGGAATCCCGAATGGTCCAGAAGAGGGGGCGGAGAATGACTCAGAGGAAGAAAATGCTGATTTCTCCAACTCTGAGGATGACGATGAGGACTATGAAAATGAACAGTACTCTCCAAGAGATGATAAGTACAAATTGCTGGAAGAACGCATGCTAGCCATGGAGGGTCAGAAGGCGCCTGGTCTAGATTTCGAAAGCTTGGGTCTGGTCTCCGATGTGACCATTCCCCGCAAATTCAAAATCCCCACTTTCACTAAGTACGATGGTGCATCCTGTCCTCAGATGCATTTAAGGGCTTATGTGAGAAAGATTCAGCCGCACACCACTGATAAGAAACTGTGGATCCATTTCTTCCAAGAAAGTCTGTCTGGCACTCAGTTGGAATGATATTATCAGCTCGAGAGCTCTGACATCCGCACCTGGACTAATTTAGCAACAGCTTTCTATAAGCAGTACCAGTACAATTCTGAATTAGCGCCTACTCGGCTACAGTTGCAGAATATGACTATGGGATCTAAAGAAAGCTTCAAAGAGTATGCTCAGAAATGGAGAGATCTGGCCGGCAGGGTCAAACCCCCTATGACTAACCGAGAATTAGTAGACCTGTTCATGGGTACCCTGACTGGCCCATTCTACATCCACCTACTGGGGAGTTCTTCATCAGGTTTCACTGAACTTATACTGACAGGTGAACGGGTAGAGAGCGGCATTCGAAGTGGAAAGTTACAGGCAGCTACTTCTACAAGCAGTAAAAAGTCCTACCATGGGAAGAATGAATCGAATGCTGTGTATGGTCAAAAGAATCATAACAAGAAAAATGGTGACCATGCCGTTGGAGCAGTGACAATCGCCGCCCCGCCAGCTCAAAACTTCCAGCAAAGACCAGACAGACCAAGAAGGCAGTTTACCAAGCTCAATATGACTTTAGCACAAGCACTGCAAAGTATGCTAAAGGTAAACTTAATCACTCTCAGAGGTCCTCCTGCAAATGTCAACACTGCTTCGCCTCGTTATAATCCCAATGCCAGGTGTGCATATCACTCCGATAGCCCCGGGCACGATACAAACGATTGTTGGTTGTTGAAGAACAAAATTCAGGATATGATCGACGCTGGGGAAATTGAGTTCGAGCCTCCAGAGACTCCTAATGTCATCACTGCTCCTATGCCTAATCATGACAAGGCTGTTAATGCTCTCGATGGCGATTCTCTCATCACTACTGTAGCGGACTTAACATCTCCTCTCCCGATCATAAAGAGGAATTTATTGCAAGCTGGTTTATTTCCAGGTTGTACTGAAGATTGCAATCTCTGCATACTCCGGCCCGAGGACTGTTTGAAATTGAAGAGTGGTGTTCAACAGCTGATGGATGATCGTACAATTCTCTTTGAAAGGGTTTCTAAGGCGGAAAACCCTATTGAAGAAGTATCTGTGATTGCAAGGTCCAAAGTTCCCGTGAAGATTACTGCTCCCAGAATACCGGTGAAGATTATTGCTGAGCCCAGGGTAGCTCCTCTAATCATCACTTCCCCTGGCCCAGTACCGTATTCTTCAAGCAAAGCCATTCCGTGGAACTATGGAGGTGATGTTTACATCCATGGCGTAAAGCAAGTTGGTGATTCTGCTAATCCTAATGACATTGTTGGGACTAGTAAAGTTACTCGAAGCGGAAGGATCTTCTCACCAGAGATCTCACCCCCAGTTCCCGAAAACCGAGGAAAGGAACCAGTCAACCCTTCTCAGTCAGAGACACCGGTCGAAGTTACTCCCGAAGATGTTGCCAAACAGGAAATGGAAGAAGTGCTGAAAATCATTCGCAAGAGTGATTTTGATGTTGTAGAACAGTTGGGGCATACCCCGTCTAAGATATCAATGTTATCCTTGCTGTTATCTTCTGAATCTCATGCCAATGCATTGGTAAAATTCTTGAAGACTGCTCACGTGCCTCAGGAAACATCTGTCGATCAATTCGAAAACTATGTTGCTAATCTGACTGTCGACGGTGGCCTAGGTTTTTCCAATGCTGACCTGACGCCAGCGGGAAAGAACCACAATAAAGCCCTGCATATCTCCATTGAGTGTAAAGGGATCACCCTGTCTCATGTGTTGATCGATAATGGCTCTTCTTTGAATGTGCTACCGAAAGCCGTGCTCGATAAACTTGACTGCAAGAGCGTTGAACTGAAGCCTAGTGACATTGTGGTGCGGGCTTACGATGGTGCAAAGAGTGTTGTCCATGGCGAAGTTGTTCTCCCTATCAAGATAGGACCTCAAGTCTTCAACACTACCTTTTATGTGATGAACATCCGCCCCGCTTATTCCTGCTTGCTGGGACGCCCTTGGATTCATGGGGCAGGTGTTGTAGCTTCGTCTCTCCATCAAAAGCTGAGATATCCGATAGAGGGTAAGATTGTCACTGTGTGTGGGGAAGAAGAATACATTGTCAGTAGTGTGCATACCTTCAGATACGTTGAGATGGATGGTGAATTCTTCGAGACTCCGTCCCAGTCATTTGAAGTGGTTCCTCCGCCTAATCCTGTCCTTAAGCCAACTCCCCTTGTGCCCGAGGTTATTCGAGCTCCTCCTGCCATGGTTTCCCTGAAGGACGCTCAAGCTGTGGTTGAAGATGGTGGCTGTACTGGCTGGGGTCAACTGATCAACATACCCTACAAGTCTGATAAGTCTGGTCTGGGATTTAGCTCGGAAGAGATGGTCAAAGATCAAATCAATGCTGTAGAAGATGCTGACAGTGATTGCGACCTGGATAGCTGGATCTACCCAACAATTGGCGACGGACTCAATAATTGGAAGGCTAAAGACACTATCCCGATCTCCTTTAGTCAGGAGTAATTGTTATTGTCCATTTAGTATTGCAAATTTTAATTTTTCAATTGAACTTCTTAAAGCATTGTGTCTATACCCGGGGCATAATAGCTAATTTTTCAAGGGTTTTGTCATTTCATAAGCATATTCATATTCAATAAATCAATGGAATTGTTGCATTCAAATATTGCGCTCTTTATCTTTCCTGCCATTTTTTTCAAAACAAGCTATGTTTTCTTGCACACACGCACGTAACAGTTTGCCGATCCATATCCACTCTGGATCCTGTTGGTAATGACTCTGCTACTGTTCATTATGACTTTGAAAATCCGATCTACCAAGCCGAGGATGGAAGTGAGGAAGATTGTGAAGTCCCTAGAGAACTTGCCAGACTGGTACTACAAAAGACTATACAGCCGCATGAGGAATCAATTGAAATTGTAAATCTGGGTACTGAAATAAACAAGAGAGAAGTCAGAAGTTTCTTGGGACACTTGAATTACATTGCCCGATTCATTCCACACTTGACTGCTACCTGCAAACCCATCTTCAAATTACCAAAAAAGAAAAATCAAGAGATGGTATGGAATGATGAATGACAAAATCAAGAAATATCTCCAAGAACCTCCAATTCTAATGCTACCAGTTGAAGGAAGACCTCTAACTATGTATTTGACCGTGTTAGAAAATTCAATAGGGTGTGCTGGGGCAACATGACGAGTCTGGTCGAAAAGAGCATGCCGTACACTGCCCTAGCAAAAGGTACCGATTGTGAAACAAGATACTCACAGCTCGAGAAAGCTTACTGTGCTTTGGCTTAGGCTGCTCGCCGACTAAGACAGTATATGTTGAATCATACCACTTTATTGATTTCTAAGATGGATTCTATCAAATATCTACTTGAGAAACCTGCTGTCTCCTGAGAGAGTTATCACTGATAATGGTACTAAACTGAACTCTACACGCAGTTCAAAATAAAGCACCCTAACTCTTCTCCGTACCGGCCAAAGACGAACGACGCCGTGGAGGCTGCTAACAATATCAAGAATATAACAGTAACATACAAAGACTGGTATGAGATGTTACCTTTTGCTCTTCATGGTTACCGCACTTCGACAGGGGCAACCCCTTTCTCTTTAGTCTATGGAATGGAAGCCGTTTTACCAGTGGAAGTTCAGATCCCCTATCCAAGAATTGTGAAAGATGCAGGCTTAGATGAGGATGAATGGATTCAAACTCGACTCGATCAGATAAATTTGATTGATGAAAAGAGACTTGCGGCTGTTTGTCATGGGCAGATATATCAGAAGCGCATGACCCAGGCATTTAACAAAAAGGTCAAGAGACGAGTGTACCGAATCGACGACTTAGTTATCAAGTGTATCATTCTACCACAAGGTGATCCCAGGGGCAAATGGACTCCCACACACGAAGGGCCATTTGTAGTTAAGAAGGTATTCTCTGGTGGAGCCATGATGCTTGCTACAATGGATGGCGAAGAGTTCCCGCATCCTGTGAACGCTGACATAGTCAAGAAAATACTACGCATAAAAGAGACCCGCTAGGTCGACGTACCTAGGCAAAAGTAAGGGCATCCCGGCGAACCAAAAGGGTTCGGGCAAAAATTAGGGATAAACATATAAAGACGTACACCCGGCAAGTCGAAAACCTGAAAAGGCGGCTTGAGCAAAAAAGGTATCCCGGTGGACTGAAAACCTGAAAAGGCGGTCCAGGCAAAAATTAGGGATCAAAGCGTATGACTATGCCTCATTCTCTGTCTGCTTCAACCAAGTTCAAGGGACTGAACAAGCCAATCACTTCTATCCGACAGCAGGAGATGAGATGCTTGAAGACATAATGACAGTAGCGGAGTTAAAATCAACAGGATTTTTCCTCATAGCTTCTCTTTGTTTGCCTGACAATTTCCTCTTACTAGGATTTCTGTCTCCTTGTACTCAAATTGCCTATTTATAGGCCCTCTTGCAAAATCAATACAATTTTATTTCCAAAAAGATGCTTTTGTTTTACTTTCTCTGTTTTGTTTGCGTAAACGTCCGTTGATTTAACTTGAATTGATATATGCATTTGAATATGATCAATGTTTATCAAAATACATGCATAAAATAACAATGACAACTACTGAAGGACTTCAGGATCGAGGAGAAGGTCTAACCAGGCTTTCCAATGAATCTGTTGCTAATTCTATTCCCCAGCTAAGCCAGTTATTCCCCCAGAAGAAATTGGCATTACTAGACAAATGGGTCATCTCTTCCACCCCCAGCCAGGCTCTGTTGAGTGTTTTCATCGTCAGACAGAAATCAAGTATCCCCCAGCCGAGACAGGGTCATCAACACAAATATCTCCGACCAGCAGACTGAGATTTATCTCCCCAGTAGTGTCCCCTGGAAGAACGTTTCAGACACATAGTGCATTCATTACATCATTTCACATCACATACCTACATACAATTTCCCTTCCGCATCATATACATTACATCATTTCATAACATATACATGTATGCAATGCTCTCATTTATTCCAGACGCATAGTTCACTCATTACATCATTTCATAACATATGCATGTATACAAAGCTCGCGTTTATCCCAGACGCATGATTCACTCATTACATCATTTCACAGCACCCGCATACATACAACATTTGCATCTCATGCATCATGACATAGCATGAAGCTAACTTTGTTTTTCAGGTTAATTATCCTCTTGACACAGTCAAAACAAAGGTCCGTTCAGACGGGCATCTTTACCTATTACATTCAAGATTTAACTATATCCCTCAGATACTGTCTAGCGCACGGTATATTCCGAGGTGTGGTCTAGCGTACGACTACTTTCTTCTTCAGATACATCTTTCAGATCTACTCCATGTCAACATTCATTCTGACATCCTCCTAACGATGGCATCTCTAAGCCCATCCCAGACATCTATCGCAAATACAGCATATACAAATACTATCAGATATAGCCTAGCGTACGGTTCATTCTGATTCAGCCCAACATATAACTCCTTCCACTCAGATACGATCTAACGGACGATCCATTCTACTCCCAACACGGTCTAATGTACGACCCAGTTGGACCTTCACTTCTCAGGTACTGCCTAGCATACGGATCATTCTGATTCAGCTCAACATATAACTCCTTCCACTCAGATACGATCTAACGGACGATCCATTCTGATCTTCAACTACTCCCAACACGGTCTAATGTACGACCCGGTTGGACCTTCATTTCTCAGGTACTGCCTAGCATACGGTCCATCCTGATTCATCTCAACACATGACTCCTTCGACTCAGATACGATCTAGCGTACGATCCATTCTGACCTTCAATAACTCAAAGACAGTTTAATGTACGACCAAGTTAGACCTTCAAATCTTCAAATACCACTCAAATACAGTCTAATGTACGACCAAGTTAGACCGTCAAGTCCTCGGATTCCGCTCAGTGACAGTCTAATGTACGACCAAGTTAGACCGTCAAGTCCTCGGACAACTCAGATAAGGTTTAATGTACGACCAAGTTAGACCTTTATCTCCTCAGATGCTACCTTCGGATGGGTACATTTCTGAATGGTAGTCTAGTATATGACTACTCCCTTTCTCAGATGCTACCTTCGGACAGGTACATTTCTGAATGGTAGTCTAGTATACGACTACTCCCTTACTCAGATGCTACCTTCGGACAGGTACATTTCTGAATGGTAGTCTAGTATACGACTACTCCCTTACTCAGGTGCTACCTTCGGACAGGTACATTCCTGAATGGTAGTCTGGTATACGGCTACTCCCTTGCTCAGGTGCTACCTTCGGACAGGTACATTCCTGAATGGTAGTCTGGTATACGGCTACTCCCTTGCTCAGGTGCTACCTTCGGACAGGTACATTCCTGAATGGTAGTCTGGTATACGGCTACTCCCTTGCTCAGGTGCTACCTTCGGACAGGTACATTCCTGAATGGTAGTCTGGTATACGGCTACTCCCTTGCTCAGGTGCTACCTTCGGACAGGTACATTCCTGAATGGTAGTCTGGTATATAGCTACTCCCTTGCTCAGGTGCTACCTTCGGACAGGTACATTCCTGAATGGTAGTCTGGTATACGACTACTCCCTCTTCAAACAGATTCAGCCTAACGGACGGCTCATTCTGCAACTCAGAAACGATCTAGCGTACGATCCGTTCTGATCTTTCATCCCCATCAAAGTCATCCGCCTAACGAACAGCTCACTCTGGTACTCAGATATGGTCCAGTATATGACCCATTCTGATCCCTTATCCCCAGCAGTATATAGCATACTCTGACTCCCCAGCGAAGTCAACAACATGATGGATGATTCATTATACGGTCTAGCGTAGGACCCGGTATGACATCCATGTCTTCAGACATCGTCTAACGTACGACACAATCTGGAAGCTCTCATCATCAAATTCTCTGGATGGCATCTTTAAGCCCATCTCCATCAAGACTAACCTGTGATTAGCAAGAGCAAATTTTTGGGGCATTCTAGTGTTCAATAATCTTTCACCTCCAGACCACGAACGACACATACCATTCTAACTCTCTCGGTTCAAGAATATTGAACAGGGGCAGCTGTCATACCCCAAAATTTGCCCATTAATATTTCAAGACATTTTTCAAGGCATTCCGAATCATTTTTATGACACTGATCTCAAAGGAACGAAGGCCCAGCTCACGAATGGCCCAATCCAGAAAATGGCCCAAACTGGCCTGTTCGCTACCAGCTCGCCTAGCGAGGCTGACAGACAACAAAAAATTTCGGGCTTCGTTCTGAGCCCATTAGGTCATGAAAAATGGCATTATAAATACCAGCACTTCAGTAATGAAAAGGAGGACGAAAAACAGAGGAAGACGGACAGAAACCCTGGCACGGAAACCCTGGAGGCTACTTTAGAGAGTTCCGAGTGAAGAAACCCTGAAGGCCACTTCCCCGCCCCGAAGCTACCGCCGCCCAACTCAATCCGGCTCGCCAATTCAAGGTTGCAATTCGATTGCAAACAGATTTGCATTACTATTATCGTGTTATTTCCTTAATTTGCATGTGATACCGCTTTATGTTCTTAACTTGCATGTGATAATATAATTGAATTCATAAACATATTTGAGGTTTTGCATGTGAATTTAAGTGTGCCTGGATATTGGGAATGCTGAACCATATAATTATGTGTTGGATGCCATAAGCCATGCCGCAGGTTGAAGTCATACTGTTCTGAAATTCAAAACCCGCAGCCGCTCGCTAGCACATCGCTAAGCGAGCACGCAGCGAGTGTTCGCTAGACCTTCGCTAGGCGAAGCAGAGGCGAACAAGGGCAGCCGTCAATATTTTGTTTGTTATGTCTTATGCGTATCTGGTCGATTCTATGTTAATTATACACTGTTTTCTTGCTGTTGTTTTTCTTTTACGGTGTAATCCTCGATTGCACCCGGATTTGGTATGCTAACCCGTTTGTTGAATTTTGCAAAGGTTCATATGTCCCAGAAAAAAGATCGCCGTTTAGGTCTTCCACTTTATTGGTGGGATACCCTTGTGGAGGCTCACCCTAAATTGCTTAATTAATTTTAATGTGTTAATTTTAATAATTAATTTTAATAATTAATTTTAATGTATTAATTTTAATGTATTATTTTTAATGTATTGATTTTAATGTGGAGATTCATCATAATCACCTAATTAACTTTAAAATGCGGCCTTTAAATATGTGATCTTGGACCTCTCTTTTGTCTTATGATATTACGGTATAACGGTCATGTCCCGCGAATGTGGGGATACACTTAGCAATGGCCCTTCGGTTAAATCATCATAAAATAAATCATGGTCCCTCGGATGTTGCCTTCGAAAATACGGTTTTGCCCCTCGATGACCCTTCGGTATAGCCTACGGTTAAATGATGGTCGTCCCTTCGAATGCTAAGGTATCCTTACAACTGTTGCCTTCAATGACCTATCGATGACCCTACGATGACCCTTAAACATCCAAAGGGTAAGATTACTTACTTCTCAATAGTAAGGACAGTTTTACCCTCATAAGGATAGGAAATGCCCATAACGACCTCAGGAAGGTATAACTTTCAATTACTGGATCATAACCTAAAACATTTTCCACCCCTCACACTTTACACTTTACAAATCCTAGAAAATCACCACTTGGTATACATTCATACTAGAATCATTACCGAGTTATATTTTTCTAAACCATTTTCAAAATCAAATGAGATAAATACTTTGTATACATTTTCGTCAATCTGTCAACAATCACCCAAATGGCTTCAAAATTCTTACTTGTCCTCGGTAAACCAGAAACAAAATCCATACTGATACTATCCCAACGGTTGCATTAGCCCAGACGGCTTCTGATGCTCAATCTTTGACTTCTGACAAGTCAAACAGGAATAAACAAAACTCGCAATTTCTCTTTTCATTCCCGGCCACCAAAATAACTTTTTCAGATCATGATACATCTTCATAGCTCCAGGATGAATACTCAGGCCACTACGATGTCCTTCCTCAAGAATACTCTTCTTAAGTTCGGTAACATCCGGAATACACACCCGATTCCCAAATTTCAAAATACCATTCTCATCAACTCTGAATTCACCACCTTGACCTTGATTCACTAAAGTCAACTTATCAACCAAAAGCACATCGGATTTCTGACCCTCTCTAATCTCATCCAGAATACCACTCGTTAACTTCAACATTCCCAATTTAACACTATTGTGAGTACTCTCACACACCAAACTCAAGTCTCTAAACTGCTCAATTAAATCCAATTCTCTAACCATTAACATAGACATATGCAATGATTTCCGACTCAATGCATCAGCCACTACGCTTGCTTTACCCAGATGGTAATTCAACCCAAAGTCATAATCCTTCAGAAACTCTAACCATCTCCTCTGTCTCATATTCAGCTCTTTCTGATCAAACAAATACTTTAAACTTTTATGGTCACTGAAAACCTCAAATCTTGCCCCATACAAGTAATGCCTCCATAACTTCAGAACAAATACCACAGCTGCCAACTCTAAATCGTGTGTCGGATAGTTCCTTTCATGAATCCTCAGTTGTCTCGAAGCATAAGCTATAACCTGCTTATTCTGCATCAACACACCACCCAAACCCAACAATGAAGCATCACAGTAAACCTCAAATGATTCCGACGGGCTCGGTAATATCAGAATAGGAGCAGTAGTTAACCTTCTCTTTAACTCTTGGAAACCTTCTTCACATTTTGAGTCCCAAACAAACGCTTGCCCCTTTCTAGTCAACATCGTCAACGGTAACGCCAACTTAGAAAATCCCTCAATAAACTTCCTATAATAACCAGCCAAACCAAGGAAACTTCGAATCTCAGCAACAGACTTCGGAGCTTCCCACTTAGATACCGCTTCTATCTTAGAAGGATCAACAGCAACACCACCTCTTGAAATCACATGACCAAGAAAACTAACCTCCTCTAACCAAAATTCACACTTGGATAGTTTAGCAAATAACTTCTTTTCTCGTAGAACGCCTAAAACCACTCTCAAATGCTCAGCATGCTCTTCTTCAGATTTCGAATACACCAAAATGTCATCAATAAACACCACGACATACTTGTCTAGGTACGGATGGAAAATCCTATTCATATATTCCATGAATACTCCAGGCGCATTAGTCACACCAAAAGGCATTACAGAATACTCATAATGTCCATACCTTGTTCTGAAAGCAGTCTTCTGAATATCCTCAGTTTTCACACGTATCTGATGATATCCCGATCTCAAATCTATCTTGCTGAACACACTCGCACCAACCAACTGGTCCATCAAATCATCAATCCTCGGCAAAGGATACCGATTCTTGATCGTCACTTTATTCAGTTGCCTGTAGTCCACACACAACCTCATAGTACCTTCTTTCTTCTTAACCAATAACACTGGTGCACCCCACGGTGACACACTCGGACGAATAAATTTCTTATCCAACAGATCTTCCAGCTGACTCTTCAATTCAGCTAACTCAACAGCAGACATACGGTACGGAGCCATCGATATCGGCCTAGTACCAGGTACCAAATCAATCGAGAACTCAACTTCACGCTCTGGCGGTAATTCATTCACTTCTTCTGGAAACACATCAGGAAAATCACACACCACTGCTAGATCACAAATCGCCAGTTTATCTTTAGCCTCCAAAGTCGCTAACAGCATAAACAACTCTGCCCCATCTGCTACTGCCTCATTCACCTGACTTGCTGATAGAAACAAACTCTTCCCTTCCTCAATCTCAGGAAAGATCACAGTCTTATCAAAACAGTTGATATAAACTCGGTTAAACACCAACCAGTTCATACCCAGAATAACATCAATCTGCACTAGTGGGAGACACACTAGGTCCATCCCAAAGTCTCTACCAAAAATACTCAAAGGACAATTTGAACAAACTGAAGTAGTAGTCACTGAACCCTTCGCAGGAGTATCAATCACCATACTTCCATGCATCTCAGATATCTCTAACTTAAGTTTCACAGCACAGTCCAAAGATATAAAGGAATGAGTAGCACCGGTGTCAATAATAGCTACAAGAGGGAAGCCATTAATATAACACGTACCTCGGATCAAACGGTCGTCTGCAAAAGTCTCAGAACCCGATAAAGCAAAGACCTTTCCTCCCGACTGGTTCTCCTTCTTTGGCTTAGGACACTGTGGACTGATATGACCCACCTCTCCACAGTTGAAACAAGTCAGAGTCTTCAACCGACACTCTGCAGCCAAATGACCACTTTTACCACACTTGAAACACTTCTTCTCAGTACTGGTACACTCGTGGAAACGATGTCCCGCCTGACCACATCTGTAACACTTATCAGGAGCACTAGAGTCTCCCCCACTAGGCCTCTTCATCCCACTCTGTCTCTGGGAACCTTTTCCAGCTGCATACGGTTTCCCACGATCATTCTGATTCTTGCCTTTCCTATCAGCCCTCTGCTGATAGCTTTCCGCTCTGGCCTTGGTATCCTGTTCAAAAATCCTGCAACAGTCCACCAAATCAGAAAACACTCTAATCCGCTGATACCCAATAGCCCGCTTAATCTCAGGACGTAACCCGTTCTCAAACTTCACACATTTTGAAAATTCTCCAGCAGCCTCATTATAGGGAGTGTAATACTTTGACAGCTCTGTGAACTTAGCAGCATACTCAGTAACAGACCTGTTACCCTGTTTCAATTCTAAGAACTCTATCTCTTTCTTTCCTCTGACATCTTCTGGAAAGTACTTCCTCAGGAATCTCTCTCTGAACACAGCCCAAGTGATCTCAGCATTCCCAGCAGATTCCAACTCAGTGCGGGTAGCAACCCACCAATCATCTGCTTCCTCTGACAGCATATGCGTACCGAACCTGACCTTCTTGTTATCGGCACACTCAGTCACTCGGAAGATTCTCTCGATCTCCTTCAACCACTTCTGAGCGCCATCTGGATCGTATGCTCCCTTGAACATTGGAGGATTGTTCTTCTGGAACTCACTCAGTTGACGAGCAACTCCCATTCCCACAACATTCGGATTTCCTCCAAGTACTCCAGCTAGCATACCCAGAGCGTCAGCAATCGCAGCATCATCTCTACCTCTTCCAGCCATCTCTATTCTGAAAACCCAACAAACTAAAACAATAAGTACTGATAGGGTTACACAACACCTATCCCGTACAGGGGAAACAGAATAATTACGACTCGACTCGACCGACTATGCTCTGATACCACTAATGTAACACCCTTCTAAAATACCCCAAATATTTAATTAAAATAACAACATATAAATCAGAGTAATCATGCAACTAAGGGTGTCACACATTTATTTCGCACCATTCGTCATACTATTTAGTCATGCTCATTATTTAACTCAAAACATAAAGTATTGCACAATACGCAGCGGATAGAGATCAAATCGATCATTCAAAACATGTAACATACTACATGTAAACTGGTTCAACAAACATCAACAACACAATTAAAATGTTCCCTCCCGATGTTACATCTATCAGAGCATGACCCACTAAGGAGACTACACTAGACTCCAAGCATTAACTTCTACTCAATCACTGCTCGTTACCTGAAAAATAGTTGTAAGGGTGAGTTCCTCAATCGATATAATAAGCATTATAGAATATCATGCAATGTTGAGTAATTTAACACATCAATCACCCTAATCACATCACACATTCAGTAACGGCACATCAACTCGAATATCATACTCAATGTCAACACAATTCATACTCATGCTCAATGCCAACACAACACACGTATAACATTGGAATACATCCATTCATATTATACGCTACACATACATTATGCAATGAGACTCCATGCATGCGGTACCGACTATTCGTGAACATATAGTTCAACTTCACCGACCAAATCCAGGTACGGCTACCAAGCTCACCAGTCCCACTCATTTGAGACCTAGTGACTCACATCACTAATTCCTCATCATGGGAATTAGCTACCACCCCAAGGGCCATGCTATGCACGCTAATTCACCTAGCATGCAAACATCAAAAACAGTCCAAATGACTAACATCACTAATTCCTCACCATGGGAATTAGCTACCACCATAAAGGCCACATTATGCACGCTAATCACCTAGCAATGCAACATCACAACAATAATCCACAATGGACCGATGCTCACTCTCTAAGCCATAAAACAGTCCATTCGCAACATATGCATAACATACACATTCACAACATTATGCATACCATCATACATTATCAACACATGTATCAACACATCATATCATGTCAATAATTAAACACAGTATTAGCACACTCTACTAATACCTATACTGCTCAAAACAGCGGGAAATAATCCCTACTTTATCACACACCGATATAGGCAACCATCAATTAGGCACACAACATTTTAATTAACAATTTTTCCACTCTGCAACAGTGTTAACCGGTTAACGCCCTGGGTTAACCGGTTAACGCAGCACAAACACGCTTCCTGCCCAAAACTTAACAGTGTTAACCGGTTAACGCCCTGGGTTAACCGGTTAACGCAGCACAAACAGCAATATCTCAGCAATCACAACAGTGTTAACCGGTTAACGCCCTGGGTTAACCGGTTAACGCAAGCAAAACAACAGTTTTACACAACACAACACAGTGTTAACCGGTTAACACCCTGGGTTAACCGGTTAACGCAAGACAGAAGCTGTTCCTGCGCTAACACAAAGCAGAATGCAGAATTCTCCGCATTTTCCGCCGTTGGAGGACTTCCGGACCTCCGATTCCAATTCCGTAAAAAGCTACACGTCCAGAAATTTACGACACACACCATTATCGATTCAAATTACAGTTTTCACACAACTTATTCATCACAATTTCTCAGCATTTCAAATCCCAATTAGGGTCAATTCAACGGTTTATCACTACCCATTACATGCTAACCCATAATACCCATTAAACGACGATAAACCCCCCTTACCTGAGTTAATCCGGCGAATCTTTAAGCTTCAAGCTTTTCTCTTCTCCAACCTTTGCCCTTGCTCTTCCTCTTTGCCCTTTCTCCACTTTTCACTTTTCAGCCGCTTCTCTGTTTCACGTAAAACTCTTTTTACCAAATGGGATTCTTTTTCCTTATTTCACACTTATATATTTTCCAATAATTATTATTCCAAAATAATAATAATAATAATCCAATAATTCCAATTATTTAATTAAATTAATAAATATAATATTAATTTAAATCAAATAATTATCTTATTTTTTATTGGGGTGTTACATTTTGCACCTGTATTCTCCTGAATTTAAGGTCACACAAGTTCCCATAAATTTAACATTTAGGTTACTAACAAATAGGCTATTTGTTAGGTTCATTGAATGTAGATTGGTTGTTGATTTCCTGGTTTTTCTCTAAGCTGTTGACTTCCTGTAGAATAGCCTGAGAAAAAGCTGAAACAGAAAACTGAACAACCTACAATATAGCATATGCTGTCAGGCATGAATGTCACGACATTCAGCTTGACATCAAGGTCCATATGCTGAGTCTGTTTTTCCAGAAAACAGACTGTACAATTTTGCTGACCTGTACATGATCAAAATGACCATACTACGGTGAAAGCTTACATTAATAAATGTCAAAGTGTCCAACTTAACATTTACACAATTGGCCTTAAGTTAGTTCTGTTATTCTTTTGAAGAACAAACTAAGTTACATGCTGAAGTATAGCAGAACACCACTCTGTCTAATCTTCAACAGCTGCTGTCAATGAAGAATGTCATAACATCCAGTTTGACATTCAGTCAGTAGGCCTTATGCCAGGTCTGGTCTTTCCTTGATAACCAGACTGGAAATAGATACTAAATTCTAACAGACTACCTGCTGTTCTATTCCTTAGTATCTGTTGACAGGTATGAATGTCACAGCATCCAATTTGACATTCAATAAATCCTGTGTTAGCTAGTCCTGCAGGAACTACACTGTAGTCACACATACATGTCATGACATCAGTCAAGACATTAGTAACCATCTAGTGTTTTACCATATAATACAGCCAATTAAACACCTACAAACTCCCCCTTTGGCAAATTTTTGGCTAAAACACTTTGATCCCCATAACAGAGTTCACAGCAGCGGAATCACACACCTAGCAGGAAATAATACTAGCTAATACACTCAGAGTGGCAGCACACTCACACACATGGAAGTTAAATAAAAACTTCACACACACTTGCTGCAGTGGAGGAATCTGTCGTCCTGAGAGTCTGTTGTAGAGACCCATGAGTGTCTGTTGTAGAGACACCCACTCTGTTTGTTCAGGGGTTACTCCCCCTTTTTGTCAAAAATGTTGCCAAAGCCAACAACATAACCAGAGTCTAACGACAGAGTTACAGACTTGGTTTTACTTCACAGTTTCAACCAAGTTACCATCCACATGATCTTGCTTCACAGATTTGATCAAGTAATCACCCACTTTTGCTTTACAGTAGGTACCACCATATCAGATGCCATGATGTTGTTTCTGACATCCAGAACCACTCCTGCATGAACAACATCCTTGAACTCCTGCAGATACATTGGCCTTCTCACAGTAGGGTGTCTCCTTACCCTCCTGTAACCACCCTTGTTGCAGGTAGCATTGCTATGATCTGGTGACCAATCATAGCCTAGTGCAAATTGTTTAATAGGCAGAGATATTAAACAATTTATCCCAAACATCAGTGGTTTCTATAAGGTCTCAGAGAGACATATTCCCAGTTTGCTCCTTAAGTTTTCAAACTGAGTAGCATCCAGAGCCTTTGTAAATATGTCAGCCAGTTGAAGATCCGTGGCTACATGTTCCAAAGTGATCACCTTGTCTTCCACCAGATCTCTGATGAAGTGGTGTCTAATGTCAATATGTTTGGTCCTGCTGTGTTGGATGGGATTCTTGGAGATATTGATGGCACTGAGATTATCACAGAACAATGTCATGACATTTTGAGTGACATTGTACTCAGTGAGCATCTGTTTCATCCAAACCAGTTGGGAACAACTGCTTCCAGCCGCTATGTATTCAGCCTCTGCAGTGGACAGAGAGACACAGTTCTGCTTCTTGCTGAACCAAGATATGAGGTTGTCTCCTAAGAAGAAGCATCCACCTGATGTGCTTTTTCTGTCATCAGCACTCCCAGCCCAGTCTGCATCACAATACCCAGATAGGACAGGCTCAGACCCATGTGAGTACAGCATCCCATAGTCACATGTCCCATTGATATACTTGAGAATCCGTTTGACTTGATTCAAGTGGCTCACCTTAGGCTCTGCTTGATATCTGGCACAAAGTCCAACTGCATAAGAAATGTCAGGTCTACTTACAGTTAGGTACAGCAGGCTACCTATCATGCTTCTATACAGGCATTGATCAACACTAGGGCCTCCATCATCTTTGGTTAACTTCAGATGAGTGGGAGCAGGAGTCCTCTTGTGCCTAGCATTATCCATACCAAACTTCTTAACTATGTTCTTGGCATACTTGCTTTGGGAGAGAAACATAGAGTCCTCCATTTGGTTTACTTGCATTCCAAGGAAATAGGTCAGTTCTCCCACTAGGCTCATTTCAAACTCATACTGCATCTGGTGAACAAATTTTTGAACCATTTGTTCTGACATTCCACCAAAGACTATATCATCAACATAGATTTGAGCTATCATGATTTTGCCTTCTTCATCCTTCACGAACAAGGTTTTATCTATGCCACCCTTTCTGTATCCATTTGAGGTCAGAAAGTCGGTTAACCTTTCATACCATGCTCTAGGTGCTTGTTTCAACCCATACAAGGCTTTCCTCAACTTGTATACATGCTCAGGTTGGTTAGGATCACAGAACCCTTTAGGTTGTTCCACATAGACTTCTTCATTCAGGTAGCCATTCAAGAATGCACTCTTCACATCCATTTGGAATAGCTTAAACTTCAGGATGCATGCTACCCCCAACAGCAATCTGATGGACTCAAGCCTAGCCACAGGAGCAAATGTCTCATCAAAATCTACTCCTTCAACTTGAGTGTATCCTTGAGCTACTAGTCTTGCTTTATTCCTAGTAATTACTCTTTTCTCATCAGATTTGTTTTTGTAGATCCACTTGGTACCAATGATGTTGGTCCCTTCAGGTCTTGGAACTAGCTCCCAGACTTCATTCCTTTTGAACTGCTCAAGTTCTTCTTGCATGGCAGTGATCCAGTATTCATCAGTCAGGGCTTCCTTCACATTCTTTGGTTCAACCTTGGATACAAAGCAGGAATTTGAGTTTATTCCTCTTGACCTGGTAGTTACACCACTGGTGGGATCCCCTATGATAAGATCCTTAGGGTGGTCTTTCTGAATTCTGATAGATGGCACTTTCGTGGTTGCATCTACTTCACATTCAGGAGGAGGTTCATGTACTTCTTCAGACTTGACTGGACTGTCAGTTGAACTGTCAAGGAATGTTTCAACATCCTCCATGACATCGGTTCCTTCCTCTTTATCGTCCACAATGACATTTATGGATTCCATCAGGACATTGGTCCCGTAGTTGAACACTCTGTAGGCTCTGCTGTTTGTGGAGTATCCCAAAAATATACCTTCATCACTTTTGGGATCTAGCTTCCTTCTCTGTTCACGATCTGTGAGAATGTAGCATTTACTTCCAAAGATATGAAAGTACTTCACAGTGGGTTTTCTGCCTTTCCATATTTCATATAGAGTGGAGGAGGTTCCTTTTCTCAAGGTGACTCTGTTGTGAACATAGCATGCGGTGTTCATTGCTTCAGCCCAGAAGTGCATGGGGAGCTTCTTTGCATGAATCATTGCTCTGGCAGATTCTTGAATAGTTCTATTTTTTCTTTCAACTATTCCATTCTGCTGAGGAGTTATAGGTGAGGAGAACTCATGACTTATTCCTTCAGACGAGCAAAACTCATCAAACTTGGAATTCTTGAACTCCGTACCATGATCACTTCTAATCCGGACCACACAACTGTCCTTTTCCCTTTGAAGTCTTATGCACAGGTCTTTGAAGATATCAAATGTATCTGACTTCTCTCTGATGAAGCTTATCCACGTGTATCTGGAATGGTCATCCACCACCACGTATGCATATTTCTTCCCACCAAGACTTTCAACCTGCATAGGTCCCATTAGGTCCATGTGCAACAGTTCCAGAACTCTGGAGGTTGTGGGATGTCCCAACTTTGGATGTGACATCTTGGTTTGCTTGCCCACCTGGCATTCTCCACAGACTCTTCCTTCATCAATCAGGAGCTTTGGAATTCCTCTGACAGCTTCCTTGGATATTATCTTCTTCATTCCCCGTAAGTGGAGATGCCCAAGACGTCTATGCCACAACTTCACATCCTGTTCTTCCTTGGCTGAGGAGCATGTTGTGGAAAAGTTTGAGACTTCAGGTTCCCACAGGTAGCAGTTATCTTTGGACCTGGTTTCTCTCATAACTTCATGATTGTCACCATTTGTCACAATGCATAGCTCCTTAGTAAACTGAACATGAAACCCTTGATCACACAGCTGACTTATGCTGATGAGGTTTGCAGTTAGTCCTCTTACTAACAGCACATTATTCAGTTTTGGCACTCCAGAACAGTCCAGTTTGCCCACACCTTTTATTTTTCCTTTGGCACCATCACCAAAGGTCACATAGCTGGTAGTGTGAGGTTGAATATCTACCAGTAGATTTTCCATACCAGTCATGTGTCTTGAGCAACCACTGTCAAAGTACCAGTCTTCTCTGGAAGAAGCCCTTAGAGCAGTGTGTGCTATCCTAACATACCATTGTTGCTTCTTAATGGAAACATAGCGCTTATGTGTTTTATGCTTAGGCTTAACATGCAAGGCTTGGTTAGGGAAACCATGAATCCAGTAGCAGAAGGCTTTTATATGACCAAGCCTACCACAGTGGTGACACCTCCACACCTGGTATTTCCTCTTCTGATGATCATTCATCCTAGTTCCTCGATGTTGAGACATTGGCTTTGACTTCCGCTTGAACTTCTGAACTTTAGCCTTTGGGCGTTTGTGTTCAGTTGAGGGTCTTTTCCCAAATCCAAGGCCAGATTTGGTTCCAGAATGCTGTCCCACCTTTAGAATCTCCTCCAAGGTGTCAGTTCCCTTATTCATCATTCTGATGGATTTAGTCATCTGATTCAGCTTGGAGGTCAGCAGGGTTATCTCACCATTTAGACCCTCTATGACAGACAGTTGCATCTGTCTCTCATCTTCCAGTTCCTTGATGAGTTTCTTTTGCTTTTCTCCTTGTGCACGCACTTCTGCACTGGTGGAACACAGCTTCTTATAGGCTGCAGCAAGTTCATCAAAGGTCAGTTCATTTGCACTTGAGTCATCTTCAGAGGCACAAACACTAGTTAGTGCAGTGACATGTTTGGCAGATTCTCCTTCAGATTCACTTTCAGAGTCTCCTTCAGACCATGTGATAGCTAACCCCTTATTTTGCAATTTGAGGTACGTAGGGCATTCAGCTCTGACGTGTCCATACCCTTCACAACCATGACACTGGATTCCCTTGCCGTGATTGAACTTTTCATCAGAAGTTGATCTTTTCTTAATGTCAGACGGGATGTTCTTGACATTGGGTCTACCTCTTTGATCAATCTTCTTCACGAACTTGTTGAACTGTCTCCCAAGCATGGCTAAGGCTTCTGATATACTTTCATCACCTCCAGTATATCCTGCTTCTGACTCCTCTTCAGCATTAGATACAAAAGCTATGCTTTTGTTCTTCTTCCCAGCATACTCACCCAAGCCCATTTCAAAGGTTTGGAGGGAACCAATGAGTTCATCCACCTTCATGTTGCAGATGTCCTGCGCCTCCTCTATGGCTGTGACCTTCATAGCAAATCTCTTAGGCAAGGACCTAAGAATCTTTCTTACAAGTTTCTCTTCAGCCATTTTCTCACCTAGTCCACCAGAGGTGTTTGCAATTTCAAGAATATTCATGTGAAAGTCATGAATAGTCTCATCCTCTTTCATCCTCAGATTTTCAAACTTGGTGGTCAGCATCTGAAGTTTGGACATCTTCACCTTGGAAGTACCTTCATGAGTTACCTTGAGGGTATCCCAAACTTCCTTAGCTAGTTCACAGTGGTGTACCAGTCTGAAGATGTTCTTGCTGATTCCATTGAACAATGCATTCAAGGCCTTGGAATTTCCAAGAGCTAATGCCTCTTGCTCCTTGTCCCACTCTTCTTCAGGAATCTGCACACTGACTCCATCTTCACCTGTCCTCATTGGATGTTCCCATCCTTTGTTGACAGCTCTCCAGACTTTGCTGTCTAGAGACCTTAAGAAGGCTATCATACGAGCCTTCCAGTCATCATAATTAGAGCCATCCAACATGGGTGGTCTGTTTGAGTGTCCTAAATCCTTGTCCATGGTACTAGAAAGTAACTTCCCTAGATCTCACCCAGAAATTCACAGGCAGGGTGCCTGCTCTGATACCAATTGAAATTCTAGTTATCAGACTTTGGATGTCACACTGGTTGTTATGACATCCAATTCTGCACAGACAGGGATTAAGCAGAACTTAACAGTAAGTGCAGTAAATAACACAAGTAATTGTTCACCCAGTTCGGTCCAACATGACCTACGTCTGGGGGCTACCAAGCCAGGGAGGAAATCCACTATTAGTAGTATCAATTCAAAGCTAAACTCACCCGTTTACAACTTATCACTTAATCCCTACCCAATGCCATTTCAATCTTAACCTAAGATCAGAGTTCCTACTCACTCCCCCTCAATCACCTCAGTGATTACTATCTTTAAACAATATTAAAGACAAGTTGAAGTCACACTTCAAACAACTCTTGATTGTGCTTCACAGCTTTAATCAAGATACACAGCACTCACGCTTAAAAGCTTTGAGTGACACAACACTTACAACTCAATGAACACCCTATGCCAAAGCTATCATCTACTTGATAATGACTTGGCTTACAAGATACGTCTAATACAAGACTCACAAAAATACAGCAGTGAAGTATGATGGACACACTTAATCTTCACGCTTCAAAATCCCCGAAACTGAATGAAGGAACGCCTTCCTTTTATATTGCAGTATCCTGGGCTTTTGCACCTGTATTCTCCTGAATTTAAGGTCACACAAGTTCCCATAAATTCAACATTTAGGTTACTAACAAATAGGCTATTTGTTAGGTTCATTGAATGTAGATTGGTTGTTGATTTCCTGGTTTTTCTCTAAGCTGTTGACTTCCTGAAGAATAGCCTGAGAAAAAGCTGAAACAGAAAACTGAACAACCTACAATATAGCATATGCTGTCAGGCATGAATATCACGACATTCAGCTTGACATCAAGGTCCATATGCTGAGTCTGTTTTTCCAGAAAACAGACTGTACAATTTTGTTGACCTGTACATGATCAAAATGACCATACTACAGTGAAAGCTTACATTAATAAATGTCAAAGTGTCCAACTTAACATTTACACAATTGGCCTTAAGTTAGTTCTGTTATTCTTTTGAAGAACAAACTAAGTTACATGCTGAAGTATAGCAGAACACCACTTTGTCTAATCTTCAGCAGCTGCTGTCAATGATGAATGTCATAACATCCAGTTTGACATTCAGTCAGTAGGCCTTATGCCAGGTCTGGTCTTTCCTTGATAACCAGACTGGAAATAGATACTAAATTCTAACAGACTACCTGCTGTTCTATTCCTTAGTATCTGTTGACAGGTATGAATGTCACAGCATCCAGTTTGACATTCAATAAATCCTGTGTTAGCTAGTCCTGCAGGAACTACACTGTAGTCACACATACATGTCATGACATCAGTCAAGACATTAGTAACCATCTAGTGTTTTACCATATAATGTAGCCAATTAAACACCTACACATACTCAAGGCTTGAAGATTCAATGGAGCTTGCAAAATCTACTGGATTCACGTGCATTTGAGCTTCAAATTCATCATCAATCACTTCAATAAGCATTGTGGAGGAGATTTGAGGCCTTGCTGAGATTGGTAGCACACGATTCCAGTTTCTGCTCTTCAACAGGTTGATTTTCGATCTCTTTTATTCTCCAATTCATTAGGATATTTGTATAGATCTTTGATTGGTGATGACTCTGGTATAAAATTCGAGTGAAATGGCGCACTATACATGAAGTTATGCATGATTCAAGTTTTGATGTCAATTCTTCTTTCCTTCGATTTGAGTGATGTATGATGATTCGTGTTAAATTGTTGTTTGATCTTGCATGTGCATGTGATGATGATTCGTTTGGTGTTAAAATTCTTGATTTTTGGAGTTTTTTTTGATTTTCTGGAAATTCGTATGAAGATCATCTTCATCTTCATCTTCAACCTATGAAGATCATCATTTTCCAGAACTAGCCACGGTTTTGCTACGATTTTGCTACGGATCTTGGATTTAGCTACGATTTCTGGGAAGCGCTTAGGGTTAGACCAAAACGCCATCGTTTTAGGCTTAGCGCGCAAAATTTGAAAGTCTACCTGGTTCGATACTGAGCGAGTGCATTTGTCCAATATTCATCATTTTTTCACATATTCCCTCCTTTTGCCATGCTTATTCATGTTTTAATTTCAAAAAAATTCCCAAACTTAGAAAAATCATATAAAATTGAAAACTCATCCAATTTGATCCCAATTTTTTGCAAAATGCTCCTTATTCTGTCTAGTTTTTTATGATAATGATTTCCAAAATTGTGCATGGCTGGAAAATTAATTTGCCCTAGGATGTTTGAACACATATGCATATTTGACCTTGCCTTGCTTATCTTGTCATAAAATGCTTGTTTTTAATCCAATGAACTTGAAATTTTGCATGCTGATTCTAGACACATTGCTTAACATTTTGGTTTTGGTTTGACATTTTTCTCAATTACCATTTATGTTTTATGCATGTGCTAACTTGGTGTGACAATTTGGGTCACACCTTTGATTGTCCAACTTGTGCAACTTGATTTCTATGCCAAATGATCTCTGATTCTTCTGGTTTTTTGTATGTTGATTGTGTTAGATGTCTTGAATGTGCATGATTTTTTCCAGATTTATTTGAATCATTTCTGTTTTGATTTGAATTTTTCATTCATGATGATCACATATGAGCTTTGAAATTGCCTTGAACTTCTTTTGATCATGAAATGCATTTGGTGATTAATTTTGATGTGAGCCTTTTTAGGATATGTCAACATGTGTTTGAAGTTACTTTGTGTTGAATTTCAGCCCCTGTTTTAAATGTTTTCTCCATCTTTGACCCTAGGCTTTGACCTAGTGGTTTGTTGCTTACATTTGAGTTTTGATTTCAGGTTTAAGCATCCATGTTCCCTAGTTGATGATGCTTCATCATGTGATTGTTGATGTTTGAAATTGATTACTAACATTGTGTGTTTTGTAGGTTGATGCTAACTCATTTGAGTTTGCCTTATGGCTTACACATCTTGTACATTGGGATTGTCTGTTGCTTATTGATTGTTGTCTGTTTGTCTGAGCATTGTACTGATTTGTTTAGTGTTTCCACAGGTACATAAGTTGCTTTAAGTTCATTTGAACTTTGGTTTGCTTGGTTGCTTAACCACTTAGGTATGATCCCTAATCTTCATGTAGCCTGGAAGACCTACTGTTATTGGTAGGCACCTGTCTGAAGTCCTCCTTAAGAGGCAATGCTTGTGGTTGTTTAATTTTGTGCCAAGCAGGTAAAGTCCTCTTAAGAGGAAATTGGCAGATAGAAGAGATGTGTAATCCATCTCCTGCTACTCAGTGTGTCATTCACTTTTCTCACACCATGTGTTGATGCATTGTGAATAAGAACCCAAGATCTTATAGAGTCAATCATTTGTGGAAAAGAGTTCCTACTTTCTGAACTCCCACACCTTCCATTGATCAAAGCTCTCCCTGACCAGGGATAAGAGCTATGAGGCACACCCCTCATCTCCTTTTCATCTGCTTCACCCTAACTCTCAATGTTAGGGTTAAGAGCTCAAAATACCCCATTCCAGTTGGCTGTAAAGCTTAACCTTGCTTGAGCCCAATTGATTGTGTATAGAGTGTGCTAATTGACTTGATTGTTTGCTTACTTGATTCATCTGTACATGTTTGCTTGAGTGTGCCTTTGTGCATTTATCATTACTACTTGTATATCATTTCATAAACATTGTTCATTACTTTGTAACATTTTGTTTTGTCCATGGAGGAGGCAAGCATAAGTCCATTGATTGGCAGTTGTTTCCTGTGATATGGTAGGAGACTAGTATAAGTCCATTGATTGGCATCTGGTATCCATGTTTCTCTTTGTTTTGTGAGACTAGTATAAGTCCATTGATTGGCATCTGGTATCCATGTTTCTCTTTGTTTTAGGAGATTGGAATAAGTCCATTGATTGGCATCCGATATCCATTTACCTTGTTCTATTTGCCTATTGCTTTGTGTTGCCTTTTCCAAAGGAATCACTTAGATCATCTACATATGATCTCAAGAGGTGAATATCTAAGAAGTTTTACATCCCTTAACCCTCCCACCTTTTGTTGCTTTAAACCTCCATTGGCATGTTAACCAAAACCTGAAAACTATTGTGCAAACATTTTCATCTATTTTTTTCAAATTAGAAACCTAGGCCCTAAGCCTCTGATTTTCAAACTCCATTTTCACAATACTTCTTTTGAATTGAATTCTAATCATACTTTGACTTCATTTTTGTGAACACTCCAAACTGGTTAATTTCACTCACTCAATTTCTTTTGTGGCCCAAGTCCACTTCTTAATCAAATTTTCATACATTAGCCATAGGTTTCAATTATCTTAGTGGTTGATGTTAATCTCGCCTTTTGTCCTTAGTGATCGAACCGTAAGACTTCCATACTGAAAACAGGGTTAACCCCTCTAGTATGTCGAAGCTATTCTCACATGGTGGACTTGTTGTTGATATAGGTTGAGTTTTCTCCCGTGGATAATGAAAGACCTTAGGGCTTTTGTTTAAAATCAATCAATTCACCTTTTGGAAATCTTTTAGCCGAACTACGGCGTTTTGATCCTTACCTTCCATGGAAAGGTACGTAGGCAACGGGTTCATCCGTTCAAACACAAAAACAATAAAAATTGTATATTCTTTCTCTCATCCCTTCAATCCATGTTTGCACAATAAATATTTCATAAAAAAATAACATTTCATACAACAAGTTGTGAAAAGAGGTTCCCTAGGAGTACCTAGGACGTTTTGGGTGCCTAACACCTTCCCATTCCTTTTCATTAGTTTTCTATGTGTAAAACTTCTTAGGCTTTTGTTCGCTTTTTAGCCATTCCTTTGGATAAATAAAAGTGCGGTGGCGACTCTATCTTTGTATGCTTTGCTTTTGATTTAGTCAATAAATCATAAAGTGACGAATACACCGCTACAGAAAAGTGGCGACTCTGCTGGGGAACCAAATCCTTGGTGGTTTTGCCTACTTTTCACCCTTGTTGTATGATATTTGTTTATTTGTTATATGACATATTTTTGTACAATTTGGGATTACTGTATTGATTGTAATGATTGAATTGCTTGATATACAATTGCTTGTTTGCTTGGTGATCTCTGTGAGATGAGTTCTATACCCGAACTCGAGGGCACCTTAGGATAGGAGAATGGCATAGTCTCGTCGACTTGTGTGGAGTATTCCTTAGCAAGTTGACTTGGGAGTCCATTCACTTGGTGGAGGTCATGTTGGATTAATAATGTCACACAAGTTATTTGTGGTTAGGCATTATTCTTTCAATCATGTGCCTTAGAAGCCAAGGACCTTTAGTTTACCCAGCCCATCTTGGCCTATTTTTAGGACGTAGTGCGGAGGTCGTTCAGATGTAAGATCTGATGCGATTGTTACGCGATACTACACTCATAAGAGTCTCTCTTGAGAATATTTTTGGAATACGAGTATTCGTTCCTCCGATATTATTCGAAAGATGGGATGATGACTATGGGAACCTCTTGTAGAACATGTTCGGCAGGCTTAAACCCTAGTACACTCCCTTTGGGTGGTCCTTAACCGAGACTCCATGCTCGTGACTCTCAACAAACCCGTGATTCTTGGTTGAGTCGTTCAGACATCCTTAATATCAATGGAACTTGGGTGTCGATAAGGTGAAAACCATAATCCACCAAAATGGATGATTGATATTAAGGATGATTGAGCCGGTTCATGTATCGTTAATATCAATGGAACTTGGGTGTCGATAAGGTGAAAACCATAATCCACCAAAATGGATGATTGATATTAAGGATGCTATGAGCTTTCCCATGACCTTTGTCTGGTGTGATTTGCTTGATCCTTGAGTGTGATTGTTGCATTCATACATTCATGCATTCATCTGCATTCATGTCATCAGAAAAATCAGAAAATTTTCAAGGAACTTAAAGGGTTTATTTGCAAAATTTTCAGACATGGAAAGACCAAAAAGGCATACAAAGAAGTACAGCTTTAGACAGCCCGATCTGAAAGAGTTAAGGAATCTGACATCTTATGTATTAGATCCCTTGGGTTTCAAAGCCCGCTATGGGAAGCTTCTGCCCCTGTTGACTACTCAGGTTGACGAAGGGTTGATGAGTACTTTGACACAGTTTTATGATCTTCTGTATCATTGCTTCTCTTTTCCAGACTTTCAGCTGTTGCCTACACTTGAGGAGTATGCTCACCTCGTGGGTATTCCTATTCTGGATCAAGTGCCGTTCAGTGGCTCAGAGAGTATTCCGACTTCTCGAGAGATTGCAGACTTGTTGCACATAGATGAATCCTTGATTGAAGCGCATATGACCACCAAAGGTGGAATTCAGGGTCTTCCTTCTGATTTCCACATCGCTCAAGCTACCGTTTATGGGAAGGCCATGAGTGAGGATGCCTTTGAGGCCATATTCGTGCTGCTCATCTATGGATTGGTATTGTTCCCCAACATCGACAAATTTGTGGATGTGAACGCCATTAGGATCTTTTCTGTTCTTAATCCCGTTCCTACTCTGTTGGGTGATACCTATTTCTCTTTGCATCTGAGGAATGCAAAGGGTGGAGGAGCTATTGTGTGCTGTTTGCCTCTGTTGTATAAGTGGTTTATTTCTCACTTACCGTAGACGGTTGCTTTCAAGGAGAACAAGGGATGTCTATGGTGGTCTACGAGACTCATGTCTCTCACTAATGACGATATCTCTTGGTATGATCGCGTGTATGATACAGTTCAGATTATTGATTATTGTGGTGAATTCCCTAATGTGCCTCTTCTTGGTACATGTGGTGGGATAAACTACAACCCTATATTAGCACGTCGTCAGCTTGGGTTCCCCCTGAAGGATAAACCTCATAACATTCTGTTAGAAGGTGTGTTCTTTCAGGAGGGTAAAGATCCCCAAGGCCTGAAAGCCAGGATGGCCTGCGCTTGGCGCAAGATTCACAAGAAGGGTAGAAGTGAGTTGGGTCCGAAGAACTGCATTGCTTTGGAGCCGTATACTTCTTGGGTCAGACAGAGAGCATCAGAGTATCTTATGCCTTATGATTATCCGAGACCTACACCTTTGGATGGGGCTGGGTCTTCAACCCTCCCTAACCAAGGCGTAGAGGAGTTGAGAGAAGAAGACCTTTCACGTGCTTGGGTCCGTGAAAGAGAAGAATTACTTCAACAGCTTAAGGAGAAGGACGCTCTGATCGAGTTCCTCGAGCATCAGGTGATAGATGATCCGAATAATACCTGGACTTCTCTGCTTCCTCAGTCTTCCAAAGTTCTGGAAGAGGAAGTATGATCGACTCGCTAAGGAGAAAGCGGATATGGAAGCAGCATATGAGAGAGAGATCAAGAGGCTTTGTACATCTCGTCTTCCAGCATCTCGAGCTTCTAGGGATCCATAGGATGTTTATCTTCCTTTTCCCTTGTAATATGATTGACAATGCTGTACTTCTTTGTCTCGAATATATATTTGATGAGATATTTTCCATATGCGATTAAATGCTTTAAAATTTCAAAATTTGCAAATGATACCCTAAAAGTTCCTTGAAATAAAAACAAAGCATATGCACGAGCATTGCATGCATCATTTTGCATAAGCAGGTGTTGTTCTGGTCTTCTTATCTGTGGCCTAACTCTGTGATCTTCATTTATTTTGAAGACAAGCTGACTCATCGGTACTACACCCGAGCCAATTCTGCAAGAGTGATGGATCAACTTGAACAAGAGAACCGTGAGCTGAAGGAAGAGGTCGCTAGACTGAGTGCTCTGATGGAGCAGTTCTTGGCTGCTCAGAATCAACCGTCTCTGACTCCTGCAACTCCTCCCCAGAGGACTGTGATTTCTGAGGTTGCTTCGTCGATAGTGCCAGCTGCTAGTGCCCATTTTGTGCCGAATGCCATGCCGCCCGGGTTTCCTTGGGGTATGCCTCCTGGTTTTATGCCTGATATTCCTGCACCAACCTTTGCTTCCATGCCGACATCTAGCCCGGTCCTTGCGATGCCTCCTCCTGTCGTGCATACCGTTCCTAGGGTAGACGACACCATCTATCATTCTGAGCCGTCTGAGGTCCCAGATGTTAATGAAAAGATGGATGCCATGAATGACAAATTTCTTGAACTCCGCAAGGAATTGAAGACCCTTCGAGGGAAGGACTTGTTCGGCAAATCTGCTGCTGAATTGTGCTTGGTTCCCGGTGTTAAGATACCCGTCAAATTCAAAGTCCCTGACTTTGAGAAGTACAAGGGGAACACCTGCCCGCTCAGTCACCTGGTTATGTATGCCAGGAAAATGTCTACTCAAACGGATAATGATCAACTGCTGATTCATTACTTCCAGGATAGTTTGTCCGGTGCAGCTCTTCGTTGGTATATGAGCCTTGATAGTGCAGACATTCGTTCCTTCAATGATCTTGGCGAAGCCTTCGTCAAGCAGTACAAATATAATGTTGATATGGCTCCTGACCGTGATCAACTCAGGGCCATGTCTCAGAAGGATAAAGAGACATTCAAAGAGTACGCCCAGAGGTGGCGAGAGCTGGCAGCTCAGATTACTCCTCCGCTGGAAGAGAAGGAGATGACTAAGATCTTTCTGAAGACTCTTAGTTCATTTTATTATGAGCGGATGGTCGCGAGTGCTCCCTCTGATTTCACCGAGATGGTGAACATGGGGATGCGATTGGAGGAAGGAGTCCGGGAAGGACGTTTGTCTAAAGATGAAGGCTCTTCTAAGTGATATGGGACGTTTAAGAAGAAAGATGGGGAGGCACATGCTGTGCAATCCCATGTTAAAACCAGAAGACCCTCTGATAAGAGGAAGCCTGTGCGTCATCAGCACCAGGTGGCTAGTGTAGCACCTATCTTCAGGGACAATTATCAGCATCAGCAACATCAGCAATATCATCATCAGCAACACAATCAACAACAATCTTCTCAACCGTATCATCAACAATAGCATCGCCCTCAGCAGCAGGCTTACCAGCCTCGTAGTAGTAATTCAGCTGGTCAGAATTATGAGAGGAAGAAGATCACTTTTGATCCGATTCCGGTATCGTATGCAGAGCTGTATCCCTCTTTAATAGAGGGGAAATTGATTACTCCAAGGGATCCTCCGGCTATACCTGTTAACCCGCAGTGGTGGTATAAGCCTGATTTGCACTGTGTCTATCATTCTTGCGCTCTGGGCCACGATGTACAGAACTTCTTTCAGTTGAAGACTAAGGTTCAGGACCTTATGAGATGCGGCATTCTGAGCTTTGAGGACTCAGGCCCCAATGTTAAGAAGAACCCATTGCCCGAGCATGGGAAGTCAGTTAACATGGTCCAGGGTTGCCCTGGCAAATAGAAGGTCAAATATGTAAGCCATATTCGACAGTCATTGGTCGAGTTGC
Organism: Lathyrus oleraceus; assembly: GCF_024323335.1. Lineage (NCBI taxonomy): Eukaryota > Viridiplantae > Streptophyta > Magnoliopsida > Fabales > Fabaceae > Lathyrus > Lathyrus oleraceus. The sequence goes on from NC_066585.1 coordinate 395,714,967, forward strand.
ATCGTCTGTTGTGTGATTACAGTCATATGGAGCACGATCATGACAAATGCCGTATCTGCTCTGTCAATAGATTGGGTTGTCGCCAAGTGCGTAGAGAGTTGCAAGAATTGCTAGATGATGGGACTATTGAGATTCTTCAGAACAGAAATGTTGATGAAGATGAACCCGAGGTGAATGTGATTTCTCCTGTGTTCAAGATCCCAGAGCTTGTTGTCATCCGATATGATGGTAGCAAACAGAAGTTCTCTCCTTCTTTGGTGATCAAGCCTGCAGGCCCTGTGCCTTATTCTTCTGAGAAAGTGATTCCCTTTTATTACAGTGTTGTTGTTGTTGAAGAGGGGAGAGAAGTGTCGTTGCCTTCAACCTCTGTGGTAAATATTGCTGATGTGAGCGGGTTGACCCGTAGTGGTCGTGTATTTTCTGCACCCCCGAAGCCTCATGTTGTTTCTGATTCTGCTGAGCGTCCGGTTGGGACTGCAGTGAATGTTCTGAATCCGGAACCTGTTGCCAAACCCTCCTCTGTACAAAAGACTCCTACTTCTTCTGTTGGCCTGAGTGGCATTGTGAATGAAGTCTGTGATGAGATGCTTAGGCTCATCAAGAAGAGTGAGTACAATGTTGTAGATCAACTTCTACAAACGCCATCCAAGATCTCCGTCCTATCGTTGCTTCTGAATTCAGAACCTCATAGGGAGGCTCTGCAGAAAGTGTTGGATTTGGCTTATGTTGATCATGATGTCACAATCGAACAGTTTGACAGTATTGTTGCAAACATCACTGCTTGCAACACTTTGAGTTTCTGTGACGCTGATCTCCCTGAGGAGGGAAGAGACCACAACATGGCTTTACATATTTCTATGAACTGCAAGAACGATGCCATGTCCAATGTGCTGGTGGACACTGGATCATCTCTAAATGTATTGCCGAAGACCACTCTCTCAAGATTGTCATATTAGGGGCCTCCCATGAGGCAGAGTGGTGTTGTTGTGAAAGCTTTCGATGGGTCGCGCAAGACCGTGATTGGGGAAGTTGATCTCCCAATAAAGATTGGACCAAGTGATTTCCAGATCACCTTTCAGGTTATGGATATCCACCCATCTTATAGCTGTCTCCTTGGTAGACCATGGATTCACGAGGCTGGCACCGTGACATCCACCCTACACCAGAAGCTGAAATTTGTCAAGAATAAGAAACTGGTTGTGGTAGGGGGAGAGAAGGCTCTCCTGGTTAGCCACTTGTCTTCTTTCTCATATATTGATGCTGAGGATGAAGTTGGAACGCCTTTCCAAGATTTGTCTATTGCTGAGCCGATTGAGAAGAAGTCTCCTTCATTTGCTTCCTATCGTGATGCGAAACTGGCCATTGAATGTGGTGCAGTTGCTGGTTTAGGAAAGATGATTGAGCTTGAAGACAACAAGTCCCGGGCTGGCATTGGCTATTCTTCTGGGGCATTCAACAAGCAAGGGCTGTTCAAGAGTGGAGGTTTTATCCACGCCGATCAAGCTGAAGAAATTGCTGCTATTCTGGAAGAGGATACAGAGGATTTGAGCAACTTTGTCATTCTTGGTGGTGCCTGCCACAATTGGGTCGCTGTGGATGTTCCTACGGTCATTCATAAGTCAGCGTAATATTTTCACTTTGTTCAAAAACCCTTCTCCCATGCCAAAAGGAGAAGTGATGACATTGTCGGCATCATATATACAATGATATTTCATTCAATTAATGCATTGTTAAACATTTGTTTTTCCATTTGTTTTCACTTTTTGCTTTTGCATGAAATCAATGATCACAAAAAACCCTAAAAATCAAGAATAAAAGCAATCTTTTCATCTGCATAATGATTTGTTTGTTTAAATTTTAAAGTTTTTCATTATCCAAAATCATTATGCAGGTTATTTCTAAAACCCATTGAACATAATGATCCAACGCCATCTCCCAATTTTGAATTCCCTGTATTCGAGGCAGAGGAAGATGATGTTGAAGGGATTCCTGACGAGATTTCCCGTCTCCTTGAGCATGAGGAGAAGATCATTCAGCCGCATCTCGAGAATCTGGAAACAGTCAACTTGGGGTCTGAAGATTGTGTTCGTATGGTGAAGATTGGGGCACTCCTTGAAGAGTCTGTCAAGAAGGGGTTGATCAGTTTGCTACGAGAATATTCTGATATCTTCGCTTGGTCGTATGAAGACATGCCAGGTCTAGATACAGATATTGTGCAACATTTCCTGCCTTTGAAGCCTGAGTGCGTGCCAGTGAAGTAGAAGCTCAGAAGAACTCATCCAGATATGGCAGTGAAGATCAAAGAAGAAGTTTAGAAGCAAATCGATGTGGGGTTTCTGGTGACTTCTACATATCCTCTATGGGTGGCCAATATTGTGCCTGTGCCTAAGAAAGACGGAAAAGTCCGTATGTGTGTTGATTACAGAGATTTAAATAAAGCTAGTCCGAAAGATGATTTTCCTCTACCACACATTGACATGTTGGTAGACAATACAGCTAAATTCAAAGTCTTCTCGTTTATGGACGGATTTTCCGGTTATAACCAGATCAAAATGGCACCCGAGGATCTGGAGAAGACAACATTCATCAAACCTTGGGGAACATTCTGTTATCGAGTGATGCCCTTTGGTTTGAAGAACGCCGGAGCCACATATCAACGTGCTATGACTACCTTGTTTCATGACATGATGCACAAGGAGATAGAGGTCTATGTCGACGACATGATTGCTAAGTCTAGAACGGAAGTTGAACATGTTGAACATTTGTTGAAACTTTTTCAGCGTTTGAGGAAGTACAAGCTTCGTCTGAATCCGAACAAATGTACATTTGGAGTCCGTTCTGGCAAGTTGTTGGGTTTTGTTGTTAGCGAGAGAGGTATTGAAGTTGATCCTGCAAAGGTCAAAGCAATACAAGAGATGCCTACGCCCAAAACTGAGAAGCAAGTCCGAGATTTTCTTGGCCGCTTGAACTATATTTCCAGATTTATATCCCACATGACTGCCACATGTGCGCCGATATTCAAGCTCCTCCGGAAAGATCAGTCTCTTGATTGGACCGAGGATTGCCAGAAAGCTTTCGACAGTATCAAGGAGTATCTGTCTGAACCTCCGATCTTGTCTCCACCGGTAGAAGGAAGACCTCTGATCATGTATCTGACTGTTCTTGAAGACTCGATGGGTTGTGTACTCGGTCAACAAGACGAATCAGGGAAGAAAGAATCCGCTATCTACTACCTCAGTAAGAAGTTCACTGATTGTGAGTCTCGATACTCTATGCTTGAGAAGACGTGTTGTGCTTTGGCTTGGGCTGCTAAGTGTAACACCCCGATAATAATGAGCTAATTATTTAAAATAAGTTAATAATATATTTATTGATTTAATTAAATAATTGGATTATTATTATTATTATTATTATTGGAATAATAATTATTGGAAAATATATAAGTTGGAATTTAGAAAAATCCCATTTTTTGGTAAAAAGGTTATTTTCACGTGAAAAGGAAAAGGAGACAGAAAAGGGAAAAAGGGCAAAGAGCCAGAGAACGAAGGTTGAAGGAAGGAAAAGCTTGGAGCTCAGAGATTGCCGGATTAACTCAGGTAAGGGGGGTTTATCATCGATTAATGGGTATTATGGGATAATATGTGATGGGTAGTGAGAAACCATTGATTTGCCTCTGATTGAATGATGTATGATGAATTTGTGAACTTTTGGGGAGGAACGAAATTGGGATTAAAATTGAAGAAATTCGTAGGAATTAGAGGTAGAAAGGTTAGCAATTTGTGAAATCGAAAGTGTATGATTCGTGTTAGATGAGATGAATGAATTGTGTGTAAAATTTGGACTGTGGAAGGTCGAATTGGATAGATCTCGTAGCAGGAAAAGCCATTGCAGATCTGGAAATTCTGGTTTCTGGTCATACGCGTATGGCACTAGGCAATACGCGTATGATATGGCTGGTACGCGTATGGATGAGGCCTTACGCGTATGGGTGAGGAAGATGATGTTTTGAACGTGAAATTGTCTCTGTTGGTACGCGTATGAGAATGTGGTACGCGTAGCATACGCGTATGGGCTTGGGCAATACGCGTATGGACTTGGTATGGAATGGGCAATACGCGTATGGGCATAGGCAATACGCGTATGGGCAGACTTGTGGTTTTTCTGAACTGTTGTTGTGCAGTTTTTGGTTGTTTAGGCTGAGTGATGTAACTTAGCTGATGTATGACGTAGTAGGGATTATTTCCCATTGTTTTGAGTAGTATAGGTATTAGTAGAGTGTGCTAATACTGTGTTTGATTATGCGGCATGGTATGATATGCTTTTGTGATGAAATGTGTTGATGATGTGTGATGGTATGCATGATGCTGTGAATGTATCAGTTATGTATGCATTTGTGAATAGACTGTTTTATGGCTTAGAGTGTGAGCATATGTCTATTCTTGAATGGTTGTTGTTGTTGCATTGCTAGGTGATTAGCATGCATATTATGGCCTTTATGGTGGTAGCTAATTCCCATGGTGAGGAATTAGTGAGTAAATTATTTTGATTGTTGTTGATGTTTGCATGCTAGGTGATTAGCGTGCATAGCATAGCCCTTGGGGTGGTAGCTAATTCCCATGGTGAGGAATTAGTGAGTGAGTCACTATGTCTCAAATGAGTGGGACTAGTGAGCTTGGTAGCCGTGCCTGGATTTGGACGGTGAGGTTGAACTATATGTTCACAAATAGTCGGTACCGCATGCATGGAGTCTCATTGCATAATATATGTATGGCGTATAATATGAATGGATGTATTCCAATATTATACGTGTGGTTGTGTTGGTGTTGAGTATTATGTTGAGTTGATGTGCTGGTACTGAATATATGTTTGAATTAGGGTGATGAAATGTGTTAAAATTACTTAGCATTTCATAATGTTTTATAATGCTTATTATATCGATTGAGGAACTCACCCTTACAACTGTTTTTCAGGTAACGAGCAGTGATTGAGTAGGAGCTAGTACTTGGAGTCTAGAGTAGTTCCTTAGTGGGTCATGCTCTGATAGATGTAACATCGGGAAGGGATGTTTTAAATGTTTTACTGTTGGTTATGAACCATTTTACATGTAATATGTTACATGTTTTGATTGATTTGATTTATATCCGCTGTGATTTATGCGAATGTTTATTTGATTTAATAAAGAGCATGACTGTTATTTTGGAACATGGTGTGAAGTGTTTATGTGACACCCTTAACTGCATAATTACTCTGATGTTGTATTTTGATATTTAATTAAATTATTTGGGGTATTTTAGAGGGGTGTTACACTAAGCGTCTACGCCAGTACATGATAAATTATACTACTTGGTTGATATCCCGAATGGATCCAATCAAGTATATTTTCGAGAAGCCTGCTTTAACTGGGAGGATTGCCCGTTGGCAGATGTTGTTGTCTGAGTATGATATCGAGTATCGAGCTCAGAAAGCTATCAAAGGTAGTATCTTGGCTGACCATTTGGCACATCAGCCGATTGAAGATCATCAGTCTGTTCAGTACGACTTCCCAGACGAGGAAATTTTGTATTTGAAAATGAAAGATTGTGATGAGCCTACACTTGATGAAGGTCCGGAACCTGGTTCTAGATGGACGATGGTGTTTGATGGCACTGTAAATCAGTACGGAAATGGAATTGGGGTAGTAATCATTACTCCTCATGGCACACATATTCCTTTTACAGCAAGGCTAACTTTCAAATGCACGATTAATATGGCTGAGTATGAAGCTTGTATTATGGGACTGGAAGAATGTATTGATCTAAGAATCAAGCATCTTGATGTTTATGGTGATTCGGATTTGGTTGTCAATCAGATCAAGGGTGAATGGGAGACGAATCAACCTTGTCTCATTCCATATAGAGATTATGCGAGAAGGATTTCAACGTTCTTTATAGAAGTTGACTTTCATCATATCCCTCGAGAAGATAATCAGATGGCAGATGCTCTTGCTACGCTTGCTTCAATGATTGTAGTCAAGTATTGGAATGAAGTTCCCAACATCACCGTGATGCGCTTGGATAGACCAGCTCACGTATTTGCAGTTGAAGAAGTGAATGATGACAAGCCTTGGTATTTTGATATCAAGAATTTCCTTCAGAGTCAGATTTACCCGCCTGGGGCATCTGTGAAAGATAGGAAAACTCTGAGAAGGTTGTTAGGCAGGTTCTACCTCAGCGGTGAAGTGCTATATAAGAGAAATTTTGACATGGTTCTGCTCAGATGCGTGGATAGACACGAAGCAAACCTGTTGATGACTGAGGTCCATGAGGGTTCATTTGGTACTTATTCCAATGGACATGCCATGGCTAGAAAGATATTGAGAGCAGGCTACTATTGGCTGACAATGGAGTCTGACTGCTGCAAAAATGTGAAGAAATGCCACAAGTGTCAAATTTATGCGGATAAGATTCATGTTCCTCCGACACTTCTGAATGTGATTTCATCACCCTGGCCTTTCTCTATGTGGGGAATCGACATGATCGGCATGATTGAACCGAAAGCGTCCAACGGACACAGGTTTATTCTCGTAGCAATTGACTACTTCACCAAATGGGTTGAAGCCGCATCATATGCGAATGTGACCAGGCAGGTGGTCGTGAAGTTTATCAAGAATCAGCTTATTTGCCGTTATGGTGTGCCAGATAAGATCATTACTGATAATGGATCTAATCTGAATAACAAGATGATAGAAGAGTTGTGCGCTGAGTTCAAGATTGCACACCATAACTCCTCTCCCTACAGACCCAAGATGAATGGGGCTGTTGAAGCTGCTAACAAGAATATCAAGAAGATTATCCAGAAGGTGACAGTCACGTACAAAGATTGGCATGAGATGCTGCCATTTGCTTTGCATGGTTATCGTACATCTGTCCGCACTTCAACATGGGCAACCCCTTTCTCTCTTGTTTACGGCATGGAGGCTGTTCTCCCAGTAGAGGTGGAGATCCCATCAATGAGAGTCTTGATGAAAGCCAAGTTGACTGATGCTGAATGGATTCAGAGTCGTTACGACCAGTTGAATTTGATTGAAGAGAAGCGATTGACTGCCATGTGCCATGGTCAGTTATATCAGCAGAGAATGAAGAAAGCATTCGACAAGAAGGTCAAGCATCGTGTGTTCTGAGAAGGTGACCTCGTGCTCAAGAAAGTTTTGTCTTTCGCGCCCGATTCCAGGGGCAAGTGGACTCCAAACTACGAAGGTCCATATGTTGTCAAGAGAGCCTTTTCAGGAGGAGCTTTGATGCTTACAACAATGGATGGGGAGGATTTCACTCGTCCTGTGAATTCAGATGCAGTCAAGAAACACTTTGCCTAAAAAAAAAAAAAGTATATGAAAAAACAGAATGGCTCGCTAAGTTGAAAACCCGAAAGGGCGGCTTAGGCAAAAATGAGCGTCTCGGCGGAAAACTCGAAAGGGCGATCCAGGCAAAAGTTAGAGACATTAGAAAAATGAATTTGCATCCCGCTAGATTGAGTACCTCACTCTGGGGCAATCTAGGCAAAAATTAGGGATTTGGCAAGTAACTGCATCCTGACAAGACTTTCTGTTTCACAGCCGTCTTTTCGTCAGAAAATTCTCGATTCGTCGCCGACTGAAGCTTCAAATACATCGAAATTCAAATTGGTAGAGAAAGGATCATTATGTTCAATGTAGCCCTCTTCCAATATATATCACTGATTTCAAACTTGTACAGATCTATGGAGTCTTGCCATTCGCAGATAACCATTCCATCAAATCAATTTGAGCTTTTATCCAATTATTTGCACTCTTATTTGTTTCAATTCAACAAATGTTTTGCATGTTTTAATTGATAAAATGTCATTGTTTTAAACAAACAAATTTTTCATAAAATTGTTTTTAAACAAAGTGAACATTCACAATGATGAAAGGATACTCAAGAATTTCTCAGTGCTCTCCCAAGGGTGGCATGATTTCCGACAGGGTAAGACATTCGTTCATTATTCCTGGCGTGGTTGTATCCTCTTTCTCCAGATTGTTGTTGGGGTTGCTCCCCAAGCAGAGCTTCTGTTGAGTTTGTTTGTGTTCCCAGAGCAGAGTGCTTGTTGGAAACTTTAGTTTTCTTCTCTCGCAACATTCTCTCCCTAGCACGGTCGATTTCCCTTTGGAAGATTCAGTAGTTGGTGGGTTGACACCCCGATACTTTGTCTTTTTCCCTGATGAAGTTGCCAGAGGAGTTGTTGAGATGATATTTCATCTATGATATCTCCCCATCAGAGTGTTTGTTGAGGTTTTCACCTCCCCTCCCTTCAGCAGAGCAGTGAGTTTTTCCTCCTCAGCAGTTGTAGTATTTTGTGAAGGTTCAGTACTTGGTGGTCGATCCCTAGTTCTCCTTCTCTTTCTCAGGTAAATCTCCAGTAGACTGGTTGCATGTTGGATTGTATCTGTGTTGATTTCTCCCCTGCAGAGAGTGGGTGATTTCCTGATGTTTTGATCCCCTGTAGAGTGGCTTGTATGGCAGAATCTACTTGGGTGGTCTATTCTCCCTCAGTGGGTTGTTCCCCAATGGATTCGCTGACAGTATCCCCAGTAGAGTTGCTTGTGCGGCTAGATTCTACTTGTGTGTTCTGTTCTCTCCAGCAGTTCTTGCTTATGCAGCGAGCACCTTTTTCTCAGATGAGAATGATAATCTCTTGCAGAAGTCTCATGTTTTCTCTACATCTCCAACAGAGTTGCTTCCGTGGCAGTTTCTGCCTGTTGTGAACTTCTGTTCCCCAGTTGGGTTGATTGTTGATCCATCGTTCAGAGATTTGGTGATTCCTTTGATATCTCTGATCCCTTGCTTCCCCGCAGATCTTTGCTTTTCAGCATTCAGATCTCCGGCAGATTGGCTTTCCATTGGATTTCTTGTATTTTCCTCTGGAAGTGTAGTACCGGGCGTTCGTTCCCTGGGCCTGTTTGTGTTAGAAATGTCTGTTTTGTCAGTATTCATCAAACATAAATCACGCATATTCATGCATAATCATTAACATACAGATATTCATGTTGCATTTTTGCCATATATCTTTTGTTTGTTGTCTCCTGCTAACGATGATACAGATCTCTCGAGTAGATCTCTCCAAGCAGATGTCGGGTGTCTAATCTCTCAATGTAGAGTCAGCCCTTTAAGCAGAAAGTGTCTATCCTTTCCTGCCATTTCCCCACTGAGATGCATCCTCGTGGATGACGGTTGTTTCCGTTCCCTCCCAACACACATAATGGGACGGGTTTTCCCTTTTGAGTTCTATCTTCATTAGGACGAGTCTTGATTCAAGTTCTCCTTTTTGGTTTGATCCTAAATTGACCTTTTTTCAACTGTCTCTCGTGCTTCCCTGTGGTATAAATGAATAGTGGCTTACTAACCGGCGCTCATTCATCTTATCCTCAGTGGAACTTTTGGCTTTCTGCCTACAAACCAACAGTCGTAAGTCCTATCTGTGTGGTTTACTACCTACTACCCGGTAGTTATAAACCCTATTTTCTCCTCTAGCAGAGTTAACTCTGTGGTTCATCCCAACCGATGACAGTTACTTTTCCGCGGTTTTCTACCCAGTATTTGGTAGATGTGATCCCTTCTTTGCGGTTATCTTCATCCAGTATTCGATGTTGATTTTCCCTCTCTCTTCTGGGTAATTGCTCTTCGCTAGCAATTTTATCCCCAGCGGATCCTTTCACAGTTTGCCAGTGATTGTGTTCCTTGGATCATTGATTTTCATCAATGTACTCCCGGTGAGTCTTCTTTCATTTACCTTTTTGTTGGTAATGTTTGTTGCTCCCTTTGATCGGTCATCATTATATACCTAGTTTGGTATCCCGATGCCTTTCTTTTCGGTCGATTCATCCTTTAACAACCTACAACCCGGTTATGGATAATCTTCCATGCGAGAGTATTATCTACGTTTTGACGGCAATAGATAATATATCTCATGCGCTCTTCGGTCGAAGCCTTTCGTGTTTCCCCAGTCGAGTAAGATTCGTTGTCCCTTTGTGGAACCTTTGTGGAACCGAATATTTACCCCTTCCTCCTGGATAATTGCCGGATACTTGCAATCTATCCCCAGTGAGTCATCGTTCGTCTACCCTGTTGTTGTTGGTAACAATTGTTTCTCTTTTCGGATGATTTATCCTTTAACAACCTACAACCCGGTTATGGATAATCTTCCATGCGAGTATACTATCTACGTTTTGACGGCTATAGATAATATATCTCATGCACTCTAGGGTCAATCTTTCGATTGTTTTCTCCAGCAGAGTAAGATTCGTATTCTTTACAGAATCGAATGTCCATCCTATAAACAAGTCTGCTTTTCTAGCTTTCTTCAGGATGATGAGTGTTTTGGAACACAAACCAATTCACGATTTCGGTTGATTCTTATCCTTTAACAACCTACAACCCGATTATTGATAATCTTCCATGTGAGTATATTATCTACGTTTTGACGGCTATAGATAATATATCTCATGCACTCTTTGGTTGAATCCTTTGTTTGTTTCCCCAACTGAGTAAGATTTGCATTCTTTACAGAATCGAATATCCATCCTATAAACAAGTTTGCTTTTCTAGATTTCTTCAGGATGATGAGTGTTTTGGAACACACACCAATTCACGCCTTGGTCGGTCACCTGTTATATACCTACAACCCGGTATCCTTGGTGTTCCTTCCTGTCTGCTCCCTATTATGACTTTGGTCCCCTGTGGAGTCAGATTTCCCTGAGTTGAAGTATACCTTTTTCAGGTTTTTTTCAGATGATTTGGTCGATTGATATCTCTCACTCATACACAGGTGTAACACCTCAAAATTTGCCCTCCTCTCTTGGGACTAGCTAATCATATTGCATATCATTTTTAGGTCATTAGGCATTTCATATTGCATATCATGTGGTTACATTGTGCAAGCCATACTCTCAAGTCTTGATCAGAGGATGAGAAAGTCAAAGTGCAAGCCTAGTGTAGCGGTGTATTCGTCGCTATATGATCTATCGATTAAATCATAAGCTAAGAGATACATTGAAATTTTCGAGTCGCCACCGCACTTTTATTTATCCAAAGGACTGGCTAAAAAGCGAACAAAAGCCTAAGAAGTTTTACACGTAGAAAACTAATAAAAAGATCAGAGATTCTGGGTAAGGGGTAAATTACGCAATGGGAAGGTGTTAGGCACCCACTACGTCCTAGGTACTCCTAGGGAGCCCTTTTCACACTTGTTGTAAAAGATTGTTATTTGTTATGACAAAAAGATTGTGCAAACATGATTGGGATGATGAGAAAAGAATATACATTTTTATTATTATTGGGTTATTGGGTTCGAACGGATGAACCCGTTGCCTACGTACCTTCCATCAAAGGTAAGGATCAGAACGCCGTAGTTCGGCTAAAAGATTTCCAAAAGTGGGTTAGGTTCAATTTTAAACACAAACCCTAGGTCTTACGTTATCCACGGGAGAAAACTCAACCTTATACAAACAACAACGTCCACCATGTGAGAACAGCTTCAACTGGCCAGAGAGGGGTTAACCCTATAATAGGCGAGGAAGACTTACAATTCAATCACTAAAGACAGAAGGTGAGATTAACATCAACCACTAAGATAAATCAAACCTATAGCTCATGTATGAAAAGATTAATGGACAAAGCCAAAACAAGTGAATGAGTGAAGTTACTGATTATGATTATAAAAACGGAGTCAAAGTATGATTAAGATCAATTCAAATAAGTATCATGAAAATGAAGTTTGGAAAAAGGTCAAGGACTTGAGTCCAGGTTTTTAGTTAGAAAAACATGAAGATGTTTGCACAACACTTATGTCAAAATTTAAAAGGTATAGTGTGAAAAGGTTCTAAGACGTAATGAATGATGAATGGATGAGGGATGGATAGTAAAACTTCTTAGAAGGTTCACTTCTTGAAATCATATAGCAGATGATTCAAGTGTGTCCTTTGGAATAGCAGTTAATAATAACAAACAAACAAAGCAAAGGCGGATATCGGATGCCAATCAATGGTCTTATACCAATCTCCTAAAACAAAACGGGATATCAGAAGCCACTCAATGGTCTTACACTAATCTCCACAGGAAAAGAAACAAAAGCGGATACCGGATACCAACAAATGGATTTACACCAGTCTCCTAAAATAGAACAGGATATCAGATGCCACTCAATGGACTTACACCGATCTCCTCAAAAGAAAAACAGAGATGAGAAATATGGAAATCAACTGCCAATTTGTCTGGACTTAGGTTAACTCCACAGCATGCTCACAGGAAATCCAATGCCACATCACAGGGACTTACAATGGATCCTCACATACAAGAACAAAAGCAACAACATGATCACAGGTATGCAAATGCCAACTTACAGGGACTTATAATTGCAACCTCTCACACAAACAGATGAAACAAACTATGATCACAGGAAAGCAGATGCCAACTTACAGGGACTTACAACTGTAACCTCACATACAAATCAAACAGATCAAATTATGATCACAGGATAACAGATGCCAACTTACAGGGACTTATAACTGTATCCTCACATGCACACAGATAAACAGAAGATATGAGTGACCAATGAGGTCTTACACTCTATCCTTCCATGTCATAGGAGCAAATGCCAAAGCAATGGACTTACAATTGTCCTCAATGGGTAAACAACCAAAGATAGCATCACAAAACAAATGAGATGATCATGCATTAATGGCAAATGATGATGATGATAAATGCATAGCATACAAGCAAACAAGTGCACATGAAGCAATCAATCAATCAATGAATATCAAACAGCACACTCTATAGCCAAACAGTGGGGGGCTCACACAAGAGGGTTTGACTTTAAAAGTCCACTGTAATGGGTAAAAGGTCGCTCTTAACCTGGCCATTGAGGGGCTCAGGTGAAGCAGATGAAAAGGAAATGAGGGGTGTGCCTCATTGCTTCAATCTCATATCAGAGAGAGCATCAAAGAAAGTGTGGGAGTTCAGAAAGTAGGAACTCTCTCCACATTATTGACTCGATTAGATCTTGGGTTTTTTATCTCAATGCTTCGACCATGTAATGGGAGCAAAGAGAGGACACACTGAATAGTGGGGGATAGATTACTTATCCCTACCTTCCACCAATTGCCTTACTTGAAGGACTTTTCCTGCTTGGGACAAATATAAACAAACACAGGCATTGCCTCTTAAGGAGGGCTTCAGACAGTTTGCCCGGTCAAATAACAGACCGGGTCTCCAGACTACATGAAGAAGAAGTAATTATACCTCAAAGCAAATGCTAAAAAGCAAAGCAAGCAAGCAAGTTCAAAGAACTTAGGCAACTAAAGCACCTGAAAAAGTCAAACTCATTAGTAAACAAGTTAACAGTCAAAATCAAAAGATAATGAACCAATGGTCACACAGAGGGACCAATTGTGCAAGGCACAAAGACTCAAGTATGAGTCACCTACAAAACAAGGGTTAGCATGTGGCAAATAATCAAATTCAATCACATTTGAATGATCCTTTAAGCATGGGTGCTCAACCTGAAACAACAGCTCAAATGTAAGCTCAGAAGACCACTAGGACTAGCCTAGGGTCAAAGATGAAAGAAGAAAGTCAAGGCAGCAAGCACTATTCAATCAAAGTCAAACTCAATCATGTGGGAAGCAAATACAATTGGATTCAAACTTATATCATGCATCAAGGTCATTTCATATGCAAAAGAATGCAAAGCATAGCAAAGGAAACATGCAAAAGTCAACAGCAAAGACTTCATCCAAAAGTCAACTCAAACATTTTCAAAAATTATGAAATAAATCACACTCAATCCTAACATCTAACATAGCTAGCATGTCAAATTTTATGGCATTTGGATGAGAGGAAGGCAGTCAAATAAAATCATAAAGTCAAATCAAATTCAAGTAAGCATGGTGAAAGTCAACAAGCATAGGTCAACTTCAAAAAATCATATCAATTTGAAAACAGAAGAGAAATGAATGAGATTAACACCAATGCAAAGTTTGAGATGTCTAGTTATCACATATGAAATTTCATGATCATACAATAAGATTTGAGAATTTCACAAAAGATTTGGCAAGGCATAGCACAAAAAGTCAACAAATGACCAAGTATGGAAGAAAATTCTCAATCAAATAGAAAACAGCAAGATTAATTCCAAGAAAATTCATACATGAACTAGACATACAAGGGATCATTCATGCAAAATTTGGAGTCAATTGGATAAGAGGAAGCATGTGAACAAAAATTGTGAAAATGCATGATCATGGTATAGCACCAAATGCAACACATAACTTCAAAAAATCAAAGCTCTCAATCCACAAATGATAAATGCACAAACTTTATATGGAAATGAAGATCAAGGTGTCTAGTTTCACCACAAAAAATCTCAAAGGCATTGGATGCAATATGACAATTTCACAATTAAAATGGCACAATGTATCATTTATGCATACATGTGAAGAAAATAATCACCATAAAAAAATCCAACCACTGAAAAATTCATTAAAAATCACAATTAAATGAAGGACACATTCATGACCATGTGTAAAAAATTTCATAATTTTTTGATGAAAATTAAATGAGAAATAAATTGTGGAAATTGGATGAAATAATTGGTGAAACATGAGCAAAGGCAAGGCAAAGTGGTCAAAGCAAAGTCAAAGCAGTGGCACAAGTGTAATTCTGCAGTCACTTATTGAAGTGCTGCGTTTTGGGCAAGGCAAATGAAATGTTTTCATTGGCTGTTGCCCAATGAAACAGTAAATTGCCCAATGGAATGAATTTCTGGGTTTAAGACATAAACCCTAGGGTTTGGCCAACAGCAAAACAGGTTTTGCTTCAAACAATCATTCAAAACACCTCAAATGCACAGCAACAACTAAACATGGCATTGGCATTTCTAAGCTCAACAGCAACACAAAACTTCGACCAACAATTCCAACAGCATAGCATTCATCATGTAGACAGCTTATGTTCAAACAACAGCAAAGTATTATGTTCATCATGCAATCAAACAGTCATCATCACTATGCAACAATCAAACACTCACGGCCAAATACAGCTAACACAAAAACATGTAGATTTTATGAGCTAAATCAAAACAGCAGCAGCATATTCATCACTGTCATGTAGTCATCATAACAGCAAGTAAGCAAGAGCATTCAACATTTCCAATCAAAATCACAGCAATCAAAAAATCATAGCTCACGAACAAACATGGTAATGATGCAACCACACTCATGCACACTTAAACAGTACAAACCATACACATTCCTGCAGGATTCTGGCAAGATTTTAAGGTTTCAAAACAGCAGGGCATTGACAGCATTGGTATTCATCATCATCATCCAAATAACAAACCAAACAACAGCATTCAAATGCAGTTCATATGGTTTTCTAAACTGCAGTAAGGTTTTAGCATCCAAGTTCAGCATCCATTTTCGAGCAATTGGTCAAAACATCATCAAACAAACAACAGCATGCAACTGACATGGCATTGGCAATGTTTACACATCAAACAAACAATAGCATACCACATGGCATGGAAATAACTGTCAGGGTATTGGTTTCAAAAACAACAGCAACAACCATCATCATGTTAGCATTATAAACAAGCATTAAGCAACAGCATAGCATAACAGCATCAGCAACATTCATCATTCTTCATCAACAGATCAAACAAACCCAAAACAATAGCATGGCATACTCATCATCATCATGTAACAACAAAAACCAAACACAACAGGCAGTTCATCATAATAGCAAGCAATATCATCTTCATGTAAACAGAAATCGAAACAAGGTATCATTCAAAAGCAGCATGGTTCATGGTGTCTATCAACATTCAACCAAAATGAACAACAGCACACAACAACATGGATTTAGCAAGCAGGTTCAAGACAGCAACACATAAAATTAGGGCAAGCAATCACAACAGCAAGGCCTCGGTATCATGTTCTCATAGCAAGCAAACCAACAACAGCACATCATTCAGTAATACACAAGCATGATCATGGAAAAATCTGGTGCAGTGTAGGTTTCACACAGCAACAGGGTATGCATCACTTTCAGCATATCCAGACAACTATAACACATACACATTCATGCAAAAATCCTGGACAGAACAAGTATTTTAACAGCAGCATACCATCATCCTCATTCAAACAGCAAGTAAGCAACAGCATTCAATATTTCAAATTTGTTTTGGAGGATTTATGCAGCAATGGCAATCAGCAAGGCAATGACAAAGTTCATGTAAAATTCGACCAGCATACAATAATGATCATCATGTAATCATTAGTCAATATTCTATCATGGCAAACCACATAACCACATTCATAATGCCTATGCAACATAAATCAACAGCTACCAACACACATGAACTAGATTCTTGAAGCAAAAGGGCTAGGGTTTAACAGCAGCTTGCCTTCATCATCAACATGAGCTCAAAATTCGAAATGTCCAGAAACAAGAAATAAGCATATCAATGTGATCCTTATGCATCATACATGCCTAATCAAGTCATAATTTTCATGAAAATCTCAGCATCACAGCAAATCGATGGAAAGCACATTCAAGCATACAAATGAAAACTCATATTTCTCTCAGCATAACCAACCATTTCAAGCAAATGAACACTCATTAGAATCAGTATTTAAGGATCTTTCACAAACATAGTATGGCATGGCAAAAAGAGAAGATAGGTTACTTACTTGTTTTGGAAGAAAATGTTGAAACAGTAGTGCTTTGGTCGATTCAAGCTCAAACAGTTGGAGATGGTGCTTGGTAGTGAAGGATGATGAAGCTTGTTCAGCTCAAACTTGCTTTGAAACTTCCACCACTCGAACTGCCATTGGAGATGCTTTGAAGATGCAGAGCTTGAAAGAGGGTTACAGTTGAGAAATGATGTGCAAAAATAATCCCAAATGATGTTTAGATGATGGAGGAATCAAGGTTATTCGAGAGTTTTCAAGGGTTTAGCAGAAAAGTTCACTTGAGCAAAAATGCAAATGAGAGAATGAGAGAGAATTTCTGGTTGTGGCTGCTGCAAAACTAGGGTTGGAATCAGAAAATGAAAGCTTAAATACCATCTGTTTAGCATCACTTAATCCAATGGTAAGTTGGTTTTGTGTGTAATGATGCATTTGCAAATTGCTAAGTGTGAGCAAATGGAAGTGGAGGTGTGTTTTTCTGCACAATTTTGGGCCTGCTACAGCTGCCAAGGACCTTGCCAAATGCTGTTTTTGTGTGCTGCAGACCTGCTGTACTTGCCTTGCTTCTCTTCCCATCATTTTGTCTACTTGCCAATTTTTGCATTTTGGTCTAGAATGGTGGTATAATGGTGATATGATCATGAATTCAAACTTGGAACATGTCTCAAATATGGTTTTAAACATTTCCCAATTGATCAAGTCAAGAAAAAATCAAAGAAGCAAAAAGTCAAACTTGGGTCAAACTTTGAATTTTAAAGGAATTGGTCCAAAAATGCCATTTTGAATGGTAGGGTTTTAGATCATGAAATTTATATTTTTGGAAAGAGGATGAAAAATGTGATGTGTAGGAAAAAACCCCACCAAATTTGGCCTTATGGTTTGAGAGTTATGGCTTGTTGAAGTTCAAAATTTGGTGAAAATGATTTGATCATATCTTGACAACCACACATGGGATTTTGATGTTCTTGGACTTTTTGAAAATGGGAAGACAAGATCTTCAACTTTCATGTTGGGCAAAAATTCATTTGGAGCTTGTATCATGATGTAAGTTTAAGATCAAGAAGTTTCCATTTTTGGCAGTTAAAATTACAGGTCCACTTGCTATTTCTGGAAAATTTCTGATTTGACTTGATTTTCTTCCATGATGAGGTTTGACATGATAGATGAGGCTTATACAAGCATGAATGAACTCCTTCAAATCAATTCTATCCATCAAATCTCTGATTAAATCAACTGTTGACCAAGTTTGACTTTTCTAGGGTTTTGGACTGATTGATCTTCTTCTGAGGAATTCCAAACCCTAATTCCTTGAGACCTTGACCTCAAATGATGTCTCAAGATGTATGAGCTTGTGATTAATGATCATGGTGCCCAAATTCTGCAAGAATGGCCATCATCCATTGCTTTGACTGACTGTTGACCATCTTTGACCTAATTGCTGGTGATTGCTTCAACTGCAAGCAACAAGGTTAAACAGACAATATTTTTGTACTTTTTGAATGATAAACATATGAAAGCAAAGATATACAAATGCAAAGTATGCTTGGTGATCAAGAAACAAACCCACAAGGCAAACTACCCACTAGAAGGGGACAAAGACATGCATTGATCCTTGAGGTTATGATATGAATGATATGGGCCATGAGGGATCTTAGGGCCCAAAATTGGGGTCTTACAGATGCCCCTATTTAAGGTCATTCTAGCCGGAGAAGTGAAGTTTAGAAATTTTCAACTCGACGCGGTAGAATGGGCTTAAATAACAGTAATGAGACAAATTTTGGTCCCTAAGAGACCTCATGATGCAAATGTATGTATGCAAAAGACACGAATTCTGTGGGGAATATAATTCACACAGAAGAAAAGTAGATCCATCGGAGTAGCACACTCACCAGGAACAGAGACTCTAACAGGACTCTATGGGGATAATAAAAGAAAAAGAAATGCGTGAACAAGACACGACTCCAAACTGGGGAAGATAAAACTGACATAACGTGAACAAGACACGACTCTGATTAGGAAATAACAGAAAACAGACTGGAGAACTCACTAGGGAGTGAAGGACTCACACCGGGAAAAGAATTCCAAATGGAAAATAAATCCATTGGAGAGACACAAGCTGACTCCTGGGGAGAAGCAACAAAAAGGAAATTCCACTGAGGGAAGTAACAAAGAAATGAGATGTTACCAAGCATACGGGTAACAAACTCGGGAAAATCTGACTCCACAGGGGGACCGAAGTCATAATAGGGAGCAGAAAGGAGGGAACACCAAGGATACCGGTTACTGGGTATATAATAGGTGACCGACCAAAGCGTGAATTGGATTTCACTTCCAAAACACTCATCACCCTGAAGAAGCTAGAAAAGCAAACTTGTTTATAGGGTGGACATTCAATTCCACAAGGAAAATGAATCTTACTCTGAGGGGAAAACAATCAAAAGATCGACTCAAGAGCGAACGAGATATAATATCCATTACCGTCAGAACGTGGATAGAATACTCAGATGAGACATATTATTCATTACCGGCAGACCGTGAATAATATACTCGAAAGGGAAAATTATCCTGAACCGGTTACTGGGTTGTTTAGGGATAAATCCGAAGACGTGAATTGGTTTTCACTTCCAAAACACTCATCATCCGAAAGGAGGGCTTGAAAAAGCAAAACAACTTACTGGATGGACATTCGAATCCACAACGGGAAAACGAATCTTACTCAAATGGGGACACAAACCCAAAGAGTGCATGAGATACAATATCCATTACCGGCAGACCGTGGATAAGATACTCGCATGAGATATATTATCTATTACCGTCAGAACGTAGATAATAAACTCGCATGGTAAGAAATACCAGAGATACCGGTTACTGGGTATATAATAGGTGATCTACCGAAAACGTGAATTGGATTTCACTTCCAAAACACTCATCATCCAAACACAAACTGGTTAAAGGATGGCTATTCGATTCTACAAAGAATACGAATCTTGCTCAGTTGGGGAAAATCAACAAAGGATTCCAACTAAAGAGCGCATGAGATATATTATTCATTACCGGCAGACCGTGAATAATACACTCGAAAGGAAAAGACACCAGAGATACCGGTTACTGGGTATATAATAGGTGACTAACCAAAAAGAGAGACAATCGATACCAAGCATACGGGTAAACGAAAGACAACTCAAAGGATAAATTGCAAGCATCCGGCAATTATCCAACAACAAGGATATTCGACTCCGCAAAGGGAAAAACGAATCTTACTCGACTGGAGAAACACAAAAGGCTTCGACTGAAGAGTGCATGAGATATACTATTCATTACCGGCAGACCGTGAATAATATACTCGCATGAAAGATTATCCACAACCGGTTACTGGGTTAAAAGAGGATAAATCAACCGAACGGAAAGGCATCGGGATACCAAACTAGGTATATAATGATAACCAATCAAAAGGAGCAACAGACATTACCAACAAAAGGGTAAATGAAAGGCGAACTGCTGAGGATAGATTGCAAGCATCCGGCAATTATCGACAGAAGACTAGCTGGGGATATATTGGTAAACAACCAATGATCCGGGGAACAAATCACTAGCATACGGTGAAAAGACCCACTGGGGATAAAATTGCTAGCATACGGCAATTATCCACAAAAGACTTGCTGAGGATATAAGTGCTGATCTGAGCAACTTATACAAGCAAAAGGAAAATCATCATCAAATATTGAATGAAGATAACCACAAAAATTAGGGTTTACATCTACCGAATACGGGGTAGAAGACCAACAACTCCGCGTGGGGATATAACAAATCACAAATCCGCACGGGAAACCAAAATAGGGTTTATAACAAACCACAAACTGCTGAAAAGCAGGGAAATAGGATTTACAACTACCGGGTAGCAGGTAGAAAACCAAAACTCTGGCTGGAGAATAAAAGGTGTATAACCACAAATTCTGTTAAGAAAGCCAGGAAAAGTAGGACTTACAACTACCGGTTATGAGGGTAGAGGCCCAAAAACATTCCGCTGGGGAATAACCCACTGGGAAGTACAAGATATTTGACAAATAGCCAATTCGGGAATGATCCGAAAAGACAGACTGAATAAAGACACGTCCTAATGAGGATATAACTCAAATAGGAAAATCCATCCCAATATATGTGTTGGGAGGAAACGGAAGAAACCGTCATCCACGAGGATAAATCTCGGTGGGGAACTGCAGAAGGAAAGACAAACATTTTCTGCTTATGGGGTTGACTCTATATGGAGAGATTTATAACACCCGACATCTGCTTGGGGAGATCTGTAAAGAGATCTATATCACCACAGCAGGAGACACGACAAACAAAAGACATATGGCAAGAAATGCATCATGAATATCTGAATGTTTTATGAATATGCATGAATATGCGTGATTTATGTTTGATGAATGCTGACAAAACAGACAATTTCTAACACAAACAGGTTCAGGAACAAAACGTCCGGTATTATACTTCCAGGGGAAAAACCAACTGGAGAGCCAATCTGCGGGGATCTACATGCTGTAAAGCAAAGATCTGCAAGTACTGCTGAAGAAGCAGAGAATCGGAGATATCAGGAAACAACCCAATCAGGGTACAGAAGGTCACAACGGGCAAAGCAGCCACCAAGGCGAATCTGTAGGGGAACAAGAGAAGTCCCAAAGTATATCTGCAGGGGATCCCAGTGTCAACTGAGAAACAAAGAGTGCGTAAGCACGAACTGCTGTAAAAGCAAATCCACATAACTCCGCTGGGGGACAACCCACTGAGGGAGAATGATATCACCCAAATAGAATTCAACTGCGTAAGCAACTCTACTGGGGAAAACTGTCGGCTACTCTCTTGGGAACAAACCACTGAGGGAGGACAGATCACACAAGTAGATTCTGCAACGAACCACTCCACTTGGGGAGAATACACAGCAAACTGATCACAACAAGTAGATTCTGCAATACAAGCCACTCTACTGGGGATCACAAATAGTCAGGAAATCGATCCGTTCACTGGAGGCAAAAGCCATCATCCGACCATACCGGGGATTGAAAGAGCAATCAACAAGCGAAACTGCCACAACAAACATCCTGCAGACTAAGCTGAGGAAAAGATGGTTGCAAATACTGGGATGTCAACCCAAGCAACCACTGAGTAGGAAAATAAATCCTGCTCTGCTGAAGAGATAAAACTCTGACGGAGAGATAGCAACAATTCCACAGACGACTTCGCCGAGGAAAGGGTAAAGTACTGGGTATCAAACCACTGACTTACCAAGTCTTCAAAAAGGAAGACAAACATGCTGAGGAAACAGACAAATCCTGCTGGCACACTGCATGGGGAAAAGCGGTAACGACTCCACTTGCAACCCTGGTGGGGATATTAATAACAGCTCTACTCGCAACTCCGAGGGGAGTATCAATCAATCAGCTATACTCATGACTGCGCTGAGGAGACAAATAAAATCTGGGAATGCGACCCACTGGAGAAAGTGACGGGGCACCAAGATGATAGACCATCAACCGCCGAAACTTCTATAAGAAAACACCCATGTAGGGGAAAACTGCTGCTGGAGAACACGAAATCTTCAACAACACTTACTTGCGACTGTACTGGGGAACAACCCCAACAACAACTCTGTCTGAGGAACAACCTCAACAAAGATCTGAAGAAAGAAGATACCACCAAACCAGGAATACGAACAAATGTCTTACCTGTTGGGAATCATGCCACCCTCGGGAGAGCACTGAGATATTCTTGAGTATCCTTTCAATCTTGTGAATGTTCACTTTGTTTAAACAAAAATTTTGCAAAATTTGATTTGTTTAAAACAATGACATTTTATCAATTTAAAACATGCAAAACATTTGTTGAATTGAAACAAATAAGAGTGCAAATAAATTGGATAAAAAGCTCAAATTGATTTGATAGAATGGTAGTCTGCAAATGGCAAGACTCCATAGATCTGTACAAATTTGAAATCAGTGATATATATTGGAAGAGGGCTACATTGAACATAATGATCCTTTCTCTACCAATTTGAATCTCGATGTATCCGAAGCTTCAGTTGACGACGAATCGAGAATCTTCTGACGAAATGACGACTGATGAACCAGAAAGTCTTGTCAGGATGCAGTTACTTGCCAAATCCCTAATTTTTGCCTAGATTGCCCCAAAGTGAGGTACTCAATCTAGCGGGATGCAAATATATATTTTTTTCAAGTCTCTAATTTTTGCCTGGATTACCCTTGCGGGTTCTCCACCGAGACGCTCATTTTTGCCTAAGCCGCCCTTTCGGGTTTTCAACTTAGCGAGCTATTCTGTTTTTCATTTCATTTTTTTTCATTTGCATATACTTTTTTTTTTTTTTTATTAGGCAAAGTATCTCTTAACTGCATCTGAATTCACAGGACGAGTGAAATCCTCCCCATCCATTGTTGTAAGCATCAAAGCTCCGCCTGAAAAGGCTCTCTTAACAACATATGGACCCTCGTAGTTTGGAGTCCACTTGCCCCTGGAATCGGGTGCGAAAGACAAAACTTTCTTGAGCACAAGGTCACCTTCTCGGAACACACGAGGCTTGACCTTCTTGTCGAATGCTTTCTTCATTCTTTGCTGATATAACTGACCATGGCACATGGCAGTTAATCTCTTCTCTTCAATCAAATTCAGTTGGTCATAACGACTCTGAATCCATTCAGCATCAGTCAACTTGGCTTCCATCAAGACTCGCATTGATGGGATCTCCACCTCTACTGGGAGAACGGCTTCCATGCCATAAACAAGAGAGAAAGGGGTTGCCCCTGTTGAAGTGCGTACAGACGTACGATATCCATGCAAAGCAAATGGCAGCATCTCATGCCAATCTTTGTAGGTGACAGTCATCTTCTGGATAATTCTCTTGATATTCTTGTTAGCAGCTTCAACAGCCCCATTCATCTTGGGTCTGTAAGGAGAGGAATTATGGTGTGCAATCTTAAATTCAGCGCACAACTCATCCATCATCTTGTTATTCAGATTGGATCCATTATCAGTAATGATCCTCTCTGGCACACCATAACGGCAAATCAACTGGTTCTTGATAAACTTCACAACCACCTGCCTGGTTACATTCGCGTACGACGCGGCTTCAACCCATTTGGTGAAGTAATCAATTGCTACGAGAATAAATCGATGTCCGTTGGACGCTTTCGGCTCAATCATACCGATCATGTCGATTCCCCACATAGAGAAAGGCCATGGTGATGAAATCACATTCAGGAGTGTCGGAGGAATATGAATCTTATCCGCATAAATTTGACACTTGTGACATTTCTTCACATACTTGCAACAGTCAGACTCCATTGTCAGCCAATAGTAGCCTGCTCTCAACATTTTCTTAGCCATGGCATGTCCATTGGAATGAGTACCAAATGAACCCTCATGGACCTCAGTCATCAACAGGTTTGCTTCGTGTCTATCCACGCATCTGAGCAAAACCATATCAAAATTTCTCTTGTACAGCACTTCACCACTGAGGTAGAAACTGCCTGACAACCTTCTCAAAGTTTTCCTATCTTTCACAGATGCCCCAGGCGGGTAGACCTGGTTCTGGAGGAAATTCTTGATATCAAAATACCAAGGCTTGTCATCTTTCACGTCTTCGATTGCAAATATGTGAGCGGGTCTATCCAAGCGCATCACAGTAATATTGGGAACATCATTCCACCATCTGACAACAATCATGGAAGCAAGCGTTGCAAGGGCATCTGCCATCCGATTATCCTCTCGAGGAATATGATAAAATTCAACTTCTGTAAAGAATGTTGAAATTCTTCTTGCATAATCTCTGTATGGGATGAGACCTGGTTGATTCGTCTCCCATTCACCTTTGATCTGATTGACAACCAAAGCTGAATCACCATAGACATCAAGATATTTGATTCTCAAGTCAATGCATTCTTCAAGTCCCATAATACAGGCTTCATACTCCGCCATGTTATTCGTGCATTTGAAAGTTAGCCTTGCTGTAAACGGAATGTGCGAACCCTGGGGATTAACAATTACTGCCCCAATTCCATTTCCATATTGATTAACAGCGCCATCAAACACCATCGTCCATCTGGAACCAGGTTCTGGACCTTCATCAAGTGTAGGCTCATCGCAATCTTTCATCTTCAAATACAGAATTTCCTCGTCAGGGAAGTCATACTGAACAGACTGATGATCTTCAATCGGCTGGTGCGCTAAATGGTCAGCCAAGATACTACCTTTGATAGCTTTCTGAGCTCGATACTCAATATCATACTCAGACAACAACATCTGCCAACGGGCAATCCTCCCAGTTAAAGCAGGCTTCTCGAAGATATACTTAATTGGATCCATTCTGGATATCAACCAAGTTGTATGATTTATCATGTACTGGCGCAAACGCTTAGCTGCCCAAGCTAAAGCACAGCACGTCTTCTCAAGCATAGAGTACCGAGACTCACAATCAGTAAACTTCTTACTGAGGTAGTAGATAGCAAACTCCTTCTTCCCTGATTCATCTTGTTGACCGAGTACACAACCCATCGAGTCTTCAAGAACTGTTAAGTACATAATCAGAGGTCTTCCTTCCACAGGCGGAGACAAAATCGGAGGTTCAGACAGATAATCCTTGATACTGTCGAAAGCTTTCTGGCAATCCTCGGTCCAATCATGAGACTGATCTTTCCGGAGGAGCTTGAATATCGGCGCACATGTGGCAGTCATGTGGGATATAAATCTGGAAATGTAGTTCAAGCGGCCAAGAAAACCTCGGACTTGCTTCTCAGTTTTGGGTGCGGGCATCTCTTGTATTGCTTTGACCTTTGCAGGATCAACCTCAATACCTCTTTCACTTACCACAAAACCCAACAACTTTCCGGAACGGACTCCAAAAGTACATTTGTTCGGATTCAGACGAAGCTGGAATTTCCTCAAACGCTGAAAAAGCTTCAACAAATGCTCAATATGCTCAACTTCCGTTCGGGACTTAGCAATCATATCATCAACATAGACTTCTATCTCCTTGTGCATCATATCATGAAACAAGGTAGTCATAGCTCGTTGATACGTGGCTCCGGCGTTCTTCAAACCGAAGGGCATCACTCGATAACAGAATGTTCCCCAAGGTGTGATGAATGTTGTCTTCTCCATATCCTCTGGTGCCATCTTGATTTGATTATATCCGGAAAATCCGTCCATAAAGGAAAAGACTTTGAATTTAGCTGTATTGTCTACCAACATGTCAATGTGTGGTAGAGGAAAATCATCTTTTGGGCTAGCTTTATTCAAATCTCTGTAATCAACGCACATACGGACTTTTCCGTCCTTCTTAGGAACAGGCACAATATTGGCCACCCATAGAGGATATGTCGAAGTCACCAGAAACCCCGCATCAATTTGCTTCTGAACTTCCTCTTTGATCTTCACTGCCATATCTGGATGAGTTCTTCTGAGCTTCTGCTTCACAGGCACGCACTCAGGCTTCAAAGGCAGGAAATGTTGCACAATATCTGTATCTAAACCCGGCATGTCTTCATAGGACCAAGCAAAGATATCTGAATATTCTCGTAGCAAGCTGATCAAATCTTCTTTAACAGACTCTTCAAGAAGTGCCCCAATCTTCACCAGGCGCTCACAATCTTCAGATCCCAAGTTGACTGTTTCCAAGTCTTCGAGATGCGGCTGAATGATCTTCTCTTCGTGCTCAAGGAGACGGGTGATCTCATCAGGAATCTCTTCAACGTCATCTTCTTCTGCCTCAAATACAGGGAATTCAAAATTGGGAGATGGCGTTGGATCATTATGTTCAATGGGTTTTAGGATCAACCTGCATAATGATTTTGGTTAAGAAAAACTTCAGAATTTAAGCAAGCAAATCATTATGCAGATGAAAGAATGTTGCTTTTACAGCTTTTATTTTTGTTTTTATGTTTTTTGTGATCACTGATTTCATAAAGAAAAGCAAAAAGTGAAAACAAAGGAAAAACAAATGTTTTGACAATGCAAAAATTGAATGAAAATATCATTGTATATATGCTTTGCCAACAATGTCATCACTTCTCCTTTTGGCATGGGAGAAGGGTTTTAAACAAAATGAACAATTACTCTGATCTATGGATAACTGTAGGAACATCCACAGCGACCCAATTGTGGCAGACACCACCAGGAATAACAAAATTGTTCAGATCTTCTGCATCTTCTTCTTCAATGATAGCAGCAGCTTCCTCTTCTGCAGGTTGATCAGCATGGATGAATCCTCCACTGGTGAACAGACCTTGCTCATTGCATGCCCCAGAACCAAAGCCAATGCCAGCCCGGGATCGATTATCTTCAAGTTCAAGCACTTTCCCTAATCCAGCAACTGCACCACATTCAATGGCCAGCTTAGCATCTCGGTAGGAAGTGAATGAAGGAGACTTCTTCTCGATTGGTTTATCAATAGATAAAGCTTGAAACTGAGTTCCAACTTCATCCTCTGCATCAATGTACGAGAAAGAAGATAGATTACTGACCAGGAGAGCCTTTTCTCCCCCTACTACAACCAATTTCTTGTTTTTCACAAACTTCAACTTTTGGTGTAGGGTGGATGTCACGGCGCCAGCCTCGTGAATCCATGGTCTGCCCAAGAGACAGCTGTATGATGGGTGAATATCCATTACTTGAAAAGTGATCTGGAAATCACTTGGTCCAATCTTGATCGGGAGATCAACTTCCCCAATCACGGTCTTACGCGACCCATCAAAAGCTTTAACAACAACCCCACTCTGCCTCATAGGAGGACCTTGATATGACAATCGTGAGAGTGTGGATTTTGGCAATACATTCAGAGATGATCCAGTGTCCACCAACACATTGGACATTGCATCAGATTTGCAGTTCATAGATATGTGTAAAGCCATGTTGTGGTCTCTTCCCTCCTCAGGGAGATCAGCGTCACAAAAGCTCAGAGTGTTGCAAGCGGTAATGTTTGCAACAATGCTATCAAATTGTTCCAGGGTGACGTCGTGATCGACATACGCCAGATCCAAGACTTTCTGCAGAGATTCCCGATGAGGCTCTGAATTCAGCAATAGAGAAAGAATAGAAATCTTGGAGGGCGTGTGTAGAAGCTGGTCTACAATATTGTACTCACTCTTTCTGATGAGCCTCAGCATCTCATCAGATTCTTCATCAACAATGCCACTCGGGCCATCTGAAGAAACAGGAGTCTTTTGTACAGACGAGGAGGGTTTGGCAACATCAAGTGCCGGATTCTGAACATTCACAGCATTCCCTACGGGATGTCAACAGATTCAGAAGCAACAGCCTTAGCAGGCGCAGAAAAGACACGACCACTGCGGGTCAATCCACTAACATCAGCAATAGTGGTCACAGAAGTGGACGGCAGAGGCACTTCAACTCCATCCTGGACAGCAACAGGATTGTACCGGAAAGGTACGGCTTTATCAGATGAATACGGCACAGGGCCAGCTGGTTTGATAATCAAAGCAGGGGAAGCCTTAGGCTTGTTGCTATTATAGCGAATAACAACGGGCTCAGGCAATTTGAACACCGGGGAGATAACACTCACTTCGGGCTCAACAACATCCACATTGCGATTCTGGAGAATCTCAATGGTACCTTCATTCAACAACATTTGCAATTCGCGGCGGACTTGGTCACAACCCAAGCGATTAACAGAACAGACACGGCACTTATCGTGGTTATTCTCCAAATAGCTGTGCTGGCACAGCATTTTATGTAAATAAACCAACGACTGCCGGATATGGCTGACGTACTTCACCTTGTACTTCCCAAGGTCTTCCTGGATCATATTCACAGACTTCCCATGCGAAGGCAATGGGTTCCTGGTGACATTCGGGTTAGAGTCTTCAAAACTCAGAATTCCGCTTCTCATAAGGTCTTGAACCTTATTCTTCAGCGGGAAACAGTTCTCAACGTTGTGGCCCGGAGCACCGGAATGGTAGACACAATGCTGGTCTGGTTTGTACCACCATTGCGGATTGGCAGGAATTGCAGGAGGATCCCTGGGTGAAACCAACTTTCTCTCCAACAAGGAGGGATAAAGCTCTGTATATGTCATCGGAATAGGGTCGAAGCTGACCTTCTTCCTATCATAGTTCATATTCGCTTGATTGGTTGTACTTCCACGAGGCTGGTAGGCCTGTTGCTGTGGACGTTGCTGTTGCTGTTGATATTGCGGTTGTGGATATTGCTGCTGATGCTGATACTGTTGAGCATTATCCTTGAATACAGGCGCTACACTAGCCACCTGATGCTGATGTCTGGAATGATGTGCAGGCTTCTTCTGAACAGAGGGTCTTCGATGCTTGGGCTGAGACTGCACAGCATGGGCTTCACCTTCTTTCCTCTTAAACGCTCCATATCGCTTAGAGGAAGAACCATCATCTTTAGCTAATCGTCCTTCGCGGACACCTTCTTCAAGACGCATCCCCATATTCACCATCTCGGTGAAATCAGAGGGAGCGCTGGCCACCATTCTCTCATAATAAAATGACCCAAGAGTTTTCAGAAAAATCTTGGTCATCTCTTTCTCTTCTAATGGTGGAGTGATTTGAGCTGCCAGCTCACGCCATCTCTGGGCGTACTCCTTGAACGTCTCTTTGTCCTTTTGTGACATAGACCTGAGTTGATCTCTGTCAGGCGCCATGTCAACATTGTATTTATATTGCTTGACGAAAGCTTCGCCAAGGTCATTGAAAGAGCGGATGTTGGCACTGTCCAGACTCATGTACCAACGGAGAGCAGCACCAGACAAACTGTCTTGAAAGTAGTGGATCAAGAGTTGATCGTTGTCTGTCTGCGTGGACATCTTTCTGGCATACATGACCAAGTGTGCCAAAGGACAAGTGTTCCCTTTATACTTTTCAAAGTCTGGGACCTTGAATTTAACTGGTATTTTCACACCGGGAACTAGACAAAGTTCGGCTGCTGACTTGCCGAAGAGATCCTTGCCACGGAGAGTTCTCAATTCCTTCCTCAGCTCAAGGAATTGGTCGTTCATTGCATCCATTTTCTCATGTACATCTGAGCCCTCAGACGCTTCAGAGTGATAAATGGTGTCGTCTACCCTCGGCATGGTATGCACGACAGGAGGAACAGGAATAGGGACCGGGCTAGATGCCGGCATTTGAGCAAACGTTGGAGCTGGCAGATCGGGCATGAAGCCAGGAGGCATCCCCCAAGGAAAACCGGGAGGCATAGCATTTGGCTGATGGGCACTGACAGGCACCGATGTAGTAGCTATCTCCGATATAACAGTCCGCTGAACGGGAGTTGCTGGTTGTTGAGGAGCAGGCTGATTCTGGGCAGCAAGAAGTTGCTCCATCAGAGCGCCAAGTCTGGCGACTTCATCTCTCAGACTCTGGTTCTCTTGTTCCAATTGCTCCATAATCCTTGCAGAGTTGACCCTTGTATAATACCGGTGAGTCAGCTTGTCTTCAAAATAAATGAAGAGCAGATGTTAGAACCAGAAGACCAAAAAATGGGTACCTGTTTATGCAAGAATGATGCATGAAATGCTTGTGCAAATGCTTTAATTTTCAAGGAACCCTCAGGGTTTTGTTTGCAATATTTTGAATATTTAAACATTTTGATTGCTCATGGAAATATTTCATTCAAAATATTAAGACAAAGAAGTACAGCATTCTTTTAAATATTACAAAGAGAAAAGGTAAATAACATCCTATGGATCCCTATTAGCTCGGGATGCTGGAAGACGAGAAGTGTACAACTTCTTGATCTCTCTCTCATAGGCAGCCTCCATATCAGCTTTCTCCTTTGCAAGTTGATCATACTTCCTTTTCCAGAATTTGGAAGACTGAGGAAGCAGAGAAGTCCAAGTGTCGTTCGGATCGTCGATCACTCGGTGCTCGAGAAATTCAATCATATCATCCTTCTCCTTGAGCTGCTGCAGCAATTCCTCTCTCTCGCGGATCCAGGCACGCGAAAGGTCTTCTTCTCTCAACTCCTCTACACGTTGGGTAGGGAGGGTTGAAGGCCCAGCCACATCCAACAGTGTAGGTCTTGGATGATCATATGGCATCAAGTAGGTAGCAGCCCTCTGTCTGACCCAAGAGGTGTATGGCTCCAAAGCAATGCAGTTCTTTGGACCCAATTCATTCCTACTCTTTATGCGAATATTGCGCCAAGCGCGGACAAATCTGGCTTTCAGGCCTTGGGGATCTTTACCCTCCTGAAAGAACACACCTTCTAACAGAATGTTATGGGGTTTATCCTTTAGGGGGAACCCAAGCTGACGACGTGCAAGCGTAGGGTTGTAGGTAATCCCACCACATGTACCAAGAAGAGGCACATTGGGGAATTCACCACAAGAAATGATGATCTGAACGGTATCATACACGCGATCATACCAGGTGATATCATCATTGGTGAGAGACATGAGTCTCTGAGACCACCGTAGACATCCCTTGTTCTCCTTGAAAGCAACTGTCTGCGGCAAGTGCGAAATAAACCACTTGTACAGCAGGGGTAAACAGCAGACAATGACTCCTCCATTCTTCATATTCCTCAATGCATGGAGACATATGCATCACCCAACAAGGTCGGAACCGGATTAAGAACTGAAAAGATCCTAATGGCATTCATGTCGACGAACTTGTCGAAGTTGGGAAACAGCACCAATCCATAGATGAGCAACACAAATAGAGCCTCAAAGGCATCCTCACTCATGGCCTTCCCATAGAAAATGGCTTGAGCAATAAGGAACTCGGAGGGAAAACCCTGAATTCCGCCTTTGATAGTCAGATTAGCTCTAATCAGATCTTCATCTATGTGCAACAAGCTGGAAATCTCTCGAGCAGATGGAATACTCTCTAAGCCACTGAACGGCACTTGATCCAGAATAGGAATCCCAATAAGGTGAGAGTATTCTTCCAAAGTTGGCAACAACTGGAAGTCCGGAAATAAGAAGCAATGATAGAGCGGATCATAGAACTGAGCAAGAGTGCTCATCAATCCCTCATCCACTTGAGTAGTCAGCAACGGCAGAAGCTTCCCATAGCGAGCTTTGAAACCCAAGGGATCTAATACATACGATGTCAGATTCCTTAACTCTTTTACATCAGGCTGCTTGAAGCTGTACTTCTTTGTATGCCTTTTTGGTCTTTCCATGTCTGAAAATTTTGCAAATCAACCCTTTAAGTTCCTTGAAAATTTTCTCTTTTTTTATGACATGAATGCGGATGAATGCGTGAATGCATGAATGCAACAAACACACTCAAGGATCAAGCAAAGCACACCAAACAAAGGTCGTGGGAAAGCTCTATGTATCCCTAATATCAATCATCCATTTTGGTGGATTTAGATTTTCACCTTATCGACACCCAAGTTCCATTGATATTAACGGTACATGAACCGGTTCAAACATTCCTAATATCAACCAGCCGCTTTGGTGGATTTTAGGTTTTACACCTGATCCGGGATCCATTGATATTAACAATGTTTGAACGACTCAACCACGAATCACGGGTTTGTTGAGAGTCACGAGCATGGAGTCTCGGTTAAGAACCACCCAAAGGGAGTGTACTAGGGTTTAAACCTGCCAGACATGTTCTATCAGAGGTTCCCATAATCATCGTTCCATCTTTCGAATATTATCGGAGGAACGAATACTCGTATTCCAAGAATATTCTCAAGAGAAACTCTTATGAGTGTAGTATCGCGTAACAATCGTATCAGAACTGACATCTGAACGACCTCCGCACTACGGTCCTAAAAATAGGCCAAGATGGGTTTGGTAAACTAAGGTCCTTGGCTTCTGCGGAACATGATTGAAAGAATAATGCCTAACCACAAATAACTTGTGTGACATTATTAGTTCAACATGACCTCCACCAAGTGAATGGACTCGCAAGTCAACTGGCTAAGGACTACTCCACACCAGTCGACAAGACTATGCCATTCTCCTATCCTAGAGAGCACTCGAGTTCGGGTATAGAACTCATCTCACAGATCACCAAAGCAAACAGCAAATGTATATCAAGCAATTCACACATTACAATCAATACATTCATCCCAAATTGTACAAAAATATGTCAGATAAAGAATAATAACATATATCACAACAAGGGTGAAAAGTAGGCACTACAACCAGAGATTCTGGGTTCGATCCCCAGCAGAGTCGCCACTTTTCTGTAGCGGTGTATTCGTCGCTATATGATCTATCGATTAAATCATAAGCTAAGAGATACATTGAAATTTTCGAGTCGCCACCGCACTTTTATTTATCCAAAGGACTGGCTAAAAAGCGAACAAAAGCCTAAGAAGTTTTACACGTAGAAAACTAATAAAAAGATCAGAGATTCTGGGTAAGGGGTAAATTACGCAATGGGAAGGTGTTAGGCACCCACTACGTCCTAGGTACTCCTAGGGAGCCCTTTTCACACTTGTTGTAAAAGATTGTTATTTGTTATGACAAAAAGATTGTGCAAACATGATTGGGATGATGAGAAAAGAATATACATTTTTATTATTATTGGGTTATTGGGTTCGAACGGATGAACCCGTTGCCTACGTACCTTCCATCAAAGGTAAGGATCAGAACGCCGTAGTTCGGCTAAAAGATTTCCAAAAGTGGGTTAGGTTCAATTTTAAACACAAACCCTAGGTCTTACGTTATCCACGGGAGAAAACTCAACCTTATACAAACAACAACGTCCACCATGTGAGAACAGCTTCAACTGGCCAGAGAGGGGTTAACCCTATAATAGGCGAGGAAGACTTACAATTCAATCACTAAAGACAGAAGGTGAGATTAACATCAACCACTAAGATAAATCAAACCTATAGCTCATGTATGAAAAGATTAATGGACAAAGCCAAAACAAGTGAATGAGTGAAGTTACTGATTATGATTATAAAAACGGAGTCAAAGTATGATTAAGATCAATTCAAATAAGTATCATGAAATGAAGTTTGGAAAAAGGTCAAGGACTTGAGTCCAGGTTTTTAGTTAGAAAAACATGAAGATGTTTGCACAACACTTATGTCAAAATTTAAAAGGTATAGTGTGAAAAGGTTCTAAGACGTAATGAATGATGAATGGATGAGGGATGGATAGTAAAACTTCTTAGAAGGTTCACTTCTTGAAATCATATAGCAGATGATTCAAGTGTGTCCTTTGGAATAGCAGTTAATAATAACAAACAAACAAAGCAAAGGCGGATATCGGATGCCAATCAATGGTCTTATACCAATCTCCTAAAACAAAACGGGATATCAGAAGCCACTCAATGGTCTTACACTAATCTCCACAGGAAAAGAAACAAAAGCGGATACCGGATACCAACAAATGGATTTACACCAGTCTCCTAAAATAGAACAGGATATCAGATGCCACTCAATGGACTTACACCGATCTCCTCAAAAGAAAAACAGAGATGAGAAATATGGAAATCAACTGCCAATTTGTCTGGACTTAGGTTAACTCCACAGCATGCTCACAGGAAATCCAATGCCACATCACAGGGACTTACAATGGATCCTCACATACAAGAACAAAAGCAACAACATGATCACAGGTATGCAAATGCCAACTTACAGGGACTTATAATTGCAACCTCTCACACAAACAGATGAAACAAACTATGATCACAGGAAAGCAGATGCCAACTTACAGGGACTTACAACTGTAACCTCACATACAAATCAAACAGATCAAATTATGATCACAGGATAACAGATGCCAACTTACAGGGACTTATAACTGTATCCTCACATGCACACAGATAAACAGAAGATATGAGTGACCAATGAGGTCTTACACTCTATCCTTCCATGTCATAGGAGCAAATGCCAAAGCAATGGACTTACAATTGTCCTCAATGGGTAAACAACCAAAGATAGCATCACAAAACAAATGAGATGATCATGCATTAATGGCAAATGATGATGATGATAAATGCATAGCATACAAGCAAACAAGTGCACATGAAGCAATCAATCAATCAATGAATATCAAACAGCACACTCTATAGCCAAACAGTGGGGGGCTCACACAAGAGGGTTTGACTTTAAAAGTCCACTGTAATGGGTAAAAGGTCGCTCTTAACCTGGCCATTGAGGGGCTCAGGTGAAGCAGATGAAAAGGAAATGAGGGGTGTGCCTCATTGCTTCAATCTCATATCAGAGAGAGCATCAAAGAAAGTGTGGGAGTTCAGAAAGTAGGAACTCTCTCCACATTATTGACTCGATTAGATCTTGGGTTTTTTATCTCAATGCTTCGACCATGTAATGGGAGCAAAGAGAGGACACACTGAATAGTGGGGGATAGATTACTTATCCCTACCTTCCACCAATTGCCTTACTTGAAGGACTTTTCCTGCTTGGGACAAATATAAACAAACACAGGCATTGCCTCTTAAGGAGGGCTTCAGACAGTTTGCCCGGTCAAATAACAGACCGGGTCTCCAGACTACATGAAGAAGAAGTAATTATACCTCAAAGCAAATGCTAAAAAGCAAAGCAAGCAAGCAAGTTCAAAGAACTTAGGCAACTAAAGCACCTGAAAAAGTCAAACTCATTAGTAAACAAGTTAACAGTCAAAATCAAAAGATAATGAACCAATGGTCACACAGAGGGACCAATTGTGCAAGGCACAAAGACTCAAGTATGAGTCACCTACAAAACAAGGGTTAGCATGTGGCAAATAATCAAATTCAATCACATTTGAATGATCCTTTAAGCATGGGTGCTCAACCTGAAACAACAGCTCAAATGTAAGCTCAGAAGACCACTAGGACTAGCCTAGGGTCAAAGATGAAAGAAGAAAGTCAAGGCAGCAAGCACTATTCAATCAAAGTCAAACTCAATCATGTGGGAAGCAAATACAATTGGATTCAAACTTATATCATGCATCAAGGTCATTTCATATGCAAAAGAATGCAAAGCATAGCAAAGGAAACATGCAAAAGTCAACAGCAAAGACTTCATCCAAAAGTCAACTCAAACATTTTCAAAAATTATGAAATAAATCACACTCAATCCTAACATCTAACATAGCTAGCATGTCAAATTTTATGGCATTTGGATGAGAGGAAGGCAGTCAAATAAAATCATAAAGTCAAATCAAATTCAAGTAAGCATGGTGAAAGTCAACAAGCATAGGTCAACTTCAAAAAATCATATCAATTTGAAAACAGAAGAGAAATGAATGAGATTAACACCAATGCAAAGTTTGAGATGTCTAGTTATCACATATGAAATTTCATGATCATACAATAAGATTTGAGAATTTCACAAAAGATTTGGCAAGGCATAGCACAAAAAGTCAACAAATGACCAAGTATGGAAGAAAATTCTCAATCAAATAGAAAACAGCAAGATTAATTCCAAGAAAATTCATACATGAACTAGACATACAAGGGATCATTCATGCAAAATTTGGAGTCAATTGGATAAGAGGAAGCATGTGAACAAAAATTGTGAAAATGCATGATCATGGTATAGCACCAAATGCAACACATAACTTCAAAAAATCAAAGCTCTCAATCCACAAATGATAAATGCACAAACTTTATATGGAAATGAAGATCAAGGTGTCTAGTTTCACCACAAAAAATCTCAAAGGCATTGGATGCAATATGACAATTTCACAATTAAAATGGCACAATGTATCATTTATGCATACATGTGAAGAAAATAATCACCATAAAAAAATCCAACCACTGAAAAATTCATTAAAAATCACAATTAAATGAAGGACACATTCATGACCATGTGTAAAAAATTTCATAATTTTTTGATGAAAATTAAATGAGAAATAAATTGTGGAAATTGGATGAAATAATTGGTGAAACATGAGCAAAGGCAAGGCAAAGTGGTCAAAGCAAAGTCAAAGCAGTGGCACAAGTGTAATTCTGCAGTCACTTATTGAAGTGCTGCGTTTTGGGCAAGGCAAATGAAATGTTTTCATTGGCTGTTGCCCAATGAAACAGTAAATTGCCCAATGGAATGAATTTCTGGGTTTAAGACATAAACCCTAGGGTTTGGCCAACAGCAAAACAGGTTTTGCTTCAAACAATCATTCAAAACACCTCAAATGCACAGCAACAACTAAACATGGCATTGGCATTTCTAAGCTCAACAGCAACACAAAACTTCGACCAACAATTCCAACAGCATAGCATTCATCATGTAGACAGCTTATGTTCAAACAACAGCAAAGTATTATGTTCATCATGCAATCAAACAGTAATCATCACTATGCAACAATCAAACACTCACGGCCAAATACAGCTAACATAAAAACATGTAGATTTTATGAGCTAAATCAAAACAGCAGCAGCATATTCATCACTGTCATGTAGTCATCATAACAGCAAGTAAGCAAGAGCATTCAACATTTCCAATGAAAATCACAGCAATCAAAAAATCATAGCTCACGAACAAACATGGTAATGATGCAACCACACTCATGCACACTTAAACAGTACAAACCATACACATTCCTGCAGGATTCTGGCAAGATTTTAAGGTTTCAAAACAGCAGGGCATTGACAGCATTGGTATTCATCATCATCATCCAAATAACAAACCAAACAACAGCATTCAAATGCAGTTCATATGGTTTTCTAAACTGCAGTAAGGTTTTAGCATCCAAGTTCAGCATCCATTTTCGAGCAATTGGTCAAAACATCATCAAACAAACAACAGCATGCAACTGACATGGCATTGGCAATGTTTACACATCAAACAAACAATAGCATACCACATGGCATGGAAATAACTGTCAGGGTATTGGTTTCAAAAACAACAGCAACAACCATCATCATGTTAGCATTATAAACAAGCATTAAGCAACAGCATAGCATAACAGCATCAGCAACATTCATCATTCTTCATCAACAGATCAAACAAACCCAAAACAATAGCATGGCATACTCATCATCATCATGTAACAACAAAAACCAAACACAACAGGCAGTTCATCATAATAGCAAGCAATATCATCTTCATGTAAACAGAAATCGAAACAAGGTATCATTCAAAAGCAGCATGGTTCATGGTGTCTTTCAACATTCAACCAAAATGAACAACAGCACACAACAACATGGATTTAGCAAGCAGGTTCAAGACAGCAACACATAAAATTAGGGCAAGCAATCACAACAGCAAGGCCTCGGTATCATGTTCTCATAGCAAGCAAACCAACAACAGCACATCATTCAGTAATACACAAGCATGATCATGGAAAAATCTGGTGCAGTGTAGGTTTCACACAGCAACAGGGTATGCATCACTTTCAGCATATCCAGACAACTATAACACATACACATTCATGCAAAAATCCTGGACAGAACAAGTATTTTAACAGCAGCATACCATCATCCTCATTCAAACAGCAAGTAAGCAACAGCATTCAATATTTCAAATTTGTTTTGGAGGATTTATGCAGCAATGGCAATCAGCAAGGCAATGACAAAGTTCATGTAAAATTCGACCAGCATACAATAATGATCATCATGTAATCATTAGTCAATATTCTATCATGGCAAACCACATAACCACATTCATAATGCCTATGCAACATAAATCAACAGCTACCAACACACATGAACTAGATTCTTGAAGCAAAAGGGCTAGGGTTTAACAGCAGCTTGCCTTCATCATCAACATGAGCTCAAAATTCGAAATGTCCAGAAACAAGAAATAAGCATATCAATGTGATCCTTATGCATCATACATGCCTAATCAAGTCATAATTTTCATGAAAATCTCAGCATCACAGCAAATCGATGGAAAGCACATTCAAGCATACAAATGAAAACTCATATTTCTCTCAGCATAACCAACCATTTCAAGCAAATGAACACTCATTAGAATCAGTATTTAAGGATCTTTCACAAACATAGTATGGCATGGCAAAAAGAGAAGATAGGTTACTTACTTGTTTTGGAAGAAAATGTTGAAACAGTAGTGCTTTGGTCGATTCAAGCTCAAACAGTTGGAGATGGTGCTTGGTAGTGAAGGATGATGAAGCTTGTTCAGCTCAAACTTGCTTTGAAACTTCCACCACTCGAACTGCCATTGGAGATGCTTTGAAGATGCAGAGCTTGAAAGAGGGTTACAGTTGAGAAATGATGTGCAAAAATAATCCCAAATGATGTTTAGATGATGGAGGAATCAAGGTTATTCGAGAGTTTTCAAGGGTTTAGCAGAAAAGTTCACTTGAGCAAAAATGCAAATGAGAGAATGAGAGAGAATTTCTGGTTGTGGCTGCTGCAAAACTAGGGTTGGAATCAGAAAATGAAAGCTTAAATACCATCTGTTTAGCATCACTTAATCCAATGGTAAGTTGGTTTTGTGTGTAATGATGCATTTGCAAATTGCTAAGTGTGAGCAAATGGAAGTGGAGGTGTGTTTTTCTGCACAATTTTGGGCCTGCTACAGCTGCCAAGGACCTTGCCAAATGCTGTTTTTGTGTGCTGCAGACCTGCTGTACTTGCCTTGCTTCTCTTCCCATCATTTTGTCTACTTGCCAATTTTTGCATTTTGGTCTAGAATGGTGGTATAATGGTGATATGATCATGAATTCAAACTTGGAACATGTCTCAAATATGGTTTTAAACATTTCCCAATTGATCAAGTCAAGAAAAAATCAAAGAAGCAAAAAGTCAAACTTGGGTCAAACTTTGAATTTTAAAGGAATTGGTCCAAAAATGCCATTTTGAATGGTAGGGTTTTAGATCATGAAATTTATATTTTTGGAAAGAGGATGAAAAATGTGATGTGTAGGAAAAAACCCCACCAAATTTGGCCTTATGGTTTGAGAGTTATGGCTTGTTGAAGTTCAAAATTTGGTGAAAATGATTTGATCATATCTTGACAACCACACATGGGATTTTGATGTTCTTGGACTTTTTGAAAATGGGAAGACAAGATCTTCAACTTTCATGTTGGGCAAAAATTCATTTGGAGCTTGTATCATGATGTAAGTTTAAGATCAAGAAGTTTCCATTTTTGGCAGTTAAAATTACAGGTCCACTTGCTATTTCTGGAAAATTTCTGATTTGACTTGATTTTCTTCCATGATGAGGTTTGACATGATAGATGAGGCTTATACAAGCATGAATGAACTCCTTCAAATCAATTCTATCCATCAAATCTCTGATTAAATCAACTGTTGACCAAGTTTGACTTTTCTAGGGTTTTGGACTGATTGATCTTCTTCTGAGGAATTCCAAACCCTAATTCCTTGAGACCTTGACCTCAAATGATGTCTCAAGATGTATGAGCTTGTGATTAATGATCATGGTGCCCAAATTCTGCAAGAATGGCCATCATCCATTGCTTTGACTGACTGTTGACCATCTTTGACCTAATTGCTGGTGATTGCTTCAACTGCAAGCAACAAGGTTAAACAGACAATATTTTTGTACTTTTTGAATGATAAACATATGAAAGCAAAGATATACAAATGCAAAGTATGCTTGGTGATCAAGAAACAAACCCACAAGGCAAACTACCCACTAGAAGGGGACAAAGACATGCATTGATCCTTGAGGTTATGATATGAATGATATGGGCCATGAGGGATCTTAGGGCCCAAAATTGGGGTCTTACACCTAGGGTTTTATTGACTGATCATGGGCCATCTGAGGATTGGGCTGTGAATTAGGGTTTCATGATTCTCAATGGATGTTGGTCTTCATCTTAATTGCAATGATACATCATCATCATCATGGTTTGTTATCATCAAGTGTTGAAGCAGGATTCCTTGAGATTAGGGTTTTGACCACTGGTCAACCCTAATCAGTTGCATAGGGCCAGTCAGGGCATGGTCAGGAGATGGGGTTTATGATGGATGTGGGGTTCATTCTATGATTATTTTGTGCTTATTGAGGCTAGGGTTTCACCCTTGAGCCATTTCAGTTGAAGATTGGGGCTTAATTTGATCTATGCATGGCCAAATTCATCTATCAGTTGGAAAAGTCAACTGTGGTCAACTGTACATGATCTGATGGATTTGGAGGTGGAAATGAGTTGGATACACTTCATTCATGTTGGAACAAGTGTTATTTGACATCTCAAAGCTTAAGAATGAAGAAAATCAAGTCAGAACAAAAACTGCCAAAAATAGAAAGTGACTTGTAATTGAAGTTTCCAAAAATGGAAAGTTTTTGACCTCAGAATAAAATGTCCAAGGAAGCTTCAAATGAAAATTTGTTCAACATGAAAGTTGTAGATCTTGTTCTCACATTTCCAAAAAGTCCAAGAACTTGAAAATCCCATGTATGGTTGGAAAGTTATGGCTCAGTGAAATTAAAAAATGACCCATAATCAGGAGGCCATAACTTCCATATGGTTTGTCCAAATTGCAAGTTCTTTACATGCACAAACTCCATTTGACATGTACTTTCATGGTGCATAATTGGATTTTTCCAAAAGTGGTCAATGCAAAAAGTCAATTTTCAATTGGACAGTTAAGTGGACCAGGGGCAAAATTGTCCAACTTGTGAAATAATTGGAATTTTTGAGTGGGGATTTTTGCAACACCTCATAAATGGCATTTGAAATTTGTTGGAATTATCATTTCATGGCAAAGGCTTGTAATTTGAGAATTGGCTTGAAAAATGAAAGTGCAAAAATGGACAAAGTGGCATTACATGGTGAATTTGAAAATTACACATCCAATGAGAGTGAGACAAGTTTCAATGGATCACACATGGTATTTGGAGGTTGTATGAGCTTTCAAACAGGTGGCAATGAGCTGGCATGTTGAAATTCCAATTTTACCCCTCACTTGAAATTAGCCATTTCACTAAACAAATGCAATTTGGCTAATTACATGATTAAGTGATGATTAAGCTATCATATATATTCCTAATCACACAATAATCATAACAGAAATCACATTCCCCAAAATTGGATCTCAAACTTTCCAAATTCTCTCAAGAACACAAGAACTTCAATTGACCAAAACTCTCCCAATTCTTGCTCAATTTGCGAAATTCTTTTTGGTCCAATCTCCATTCATCATCCTCTACATCTGTTTCATCAAATTGAAGTGAGAAGGTGTCCCAATCGCAACTGTCATGCTTGAGCTCAACAATGGAGTTTTCACCATTCTTGCATTTGGATCGTGTTTAAGCCAATTTAACTTCTCCAATCATCTCCTTGGATGTTAATCTGCACCTGTTTTCATGATTTGAAGCTTGAAGCTCGCGGATTCCTTGCTGCCTTCGCTTTAAGGTGCGAATTCGAATCTCTTTATTTCTTGAATTGAGATATGGTTTGTGTAGTTCATTCATTGCTGAGCGTGCTGCAATTCGTAGTTTTCGATTTGGTTGATTGTAGAATGAGATATCATGATTTTTAGTTTTGAATGTGAAACTTTATTCGATCGATCCGTAAGCTGTGTTAAGAATTAGGTGAAATTGATTACGTATTTGAGATCCTCACATTCAGACCTTTCCAACGGTTATTAGTTTGTTAATTTTGGTGATGAAATGAGCAAAGTCGAAGCTGCCGTTGATGAACGTGTTAATAGCGCGCGAGAGAGACGATGCATTTCTGGGAAAATAGGCCATTGGATCCGTGTTTCGTTTTGAAATTTTGAGTAGCATGTTTACCGCGTTACTATTCAAGCTATTTACAGGAATGCCATTGGAACATTTAGTTAATTAATTTAATTCATAAAATTCTTAAAAAATCACAATGACTTTAAAAAATTCATAGAAAATCATAGAAAAATCATAAAAATGTGAGAATTGTTTCTTTGACTACCTTGTTGACTGTAGATGTTTTTTGACCTATTGGTCAAAGTTGTGCATGGTAGGAATAATGTTTGACCTAAGGTTCTTTAACATGTGCTCATTTTTGATACCTTGTGCCAAATGCAATGTGAAATTCTCATGCTTACAAATAAATGTCTGGAAATTTTTGTGGTAATTCTAGACACATCAATGGAGATTTACATGTAAATTTCATGAATTTTTGATACCTGGCCATTGAGATGGGAATTTTTGAACTTAGGTGTGACAATGTGTGTCACACCTCATTATGTCAATTTGCTGGATTTTTTTGAGTGACCTATACTTGTTGGATTAATGTGAAATTTTGCATGATGGTTGATTAACATGTTAGGATGCTATGTACATTTTTGTGGAATTTTATGTAGCATTTTCAAATTGATTGCTATTTTTCATTTCTGTTGGTCAATTGTGCAAGCTTGTGTGACATAGGTTGGTAGATTTGATGTGAAATGCTCATATGGTATTGAATGATCATGAAATTTGACATGCCTGTTATAGACACATGATGTGACATCCCTGCTTTGGTGCCATCCTTTTCTTTACTGTTTTCATTGAGTTATGAATTTTTGAAGTGGAAGCATGTGTTGATAATGTGATTTGGAGCATATAATTGTGTCTGTTTTTGTTGATTTTCATTGACATAGTTACCTTTGC
Organism: Lathyrus oleraceus; assembly: GCF_024323335.1. Classification (NCBI taxonomy): domain Eukaryota; kingdom Viridiplantae; phylum Streptophyta; class Magnoliopsida; order Fabales; family Fabaceae; genus Lathyrus; species Lathyrus oleraceus. Next base: position 395,758,173 of record NC_066585.1, read on the forward strand.
CCAATTAAGCTGAAATTTGGTGTGCCATACCTGGATTAGGTCCTGTTTAGGTGTAATTTATTTGAGATTTTTTGGATTTGTTTTGATGTGGATTTGAATGCAATAGTTCTGTTTGGATGTTTGGTGCTCCATTTGAACTAGTTTGGATTGTTTTGTGCATGAAATAAATATAATGAATGATATGGATATGAGACTAATTGTGTTGGTTTTTGTTTGACATTAATTTGAGTTTGGTTAGAGATACCTTGCTGTTTAGGATTTCTTCTTGCCTTTGGACCCTAGGCTTAGCCTAGTGGTCTTGTTGCTAATATTTGCTTGATTTTTCAGGATCAAAAGCATCATGCACATGGAGAATGAATCAAGTTAAATGTAATTGATGTTGTTTGATGTTTGTACACTAACATAACATTGTTTTGTAGGTTGTGAAGTTTGGGATTGAGCTTTGAGCTTGCTTTGTTGTGCATTGATCTGTATAGATTAACTGATTGAACTTTTGCTGTTTAGTTTTGTCTGTCTGAGTGCTAACTGTGTTTGACTGTTTCCAGGTACTTTTAGTTGCTCAGTTCCTTGTGAACTTTTGCTTTGCTTTGCTTAAGCAACTTGCATCGAGGTATAACTTCCTAACTTCATGTAGTCTGGAGACCCGACTGTTACCGGGCCGGGCAAATAAATGTCTGAAGTCCTCCTTAAGAGGCGATGATTGTGATTGTTTAATTTTGTGCCTAAGCAGGTAAAGTCCTTAATCAAGGCAATTGGTGGAAGGTAGGGATAAGCAATCTATCCCCCACTATTCAGTGGAGTCTTCTCCTTGCTCCCATTACATGGTTGTAGCATTGAGATCCTAGCCCAAGATCTTGTGCAGTGCACATTGTGTCAGAGTCTCCGAGTATAGAAGGGTCCCCCCATTCTGGACCCATGCTCATTTGTCAGAAGCTCTCCCTGGTTAGGGATAAGAGCTGTGAGGTCTGATCCTCACTTCACCCTTCATCTGCTTCACCTTAGCCTCGTAATGGCAAGGTTAAGAGCAAACCCAACCCGTACAGACGACTCGCTTCGGCAGTCAAACCTATTGTGTGAGCCCCTTGTTTGGCTATAGTGCGTGCTATGTGGATATCTGATTGACATGCTTGTTTGAGATGCTTGTTCTCATTCGATTATTCTGTATGCTTGTATGTTTGCTTCTTTCCTGGATAGGAATAGTTTGCTTATGCAAGTAGGATAGAAAACTGAACTTAGGGACGACTTTGCATGACAACATCTAGGCTCGAGTCGTAGTCTCCCTAGTGTTGTGTCTCCTTCTGTTCTGGCTAGTAATTCAGTCCCTTTCAGGGGAACTACATCGCCCTGATCCTCGTTCCAGACGAGGTATGTAGGCAGGTGGTCGTGCGAGACCACTCCGGGCAACCTTTTTCTTTTTTGCGTGTGTTTGTTTGTTATCTGATTGTGTTTTGGTTCGGATGCCGACGTAAGCCCAGTGATTGGCTGTCGGGCTCCACGTTTGCCGTTTTGTGCGTGTTTTGGTTCGGATGCCGACATAATTCCATCAAGTGGTTGTCGGGCTCCATGTTTGCCACCCTTGCTTGTTTGTGTGTTTTGTGTTGTTTGGCGTGCGTAAGCCGAACTACAGTGGCTCTGATTCTTGTTCCAGACAAGATATGTAGGCATAAGGTGCGATACCTTATCGAGCCCGTTTCTCTTAACCCCACCTGCGTTCCCTGTGTGTGTGTGTGATGTTTAGCAACCTATTCTTTATTCTAGGACGTGGATCCCTAGGGGTACCTAGGACGTGAGGGGTGCTAATACCTTCCCCTCGCGTAACCGACTCCCTTACCCTTTCTCTCTGGTCGCGAGACCATGTTCTTTCCAGGTTTCTCTAAGCATTTCCTTTCCCTATTTTGGGATAAATAACGCGCAGTGGCGGCTCTGTGTGTGTTTTTATTCGAGCTTCGCCGGTTGATTTTTCGCAGGATGCGACAGCTGGCGACTCTGCTGGGGAACCTGATAGATGTTGACCTGTGCTGGTCCATCGTCCCTAAGCGAGTCCTTCCTAGCGTTTTAGGATTAGTTTGGGTTGCTTGTGTTGTTTGATTTATTGCATTTATTATTCTAACCAGTGTGTATCTATATTTGCATTAATGTCTGCATGCATCATACTATCATGTTGCCGTCCTCTGTGCAGGTGGTTTCTCTGTTTGGGGTGGGTGTTCTGAGTGGGGCTAAAACCCAGGCCCGAGTATACACCTAGGATTAGTGTGGGTCTCACGTTCCTCATTTGCTAAATCAGCATGACGTTGTAACGTGACATACCACAAGCCGGACGAGGTTCATTTGATAGTGCTTTCCATTGTGGAATATTTCACTTTGGTTGAGTTACTTCATCTGAACTATTGACTCTGGTGACCGATCATTTCCCGGATCTTTGGTTTAGACGATCTCAGGAGAGCTACAATGGCACACCCTAAAGGGCAAACCCATTGAGTATCTCTGCCCGATTGTCGAGACTATTATCCGCCTTAGGATGACCTGATTAGAATTTACCTGTGAGGGGAGGGTGATTCTTTCAGATGCATGTTCAGAGGGTGACTTTTTGTTCCGTGGATCAGAATCCTATTTATAAGTCGGATTTATGGTCATTTATTACGGTGACGCCGGAGTGCTGTCCGTGATATTTATCAGTGGGGATCCGTTTATTTCAGGATTCCCCGGGCCGTGATATTTATCAGTGGGGATCCGTTTATTTCAGGATTCCCCGGGCCGATTCAGATGGTTATGGTTCTCTGTTCAGAGATGGTTTGGTGATGATGGTGATGATGATGATGTATCTGTCTTCCGTTTATTTCGGAACCCTTAAGTTGGATTTATGGTTACATATTCCTCAGATGGTTATGATCAGTTCAGAGACCAGATTCAGTACAGATGATCAGATGACTTGGAGGATGGCCCAGTGCATTGCATACATCTGCATCATTCTCATTTTGCATTCATCTGCACTCAAACTCACGTCTAGCCATATGGGGAGTATTATGGATTGAGAATCTGGTTGAGAGACATCTGGATGTCAAAATGTTATTGGTGAAATATATCTGTCTCGATGAAACCAGAATCAAAGGACAGAATCTTCCTCATATGGACAGACGTTGCATTCATGCATACTAACCCATTTGCTATTTTGTAGGTGTCGACCGGTGCGCATAGCTCGTTTGCTCAGATATCCTGCTAGGGGCAACAAATCCAAACTGATGGATCCTCCCAACGCCGACGTCCTCGAACTGAAAGAGATGGTGAGGGATTTGTTCAGGGTTGTGCAAGGGCTTGCCTTGGGGCAGAAAGCCATGGTCGAGAGATTAGAAAGGATTGAGGGCTGGATGATCAAAGAGAAAGTTCAGGGAAAGGCTCCGACATCCGAAGTAACAAATCCCTCTGGCTCTGTGGTGAAGAAATCCCTTGACCGTGGTCAGCCCAAGAAGAAGGTTGAATCAGGTGGTGCGCAGACTAAAAGAGAATGCGGTAAGGATCGTTACCACCCTTATGCGGCCACCGTAACCATTCCTGTTGGTGATTCATCTGTACCACGGCGGCAACAGCCACCTCGACAGAGGACACAAAGAGCTGGGGGCCCAGTGAGAAGAAGGGCGGCAGATCGTCATTTCAATAAGCCGCCCGTGACTTACGCCTCTCTGTTTAAGAGGTTGAAGGATCTTGGATTGGTGCAGCCGAGGATGTTGACTCTGTTAAAACCTGATCAGAGGCCTGCCGGTTACGATGAGAATGTCAGGTGCGAGTTCCATGCTGGGGCACCCGGACATCATGTTGAGGATTGCAAAGCTTTTAAGCATGTGGTCCAGGACTTGGTGGATTCTAAGGCAATCAGCTTTGCACCGATGGCAGGTGATAGTGCTAACCCCGTGTCAAAACATGGTCCTGTAAAAGTGAAAATGGTGTCGAAGGACAAGAAAGGGATAAAGGTGACTGAGAATGATCAGTTGAGAATGCCAATGTCTGTGGTCCCAAAACGTCCGACAAAGAGCGGAGCTTTCCCTCGTGTTGATGATTGTTGTGCAGCCATCGCTACAAAAGAGTATGTAGTAATTGGGGAATTGGTCCAGAGAAGGATGAAAGTAGAAATGGACGAGGTGAGGTGTAAAGCACTCAGTCTGGCAGCTGAAACCGTCAAGGTGGAAAATGACATTGGCGTTGGAAAAGAGAAAAAACCGTCCATTTCTTCTTACAAGCAGGCATTGGAAGTGGTGAGAAATGGAGGGATCCCAGGCTGGGGACAGATCGTAGGCATTGTGGTAAAGGCGGATATGTTTGGGATTGGTTATCATCCAGGTCAAGACTCGTCTGAGCAGAACAGAGGACGTCGTCCGTCGTTCACCTTTGTCAGTGCCGGAATGCTAGATTCAGATCACGCCTATACAGTGGGTAAAGAAACTGACAGTGACTGGGAGATTGATCAATGGATAAGATCGTGCGTACCAGGAAGCTGGAAGGCCTAACAAGATCATCACTGTCGCTCGTCTAGAAGAGTAATGTTTCTTGTTTTCAGTTTTATCTACATGAAAGCCATACGTGTTGCCAGACACGTAATGGTCCATTGTAAGGGCCACCTCATGTTTAAATTTGCATTTTCTGCATCATTAATAAATGGATGTTTTTCAGTCAAAAAGCGGTGTTCCCTGTTTTTCATTTATTTTTGCAGTTTAAAAACAAATAAAAATGGCAATGTTTATATTTCATTTTTTCTTTTTTTGATTTGTCTCGTCCCAAATTCAAAAATAATTCTCCGGATCTCGTTGATAACAATTTGGTTACACCTCATATGACTTCGACAAACCAATCTATCTTGCTGAAGAAGAAGATGAAGAAGATTGTGATCTGCTGGGATTAGCCAGGTTGTTGAAACAAAAGGAGAAGGTGATTCAGCCGCACGAGGAGCGGGTTGAGGTTGTTACTCCAAGCACCGCCGAGGTCAGGAAGGAAAGGAAAGTTGGAGCCGCTTCAGAGGCAAGTCGAGGGCAGAATGGTAGCCTGTTGAAAGAGCATATGGATACCTTCGCCTGGTCATGTCAGGATATGCCAGGGTCGGATACCGACATCGTTGTGTACAAGCTACCATGGAAAGGAGACTGTCCTCTAAAAAAGCAGAACGCCAGTGCCTGTATCAAAGAGCCATGGTGACTTTGTTTCATGATATGATTCATCATGAAGTTGAATGCTATGCTATGACATGATAGCAAAGTCCCAAACAGAAGAGGGGCATCTGGCAGACCGGGGCAGGTCGTTTGACCAGTTGAGACAATTCAAACTGAGGTTGAATTCAAGTGAGTGCACTATCAGAGTGCGATCCGGTAAGCTGTTGGGGTTCATTGTAAGGGAGGAATCGAGGTTCATCCTGCTTTAAAAAAAAAAAAAAAAAAAAAAAAAAAAAAAGAACAATAAGAGAAACGCCTGAACCGAGAAAAGTAAAGAAAGAGGTTCGTGGTTTCTTAGAAAGATTGAACTACCTGTCATGGTTCGTATCTCATCTAACAGCCACGCGGGAACCCATTCAAGAAAAAAGGATCAAACGGTCGGGTGAAATAATGATTGCCAAAAGGGGCATTGGAAAAAATAAAAGAATAAGTGCAGGAACCTCTGATTCCGATGTCTCTTGTGGAAGGAACAATTGTTAATCTGTGCTTGACGGCCTTCGAGGGGTCTACGAGGTGTATTGGGTCAGCATGACGCGTCTTGTCGAAAAGAGCATGCAATTTACCTTAGCAAAAAGTTTACCGACTGTGAAACAATACATTCACTGTTCGAGAAAACTTGCTGTACTTTGGCATAGGCTGCTCGCCGACTGAGACAGTATATGCTGATTCATACCACTTCGTGGATTTCGAGATGGATCCGATCGAGTATGTGTGTGAGAATCCAGCATTGACCGGACGGATGGCGAGAAGAGCAAAAGAATGTTGGCTGATTTGTGATGCTCTCAGAAAGCAATCAAGGGGTATTGTCTGATTACGTCGCTCCGCAACCCATTGAGGGTTATCAACCGATGAAGTTTGAGTTCCCTGATGAGGACATCTCGAGGTGCTCTGATCGAAAGATTGAGAGTAGCCGATCCCGGAGGAGGGGCCTGACCCTGAATCCGAACGGATTCTGATGTCTGATGGGGAGGTTGAGGTGAATGAGCTTTTGTTACCCGGATAACATTTGAAGGCACCGACGGTGTGATGGAGTAGGAAACTGTTTGCATGGGTATCGAATCTCGGTGCGCCTACTGGGGCAAAGTCTTTCTCGTTGGTGTATGGAGGCTGTATTACCTGTTGAGGTTCAGATTCCCTCTTTGAGAGTCCTGATGGACGTGAAATTGCAAGAGGCGGAATGGGTAAGAACCCGATACAAGGAGTTGAGCCTAATTGAGGAAAAGAGGCTAGCAGCCATCTGTCATGGGCAGTTATATCAGCAGCGTAGGAAACGTGCTTTTGACAAGAAGGTGCGACCTCGGGTATATCACGTAGGTGATATGGTGCTGAAAAGGATCCTTCCTCCTCAAAACGATCGAAGGGGCAAATGGACGCCGAATTATGAAGGTCCATTCGTGGTCAAGAAGGTTTTCTCTGGCGGAGCCTTGTTGTTAACGACCATGGATGGCGAGGATTTTCCATCCCCTGTGAATGCGGACGCAGTTAAAAAATACTTCGTATAAAGAGACCCGCTGGATGAAAAGAACAAAATAGTCCAGGCAAAAATGGGCATCCCGGCGAACCAAAAACAGAAAGAAATGGTTCGGGCAAAAATTAGGGATAAAAATGAAAAATGTACACCCGGCAAGTCGAAAACCTGGAAAGGCGACTTGGGCAAAAAAGGGTATCCCGGTGGACTGAAAACCCGAAAGGGCGGTCCAGGCAAAAGAGGGATTGAAACGAACAACTGCGTCCAGCATGATCGTTTGCGCTTTGGTTAAAGCATCATGGATAATACCCGGTAGGGATCAATCGGAATCGTCTTGTTCAGAAGGCAGAAAGCATGGAGAGTCTGAGGACATATGGGGTGTAACCGAGTTGGAACTCGATGAGATCACGGGTTTCACATTGCCATTAGGATAGATTTTTCCTTTTGTGCGCAATTACCTCTTTTCAGGAATTGCTTCCTTTTGTATTGCTCATTTGAGCCACACCTTTCAATCAATAAAATGCACATTCAGGCAAATAATTTTGTTTTTGTCTTTCATTACCGCTTTGGTTGCAAAAACATCTGATTATTTTGATAAAGAACTTTGCATTTTAATACATACAGGTTCCTTCCAATGCATGTTTATAAGATTGAAGGCTTGAAATTTTATTTGGAAGGTTGAGTGACCCAAGTGTTGAAATCTTGACACGCCTGGGGCACGGTTTTATCTAATGATCTGTTTTGCAGGAACTGTTGGATATTTTCACTCACTTGCAGGTTGTGATGTGGAAGCTTTGTAATAGATCCCCAGAGAGTTTGCTCAGGAATGAAAGAAATGACGAAGACGTTGAGACGTACGATGATCCTCTTTGGAATTAATCAAGAAGACTCTTCAAAGTTGGAAGATTTGAAAGTATGTAATTCCCCGCAGAGTCTGATCAGGGACGAATGTATGAATGGGTAGAGAAGCGCAAAGACGTCGAGACGTCCGACGACCTTTGGAATTAATCAAGAAGACTCTTCAAAATCGAGAAATTGAAATTTCTGTATAATTCCAGGAGTACGTTCTCGTCGAGCGCGGAACGAGTTGGAATACAAGATGATGGAGCAGAAAAGGTCCAGACGAGTCTGGGAATTCTCAAAAGTGGAAAGCCGATGCGAGTATTGGAGGTGGATACCATGGTTCGATGAGTCGACGGGTGTTCTGTACTTACTTTTCTCATGTCCCAGCTAGGTCCCCGAGCAGAATTATAGGACTAGCTCCCCAGCAGATACAAGGTCTGTGGACTTCTCCAGCCGAGTCAGGATGGTTGTCCCCGACGGGTTTACGATGTTGTTTCTCAGCAGCCAGGTCTGAAGGTTGTTATCCCCGAGTGGAGCGGGTCTTTTTCGAAGAAATATATCTCCAGCGGTGTTCATCCTACCAGAGGATTGAGTAAGTGCCCGTAGTGGACAGATTTCAGCGTCCCCAGCTGAGCTGATTCTACCTATGGATTGCGTGGGTTGTCCCCAGCGGAGTAGTATGCATTCCCTAGCAGGGTCAAGATGGTTATCTCCAGCAGGTGATAGAATGATGCTTCCCCAGTTGAGTCTGGAGGTTGCTATTCCCCAGCGGAGTATTTGTGAGCATTTCCCCAGTGAAGTCGTCAGGTATCTGTGAGGGTTTCCTGAAGCAGGGTCAGGATTGATATCCTTAGCAAGTCAGATTGTTGTATCCCCACAGAGTGTGGGTGGTGTTTATCCCCAGCAGTTTCTCGAGTGGATTGGGTGCAAAGGAGGTTCTTCCCCAGCAAGGGTTGCCTTATTCCCAGCAACAGCGCTATTCCCCAGCAGGGTGGAGATCGGAGTATTGACGAGTTCCTCAACGGAGTGTCTCGTATTTCCCAGAAGAGTCCCTTGAGGGGGATACTTTTTATGCATTCATCATGTAGAGTAAGCATAGCATATTGCATAGAAAAAATAATAAATCGCGTAGCATTTCCATAATTATGGAGCATTACGCAGAAAAAGATCATGCATCATTGTTGCAAGCATAGAGCTAGTCTCAAGCCGTGGTTACCGTTTGAGAGGTGGTTGTGCCAGAAAGCGAAGATGTTACTCTGTGGAGTTTAGCATCATGACGTCAGATCAGCAATGTTCCCCAGTAGTGCGATACTGGAGGAAATGTTTCCGTCGGACAGAGATGGAAATAAAATCAGAAGACGTTACGCGATCAGCGCGATTCCGGAGTTCAAGAAAAACAAGAAAGAAGATAATCCCCAGCTAAACGCGAAGTGTTTGTCTGCCAGGGTTGAATAGAGAGCAGTCGGCTCAGGGCTTGTCATCCTCAGTATGGGTCGTTGTGGCATTCCGGCCAGTTTCCGATTTCCAGATCGAAGAAGTTCTCAACAATCAGGACGAAGAACTTGTGGCATTCCGGCCAGTTTCCGATTTCCAGATCGAAGAGGTTCTCAACAGTCAGGACGAAGAACTTGTGGCATTCCGGCCAGTTTCCGATTTCCAGATCGAAGAAGTTCTCAACAATCAGGACGAAGAACTTGTGGCACTCCGGCCAGTTTCCGATTTCCAGATCGAAGAGGTTCTCAACAGTCAGGACGAAGAACTTGTGGCACTCCGGCCAGTTTCCGATTTCCAGATCGAAGAAGTTCTCAACCATCAGGACGAAGAACTTGTGGCACTCCGGCCAGTTTCCGATTTCCAGATCGAAGAAGTTCTCAACCATCAGGACGAAGAACTTGTGGCACTCCGGCCAGTTTCCGATTTCCAGATCGAAGAGGTTCTCAACAGTCAGGACGAAGAACTTGTGGCACTCCGGCCAGTTCCGATTTCCAGATCGAAGAAGCTCACGATGATTAGATCGATGCAGCTTGCGGCGATCCGGCCAGTTTCCCGGTATCCAGACCGAAGTGGTATCCAGACCGAAGTGGTATCCAGACCGAAGTGGTATCCAGACCGAAGAGGTGTCCAGACCAAAGTGGGGTTCAAATACAGTGATCTGGGATCATTTGCGCGAAAGAAAAAATTCGGGGTTCAAGAAAATCATAAAAAGAAGAGATATAATAATCCCGAGCGGATGAGTGGTGTTCAGGCCATGGGTTATCCCTGTGTTACCATTTATTTTGGTATCCAGGTCGACGTTTATGTTTTGGGGTTCAAGCCGAATTTTCTCCGTACCAGACGGATTTTTCTTTGAGATTGCTTCTTCGCTGATTCTGACAGGCGTTGTAATTATTTCCCATCAGAGTGCAAATTGTTCGTCTGTTTCTTGGTATTCAATCACTCTTCATCCTGATCATCCGAAAGCCGAGGCTATTTCGTATCAACAGGTTCACAGTGGATTGAATAGGGGCAGCTGTAACACCTCAAAATTTGCCCTCCTCTCTTGGGACTAGCTAATCATATTGCATATCATTTTTAGGTCATTAGGCATTTCATATTGCATATCATGTGGTTACATTGTGCAAGCCATACTCTCAAGTCTTGATCAGAGGATGAGAAAGTCAAAGTGCAAGCCTAGGGTTTTATTGACTGATCATGGGCCATCTGAGGATTGGGCTGTGAATTAGGGTTTCATGATTCTCAATGGATGTTGGTCTTCATCTTAATTGCAATGATACATCATCATCATCATGGTTTGTTATCATCAAGTGTTGAAGCAGGATTCCTTGAGATTAGGGTTTTGACCACTGGTCAACCCTAATCAGTTGCATAGGGCCAGTCAGGGCATGGTCAGGAGATGGGGTTTATGATGGATGTGGGGTTCATTCTGTGATTATTTTGTGCTTATTGAGGCTAGGGTTTCACCCTTGAGCCATTTCATTTGAAGATTGGGGCTTAATTTGATCTATGCATGGCCAAATTCATCTGTTAGTTGGAAAAGTCAACTGTGGTCAACTGTACATGATCTGATGGATTTGGAGGTGGAAATGAGTTGGATACACTTCATTCATGTTGGAACAAGTGTTATTTGACATCTCAAAGCTTAAGAATGAAGAAAATCAAGTCAGAACAAAAACTGCCAAAAATAGAAAGTGACTTGTAATTGAAGTTTCCAAAAATGGAAAGTTTTTGACCTCAGAATAAAATGTCCAAGGAAGCTTCAAATGAAAATTTGTTAAACATGAAAGTTGTAGATCTTGTTCTCACATTTCCAAAAAGTCCAAGAACTTGAAAATCCCATCTATGGTTGGAAAGTTATGGCTCAGTGAAATTAAAAAATGACCCATAATCAGGAGGCCATAACTTCCATATGGTTTGTCCAAATTGCAAGTTCTTTACATGCACAAACTCCATTTGACATGTACTTTCATGGTGCATAATTGGATTTTTCCAAAAGTGGTCAATGCAAAAAGTCAATTTTCAACTAGACAGTTAAATGGACCAGGGGCAAAATTGTCCAACTTGTGAAATAATTGGAATTTTTGAGAGGGGATTTTTGCAACACCTCATAAATGGCATTTGAAATTTGTTGGAATTATCATTTCATGGCAAAGGCTTGTAATTTGAGAATTGGCTTGAAAAATGAAAGTGCAAAAATGGACAAAGTGGCATTACATGGTGAATTTGAAAATTACACATCCAATGAGAGTGAGACAAGTTTCAATGGATCACACATGGTATTTGGAGGTTGTATGAGCTGTCAAACAGGTGGCAATGAGCTGGCATGTTGAAATTCCAATTTTACCCCTCACTTGAAATTAGCCATTTCACTAAACAAATGCAATTTGGCTAATTACATGATTAAGTGATGATTAAGCTATCATATATATTCCTAATCACACAATAATCATAACAGAAAATCACATTCCCCAAAATTGGATCTCAAACTTTCCAAATTCTCTCAAGAACACAAGAACTTCAATTGACCAAAACTCTCCCAATTCTTGCTCAATTTGCGAAATTCTTTTTGGTCCAATCTCCATTCATCATCCTCTACATCTGTTTCATCAAATTGAAGTGAGAAGGTGTCCCAATCGCAACTGTCATGCTTGAGCTCAACAATGGAGTTTTCACCATTCTTGCATTTGGATCGTGTTTAAGCCAATTTAACTTCTCCAATCATCTCCTTGGATGTTAATCTGCACCTGTTTTCATGATTTGAAGCTTGAAGCTCGCGGATTCCTTGCTGCCTTCGCTTTAAGGTGCGAATTCGAATCTCTTTATTTCTTGAATTGAGATATGGTTTGTGTAGTTCATTCATTGCTGAGCGTGCTGCAATTCGTAGTTTTCGATTTGGTTGATTGTAGAATGAGATATCATGATTTTTAGTTTTGAATGTGAAACTTTATTCGATCGATCCGTAAGCTGTGTTAAGAATTAGGTGAAATTGATTACGTATTTGAGATCCTCACATTCAGACCTTTCCAACGGTTATTAGTTTGTTAATTTTGGTGATGAAATGAGCAAAGTCGAAGCTGCCGTTGATGAACGTGTTAATAGCGCGCGAGAGAGACGATGCATTTCTGGGAAAATAGGCCATTGGATCCGTGTTTCGTTTTGAAATTTTGAGTAGCATGTTTACCGCGTTACTATTCAAGCTATTTACAGGAATGCCATTGGAACATTTAGTTAATTAATTTAATTCATAAAATTCTTAAAAAATCACAATGACTTTAAAAAATTCATAGAAAATCATAGAAAAATCATAAAAATGTGAGAATTGTTTCTTTGACTACCTTGTTGACTGTAGATGTTTTTTGACCTATTGGTCAAAGTTGTGCATGGTAGGAATAATGTTTGACCTAAGGTTCTTTAACATGTGCTCATTTTTGATACCTTGTGCCAAATGCAATGTGAAATTCTCATGCTTACAAATAAATGTCTGGAAATTTTTGTGGTAATTCTAGACACATCAATGGAGATTTACATGTAAATTTCATGAATTTTTGATACCTGGCCATTGAGATGGGAATTTTTGAACTTAGGTGTGACAATGTGTGTCACACCTCATTATGTCAATTTGCTGGATTTTTTTGAGTGACCTATACTTGTTGGATTAATGTGAAATTTTGCATGATGGTTGATTAACATGTTAGGATGCTATGTACATTTTTGTGGAATTTTATGTAGCATTTTCAAATTGATTGCTATTTTGCATTTCTGTTGGTCAATTGTGCAAGCTTGTGTGACATAGGTTGGTAGATTTGATGTGAAATGCTCATATGGTATTGAATGATCATGAAATTTGACATGCCTGTTATAGACACATGATGTGACATCCCTGCTTTGGTGCCATCCTTTTCTTTACTGTTTTCATTGAGTTATGAATTTTTGAAGTGGAAGCATGTGTTGATAATGTGATTTGGAGCATATAATTGTGTCTGTTTTTGTTGATTTTCATTGACATAGTTACCTTTGCCCAATTAAGCTGAAATTTGGTGTGCCATACCTGGATTAGGTCCTGTTTAGGTGTAATTTATTTGAGATTTTTTGGATTTGTTTTGATGTGGATTTGAATGCAATAGTTCTGTTTGGATGTTTGGTGCTCCATTTGAACTAGTTTGGATTGTTTTGTGCATGAAATAAATATAATGAATGATATGGATATGAGACTAATTGTGTTGGTTTTTGTTTGACATTAATTTGAGTTTGGTTAGAGATACCTTGCTGTTTAGGATTTCTTCTTGCCTTTGGACCCTAGGCTTAGCCTAGTGGTCTTGTTGCTAATATTTGCTTGATTTTTCAGGATCAAAAGCATCATGCACATGGAGAATGAATCAAGTTAAATGTAATTGATGTTGTTTGATGTTTGTACACTAACATAACATTGTTTTGTAGGTTGTGAAGTTTGGGATTGAGCTTTGAGCTTGCTTTGTTGTGCATTGATCTGTATAGATTAACTGATTGAACTTTTGCTGTTTAGTTTTGTCTGTCTGAGTGCTAACTGTGTTTGACTGTTTCCAGGTACTTTTAGTTGCTCAGTTCCTTGTGAACTTTTGCTTTGCTTTGCTTAAGCAACTTGCATCGAGGTATAACTTCCTAACTTCATGTAGTCTGGAGACCCGACTGTTACCGGGCCGGGCAAATAAATGTCTGAAGTCCTCCTTAAGAGGCGATGATTGTGATTGTTTAATTTTGTGCCTAAGCAGGTAAAGTCCTTAATCAAGGCAATTGGTGGAAGGTAGGGATAAGCAATCTATCCCCCACTATTCAGTGGAGTCTTCTCCTTGCTCCCATTACATGGTTGTAGCATTGAGATCCTAGCCCAAGATCTTGTGCAGTGCACATTGTGTCAGAGTCTCCGAGTATAGAAGGGTCCCCCCATTCTGGACCCATGCTCATTTGTCAGAAGCTCTCCCTGGTTAGGGATAAGAGCTGTGAGGTCTGATCCTCACTTCACCCTTCATCTGCTTCACCTTAGCCTCGTAATGGCAAGGTTAAGAGCAAACCCAGCCCGTACAGACGACTCGCTTCGGCAGTCAAACCTATTGTGTGAGCCCCTTGTTTGGCTATAGTGCGTGCTATGTGGATATCTGATTGACATGCTTGTTTGAGATGCTTGTTCTCATTCGATTATTCTGTATGCTTGTATGTTTGCTTCTTTCCTGGATAGGAATAGTTTTCTTATGCAAGTAGGATAGAAAACTGAACTTAGGGACGACTTTGCATGACAACATCTAGGCTCGAGTCGTAGTCTCCCTAGTGTTGTGTCTCCTTCTGTTCTGGCTAGTAATTCAGTCCCTTTCAGGGGAACTACATCGCCCTGATCCTCGTTCCAGACGAGGTATGTAGGCAGGTGGTCGTGGGAGACCACTCCGGGCAACCTTTTTCTTTTTTGCGTGTGTTTGTTTGTTATCTGATTGTGTTTTGGTTCGGATGCCGACGTAAGCCCAGTGATTGGCTGTCGGGCTCCACGTTTGCCGTTTTGTGCGTGTTTTGGTTCGGATGCCGACATAATTCCATCAAGTGGTTGTCGGGCTCCATGTTTGCCACCCTTGCTTGTTTGTGTGTTTTGTGTTGTTTGGCGTGCGTAAGACGAACTACAGTGGCTCTGATTCTTGTTCCAGACAAGATATGTAGGCATAAGGTGCGATACCTTATCGAGCCCGTTTCTCTTAACCCCACCTGCGTTCCCTGTGTGTGTGTGTGATGTTTAGCAACCTATTCTTTATTCTAGGACGTGGATCCCTAGGGGTACCTAGGACGTGAGGGGTGCTAATACCTTCCCCTCGCGTAACCGACTCCCTTACCCTTTCTCTCTGGTCGCGAGACCATGTTCTTTCCAGGTTTCTCTGAGCGTTTCCTTTCCCTATTTTGGGATAAATAACGCGCAGTGGCGGCTCTGTGTGTGTTTTTATTCGAGCTTCGCCGGTTGATTTTTCGCAGGATGCGACAACAGGTCTTAGATATTCATTCTTCCCGAGCATGTTACTCACTAACCGGTAACATCTCATCCTTTGGCTTCCCCTGGAAAGTCTTTGTTAGATTTCCCTAGCGGAGTTGTGGTCATATTCGTGTTGCTGTATTGGCGTCTTCCCCAATACACGCATTCTTTGAGTCGACTTGAGTCTTTCCAATGGATGTGTCTTCCTTTGGAACTCTTCCCTCCCTAGTAAGGTCTCCAGTCCAGTCGTGTCCTGCTCACGCAGCGTCAGTTTCCCCTAATTCAGAGTCGTGTCCTGCTCACGCATTTTTTTTATCCCCATGAGAGTCCTGTTAGAGTCTCTGTTCCTAGGGAGTGTATTACTCCGATGGATCGTTTTTTCTTCTTTGTGGACTCATGATCCCCACCGAGATAGTTTGTTTTGCATTCATACATTTGCGTCATAAGGTCTCTCAGGGACCAAAAATTTGTCTCATTATTGTTATTTAAGCCCATTCTACCGCGTCGAGATGAAGACTTTAAACCTTCACTTCTCCAGCTAGAATGACCTTAAATAGGGGCATCTGTAAGACCCCAATTTTGTCCCTAAGATCCCTCATGGCATCATATCATATCATTGCATAGCCTCAAGGATCATTGGACACCTTGCTTCCTTGCCTGTGGGTGGGATCCTCTTTTGAGAGTGGTTCTTGATCACCAAGCATTCCTTGCATTTATATGTCATTGCTTTTCTTTTAATCACTAACCAAAAGTACAAAAATATGTCATCTAACCTTTGTCTTGCAGATGAAGCAATAACAGGTCAAAGCAATTAAAGGCATTCATTGAGCCATAGAGGGTGGTCATTCTTGAGATTTGGACCCCACAATCATTCACAAGAGTTCACATGAGCTATGATGTCATTTTGAAACAAAATCCCAAGTGGTAGAGGCTTGAATTTCATCAGAACATTCTCAAGTTATCTGAAGACCTAGAAAGTCAACTGCAAAGTCAACTGTGGATTTGGAGGTGGGAAGTGATTGGAAATACTTCATTCATGTTCAAACAAGTCTCATTTGACATTTCAAACACTCACATTGAAGAATTTGAGGTCCAGTCAAAAATTTCCCATAATAGAAAGTGACCTATAATTTGAATTTTCCAAAAATGGAAAGATTTTGGACCAAGTTCAACTCAAGATTACATCATCAAAAAAGCTTCAAAGGAAAAATTGTTGAACATGAAAGTTGTATATCTTTCTCTCCCATTTCCAAAATGTCCAAGATCATGGATTTCTAATGTGTGGTTGAGGAGATATGATCAAATCATGGCAAAGTGTGTTTGAAAATTCAAATGGGCATAACTTTTGAACCAAGGCTCCAATTTTGGTGGTTCTTTTGGCATTTTGTTCCTCATAACATGTAGTTTCCAAAACATCCATTACATGGCTTGAATTTCCCTTTGCATGATCATGTGCTCATTCATGAAGATTTTTGAAGGAAATTTCATAAAATCATTTTGGATGATTATATGCATGAAAAACCAATCCTAAAGTGTGCATGGGCCTTGTTTGAGTGGTTTTGGATCAGAGTTGAGCACTGTTCACGTGGCTACCTCATGCATGGGGGTGAAATACCATTTTGTACACACACCTCATAAGTTGCTAATCTCAATTGCATTTGGCTTAAACAGGTTTTCAGCATCATTAGCAGGACACATATATTGTTAATCATAACTGCTTTCATCATTAACATTCATTTTCAGATCTAGATTCAAAAATCATCCAAATTTTTCTCTCAAAAATATTTTTCAATTCTTCACACAAGAGCCATTTCTACTGATTGATTCATGATCATGAAGCATTTTTGAGTGGAATTGGACGTGAATTCGAAGCAAATCGTGCCAGTTTGGACCATACTCAAGGCTTGAAGATTCAATGGAGCTTGCAAAATCTACTGGATTCACGTGCATTTGAGCTTCAAATTCATCATCAATCACTTCAATAAGCATTGTGGAGGAGATTTGAGGCCTTGCTGAGATTGGTAGCACACGATTCCAGTTTCTGCTCTTCAAGAGGTTGATTTTCGATCTCATTTATTCTCCAATTCATTAGGATATTTGTATAGATCTTTGATTGGTGATGACTCTGGTATAAAATTCGAGTGAAATGGCGCACTATACATGAAGTTATGCATGATTCAAGTTTTGATGTCAATTCTTCTTTCCTTCGATTTGAGTGATGTATGATGATTCATGTTAAATTGTTGTTTGATCTTGCATGTGCATGTGATGATGATTCGTTTGGTGTTAAAATTCTTGATTTCTGGAGTTTTTTTTTTTATTTTCTGGAAATCCGTATGAAGATCATCTTCATCTTCATCTTCAACCTA
The DNA here is from genome assembly GCF_024323335.1 of Lathyrus oleraceus. Taxonomy (NCBI): domain Eukaryota; kingdom Viridiplantae; phylum Streptophyta; class Magnoliopsida; order Fabales; family Fabaceae; genus Lathyrus; species Lathyrus oleraceus. The sequence continues at coordinate 395,775,528 of NC_066585.1, forward strand.
TGAAGATCATCATTTTCCAGAACTAGCCACGGTTTTGCTACGATTTTGCTACGGATCTTGGATTTAGCTACGATTTTTGGGAAGCGCTTAGGGTTAGACCAAAACGCCATCCTTTTAGGCTTAGCGCGCAAAATTTGAAAGTCTACCTGGTTCGATACTGAGCGAGTGCATTTGTCCAATATTCATCATTTTTTCACATATTCCCTCCTTTTGCCATGCTTATTCATGTTTTAATTTCAAAAAAATTCCCAAACTTAGAAAAATCATATAAAATTGAAAACTCATCCAATTTGATCCCAATTTTTTGCAAAATGCTCCTTATTCTGTCTAATTTTTTATGATTATGATTTCCAACTTGTGCAACTTAATTTCTATGCCAAATGATCTCTGATTCTTCTGACTTTTTGTATGTTGATCGTGTAAGATGTCTTGAATGTGCATGATTTTTTCCAGATTTATTTGAATCATTTCTGTTTTGATTTGATTTTTTCATTCATGATGATCACATATGAGCTTTGAAATTGCCTTGAACTTCTTTTGATCATGAAATGCATTTGGTGATTGATTTTGATGTGAGCCTTTTTAGGATATGTCAACATGTGTTTGAAGTTACTTTGTGTTGAATTTCAGCCCCTGTTTTAAATTTTTTCTCCATCTTTGACCCTAGGCTTTAACCTAGTGGTTTGTTGCTTACATTTGAGTTTTGATTTCAAGTTTAAGCATCCAAGTTCCCTAGTTGATGATGCTTCATCATGTGATTGTTTATGTTTGAAATTGATTACTAACATTGTGTGTTTTATAGGTTGGTGCTAACTCATTTGAGTTTGCCTTATGGCTTACACATCTTGTACATTGGGATTGTCTGTTGCTTATTGACTGTTGTCTGTTTGTTTGAGCATTGTACTGATTTGTTTAGTGTTTCCACAGGTACATAAGTTGCTTTAAGTTCATTTGAAATTTGCTTTGCTTGGTTGCTTAACCACTTAGGTATGATCCCTAATCTTCATGTAGTCTGGAAGACCTACTGTTATTGGTAGGCACCTGTCTGAAGTCCTCCTTAAGAGGCAATGCTTGTGGTTGTTTAATTTTGTGCCAAGCAGGTAAAGTCCTCTTAAGAGGCAATTGGCAGATAGAAGAGATGTGTAATCCATCTCCTGCTACTCAGTGTGTCATTCACTTTGCTCACACCATGTGTTGATGCATTGTGAATAAGAACCCAAGATCTTATAGAGTCAATCATTTGTGGAGAAGAGTTCCTACTTTCTGAACTCCCACACCTTCCATTGATCAAAGCTCTCCCTGACCAGGGATAAGAGCTATGAGGCACACCCCTCATCTCCTTTTCATCTGCTTCACCCTAACTCTCAATGTTAGGGTTAAGAGCTCAAAATACCCCATTCCAGTTGGCTATAAAGCTTAACCTTGCTTGAGCCCAATTGATTGTGTATAGAGTGTGCTAATTGACTTGATTGTTTGCTTACTTGATTCATCTGTACATGTTTTCTTGAGTGTGCCTTTGTGCATTTATCATTACTACTTGTATATCATTTCATAAACATTGTTCATTACTTTGTAACATTTTGTTTTGTCCATGGAGGAGGCAAGCATAAGTCCATTGATTGGCAGTTGTTTCCTATGATATGGTAGGAGACTAGTATAAGTCCATTGATTGGCATCTGGTATCCATGTTTCTCTTTGTTTTGTGAGACTAGTATAAGTCCATTGATTGGCATCTGGTATCCATGTTTCTCTTTGTTTTAGGAGATTGGAATAAGTCCAATTGATTGGCATTCGGTATCCATTTACCTTGTTCTATTTTCCTATTGCTTTGTGTTGCCTTTTCCAAAGGAATCACTTGGATCATCTACATATGATCTCAAGAGGTGAATATCTAAGAAGTTTTACATCCCTTAACCCTCCCACCTTTTGTTGCTTTAAACCTCCATTTGCATGTTAACCAAAACCTGAAAACTATTGTGCAAACATTTTCATCTATTTTTTTCAAATTAGAAACCTAGGCCCTAAGCCTCTGATTTTCAAACTCCATTTTCACAATACTTCTTTTGAATTGAATTCTAATCATACTTTGACTTCATTTTTGTGAACACTCCAAACTGGTTAATTTCACTCACTCAATTTCTTTTGTGGCCCAAGTCCACATCTTAATCAAATTTTCATACATTAGCCATAGGTTTCAATTATCTTAGTGGTTGATGTTAATCTCGCCTTTTGTCCTTAGTGATCGAACCGTAAGACTTCCATACTGAAAACAGGGTTAACCCCTCTAGTATGTCGAAGCTATTCTCACATGGTGGACTTGTTGTTGATATAGGTTGAGTTTTCTCCCGTGGATAATGAAAGACCTTAGGGCTTTTGTTTAAAATCAATCAATTCACCTTTTGGAAATCTTTTAGCCGAACTACGGCATTTTGATCCTTACCTTCCATGGAAAGGTATGTAGGCAACGGGTTCATCCGTTCAAACACAAAAACAATAAAAATTGTATATTCTTTCTCTCATCCCTTCAATCCACGTTTGCACAATAAATATTTCATAAACAAATAACATTTCATACAACAAGTTGTGAAAAGAGGTTCCCTAGGAGTACCTAGGACGTTTTGGGTGCCTAACACCTTCCCATTGCGTAATTAACCCCTTACCTAGATCTCTGACCTTTTCATTAGTTTTCTATGTGTAAAACTTCTTAGGCTTTTGTTCGCTTTTTAGCCATTCCTTTGGATAAATAAAAGTGCGGTGGCGACTCTATCTTTGTATGCTTTGCTTTTGATTTAGTCAATAAATCATAAAGTGACGAATACACCGCTACATACTGAAGGAGTAATTTTTATTGTTTTCCTTTTATCACATGCATAACAAATCCTTACACTTTGACCAAGGTGCAATGACTCATCTGTAGGGCCATCCATTTAGTTACATTTCACAATTATTTTCATCATCAATAAAGGAAAGCTTTTGCAAACAATTTTGTGTTCTCTTTCTTTCAATTATTTTTACTTTTACAAAAACGGCAATGTTTCTTTTTCATGTTTCTTTTTCATTTTTCTTTCCAAAAAACACCTCGTAAAACTGATCACCCGGATCTCACTGCTAACGACACTGCTATGGCCAAGTATGACTTCGACAATCCTATCTATCAAGCCGAAGAAGGGGTTGAGGAAGATTGTGAATTGCCTGAGGAGTTAGCCAGGTTGTTGAAACAGGAGGACCGAGTTATCACACCTTATCAGGAGGTGGTTGAGACCATTAACATTGGTACCGAAGACGACAAGAAAGAGATCAAGATCGGGGCCAGTCTACAGGCCGAGAGGACAAGACCGTTGATCATGTACTTGACTGTGTTAGAAAGGTCAATGGGTTGTGTGCTCGGTCAGCATGACGAGTCAGGTCGAAAAGAGCATGCAATATACTACCTTAGCAAAAAGTTTACCGACTGTGAACAAAGATACTCACTGCTCGAGAAAACTTGTCGCGCTTTGGCATGGGCTGCTCACCGACTAAGACAGTATATGTTGACTCACACGACTCTATTGATATCAAAGATGGATCAAGTCAAGTATATTTTTGAAAAGCCAGCAGGGTTGCTAGGTGGCAAATGATGCTGACAGAGTATGACATCCAATACACTTCACAAAAAGCCATAAAAGGAAGTGTCTTGTCAGACTATCTTGCCGCACAACCGATTGATGATTACCAACCTATGAGGTTCGACTTTCCTGATGAGGACATCATGTTTCTCAAATCGAAAGATTGCGAGGAACCACTCCCGGGGGAGGGGCCAGACCCTGAATCCAAATGGATTATGATGTTTGATGGGGCGGTCAACGTCAATGGTCGCGGAGTTGGTGCAATGTTGATCACACCGGAGGGGGTTCATATGCATTTTGTGCCAGAATAACTTTTCCCTGCACCAACAGTGAAGCCGGACGAAGCAGAATGGGTCCGTTCTCGATACAATCCGCTAAGCCTAGTTGAGGAAAAGAGATTAGCAGCTATATGCCATGGCCAACTATATCAGAGACGGACGAAGAGAGCGTTTGATCAGAAAGTGCACCCTCGGGAGTATCGAGTCGGTGAATTGGGACTCAAAAGAATTCTTCCTCCTAACACAAATCACAGGGGAAAATGGACACCGAACAACGAGGGTCCATACGTGGTTAAAAGAGTTTTCTCTGGCGTAGCTCTGATGCTAACAACCATGGAGGGCGAAGACTTCCCGTCCTGTCAACTCAGACGCAGTTAAAAAATACTTCGCATAAAATAGACCCGCTGGACTGTAAAAAGAATAGTCCAGGCAAAAAAGGGGCATCCCGACGAACCAAAAAAAAAGAATGAAGAGGTTCGGGAAAAAATTAGGGATATAAAAAAAAAATGTACACCCGGTGAGTCGAAAACCCGAAAGGGCGGCTCAGGCAAAAAAGTGTATCCTGGTGGATTGAAACCCAAAAGGGCGGTCCACGCAAAAGTTAGGGAATAAGCGAATAACTGCGATCTGAGTTCATCCGTGTTATATCACCGTTTCATTCAATCTGGAAATCTTCGAAGGTAAAAGATCGACTAATCATCCACTTTAGAAAGCAAGATGAGCAGAGCGTCTTGAGGACATACGAGCCATAGCAGAGTCGAAACTCGGTGGGACCCCATTTCCACATTGCCATTAGGATAGTTTCTCTTGTTCAATTTATAGCGATCGCCTCTTTCCAGGGATCAGCTTCCTGATGTACTCGCCTATTCCTGGCAGAAATTTTTCAACCAACAAAAGTCGAATAATTCAGTTAAAAAGCCTCTTTACTTTTCATTTATCAGTTTGTTTGCAAAAGATGTTTGAATTCTTGAGGAAACATATTGCATCTGAATGTAATGGTGGCTTTTGCAGATGACTTGCGCAGGAAAACAGTCAAAATTGCTTTGAATGTGCTTAATCCCGGACGGTGAATTCAAACCGAGTAATTCCCCGGGGCATACGTGTATTTTTTGGTTACAGGTCACAGGAACCGGATGTCAAGTCATGAATCCTCACCCCCAAGCGGTTGACAAAGCCTCTCCTCTGCAGAGCAGGTTCCCCAGTAGAGTTGACAGTATCCAGACTGTATATCCCCAGTAGAGTTGACAGTATCCAGACTGTATATCCCTAGCGGAGTCGACAGTGCCAGACTGTATCTTCCCAGCAACAACGGAGTAGTCGCATACCCAACAGACAAGAGGGTGGTGTTCCCAATGTTCATCTCGTCCCCAGTAGATTATTTTTTTTAACAGATTTGTTTTAATCCCCAGCCTGAGGACGATTAGCAAGTTCATATCCCCAGCAAAGGTCGATTCTTACGACATTTCCCCAGGAAGTGCTTTCCTCACAGACTCTCCTCGCAAAGCCTCGCCAAGCAAAGTTTCCATAGTTGATACTTCCCCAGCAAGGTCAACTTTTCAAAAAAGGCCGTTTTATTTTTAGTGGCTCCCCGGTCCCGGCAGACGGATCGTTCCCCACAGAGCATTCAAGGATTGATACAGCGATCCGCTCCCTGCCAGAGTTGCTTCCCCAAGCAGATTTCTTTTTTCTTTTGCACCATGCATAACATTTACATTTGCATTTGCATGCATATCAAACATACACATAAGCTGATAAACAGGTTCTTCAAAGCAGACTGAAAAATTACTTTACAACCAAAGTCATGAGATTCGGCCAGAGGATCAAGTGTGTGTGTGACCCAGCATGAGGGTCATTTCGAAGATTCAGCCTGAGAATCGTTTTCCAGAGATCCAAACTGAGGGTCATTTCGAAGATTCAGCCAGAGACTCGACTACGAGCGTTATTTCCCCAGCAAGCCAGCTGGAGGAATAGATTGATAGCTCAACAGAAAATCAACCAACAAGAGGATCCAGCCCGTGGATCGCATTAAAAAAACAAAGTCTAATCGAAGAGTCGTTATAACATGTTTTAGCCTGAAAAATATGTACGAAGCCCAAAAGTGGGATATTCTCGAAGCTGCATATCTAACATGAAGACTGTAGATTTCGAAAGAGGGTCAACCAGCGCATGCCCCAGATGCGAGATCCTGATGATGGGAATTTATCATCAAAACAATCCAGATCTAGCCAGAAGATCGAAGTCAGGTCTAGCCCGAAGACCGGAAATAGATTCAGCAAGAGAATCGAAACAATTCAGATCTAGCCAGAAGATTGAAGTAGATTTAGCCAGAAAATCAAAGAAAATAGATTCAGCCAGAGAATCGAAACAAAGGAGATCTAGCCAGAAGATCAAAGAAGATCTAGCCAGAAGATCGAAGTCAGGTCTAGCCCGAAGACCGGAAATAGATTCAGCCAGAGAATCAAAACAATTCAGATCTAGCCAGAAGATCGAAGTAGATTCAGCCAGAGAATCAAAGAAAATAGATTCAGCCAGAGAATCGAAACAAAGGAGATCTAGCCAGAAGATCGAAGAAGATCTAGCCAGAAGATCAAAGAAGATCTAGCCAGAAGATTGAAATCGTATCCAGCCCGAGGATCAAAATTAACATCCAACCAGAGGACTAAATTGAGTATAGATTCAGCCAGAGGATTGAAACTCCAGATTAAGTCAGAAGACTGATTCAGATTCAGCCAGAGGATCGGAAGAGAAATAAACAGCACGGTGTATTTCAGCATTTTTGTGGTGTTCTCGGAGCACAAATTTTCGGTCTGTCTTTGGTATTCAATCACAGCTCACCCTGTTTGTCTGATAAGCTGTTCGCTTTCATCCTGCTCGGGTTAGCTGATGACTGAATCGGGGCAGCTGTAACACCCCAAAATTTGCCCTCCTTATTCACGCATTCATTTTTAGGTCATTTAACATTAGATACATTGCATTTCATCATGTCAATCGGGATTAGCTCCAAGAAGCTTGAACATCATCCAGGACACTTTGTGGGTGCTATTTAGATGATCAGTCAACACAAGGGAAAAACTTGAGTTACTTCCAACAGGGGTCTATTCGTCAGTTTAAACGTTAATCTTGAAGGAGCAAAGGTTTGTTCATGAGCTGTCATGCTCGCTAGGCGAAGCCCACGTGTTATGCAAAAAAAAACGATTTTTTTTTAACCAACTAGGTTCCTAATTAACCAACTTGGTTGGGACACATTTGCTATCAAAAGAAAATTTAGTTCCTACCGTAGGTTGACTTTAGAATTCCTAAGTTCCCCAGTTTACCTGCCAAACCATGGTATGAGATTTAACAAAGGCCTCATCACCTTTAGGTTGTTCGATAATGACTACTGCTACACCCATAGAGAAATAGTTGAACTCCTAGGATGTCCTAATGGTCCTGATACCTTTACCCTTACCCAGGAAGACACGCTCGTAGACCTTGAATTAGATAACTTTTGGGGTAGCATCACAGGAAACGGTCATCCCAAGCCGGACCTTATGCATTCAAAGAACATCCATAACTCTGCCATTCGTTATTTTCATAAGATCCTACCTCACACCTTATTTGGAAAGGAACGGAACAAAACGTTCGTGTCTAGAGACAAACTCTTTATAATGTACTGTGCATCGCAGACCCGACCTGTTAACGCCGCTACATTCATGATAGCTAATTTGCACCGTATAACACAGGAAGACTATGGACCAATCTTAATGGGAGGTTTAGTGACCATGATAGCCAACTCCATCAGATTGAGACAACCACTTATCAGGCTCAACCCTTTAGGTGGGATAAGACCAATGAATATCCAATTCTGTTTCAACACTAGTATCATTAGGAACCTAGGTCCGGATGTCTTTGAATTTCTAATTAACCACCAAATAGTACACTTGTTTACCCTTCCAGACCATAGGACGAATGTACATGATAGGAACAACTGCCTCTATGATTTGGATGGACCACCAGATGCACCACCTTCTCCTCTAGAGACACCCCAAATCTATGACCATAATGACAATTATCTCTCTGACGTTGAATCGCACGCCCCAGTTATACCTGCTGCAGCTCTCACCGATCATGTTGCTGCCATCGAAGTTGTTCAGACAAACGTCACAAATCTGAGAAGCGAGTTGAGCACCTTGCGCGTGGAATTCCACGGCTTTATGGATGTAGTGACAGAGAAATTTACCAGCACTTCTACTCGTTTGCTCCTCCTACCAGCAGATGCTGTAATGGCTAATTTATTTGAATATTACCGATTCACTAACATTTGTTTTATTTTCTTGTTTGGAATTTTATTGTTGTTTTTACACATTGGAAATTTATTTAATTATTTTATTTCTTTTTGTTCCAGTAGACGAGTTATATCATTTTTTCCCGTCTACCCCATTCTTTTATTCTTCAATTTTGTGTTTTAATGTCACTTTACTATATCTTGTTTCTCATTCCTACCTATATATTATGTTGGTTTTCTTGTAACTAATTATTAAACCATTATTTTATGCCGGTAAATTAAAATTTCAAATGAAAATGGTGGTCAAAGCAATAAAGAGACCCACATGGAAGAAAACTACATTGCATGTGGCGCCTGCCACACACAGGCTGTGGCGGCCATGTAAAAAGTGGCGCCAGCCACTACATTGCCTTTCACATGCACGTTGTTGTGTGAAGGTGAGAAAAACAAGAAAGGGGGGTTTGAATTGTTTTGGAAAATAAGCGCTTTTTCAAAATAAAGACCACACAAGGAATTTATATTGGTTCGCTTATAACACAAAGCTACTCCAGTCCACCCGGCCAAGGTGATTTCGCCTTCAACAAGGACTTAATCCACTAATCTTGAAAGATTGTTTACAACCAACGTCTAAGAGAAAGATCTCTTAGTCCTCTCAAGTATACAGACTGCGCAGAGTCACTTGAGGAAATAAAGCAATAGATAAAAGACAATGTAATCTAGAGTGCTTCTAAGATAAGCAAATATTACAACAGCAAGAACAAAAGTGTTTCACGTTCTAAGCAAAAGCTTTGTAAAAAAATTGAGAGAGAGAGAGAGAGAATGTTTCAGTGTATGCTTGCGCGCCCCTCAATGTTGATTGCTGTCCTTTATATAGGAGTGAAGGACCGTTGAAATTGATGGCTGATAATATGTCTTGAATAAGAATTAATGCCATAACTTCTGTTGTTTCTTGCCAAAACAACTTTGTCTGCCTGAGTAACTTCTTTCCAAATATAGTTCCTTTCCATTTGAATTTGAAGTTAACGTTACTTTTTTTGAAATAGGAAACCCACTATCAAAGTCTGTGTGACTCTGGGAATCTTGGAATCTTGCTGTGTTGATTCGGAGCTTCTGATGTTTATCTTAAGGAGTTCTGATGATGTCTTCAGATGACGCTGAGAGCTTCTGGATTGATATACCGTTGTTCAGAGTCAGAACTTCTAGAGTGCACTTCTTCTTTAGATGCTTCTGATATTCTGCTGATTTGCTCAGAGTTAGAACTTCTTGAGCGTGTTTCTACTTCAGATGCTTCTGATCTTCTGATAATTTGTATCTGATATGATTCTGTATCTGATGACGTCATCAGATCTCTTCCTTCTTTCCTTAGAACCCTGCACACTTAGAAACTTTTCGTTAGGGTGCCATTTTTGGTTTCATCCTTTGTTATCATCAAAATCATGGAATCTGTTGTAGAACACTTTTTGTTCTTACAATCTCCCCCTTTTTGATGATGACAAAACAAACTTAAATAGCCGATGAAACATAAAAAATATCAGATCAGATGCTCCCCCTGAGATGAGCTAGGGAGTTCAGAAGTTCTTACCAGAGCTTCCAAGCAATGAAGTTTCTTGATACCTTCTGCAATTTCTTAAGTCCAGTGTTAGATGAATTTATTTTTAAGAAATAGTATGTTGCAGAGTGCTTAAGGTATTAGGCAATATATTTCATCAGAGCTATATTCGATTTCTCCCCCTTTTTGTCAGAATCAAAAGACTTAAGCAGAAATAGTCAAAACAAAAATTATTCAGATAGAAGAGCAACAGAGACAAAAACAAAAAAAAACAGATAAACATCAGAAACAAGGTAAGAAAAGCAACAAGCAAAAGATCCTAAGTGCCTAAGGGTTGGGAGGAGGAGGCATCCTCTAAAGCAGTTGAGCCAGCATGTTCTGAATATTGTCGTTGACGGTATCCTGTTTATCCATTCTGGCACGGAGTTCCTTCTGGTCTTTCTTAAGTTCTTCAAGTGTCTGGAGAACCATAGGGACAACAATGGAGGACTCCCCCTGAGTCAAAGCACTCTGTGCTTCAGCAGCGGCCTTCGCTTCAGCTTCAGCAGTAGCTTGAGCTTCAGCTTCAGCAGCAGCTTGAGCTTCAGCTTCAGCAGCAGCAGCAGCATCGGCCAAAGCTTTGGCTTCAACTTCCTTTGCCCTTTGGATTTCTGCTTGTCGAGCTCTTTCTTCGTCTTGTCTTTTGGCTTCTTCCTCAGCTTCTCTGGCAAGTCTTTCCTGTAGTCTTGCCTCAGCATCTCTGATGAAGTCGTTTCTGACTTGCTCAGAGATGTGCTTCAGTTTGAAAACTTCAGAAGTCATCCAGCCAATGACTCTGTTCCAGTGTGTCCTTACAGAGTCAGGATCATCACTGATACCAGAGTTAATGGTCAGAGACTTGACCTTCTGTACTGAAGCCCCTGCGAACATCATTATGGCTTCCTCAAGGGTAGGCATGGAATGTTCAGGTTCAGATGTTTGGGGTGGAGAGTTTGGAGGGTTTAAGTTTAATTTTAGAGGTTTAGGTTCAGCGGAAGTGTTTTGGAGGGTGATGTCAGAGGGTTGGGCTTCAGAAGGGTCGTTGGTTGTTTGTTCTGGGGGTGGTGAAGTGACTTCATGTTCAGGTGGAGGTTGTTGTGGTTGGTGTGAGTTTTGGTTTAGAGAGTAAAGGTGGGATAAAGTGGGAGAAGCGGGGTCAGAAGGTTCAGGGTCAGAGGAGAGGATAAGGTAGGGGGGTGATTCTGGGTTTGAAGATGAAGAGGTGGTTTGATTGAGTTCTTCAACTTCGGATAGAGGTAGTGATGTATAGGCAGGATTAAATTTAGATAGAGGTTGTGAGGTTTTGGTTGTAGAAGGTGGGGTTTCAGAGGTGGTGTATATAGGTGCTGGGAGAGGATTAGAGGAAACCATAGGAGGTTCAGAGGGAATAGAGGGAGCAGACTTACCAGTAGTTACTTGCAGAGGCGCTGAAGATCTTGTTTCAGAAGTTTCTCCTAGCCTTGCTTTCTTTGCCTTTGAGGACTTCTTCTCAGAGGGACCTCTTTTGAACCTGACGAAGTCTTCTTCTGAATCTAGACAATCGTCCAATCTGAAGTCAGAGATGTCAACTCCTTCATCCTTCAGACGCTGCATATAGTGAAGGATTGCTTCTCTGGGTTCATTTTTGTAGAACCTTGCAAGACCATGTGGCAGCTTCCTCTGATCTTTCAAGGCGTCCCAGGAGGTGTCCAGCGTGGGTTTGAATTGAATCTTCTTCAGAATCCCCATACTCTTCAGGTTTCTGGAGTTCAGAGGCCTTCCAGTATCTATCGCCAGATCTTCCATAAGCTTGTTCTTCTCCAGATGATCTACAAGCCCATTTTCGATGAAAACATCAGACAGAAGCCTTCCCAGAGGGATGTAGGTTCTGGGTTTCATGTTGTTTATGGTCTCCCTTACAGAGTCTCTGAGATACTTGAATAGTAGTGCTGGGAGGCAGAGCTTCAAACCCTTGTGAATGCAATACAAAATGCACTTCTGATCTGTATTGATGTAGTCAGAGGAGTTTGATGCTGGGCGGTGATGAATGGTTCCCAGAATGATCTTGAGCCATACTCTGAGGTTCTGATGAAGTTCTTTGTTCTTTGATGGATTGCCTTCAGTGTTGTGTTTGAAAATGGTGGGATTGATTACTTGAGCAATGTACCTTGATCTAGGGTTGATGTCGTAGATCCTTCTTCCTCCAGTTTTCTCCATATTTAGTAATGTATCAATTGATTTTTCAGTGATCACTATCTTGACCCCCAACACGTAGGAGACGATGAAATGATCATCAGCGTCAGCAAATCTCCAGAATTCTTTGATGAGATTTGGGTAAATAGGGCCATAGAGCCGTTGGAAGTAGTTTTCCCACCCTTGTTGACGGAGTTCTTCAGTAAGATCTACTCCATTTCTCTTCATGTTGTTGAAGTCTACTAATGATTCACATAAAACATCCAGTCCCTCAAAGGGAGTTGCAAGGTTGATATGAGGTTCACGATCAAGAACATGGGGTTCTTTGTACACTGGAGTAATGGATACGCCTGTAACTGTTGGAGTGGGAATGCTAGAACTTTGGGCAGTAGCGCTGGATTCCATTTGTTGAGAAAAGTTGAAAACTTGTTGTTGTTGAGCATCCATAGTTGATGAAGATGAGTTGAAGATGAGCTGCTTGCAGAAATGCTTCAGAGAAAGTTGGGACTGAGTGAGAGTGATAAGTGTGTGAAATGTGAGAGGAGTGTTTAAATACCCTAATCAAAAACACATGCAAAACGACACACAATTCAGCGTTAGCACAAAGATCAAGTCAGCATGCTTGGGGGAGAAATGATTAAGGCTCATTAATGAATGTCTAATCCCAACAGTATGCACACTGCTCGAGGAGATTTTAAACGTTTGCCCTTTGATTTTCTTCTGGACAGTTGTCTAGAAGTTCTAGGGTTAGACGCTAAGTGCTCCACGTGGTTTGATGTATCTGATCTTCAGAAATACCAAAGGATTGGTTCCTGGAGATTTCTAACTCAGATATCTTCTTAACTTGGTAGAAGTATCAGAGTCAGAGGCAGAGGTACATTTGTTTATGTCAGAGTCTCATTTTACATTCTCAGAGGCACAATTTATTCAGAGCAATTTTGAATGTTCAGATTTTCTAAGATAAAAAGAAATCTATCTTCAGCCAAGGGCTTAGTAAAGATATTTGCCCATTGATGATCTGTATCAATGAACTTCAATGTTACTATCCCTTTCTGAACATAGTCTCTGATAAAATGATGTTTTATTTCAATGTGCTTAGCTCTGGAGTGTAGAATGGGATTCTTACTTAAACAAATGGCAGCAGTATTATCACAGAAGATAGGAATGTTACTCTCGAAGATTTGCAGATCTTCTAACTGATTCTTCATCCAGAGCATCTGAGTTGTGCACAGTGATGCTGAGATGTATTCTGCTTCTGCAGTAGATAGAGCGATAGTTGATTGTCTCTTGCTGGCCCAGGATATCAGATTCTTTCCTAGGAGCTGGCAATTTCCAGATGTGCTTTTTCGTTCCAGTCTACCTCCTGCATAATCTGCATCACAGTAACCCGAAAGTTTATACTCTGATGTTTTCTCGTACATCAGGCCTAGGTTAGGAGTTCCTTTCAGATATTTGAGAATTCTCTTAACTGCTGTTAAGTGAGTTTCTCTAGGATCTGATTGGAATCTGGCACAGAGACAGACACTAAAGAGAATATCAACATTTTTCTGAGAACTGGGGGTGTGTATCCATCTGGGAACTTCAACTCCATTTTCTGAGACTGGGGGTGTGTATCCATCTGTGACAATGTCCCAGAGGTCAGCATCATAACCCAGAAAGAAACTTTCAATTCTATCTTTCTAGTAGTCAAATTTCTCTCCATCAAAAACAGGAGGCTTAGCATTGTAGCTGTCTCTTTCATTTGTGTGGGCCATAGTTTTTCTCGTTCTGGATCTCTCTACACTGTTAAGTGTTTGATTAGAAAATCAATAACAGAGCCGAAGCTCTGATACCAATTGAAGGTGAGAAAAACAAGAAAGGGGGGGGGGGGGGTTTGAATTGTTTTGGAAAATAAGCGCTTTTTCAAAATAAAGACCACACAAGGAATTTATACTGGTTCGCTTATAACACAAAGCTACTCCAGTCCACCCGGCCAAGGTGATTTCGCCTTCAACAAGGACTTAATCCACTAATCTTGAAAGATTGTTTACAACCAACGTCTAAGAGAAAGATCTCTTAGTCCTCTCAAGTATACAGACTGCGCAGAGTCACTTGAGGAAATAAAGCAATAGATAAAAGACAATGTAATCTAGAGTGCTTCTAAGATAAGCAAATATTACAACAGCAAGAACAAAAGTGTTTCACGTTCTAAGCAAAAGCTTTGTGAAAAAATTGAGAGAGAGAGAGAGAATGTTTCAGTGTATGCTTGCGTGTCTCTCAATGTTGATTGCTGTCCTTTATATAGAAGTGAAGGACCGTTGAAATTGATGGCTGATAATATGTCTTGAATAAGAATTAATGCCATAACTTCTGTTGTTTCTTGCCAAAACAACTTTGTCTGCCTGAGTAACTTCTTTCCAAATATAGTTCCTTTCCATTTGAATTTGAAGTTAACGTTACTTTTTTTGAAATAGGAAACCCACTATCAAAGTCTGCGTGACTCTGGGAATCTTGGAATCTTGCTGTGTTGATTCGGAGCTTCTGATGTTTATCTTAAGGAGTTCTGATGATGTCTTCAGATGATGCTGAGAGCTTCTGGAATGATATACCGTTGTTCAGAGTCAGAACTTCTAGAGTGCACTTCTTCTTTAGATGCTTCTGATATTCTGCTGATTTGCTCAGAGTTAGAACTTCTTGAGCGTGTTTCTACTTTAGATGCTTCTGATCTTCTGATAATTTGTATCTGATATGATACTGTATCTGATGACGTCATCAGATCTCTTCCTTCTTTCCTTAGAACCCTGCACACTTAGAAATTTTTCGTTAGGGTGCCATTTTTGGTTTCATCCTTTGTTATCATCAAAATCATGGAATCTGTTGTAGAACACTTTTTGTTCTTACATTGTGTACTATTTGTCACATCAAATCCCTTAATTGCTTTGTCCCTTGCATGCTTTACAATGTCTTAAAGCCTTTTCAACCATTTTCAAATTCTTTGACCAAGGCATTGAAAACCGTAAATGAAATTTATTTCATCAATAAATTTCCAATCACCTTCATCTCTCTATAAACCACCAACATAACCTTACCAAATCACACCTCGCAAAAGTATAATTCTCCCCTATCTTTCTATATTCTTACTACATTACACAAGAAGTGTAAAAATTCATAATGACATAGATGAGGGAATACGAAATAGTGTTCAGAAACAGCGAGCCAGGTGAGTTACAAGAAGAGGCGTACACGTTCCTAAGCGCAAGAAAGATCGAATCAACAAGGAACGTGTACGCCTCTTCTTGTAACTCACCTCTTTATTTGCCTTGGGAATTTTAGATAGTGTTAACTATATGCTAGAAACTTTAATTTTAAATTATCTCCTATCTCTTAAGGACCCTGTCTATGCTCAATTAACACTGCAGTTTCTAAGTTCGTTAATTTCTAGTCCCACACCCAACACAAACTGTTTCAATGGGACTGTCCAGTTTCGGTTGTTCAACGTCGAATATGCTCTTACATTTTCTCAATTAGCGGATCTGCACATTTCCCCCATGGGGATGGCGTAGTATGTGAGGTCCCAGATACTGAGGATTGGCAATGCGCCTTTCAACCATTTGGAGGGTAATAACCGGTACAGTAACCCATAGTTTTGAGGGAAATAGAGCCACTTTAATTCATAACCCGTCTATTCGATATTCCCGCCAAATATTGGCATCCACCATTTTTGGCTGAGCAAATTATAACAAGGTGAACGAAAAAGAACTCTTTTATTTGTTTGCCACTTTTTTGCCACAAAAGGTGAATACCGTCCCTTTTATGCTATCTCACATGCAGACCATTGTCAATACGAAGAGAGGGCCGATTATTTTTGGAGGTTTAATAACCTCCATAGCCAGAGTCCTAGGACTCGAAGAAAAATTCTCCAGGCTAACCCCGCTCCTGCATCATGCCATTGACATAGACATGGCAAGGAGGATGAAAGTAGTAAAAACGAAGGGGAGACAATAAGTTTAATTTAATAATTGCAAATAATGTCTTACAAGATTTCATCCTCCCAAATCCAAATTGCACATATGTGCGTAACCCAGAAAATTATTGTTATATCAATGATCTGGTGCCTAACAAAGCCCCCACTCACATTATTGAGAATGTAGCTACTCGCGGGGACACCGATGAGGATTACATTCCGGAGAAAGCTGCTCCCGCTACTGACCTACACACCACACACATGTCATCTGAAAATGTTGCACGTACATCCTCCACCCAAAGACCCAGAAGAAGAAATGTGGCACCAGTCACTCTTGATAAGATCTATGTCGAACTGCTGAGGCGTATCGAATTAGATGCTCAGCGTGACCTACAAATCCAAAACGTGGAAGCTCAGCAAACTAGAATGATGTAAATCCTTCGCCAAATCCAGCATGATCAGCACGACTACCCTTTCAGAACCAAACAGAACACGTATGGCTTGACCGATGAAATGACAACATTGACAATGCGTGTGGAAGACCTACAAGACTATACACCACCTCACCAGCCAGGAAACGGTGGACGTGGACGTACATGTGGAAGAAGGCGCCAGTAGCAGGCTACCTAGGTTCTACCTTTCTTTCCTATCTTATGTATAAAACATCATTGTATGGTCTAAAACAAGCTCGTAGAGCTTGTATTGAAATATTAAGCAACTTTCTTCTGGAACATGACTTCATTAGGGGAAAGGTTGACTCTACACTCTTCTTTAAAAACATTAGAAATGATCTCATGATATGTCAGATATACATTGATGATATAATTTTTGGTTCAGCTTACCCCTCTGTGTGTCAAGAATTTTTTGAGCTAATACAGGCAAAATTTGAAATTAGTTTGATGCAAGAACTAAAATTCTTTTTGGGAATTCAAATCAATCAAGCTTCAGAAGCGACATATGTATATCAAAGTAAATACATAAAAGACATTCTGAAGAAATTTGAAATGTCAAAATGCAAACCAGCAAAGACACCCATGCATCCAACCTGCATTCTGGAGAAAGAAGAAGTTAGTCAAAAGGTTTGTCAGAAGCTCTATCGTGGTATGATAGGCTCTCTTCTCTATATGACGGCTACCCGTCCTGACATTCTTTTTAGTGTATGTATTTGTGCCAAATTCCAATGAGATCCAAGGGAATCTCATTTAACAGCATTTAAAAAAATCCTAAGGTATCTGAAAGAAACCCATAACCTTGGCCTGATGTATGAGAAAACATCAGAGTATAGGCTTTCTGGATATTGTGATGCAGACTATGCAGGGGACAGAATGGAATGCAAAAGCACATCTGGGAACTGTCAGTTCTTGGGAAACAATCTCATATCTTGGGCTAGCAAAAGACAATCAACCATCGTTCTGTCTACTGCAGAAGCATAATATATATCATCTTCACTATGCATTACTTAGATGCTCTGGATGAAAAATCAACTAGAAGACCTTCAGATATTTGAGAGTAACGTTCCTATCGTCTGTGATAATACTGATGCCATATGTTTATGCAAGAACCCTATCTTGCACTCCATAGCTAAGCACATAGAAATAAAACATCACTTTATTAGAGACTATGTCCAGAAAGGGGTAATATCTTTAAAATTTATAGATACAAACCATCAATGGGCTGATATCTTCAAAAAACCCCTCGCTGAAGATAAATTCTCATTTATTCTGAAACACCTGAAAATTGAAAATTGCCCAGAATAAATCAAATGTGCTTCTCTGAAATAGCAAAATAAGGCTCTAAAACAACATCTGGTATCTGGATCTGACTCTGATACTTCTACCAGTTAGGAGTCATCTGAATCAGAAATCCTCAGGATCCAATCCCTTGGTATTCCTGAATATCATATAGATCAACACGTGGGTTATCTTGCGTTTGACCTTGGATCTTCTAGACAACTGTCTAGCAGAAATCAAGAGACAAACCCTTGAGATCTCCTCGAGCAGTGTGCTATTTAGGGGCTTAGACTTCTATCATTAGCTGTAATCATGTCTCTCCTAAGCGTGTCAACTCGTTTAATGTGTCATCATTAATTTTCTAACCTCTCAACTTCTCCCAACGTTGTCGTTTTGCATGCCTTCTATGTGTATTTAAATTTTTCACAATTCACAATTTCACACTTTACACTCACAGCCTACACAAACCTCTCTTCTTCTTCAAAGCTCCTTAAAGTTCATCAAAGTTCATCATATTCATCTACTTCATCAAACCTTCTCATGGATTCCCAACAACAATCTGTCTACAACTACTCTCAGCAAATGGAATCAATGGAACAACCACCCATTCTTCTCAGTAAACAACTGCTTCAATCGGTGTTGTCTCTACCCCCTTTTACAAAGAACCACACATTTTGGATCGTGAACCACATATCCATCTTTCCACTCCATTTGAAAAGCTTGAGGTCTTGTGTGAATCTTTGGTAGATTTCGAGAACATGAAGCGAAATGGAATAGACCTTACTGAGGAACCCAGAATGCAAGGGTAGAAAACTATTTCTAAAGGCTCCATGGTCTTGTCTATACTTATCTGGTAAAAGAATTATGGCGCTTTGTAGACTCAGATAATCATTACATAGTGTCACATGTTTTGGGGGTAAAGATTGTTATCACTGAGAAGTCCATCGCCTCCCTTCTGAACATGGAGAAGACATGGGGAATAAGGATCTACAATATCAACCCTAGGGAAAAGTACATGTCCCAGGAAATTTCCCAAACCATTTTCCAACAGAACGCTGAAGGCAACTCCTCCAAAAACAAAGAACTTCACCAGAACCTCAGAGTCTGGCTGAAGATCATTCAGGGAACCATCCATCACCGCCCAACCTCAAACTCTTCTGACTACATCAACACGGATCAGAAGTGCATACTCTACTGCCTTCACAAAGGGTTCAAGCTGAATCTACCAACACTGCTCTTAAAATACCTTAGAGACTCTGTCAAAGACACCAGAAACAACATGAAGCCCAGAACCTACATCCCTCTGGGAAGGCTTATCTCCGATGTTTTGATCGAGAGCGGGCTGGTGGATCACCTGATTCATCATAATCTAACGGAGCATGTCACTGTTGACACTCGAAGGCCTCTGAAAGCTCGCAATCTGTAGAGCATGGGGCTGATTGAGCAAGTTAGGGTGAAACCCTCATTAGATACCTCCTGGGAAGCACTCAAGGATCAAAGGAAGATTCCAAATGGCCTCTACCTCTTCTCCATGATTGATCCTCCAGAGGTTATGGAACACTATCTGAAGGATCTCACAAGTCAAGGAGTTGACATCTCAAAGTTCTTTGTGGATTGGCTGCCTGAGCATCCACCAAACTTCATAAAGAGACAGTGAGAACCTTCTGAGAAGTCAAAGAAGTCCAAGAAAGAAAACCTGGGGGAAACTTCTGTGTCAAGACCTCTGGTCCCTTTGATCGAATCTCCAAGTAAGTCTTTGCCTCCTCACTCTCGCTCTGTAAATTTAAAGTAAATTGCTTCTTCTCTTCCCCAAACCACACCCATCTACACTCACTCATAACCCCCCCTCTACCACCAAACCATCTGATACTCCCACCTCTAATCTACCATCACCTCCATTTCAAAAATTTAACCTCTCCACCACAACCTTACCAGTTTCTGAAGCTGAAATGCTTAACGAACCTATCTCACCAATCTCTTCAACACCTTCATCTCCACCCTACTACATCCTATTATCTGACTCAGAACCCTCTGACCTTCAATCCCCCACCCTGGCTCAGCTTCAGGCCCGTGCTCTTGCCTCACAACAACAACCTGAACCAGAAGCCAACACTCCACCACCTGAACAACCAACCCCACCACCATCTGAACGACCACAAAATCCACCACCTGAAAAACCCACAACACCACCCTCTGAAACTCCTTTCGCACCACCCTCTAAACACCTTATTTTCCCTACCTCTCAACCTCCGCTGACACTACCCAAACCCCACCAGAATCTCCATCCCCCAACTCTGAACCAGAACCTACCTTCCCCACCCTAGAAGACTCAATCTCTTTATTTGTTGAGTGTTTAGTGGAGAAGATCAGATCTCTATCTGAAAACTCTGGTACCAGTGATGATCCCTCTGCAGTAAGGATTCGCTAGAATAGAGTGATCAGATGGATGACCTCTGAGGCTTTCAAACTGAAAAGCCACTATGAACAAGTCTGTAACGACTTTATCAGATAAGCTGGAGAAAGACTACAGACACGACTGGTCAGAGAGGAAGAGGAAAAGGCCAGAAGAGAAAGCTCGTCTGGAAGAAGAGCAACGGGTTAGAGAAGCTGCAGAGGAAGTTGCTGCTGCTGAAGCTGAAGCAAAAGTAAAAGCGGACGCTGAAGAGGTAGCACGCATAGCTGCAGAAGAAGCTGCAAAGGTTAGCACTGATGCTCTAGCTCAGGGGGAGCAATCAAACTCTGGCTTCGCTCCTCTGGTCCTGAAGACTTTGGAAGAATTGCAGAAGGAGCAACAGATAGTGTGAGCAAGATTGGATCACCAGGATTCTGTTAACAACAATATTCAGAACCTGCTGACTCAGCTTCTCTAGAGAATGCCTCCACCTTTGAACCCTTAAACACTTAGGCTTCTCTTGTTGCTTTCCTTATGTTTTCTGCTATGTTTTTTGTTGTGTTCTCTATTTTCTGAAATGCTGCTTACCTATACCTGTCATTATCATATATGAATTATTTTATTACCTATCTTTTGCTAAGTCTTTTTGAGTCTGAAAAAAGGGGGAATTTAAAAACAGCTCTGATGAAAATATATCTAAGCCTTTTGTTGCATTGCGCACATTAATATCTTATGAAAACTAATTTATGCATGATAACAACTAAAGTAATAACTAGCTGCCACACAAGGAAAATCTGGTAAGAACTTTTGAGAAATCCTATGATCCATCTCAGGGGGAGTCACCTCTCATATGACTCTGAAATATTATTTTTGTTGATAACATCATTGTTTCATCATCACTCTGAATTTCTTGTCATCATCAAAAGGGGGAGATTGAAAAGACAAATTTAGTATCTACAATTCATCTCTAATATTTTGATGATAACAAAGGATGAAACAAAAATGGTACCCTAACAAAATTCATCTATGTGTGCAGGACTCTAATCAAAAGAAGTCAAATAGACTTTCATCAGATACAGACACAAGTTTAGAAAGACCACTTAGAAGATACTCAGGCAGAAGCTCTGACTCTAATTAAAGGAAGTATAAAAAGTGTAAACAAAACAAGAGACATCAGAAAATCTGAAGCGAAAGAGCGCACTCTAGCATCTGAAGCTTTTACACTCTTACATAATCATCAGGAGGACATCTAGAACCTCTGAAGAATGTCAGCTATAAGCAACTATCTGAAGAAGTATGTGCAAAACAGAAACTCTGATTTCTGAATCTTATGAAACACGCTCTGAAGACTTAGCTATAAAGACTTCCGCTTATGGAAAGAATCTAATTTTGGATGAGAATTATAGCACCCCAAACTGCTTTGGAAAGAACATAGAGATTAATGAAATTAATCATCAGTCATTGCCAAAGATCCTGTCACTCAACAGTCTTCTCATCATTCCTATATAAAGGATGGATCACTTGACTAACACATACAACGAAAACACACGAGAATACAAACACTACTTTCATATTGTTTATTCATTCTCCTTCTCACACGAGTTGTTGCTCTAAAAGTGTGAACAATTCGTTTGCTCTTCCCTTGTGTAATTTTTGCTTACCTAGAAGCACTAAGGATTACTATGATTCTATTTATTTGTTGAATTCACCTCAAGTGACTTGTGAAGTATGTAAACTTGAGAGGGCTAAGTTATCTTTATCCTCTTAGACGATCTTTTTTTGTAATCTTTCAAGATTAGTGGATTAAGTCCTTATTGAAGGCGAAATCACCTTGGCCGGGTGGACTGGAGTAGCTTTGAATTTCAAGCGAACCAGTATAAAATTCCGTGTTGATATTATTTATTTTTCGTGTGTGTTTCAGTTCAGAAATTTTTTTATTATTAGTTAAAACAATTCACCCCCCCCCCCTTTCTTGTTTTTCTCTACCTTCATCTCCTTCTATCCATATTGAGCACTTGGATGAGTCTGCATAGTGCCTGGCAACTGAGGAAGAGTCAGATGGAAAACCTTGGTTCCATGATATCAAGACTTATCTTGAAAAATAGGTTTATCCTGAAAATGCATCTATCACAGACAAGAAGGCTCTGAGAAAGCTCTTAGCCAAGTTCTTCTTAAGTGTAGATATGCTTTACAAGCAAAGTTATGATTCGGTCCTGCTCAGATACATGGATAGACACGAAGCATCCTGGATAATAACACATGTGCATGAAGGTTCCTTTGGAACACATTCGAGTGGGCATTCACTGTCTAGGAAAATCCTCAGAGCAGAATACTATTGGCTGACAATGGAAGTAGATTGTTTCCGTCATGTGCAAAAATGCCACAAGTGCCAAATCTATGTTAACATAATACATTTGCCTCCAGTGCCTTTGAACGCCATCTCATCTCCTTGGCCTTTTGATATATGGGGAATTGACGTGAATGATTGTGTATATCCAACCACTTTGAACGAGAATCGATTTATCCTAGTAGTTATCGACTACTTTACCAAATGGGTAGAAGTTATGTCATACGCAAATGTCACCAAACAACTAGTGGCTCACTTTCTGAAAAGAGACAGCATCTGCCGTTATGGGTTGTGTAAGAGTTTCAATATTGAACATCACAACTCATCGCCATATCATCTGAAGATGAATGGCGCAATGGAAGCAGCCAACAAGAACATAAAGAAAATTGTTCAGAAAATGGTGAAGACATACAAGGATTGGCACGAGATGCTACCCTTCGCTTTTCACGACTATCGTACTTTGGTACAGACCTCAACTGGGGCAACCCCATTCTCTCTGGTGTATGGTATGGAAGCATTGCTCCCTATCGAAGTAGAGATCTCCTCTTTGAGGATTTCGACAGATGTCAAACTTTATTAGGCTGAATAGATTCAAGTGAGACTCGATCAGCTGGACCTTATAGAAGAGAAATGCATAATAACTATGTGTCATAACTAACTTTATCAGAAGTGGTTGAAGAGGGCCTTTGACAAGAAAGTTTACCTTCGGAATCTCCAAGTCGGTGACCTGGTACTCATGAAGATTATGCTGATCCACACAGATCCTCGGGGAAAGTGGACCCTCAAATATAAAGGTCCATACATTGTGAGAAAGTTTTTATCTGGAGGAGCCTTGATCCTCTCAACTATGGATGATGATGATCTTGCATCATCCGTAAATGTAGACATAGTGAGAAAATATTACGCATGAATTTGACCCGCTAAGTTGACATCTTGAGGGGGAACTTAGGAAAAAATGGGCATCCCGGTGGACCACAAAAAGAAAAGGTCGAGGAAAAATTAGGGATATAAATAAAAGAATTGATAACCCGTTAAGTTAACACCCTGAAGGGCAACTGAGGCAAAAAAAGGGTATCCCGCTAGACTGAGATCCCGAAAGGGTGACCTATGCAAAAATTAGGGATTTTAATGGCAAGAGACTGCATGCTGCCAATGATATGTGAATCCATATTTCCATCAACGGAAACCCCGAAAGGAGGAATCAATCCACTCACTCTAATTCGAAGGAGTGTACAAGGATCCATAAGACATAAAGGCTATAGCAGAATTGGAACTCAATGGAAATCCGAGACTTTCACATTGCCAATTTGTTTTTATGTTTTTGTTTTGAAATTACCTCATTTAGGAATTGCTTCCTTATGTCATCGCCCATTCACGGGTCCATTTTCAATCAATAAAATTTCTTTTCATTTAGAAATGCTCCTCGTTTTTACTTTTTTTGCTTGTTTGCGAAATGTGACTGTTATTTCTAATAAAAATTGCATTGAAAAAAATCTGGGATAACAATAAAAGCACTGAAATGAAAACTTGATTTTTACGTTGATCTTAAAGAGTTTGAAGGGACAACCATGGTCCTCAATTGTTACGTATAGTGTCCAAGGACATAAGATCATGAAGGTTCATTGACCTAAGAAATTACGAGAGTCGTCATTCTCCATAGTAATCCCTTCCATCTTGCCTGCTCAGATTAAGCTTGGGGAATAAGAATGTCCATGCCAGGTTCTTCCTCCAGCAGCATCAAGAAGATAAGATGTCGGGAAGTCATGTGAGACGCAACCCACTCGCTATAAACCAGAAGCCTTGTGACCCAAGAAGATCTCCCTCGGTGTCCATGAGACCATACCCAAACTTGGGGCATCTGTAGACCCTCGGACCATTGCATAAACCTGTCATGCTTAATTTATATCATTCCATTCATGCATATCATCTGGCATAGCATGTAACTCTCTAACAAGCAGAAACAAGCCCAAAACTCTCTTGGCACTTTCTTGAGCCCAATCCTGTTGGCACCTTTCCAAAGCCCATCCCTATTGGCATTATAAAAAATACACAATCATTTTTCCTGATCCTTGTAAGACTTCTAGTTGGCATCCTCGACGGGATCTTTCAAGTCGTTTCATTTTGCTTATCCGTCGTAATCCTCCTTCCCTCCTCCGTGGAGATGATTTTATTGAGATAACTCTCCTTTTGTGAGTTTATTTCGTTGCTTGGTGCGTGAAATCACGTCTCCCCCTCGTTGCCTTTTGCACGAGCAGGGTACCCCCTGTCAGAAGTTTACATCACATTTCATTTTGAAGCACCTAATGTAGGTTTGGTGAGTCATGTGGAGGGTAGCCGTGTTTCGAGAACTTCATCCCCACCGTTGTGCCTGAGGGACAATATGAGGTTTTTGTTCCTATTGCAAGGTCCCCAAGCCTGGACCCTTTTGTTTAGCCCTTCATATCCCCATAGTAATCCTAAACCCTTGTTAAGCCATTCTCCCCAAGCCGAGCCTCGTTTGGTCAACCTCCTACTTCTTGTTCAAAGCCCAAGTCCTGATTATCCCCCACTTTATCAAAACTTAAATTGTTGGTTAGACATGATACCCCATATAAAGCTCAAGCTCTGCGCTTGGTCATCTTTCCCAACAAGCCTAAACCTTGTTGTGTACCCCCTCGTACTCTAGCAGTGAACCTAAATCGTGCTTAGCAACATCACCATAAGCCTAAGCTTCATGCTTAACCCATCTTTCCAACAACTTTTAACTATTCTTTTACCTATTGTATCCACTAAGCCCAAGCCTTGTGTTTCGAAAATCTCCAACAGAATTTGAACCATGTTTAATACCCATTATCTGCTTCAAGCCTAAACTGCGTGTTTAGATCCTCTTCCACCTCAAGACTAAATGTCATATTTAGCCCTACATCCTCCTTTAGCCCAAATCTTGTTATATTTGGCCCTCATTTCCCATAAAGAATTTAAACTTTGGCTACTCAATCCCTCTATCCTAAACTTCCCGATTTAGCCCTTCTATCCAGCAAAGCCCAAATCCCGTTGCATTTGGTCATTCATCCCGGCTGTTTAAGCCTAAGCCTTGTGTCTATTCCTTCTTCCATAGTTTTCAAGCCTCGGCCTCTATGTTTAGCCATTCCTCCCCAGCATTTTAGCCTAAGCCTTTGTGTTTAGCCATTCTTCCCCTATAGAGCCTAAACCTTGTGTTTAGCCCTTCTACCTAGTTGATCCTAAGCCTTTATGTTTAGCTCGTCTACACCCCCTTCTCCATCTTTAGCCAAAATCTTTGACTTCGGCATATCTTCCATCCAGGCCAAATACCATTAAATTTGGCACCCCTATACAGTTTTAGCCCAAATCTTCGAATTTGGCATTTCTACCCTACTTGGTCCAAATCCTAATAAATTGGATTCCTATTATGTTTGGTACCCCTATCCAACTTTAGTCTGAATCTTCAAATTTGCCATTTCTTTTCTACCCGGTCCAAATCCTGTTAAATTTGGTCCTCCATCTCTAGCTTTAGCCAAAATCCTATTGAATTTGGCATTTCTTCCATCCAGCCCAAATGCTGCTACATTTTGCGCCCCCTATCCAGCTTTAGCCTGAATTTATGAATTTGACATTTCTCTCTTATTAAGCTGAAACCTCTGCATCTGGCCCTTCTACCCCTTTTTGTATCCATAAAGCCCAAGTCTTTGTTGTATTTGGCCCTTCTTCTCCATTAAGCCTAAGTAGTGAAGTTAGCCCCCCCGTTCATGTCCATCAAGCCAAAATCATGGTTGTATTTGGTCCTTCTATCCATCAAGTCTAAGCTGTGAACTTAACCCCTACTCTATCCACTAAGCCTTAGCTTTGTGCTTAGCCATCCTCTCCAGCAAAGCCCAAACTCTGATTGGCACCCCCTTCTTTATACATGTTTACCCTAGAAAAAAATCCCCTTTGAAAACCTAGTGCATGATGGGCCAATTATTTCTTCCCAAACTATCACCCTAATGCTCAGGTTCTACCTCGTAAATCATTGTTCAAACATTTTCCATGAAACGTCCCTTAATGGAAAAATTCTCCAGTTCCTACAAAGAGCTTGTTAGTAGATATAAAAACAAAAAAGATCAATCACACTGCATTAGTGTATTGCATACGTCATCCGTGTCGGACCTTTCATAACTACCCATTTATCTAATACCATTTCAATTCGATACCCTAGTGAATAAGTCCTTCGTGACCTATATTCACATTACATTTCATTTGTTCCCGGTGGGCAATTTTTTTGATATTTTAGTATTTATTCCCCTTCTACCTCGAATGTTTGGAAAGTCGTTTCTATCCTTACATTCATATCTAAAAACATTAAATATAGGCAGCTGCCATAGTCCTTGTCCATTTTAGTCCTTGCTAAGTGATCGGGAAAATAGCAAGTGTACTATTTTGCCTGTTATAATAATAATGGGGAAAATCCCCGAATGTCGATCTCAAGGACTGCACGTAGTATTGAGTTTAAATTATCATTCAATCAAACATAAAGTATTAATTTGGGTTTTTTGAGTGTAAAAGAAAATAATAAAGCAATAAGAAAATTGGGGTTTCTGGAGAAAAAGGAACAATGCCAGGGAAGGTGTATGATTTATCCTTGTAATTACTCTGAGTTACTATTGCATCAACAAATATCAATTAATACCAGTTCACAAGGGTATTTTCTCCCAAGTCCTTGATCAGTCACCATTTATGCTAGACATTCCACTATTTAACCGTAAATAAGTCAGGTAAACTGTGTAAACTGAAGCATTTTTAGTTAGATATAAGCTCAATTCTATAATATAAAGTGTGTTGTTACTTATGAGTTTCTTGAGGATATTTTACACTTTTGGGTATGTTAGCAGGTAAAAAACTAGTTTGGAAGCTCAGGGAATCAAACGTCAGATGAGAAATTGAGCCCGAGCAAGAAAACGGAAGAAAAAATCATTTTTCTGGAGAACCTGCTGTCCATACGCGTATGGCCTTACATGATACGCGTATGGGCCTTCCCAGTACGCGTAGCATACGTAAATGACCAGAGGGATGGAAAATTCAGCCAAAAGACAAGCTTCTGGTGATACGCGTACCAGCCTGGGCAATACGCGTACCAGTATGGGCAATTCGCGTACCAGACTGGGCAATACGCGTATCAGAGGCTGTGTTACGTGCAGTACGCGTTTGAGACCAGGCAATACGCGTATGGGACAGCTCAGTACGCGTATGGAGCACAAAATCAGGAAAAATCCAACTGAATAGCTATTAAGAGGCCAAACCACGATTTTCCAGGGGTTGGACGTTTTGGAGAGAAAAAAGACGCGTTTTGAGAGCTGGAGACTCGACGAATATCAAAGGATTCAGATGTTCAAGAGTTTTCCGACTATTGAAGATTGATTCCTCACGAAATTCTGTAATGACAACAATATTAATCTTTGTTTTTATTTCTATTATGAGTAGCTAAACCCCCAATTGCTAGGGGGGTGACCCTGATTCTGAATGTGACAGATTCGATGTTTATGAATGCATTGATTAGTTATTCTTTTCCATTGATTTGTTCTTATTACCGTTCTTCATACTTTATTCGTCGGACCAACGAGTGATGATTAATATGAATAGTTTAAGCTGGACAGCGATTATTCATTGACCTGGATAAGAACTTTGGATAGTAAAAATAACCTAGGACTAGGGATTTTCTATCTGACCGGTAATTCTTGATATTTGAATGCTTGAGTATGAACTTAATTATTTATGGATATAGTAATTAGGTTACATAATCAAAGGTCTGTTTACTAAGGACTTAGGAATAGATACCCTTGAGGACCGGAATTAATTTGACAGGAATATTGTCTAAGCCTTCATAAATTATATCTGTTACAAGAAGTTTCATTCACCGACCCTAGCAATCGTCTCTCATTTGTATCTCGTTCAACCTTTTTACTTGCTTTACTTATTTGCAATTGGTAGGATAATTACTCACAACACAAAAACCAAAGGCTTTTGTCTAATTGAAACAATCTATAAACTCCGTATCGTCAAGCAGTCCTTGAGATCGACAAACGGGGAATTTCCCTTTTATTATTACAATGAGAAAAATAGTACACTTGCTATTTTCCCATCAAGTTTTTGGTGCCGTTGCCGTGGACTGCCAAAGATAATAGAGTTTATTAATTTATTTTCAATTAGAATTTTGTTGCTCTGCATCCAAAATTTTATTTACTGCTAATTTTATTTTAATTTTTATTGTTATTATAACTAATTTCTTTCTAATCTGTGTATGCGAGGTAAGGCCTCAGCTGATTTTCATTTTGACGCAGAACCAGAGAGAACATTGCGCGCAAAGCTTAGAGAAGCTAGAAGAAAGAAACTGGCACATTCTGACACCGAAGAACAGGCCACACCTAGCACACCAGTCTCTTGTCACTCCGAAAAATCTGAGTCAGACACAGATTCACATCCAGACACTGTTAACATGGCTGCAGACCCACCTCTAGCGGAAAGACTTTTAGGTGACTATGGCAGACAGAATAACCCAGCAGTGCGGTTGACCATTGTGAACCAACCGGTTAATGTTGCTCACTTCCAGTTACACCCCTCAACTATCCGTCAGTTAGAAAGCAAACCTTTTGCAGGAAAGATCAATGAGGATGCAAACAAGCATCTGCAGAGGTTTCTGACTATGACTACATCATTAAAAATTGATGGGCATTCTGAAGAGGCAAAGAGATTGGTCATGTTCCCATTCACGTTATCTGAGGACACTGAGGAATGGTTCTATTCCCTACCCGCGAGAAGCATTACTACTTGGCAACAAATGGAAACAGCATTCTTGAACGAGTATTTTCCTGCTTCTGTGTATATCCGTAAGAGGTATGACATTGTGAATATTAAACAGAAAAACGGAGAGACACTTGGAGATGCATACAAAAGATTCAAGAGATGTTTAGTTGCATGTCCTACACATAATCTAGATGAAACTGAACAAATGCAGAATTTTGTAAACGGGCTGAAGATGAAGACTAAGCAACTCATTGATACAGCTGCTGGTGGCTCATCTAATTTTTCAACAGCAACCGGTATCAAAAAGATCATCGAAGCTATTGCAGCGAATGAGCATTTGGAATTATATGACCGTACTGTGAATCAGCCGGAGGGAAAAATTGACTTGAAATTAGCAAATCATGTAGTGAAAATGGAAGACCAGGTTGCTGCTGAGGTTGAAAGAAGATTGAAAGCTATGAATTTAGGTACCCAGACTGTTGCTCAAGTGCAATTGGTTCCGACCATGATTTGTGAGATTTGTAGTGGACCACACTTTACCATGCATTGTGTTGCAACCGCAGAACAGGTGCAAGCAATAAATTACCTGAGGCAGAATAATCCTTACTCAAATACTTATAATCCGGGGTGGAAAAATCATCCTAATTTCTCTTGGAAAGATCAGCAAGGTAATATTCAGAATCAAGGACCTCCACAAGAACAACCACCTTACCAACCACAATATCAGCCGCAACAACAACCTTATCAGCAACAAATACCGAAGAAAGCGGATTGGGAGATTGCTGTAGAGAAAATGGCAACTCAGAATATGCAATTTCAGGAGGAGACCAGGAATAATCAGAAGAGCACCAATGCATCCATTAAAAATCTGGAGATTCAATTGGGTCAGATAGCACAACAGATAACAAATTTTCAAACATCGGGCGCATTACCTAGTGCAACGACAAATCCGAGGGAGCACCATAATGTGAGTGCGGTAACAACAAGAAGCGGAAGATATGATGAAGAGCGTAAGAAGAAGGATGAAGAAGAAGATCAGTTGCTTGAAGTGGACCTGGAAATCTTAGAAAACAAGACACCACCTGAGGAAGAAATTGTAATACCGCCGGTGGCACAAGAAAAGCTCCCTGAACCAAAACCCATCATTAAGCTTCCATTCCCACAAAGAAACAAAAAGAAGAAGCAAGATGAGAAAAATTTTCAGAAATTCATGGAGTTGTTCAAGAAATTAGAAATCAATATTCCATTCTCTGAGGCACTCGAGCAGATGCCTATCTATGCAAAATTCATGAAAGACATCATCTCCAAGAAGCGCACCACTGACACTGACCCTGTTATACTAACTGAAACTTGTAGTGCTATTTTGCAGGGTATGAAGATTCCAGTGAAGAAGCCAGATAGAGGTTCTGTGACCATCCCGTGTACCATTGGAGATATGTCCTTTAAAAGGGCGCTGATTGATTTGGGGGCTAGTGTTAGCCTTATGCCTTTGTCTATTTACAGGAAGCTAGGAATTAGAAATGTTCAAGATACCAGAATGACACTTCAATTTGCTGACCACTCAGTGAAGAGACCTTTTGGGGTAGTTGAGGATGTTCTGGTCAAAGTTGATAAATTTGTTTTTCCTGTTGATTTTGTAATTTTGGAAATGCCAGAAGATGAAGAGATACCTCTGATTCTGGGCAGACCTTTCTTAGAAACAGGGAGATGCAATATAGATATGGAGGAAGGTACCATGACCCTAAAGGTGTATGATGAAGAGCTCAGAATTGATGTCCGAGATACTATGAAACATAAAGAGAATATGTGTACAAACCAC
The DNA here is from genome assembly GCF_024323335.1 of Lathyrus oleraceus. Classification (NCBI taxonomy): domain Eukaryota; kingdom Viridiplantae; phylum Streptophyta; class Magnoliopsida; order Fabales; family Fabaceae; genus Lathyrus; species Lathyrus oleraceus. The sequence continues at coordinate 395,806,422 of NC_066585.1, forward strand.
TCCGTGGAAGTGATAGATCAAATTGTAACTAGCACAATTCAAAGAAAGTTTCCTGAATTACCGGTAGAAAGAGTTCTTAGTCTGACGGTCAGAGAGATGGAGGAGAAGGATGAGGAAAAAGAAAAAGAAGTGCTTGCTATGCTGGATACACAAACCCCCTGGAGGAAATACAACCCACGCAGGTGGGAGGATCTGAGAGCTTCACCAGAATTAGAAGATGAAAAGGTACTGAAGAAACATAAAAGTGGTATTGGTGTTTTAAATGAGAAGAATGGCGACACCTTCAAGGTTAATGGTCAGGGGTTGAAACCATATGATCCCGGTGAAGGGGGACCAATTGAAACTGTTAAACTCATCTGAGTATGAGGTGTCCCGTCGAGCCATGCGACGTTAAACGAAGCGCTGCTTGGGAGGCAACCCAAGGGAGGTTTGAAATTTCTTTGTGTATTTTTCTTGTTGGTTTATTCAGTTTTTATTTTCTTTTGCTTTGATGTAATCACCTATTATGGGTTGGCTTAATCGAATGAATTTGATTTGGTTTACCTCCATTTTCCTGTTTATTTAGTTAGATATGTGACTATGTCTGGCTATTGGTTTTCTTGATCACTTACACCAAATACTTGGGCGTCCTCTCTTTCAGTCCCCTGACTGTAGATACTGTTGTTTATGATTGGACGCACTGGTTAAGATTAACATCAGAACCACGAGCATGAGCTTTGAACTCAGAGGTATGATAGAACAAGTCAGCTTAACCCGTCCTGGTGAGATCAGAAAAAGCCAAACACTTATCATCATATGAGAGATATCAGGTATGTCTTTATCAATCTTGGTTTGCGTATGTTCTTTTGTTATTATTAGCTGTACGAATACACACACTGAGGCATGTTTTTTGTTTATCACCTAGAGCCTTTCTAGCCATCCCATCTATTATTATTATTATCCATTGTTTTACCCTGTTGAGCCTGTTAATCATTTATTTTTTGATATACCCGTTTTTTTTTTCTAAATCCATGACCTTGTACCTATCCTACCCTATTCAGAGTATGTGAGGATTGATTTCATATCTACGTTTTTATCTAAGTTTGGGGTTGCTGTTGGAATAGCAACCTTTAAGTTTGGGGTAGCTTTGCAGTACGTGAATAGTAAGTGAATGTCGTATAAAAAAAAAAATAAGAAAAACAACAACAACATGAAAAGAAAGAAAGAGAAAAGCGAAAAACAATAAAAGAACAACTTTTGAAAAATGCTACATTCACTATAGATAAAAGGAAAAGAGTATTGCAAAACCCTACAGGAATAATAGGAAAGAAACGTAGTGAGAGAATGATTTCATGTACTCTGAACCAAAAGACCAAAAAAAAAAAAAAACCGTTGTTCAAATTTCATACCCTACCTAAACCAAAGCCCCGTTACAACCCTAAAAGACCTCAAATAGTGTGTGTGACTGTACATGTTGATAGGATGAGAGAATTTATTCAATCTTCTGATTTGATATTGCATATTGTGATTTGAGAGTGATAACACTTTAACCCAGAGAGACTTGGTGAGAGTGTGATATAAGCTGACAGGTAAAGTCATATTTCTGAGGGAAAGAGTTTCTAGCTCGTTGGCTATGTGGAAGAATCAGAAAACCTGAAAACATCAAGAGGTCCAGTGCGAAAGATTTCAGCAGTATTGTGGTAAGAACTGTTTTACAGTAAGTTTGGGGTGACATGATCTTTGATGGTAATAAAATGTTACTTGAGGACAAGCAACAAGCTAAGTTTGGGGTTGTGATCAGTCACCATTTATGCTAGACATTCCACTATTTAACCGTAAATAAGTCAGGTAAACTGTGTAAACTGAAGCATTTTTAGTTAGATATAAGCTCAATTCTATAATATAAAGTGTGTTGTTACTTATGAGTTTCTTGAGGATATTTTACACTTTTGGGTATGTTAGCAGGTAAAAAACTAGTTTGGAAGCTTAGGGAATCAAACGTCAGATGAGAAATTGAGCCCGAGCAAGAAAACGGAAGAAAAAATCATTTTTCTGGAGAACCTGTTGTCCATACGCATATGGCCTTACATGATACGCGTATGGGCCTTCCCAGTACGCGTAGCATACGTAAATGACCAGAGGGATGGAAAATTCAGCCAAAAGACAAGCTTCTGGTGATACGCGTACCAGCCTGGGCAATACGCGTACTAGTCTGGGCAATACGCGTAGCAGACTGGCCAATACACGTATCAGAGGCTGTGTTACGTGCAGTACGCGTTTGAGACCAGGCAATACGCGTATGGGACAGCTCAGTACACGTATGGAGCATAAAATCAGGAAAAATCCAACTGAATAGCTATTCAAAGGCCAGACCACGATTTTCCGGGGGCTGGACGTTTTGGAGAGAAAAAAGACGCGTTTTGAGAGCTGGAGACTCGACGAATATCAAAGGATTCAGATGTTCAAGAGTTTTCCGACTATTGAAGATTGATTCCTCACGAAATTCTGTAATGACAACAATATTAATCTTTGTTTTTATTTCTATTATGAGTAGCTAAACCCCCCATTCCTAGGGGGGTGACCCTGATTCTGAATGTGACAGATTTGATGTTTATGAATGCATTGATTAGTTATTCTTTTCCATTGATTTGTTCTTATTACCGTTCTTCATGCTTTATTTGTCGGACCAACGAGTGATGATTAATATGAATAGTTTAAGCTGGACAACGATTATTCATTGACCTGGATAAGAACTTTGGATAGTAAAGATAACCTAGGACTAGGGATTTTCTATCTGACCGGTAATTCTTGATATTTGAATGCTTGAGTATGAACTTAATTATTTATGGACATAGTAATTAGGTTACATAATCAAAGGTCTGTTTACTAAGGACTTAGGAATAGATACCCTTGAGGACCGGAATTAATTTGACAGGAATATTGTCTAAGCCTTCATAAATTATATCTGTTACAGGAAGTTTCATTCACCGACCCTAGCAATCGTCTCTCATTTGTATCTCGTTCAACCTTTTTACTTGCTTTACTTATTTGCAATTGGTAGGATAATTACTCACAACACAAAAACCAAAGGCTTTTGTCTAATTGAAACAATCTATAAACTCTATATCGTCAAGCAGTCCTTGAGATCGACAAACGGGGAATTTCCCTTTTATTATTACAGTGAGAAAAATAGTACACTTGCTATTTTCCCATCAGTCCTTGATGAGAAAACATGTAATCAATCTACCCTCATTCCTATGTCCATACCCAATGAGTGTGAAGTTAAGCTGTATAATATCAAGAATGCTCTGGTTCATACAGGGTATCCCTAGTCCTAGGTGATATCTATTGCAGAGTAACCTGATGAAAACCTTATCACTGACGGTCCAGCCTAGGTGATAACCATAGATCAATCTCGATTGGTCCGAAAGAGAAAGCAATAAACACATCAAAAGGTTATCGTAAATAAAATATTATAAATGCAAATGTAAACTCAAATTTATTACAATTCTAAATCAGGGACACCCCTAGCATTGGGGGGTTTAGCTACTCATATTGTTTAAAACCAATGCAAGATAAAAATTACACATTACAAGTAATTGGATGACTTTGATCTTCAATCGCTCCCGCTCATGAATCTCTTCAGCTCTCCAAATGCCTTGATCTCTGTAATACTTGATTGCTTCATAATACCAGGGTTTGCTATACTCCAGGATGATTTTTCCTTTGGTAGAAGACCTCTTTTTATAGTGAAAGTTCCCAGCCGCAGTTGGACAGGTCCAAAGATGTCTCCACAAAGCCCGAAGAATGAAAACCCCGGAAAAATTGGAAATATTGGGCTTGGGCTGACACGACCCGTGTCAGCCTACTGGTTATCCTGACACTCCCTTGGCATGCCTAACACGAGGTGAAGTTCTGCATGACACGACCCGTGTCAGCTAACACGGGTGGCCGTGTCAGGCTATTTTTTTCTTCCTCTGTCTCCCTTTCCCTGACACGGCTCGTGTCAGCTGACACTGGTGGCCGTGTCAGGCCTCCTGTACTGTGATTTTCTGCTCTTTTTCATACGGGACTCTCGCACTGTCGTATTCTGAGTTCTCCGGTTCTTCTACATGGATCTGTCTGACAAAAACACAGCTATTCCACGCATAAAATCAAAATAAACAAAATAAAACATAATAAAGATTAAAAATGCGTAAATGACATAACGGAAGTAAAACTACTCGAATTATACCTTAAATGCGTGCACAGTGTGTCAAATGTCTCTGATTTGCATCAGATCAGTAATGAAAACTTACTATAAATGGTGACTGATCACAACCCCAAACTTAGCTCATTGCTTGTCCCAAGTAATGTTTTGGTATCACTCCCCAGAATTCTTTATGCTTTCCACCACTGCTGAGATCATTCGCAAACGCCTTCCCCTTTTCTTCCACAAGTCTTATCCATCTTCGTAAGTCATCATTCACACTTCCACTTTAAAGCATCGTTTCACCTGTCAGCTTATTTCACATTCTCACTAATTCTCTCGGGGTTAACTGTTTACACTCATAATTCAAAGTATGCAATATCACTCACAAGTTTGAATAGCCTCTCTTTTCTAATCACCTACACATAACACACACACTTTTGAGGTCTTTAAGGTTGTAGCTTGGCTTGGGTTAGGGTATGGATTCACAAAAAGAAAGGACAACAAGGGGCTTTTGGCTCAGAGTCGATGTTACATCCTGTGTTGGCTTCTTTTATTTCCTTGGTTTTCTTTTCTTATTTCTTGAATTTTTACCGATTACCCTTTTCCGTGCTTCTTTCTTTGGAATCATCGAGTATTTGATTTTTTTTTCTTTTTTTTTTCTCGATTCATCACTTTTTCTTTTTCTATTGTTTTTGCATCTTCTAGGGCTTTGAGAGCTTTTGGGGTTTTTTTACCCCAAACATAGCTTTTCAACACAATTGGAATATATTCTCATGACTCTGAGCAGGGTGAGGAAATGTTTTTGGCCAATGGTTACATTCATGGTGTTTTAAACAAAAAAATGGATATAGGCTCAAATGGGGTTAACGAAGGATATAATAATGCGGGATGGCTAGAAAGGCTCGGGGTTAATTACAAACAACGTGCCTCAGTGTGTGGATCATGCAGTGACTGTCCCAGAGAGTCTATGCAAATTAAGAGTGATAAAGACAAACCTGAATGACGCTCATGATGATTAATGTGTTTGGCCTTTTCTGACTCACTTGGTTTGGTTCAGCTTTGACAGGATCCATAGTGCTTCTTAATTTGGTGCAATTGCTTTCTTACTTCGGAGTGTGCAGGATACTTGTGTCGATTAAGCTGTGTATGTTGCGTCCGATCTTTACTTTCAGCAGTGTCACTTTCTGGGGAGATCCTTCACAACAAGCCATGGTGAGTGGTGTGATCTTTCATCCACTTCTCACTTGTGATCATTACTTTTCCAACCTGTCAACACAGACTTGACACACACACTTGCAGCATAATGTACATTCAACAAACAACTTCAATACAAAAGTAAAAATAACACAAGAAAATTGCAAATGAAAGACATAAAATCTCCCTCACACCTGAACTCAACATTGTCCATAATGTTTGCGAACAAGCGCGGAGGAGGGAACATATAGAGTCCTACTGAGGAGGCGGTTGCGAGAAATGCAACATCAACTATCGCATCATGTTGCTCATGTCATCCAGCATCGCTCCCTGACGGGCTTGCTCGATGCCTTGCCTTTGCTGTTCAGCCCTCAAGTCACCTATTTTGGTCTGTATCCAGCCCCATTGGTCAGTTGACCAAGATGAGGAACCTTCTGCCTGTTGGGTGGGTTCCTGAGGTTGTGGAACAAACTGCTTAGGCGGTGCTTGAGGATATTCTTCTTCTCGTCCTTCTTCCTGGTCATCTACAAATTGGTCACCTGCATAAAAATGGTCAGTGTCGTGGCCCTCATCCGCATCGGGATCGGCGCTCACATACAGCCAATTCGCACAATCAGTGATAGCTACTCTATCCGAATCCGGGAGAGCGATGATAAACTGTTTATGAATGAGGACAAAATAATGGGTAGGGGCAACCGCAATCATACCTTGGGCAATCAGAGAAGACATGTCAATTTTAGTATTACCTGCAATTGGCGTGTCCTCGAGTAAAACAACCTGATACCCGAAATGCAATGCAATCTGGGTGATCATACCTCCCACGGAAATGCCGCCGGAGTTTGCTCGACCGACTCTCCCTAGGTAGTCTGCTGCAAAGGCAGCTACATTGATGGTCTTGTTTTGAGCCATCGAGTACATGAAGAATAACTCTCTCTGAGTAGCTACTCCGGTGTTGTCGCCTCGACCAAACAATGTGTAGGCTAGACCTTTTTGGGCGTACATGAAACAGGGATTCTGGATGCCCGATGCTTTTGCACCTTTGGAGAAGTAATCCATCCTCCCAGTTATGGCGATCCAGAAATCCTTGGGAGAAAACCCGTCTGGGACCGCTCCGGGTCCGTTCAGCGGGAGGCGGAGTATAGCAGCTAACTCCTCAACAGACAATTCATGGTAATTGTTAAACAACCAGAAGCGTAGAGTACCGAAATAATACCTAGTTGTGTTAACCCACCGTTTTTCGAGCTGAAACTCCAAGGTGCTGAGAAACTCGAGAGTAATGCGCTCGTAGGTCGGCGCCTCCAAACTCATAAACTCAAGCATGCCCAAGACGTGGAACATGCGGTATACCTCAATTTTCAGCCCTAAATCAGTCAGAGTCTTTTCACACATATACCGGGTCGGCGTGAGCCTGCGTTTCCGGTGAATTTGGTAACGTCTCTCTTGCTCCGGGTTGTCAAACACAATATTATGGGGATTAGGATTCCGGCTCGGGCGCTTCCGGGACTTTGCCATCTCTGCACGTTGTTGCTTTCCAGTAAGGATTCTGTTCGAGGACATTTTAACCTGCAAAAATAGTAAAATTCCGAACTTTCAAGTTAGAAAAATCTAAAACCGTGGTTGCGACCGGGACGGCAAGGTGAGAAATATTTGTGAAGGGTGTTTGGGCTATAGGTGAGTGGAGCTTGGTTGCATGTGGGGTTTTATGTGGTGAGGTGAGTGTATTTTAATGGAGTTTGTGAGAGAGTGGGAGAAGAAGATGCAAAGTATGAGAGAGAGTATTGGTAAGTGGTGAAAAATCCGATAATGATGAGTGATTAAGGAGAAAAGAGTGGTTAAGAATGGTTTAAGTAGGTGGGCCCCAAAAAAATTTCAAATTTTCAAAAAAATTTCAAAAAATTCGCACGCCTGACACGGGTGGCCGTGTCAGGCACTGGTTTAACCATTTTTTTTCACTTCTTTTATAGTGGTCCTGACACGGGCCGTGTCAGGCCACTGTTTTTCATCCTCAAAATCATGTTTCTTATAGTGCTCCTGACACAGGTGGCCGTGTCAGGCCACTGTTTTTCCAGACATCCTTTCCAAATTTTCCTCTTTTGACACGGCCCGTGTCAGCTGACACGGGTGGCCGTGTCAGGCTGTCCTTTTGGCCGTTTTTAGGTTTCCTTGCCAGGTTAACTGCTGGTTCCGCTGGCTCCTTCCTGTGGGACTCTTGTATACCTATAGACACAAAAAAATGCTTAGAAATAAAAAGCGTGGGTTGCCTCCCACGAAGCGCTTCGTTTAACGTCGCATGGCTCGACGATTCTTCTTCCCCTATCATGGGGGGTATTTCAGGTTCAAAACTTTGTTGCATCTCTTGTCTGAAACTCGGACGTTGTCTCTTTTCTCAGGGTGGACTCCTTTGTGCCACGATTCCTTTTTAACCTTCCTTTCGGTGTTAGGAATCATTCTGTTCAGGGTGGTTACTGGCAGTGGTAAGACTTTGATAGTATTCAATGTCCTGATTAGGCCCACTTGATACTGACATTCTGTATCTTCCTCCATCTCCTGGTCTTCAATAGCATTCACTGTTATTTCCTTGTTGTGAACTTTCAAGGTTAACGTGCATTCATCCATGTCGAGCTTGCATCGACTTGTCTTCATGAAAGGTCGACCCAGAATGATGGGTGCCTCATTGTCTTCAGGTATGTCTAGGATTACAAAATCGACTGGGAATTTCAAGTCCGCTATTGTGACCAACACATCTTCAGCTATACCATGTGCATCTTTTCTTGAGTGATCCGCAAACTTCAGATTGGTCTTTATATCACTGATATTTTTAATACCTAGCCTGTGATAGATCGATAAAGGCACAAGATTCACACTCGCTCCCGAATCTATCAGTACCTTTTTGAAGGTTCTTTCTTTGATTGTGCATGGTACTGTGACAGTTCCTGGGTCCTTTTGTTTGTTAGGAATGTTCTGCTCCAGGGAGTTTGCATTATATTGTTCCTTACCTGATACCTGTTCTTCAGTGGTTGGTTTCTTTTTAGCCATTACCTTTTCCAAGAATTTCTTCTACATGGGCATCCTTTCAAGTGATTCAAACAAGGCCATATGACCCTCAATATTTTTAAACATTGTCATGAATTTCTCCAAGTCTGACTCATTGGGTTCCTTCTTTGTCATTCTCTGAGGGTAGGGCAACTTAATCACCAGTTTAGTTCCTTTTGTAGTTTCTTCTTTAGTCGGCTCGCTCGGTGATATAATTTTTTTCTTTTTAGCAGCCTTTTTCTCTATTGTCGTGACAGTGTTAACATTCTCCCGACCTCTCGGATTTTGAACTGTTTCACTTGGAAGGGAACCTGGTGTTCGAGAACTTGCTAGTTGTTGTGCTATCTGCCCTAGCTGGACTTCAAGATTCTTTAGGGAGGAGGTGGTGTTTTTCTGATTGTTTCTAGTCTCTTCTTCAAATTTACTATTTTGAGCTGCCAGGTTTTCAATGGCAATCTCGCATTCTGCCTTCTTAGGTGCCTGTTGTTGTTGTTGCTGATACTGCATCTGATATTGCCCTGTACCTTGTTGCGGAACATTCCCTCTCTGATCTTTCCAGGAGAAGTTTGGATAATTCTTCCAACCTGGGTTGTAAGTGTTAGAGTAGGGATTATTCTGCTTCAAGAATTTGATCTCTTCAATTTGTTGGGGAGTTGCAAAGCAATAGACAATGTGGTGAGGTCCATTACAGATTTCACAAGTGCTCTCCTGAACTGGTTGAATTTGTGCTATCTGTTGGATACTTATATTCATAACTTTCAGCTTTTTGTCTATTTCGGCAGCAACCGTGTCTTCCAGACGGATTTTATTTGTCTCCAATTTTAGATCAATCACCCCATCTGGTTTAGTGGTACACCTGTCATATAGCTCTAGATGCTCATTCACAGCTATTGCTTCAATAATCCTCTTGATACCAGTGGCTGTTGAGAAATTTGTTGAGCCACCGGCTGCTGTATCAATCAACTGCTTCGTCTTTATTTTCAGACCATTAACGAACATCTGCATTTGTTCTGTCTGATCCATATTATGAGTGGGACATGCAACTAAGATCCTTTTGAATCTTTTGTAAGTGTCTCCCAATGATTCACCATCCTTCTGTTTGAAATTCAGAATTTCATACCTTTTTCTCAGGAATACTGATGCTGGAAAATACTCATTTAAGAATGAAGTTTCCATCTCCTCCCAGGAAGTGATACTACCGGCAGGGAGAGAATAGAACCATTCTTCCGCGTCTTCAGCTAAAGTGAACGGGAACATTCATAATTTTTTTTCTTCATCAGTGTGACCATCAATTTTCAAGGTGGTGCTCATGGTCAGAAATCTCTGCAGGTGTTTGTTAGCATCTTCATTAACCTTTTCGGTGAAAGTTTTTCTTTCCAATTGATTGATCGTGCTAGGATGCAGTTGAAAATTTGTCACATGCACCGGTTGGTTAACTATGGTCATTCTACCAGCCGGTGCGTTTGTACCTCCATAATCACCTAGGAGTCTCTCCGGAGGTAGAGGAGGTGGGATTGGAGGAGCTAGGACTGGAGGAACTTCAACCATTGGTTCCTTGACTTCTAGTTGATCCGAGGTACTTTCTTCTGTAGAATCCACTCTTTGTTCTCTTCGTCTTCTGTGAAGGGTTCTCTCGATCTCTGCGTCAAAAAGAATTTCAGCTGAGGGTTTTCCTCGCATACACTGGTTAGTACAATATAAATGACAGAAATATAATTTTATTGCAGAGCAACAAAATTTTAATTGAAATAAATATTAAACTCTATATTTTTGGCAGTCCCCGGCAACGGCGCCAAAAACTTGATCGGGAAAATAGCAAGTGTACTATTTTGCCTGTTATAGTAATAATGGGGAAAATCCCCGAATGTCGATCTCAAGGACTGCACGTAGTATTGAGTTTAAATTATCATTCAATCAAACAAAAAGTATTAATTTGGGTTTTTTGAGTGTAAAAGAAAATAATAAAGCAATAAGAAAATAGGGGTTTCTGGAGAAAAAGGAACAATGCGAGGGAAGGTCTATGATTTATCCTTGTAACTACTCTGAGTTACGATTGCATCAACAAATATCAATTACTACCAGTTCTCAAGGGTATTTTCTCCCAGTCCTTGGTGAGAAAACCTTTAATCAATCTACCCTCATTCCTATGTCCATAGCCAATGAGTGTGAAGTTAAGCTGTATAATATCAAGAATGCTCTGGTTCATACAGGGTATCCCTAGTCCTAGGTGATATCTACTGCAGAGTAACCTGATGTAAACCTTATCACTGGCGGTCCAGCCTAGGTGATAACCAAAGATCAATCTCGATTGGTCCGAAAGAGAAAGCAATAAACACATCAAAAGGTTACCGTAAATAAAATATTATAAATGCAAATGTAAACTCAAATTCATTACAATTCTAAATCAGGGACACCCCCTAGCATTTGGGGGTTTAGCTACTCATATTGTTTAAAACTAATGCAAGATAAAAATTACACATTACAAGTAATTGGATGACTTTGATCTTCAATCGCTCCCGCTCATGAATCTCTTCAGCTCTCCAAATGCCTTGATCTCTGTAATACTTGATTGCTTCACAATACTGAGGTTCTTTGTACTCCAGGATGATTTTTCCTTTGGTAGAAGACCTCTTTTTATAGTGAAAGTTCCCAACAGCAGTTGGACAGGTCCAAAGATGTCTCCACAAGTCCCGAAGAATGAAAAGCCCGGAAAAATTAGAAATATTGGGCTTGGGCCGTGTAAGCCTACTAGTTATCCTGACACGCCCCTGGCATGCCTAATACAGGGTGAAGTTCTGCCTGACACGACCCGTGTCAGCTGACACGGGTGGCCGTGTCAGGCTACTGTTTTCTTCCTCTGTCTCCCTTTCCCTGAGACGGCCCGTGTCAGCTGACACTAGTGGCCGTGTCAGGCCTCCTGTACTGGGATTTTCTGCTCTTTTTCATACCGGACTCTCGCACTGTCGTGTTCTGAGTTCTCCGGTTCTTCTACCTGGATCTGTCTGACAAAAACACAGCTATTCCACGCATAAAATCAAAATAAACAAAATAAAACACAATAAAGATTAAAAATGCGTAAATGACATAACGGAAGTAAAACTACTCGAATTGTACCTTAAATGCGTGCACAATGTGTCAAATGTCTCTATTTTGCGTCGGATCAGTAATGAAAACTTACTATAAATGGTGACTGATCACTAAGGTCTCTGGTTCATTCATTTCAATATCTTTCATCATTAAATCCATTTCCAGCCTATTGTAATTCAATTGAAGTTATGTTCATGTTCAAGTTATTCAAGTCATGTTCATACAATGCATTCGAATATCAACTTAATTCAATTCAAACATCAAATCCATACAAGTCAAAGTATTAATTTCATTATGTAATACCCCAAAATTTACCTTTCATTTTTCCTAGAAGCATGGGATTATGTTTTACACTTCATTAGCATCATATTAGGTCATACTCATTGCATACTGCATTAGTGACATGGATTTCAAGTTTTGATCGATCACTCCTTAACAGAAGGAGCCCACACAAAGCAAGATTGAGAATTGGACTTCATTTTCTAAGTATACAAGTCTCAAGGGTCTCAGGGGGGGTCCAAGTATCTTATTATGGTCCTCAGTTCATCAGCGAAGGATTCAAAGCTATCAAAGTGTTCATCTGGATTTAATCAGAAATTAGGGTTTCATGGCTACCTGCAACAGGCAATGTTTGGTTGGAATTAGAGGAGCTCATCCATGTCATGATTATATAGGCATCTTGGCCTAGGAAGATTCACAATTATCTCAGAAAGACCCATTGGCAATCAGTGCAATCTGTTCCTAATCATTTTGCCCTAAAACTAGGGTTTGGTATAAAATCAGTTTATTTCTGAATCTTTGGGTGAAACTCTTTTCCATGTCCCTCCATATGTCCACAAGGGTCTACATACAAAAAATCAGCTCTTTATTTGAGCTAGAAGTGCTTCAATTGATCAATGGAATCGGGAATCAGACAGTTTGGGAAAAGTCAACTGTGGGGCCAGAAAAGTCAACTCCTGACATTTTGAGAGTGGAATCTCAAAATCCATGCCTAGGGGATCCTACATGTGAAATTTGATCAAGGTTGGATCATGGATTCATCATTTAATCAGGAATTGGAAAAGATACTTAATTTGGAAATGGTTGACTTTCCATTTAGGGCAAGTTTTCATGATCGTTGCACTCACTTTAAGCCCATTTTGCATCAAGATAAAAGCTCAATTTGAAAATTTCTCCTACATGAAAGTTGTTCCTTTTGTTCCAAGCTTTCTAGAGATATAAAGTTTGCTCCATTTGGATTAGAATTGAGAAAGTTATGCTTATTCAAAGTGAGACATTTTTTTAGGACACTTAGAAAAATTTCTAAGTTCAAAATCTTCAAAATTTGTCATGAGTTCTTGGCCAGTTTTCTTGCACTTCAAGGCATTATTTGAAAATACTTTCTTCACAGCAATTCTATCTTTCCATGTCCTCTTTCACATCCTTTTGGAATCATCTCATTTGAATCCATGGTTTGAGAGATACATTCATTTAAAGTGGTCACCATGACTTGATTTTCTAGGCAGATTTTGGGCCTGGCTGGCCCAATAAGATTTTGGGCCTGGCTGGCCCAATCCGATTTTCTAAGCATGCTGCACAAACCAGTCACGTCACTACAACAGACAAGACCTTAGACAGCGCTTTTTTTAGCCTTAGACAGCGCTTTAAAGCGCTGTCTAAACCTCCGCTGCTAAAGGTTTAGACAGCGCTTTTTTAAATCTTAAAAGCGCTGTCTAAGCCCCCCCCCCCCTTAGACAGCGCTTTGGCCAAAAGCGCTTTATAAGACCCTCTTATTTTAAATTTTTTAGGTATACCTTAGACAGCGCTTTTGAAAAGCGCTGTCTAAGCCCCACCCCCTTAGACAGCGCTTTGGCCAAAAGCGCTTTCTAAGACCCTCCTATTTTAATTTTTTTAGGTATACCTTAGACAGCGCTTTTCAAAAAGCGCTGTCTAAGCCCCCCCCCCCTTAGACAACGCTTTTGCCTAAAGCGCTTTCTAATCCCCCCCTTAGACAGCGCTTTTTACAAAAGCGCTGTCTAAGGTATACGAAAATTTTTGAAGCTTTTGTTTTAAACCACATTTTTTCCAGTTTTATAAACCAGAATTTCTACCTGTTTTCAACCAGATTTTGACAGACAATTATCACATTTTATATATGCCATTTTGGCCTTTTTTCTACCAATTAATTCCAACTATTTAATTATATGAGATATGTGTAAATATAAAAATAACTCATAAGTTAGAAATACATACATCGGTGGGAATCTTTAATCGGCCCAAAGCAAGAGTATCTCGCATAAAGTAAACCGGATTAACACCTCTTTTGAAACATAAAGTAAACCGGATTAACATAAAGTAAACATTATTAACATAAGTTGTTTAATTAATAAAACAAAGTAGACCGGATTTACCTAATATATGTATTGACAACGGTGACGCCGATTTCTTCATGACTAAAAACTTGCATGAAACCGTGGACTCGGTATGCCGTGGAATCGCATTATCTTTTGATTTGGATTTTGTGGGAGTCTATTTAACATAACCAAGGAAAATATGTAAGTAAAATTTTAAGCATAAATTTTAAACTTTTAATATACACATTAAAGTTAACATAAGTTTTAAGCATACCTCATATCCTACGCATATGAGGTTTGTCGGCCATGCAACAAACGAACCTACTGCTTTGTGCACCGTTGTTGCATCCGAATCATCGCTAGGATATGGTAATGCTGCATTCGGCTCAACTGCAATATCAACTGATACCTTCAAACATCCAGCAGGGAGCTCTCTAGTGTGGAGTAATACTCCGCTAACGTTATGCACTTTTCCCTTGCCAACCATCCGATAGTATGGTGACGACAAATACAGCTGACAATGGGAAATGCCCTAAAACCAATAATAACAAGAAATCGTTAATGTGTATATATGTCAAATACATAATTTAAGCAAATAGTTCAATTTAAGACAATTATATGTAATTACCTCTGGTCTAAGGGGGGGTAATTTGTAGAGTCGTAGGTTTGAAGCTATATCTCACAAATTCTATCAAAAAGACATGAGCATTTGAGCTTGACAACATGGACCCAGATACTAAACCTTTGTCAATACAAGGAGCAAACCAGAGAAAAATAATCCTGTTCACTCATCACTGCAGTTGATCGGAAGACTTTTCTACACAGCCTAGGACAAAATAAACTACCACGTACAAGGATTACTCAGATGAAAACTGTCCAATATTAAGAAGACATTACCTTTGTCTCTAACAATTCTTCGTGAAATTTCATTTAGAATCTCAGCAACTTGTGAGTCCTTTAATGCAGAAGCTCTCCTTAATTGAATTAAATCAGCTACAACATCAGGGTTGAATGGTTTCTCGTTCAGAGCATATCGGATGTATTTGCGCAAAATTTCTTCCAAGACAAAACCTGTCTGGATATGAATTTTTTGTTACTTAAAATCAATGACACATGCAGAGGAAGTCAAAAGTATGGTAAGCCAGCAAACAGAAAAATGAATTTCCATGAGATTTTTCCAACCAGCAAAATGAAAGCTAAGAACTACTTTCATGATCTAGACAGATGGCATGATCCTTTATTAAAGAAACATTTGCACAGAAAAAACATATCATGATTAGGAATCGAAGCATATACACATCAACAACAAAAGTTTCACCTAAGATTAGACAGGCAAAATCCAATATTTCAGACAGACCGTTAATATATATACTACAAAGAATATTACAATGACTTGATGATGGTAATTTTATACAATACCAGTTTAGAACTTATGGTCTTTTAGTGGAATCATTGTTCTTATTTTGTAAAACCAAGATACATTATCAATAATAACGAAACCGATATAAATAGGAGCAAATAGCCAAATACTCAGCCTTATAGATTAGTATGTAAAAGAAAACAGTGTTTCTAATGCAAATGATAAGCAATCAAGTATGTCAAGTTACCCCTATCTGATAGGCACTCATGCAGAAGAACATAAAATAAGAAAAATAAGTTATCATTATTTAAAAATTAAAACTAGAAATCAGTTCATGATTTAACCTTGTGCGGAATACCAGAAAAGGAGAAGTAACAAATGATTCAATTCAGTGTTCTGAATATGAGATTCACTATATGTAGTTGCAGATAGTGTTATGACTATCGTGATAGTGAAATATTTTACCTTGCTGTGGATTTTTAATCTGTTACCCTAGCATTGTATGACACTGATTCTCAACAGATAAGAAGAATCTACTCTGCTGTCAGTTATACTATTGCTACAAACTTCTCCACATACTTCCTATCAAGGTAGCACTTGTTACATTACAACCCAAAAGAAAAGGAGGGCTGAAGATCAACTGGCCTAGCAGTTGTCTCATGGGCCCAAGGAATGGGAAGTGTAAGGAGAAACAAAGGACAGTTGAGAAAGAATCTTGTGATGGAAGAAGGGGAGCTAGTTGAGATGGGAGAGTTAGTTAATGATGGTGGGGAAGTTATCAAATAGTAGGAGAAACATATGTTAGTTGTGAATAAAGAGTTTCCCTATGTAATCAAATTATTATCATCAATAAATCTTGTATTTACATCTATCTTGTGGGTTTCTTTAATTTCAAATAGTTGAGAATATTGGTTTGTATCAGAAATCAACAAACATGGGGAAGAACAAAGCTTCTCTACCCATTATTGACGCAGATTCAAAAAGTGATTCCATAACCCCTAGACAAAATGTGAGGCCATATATTATTCAACAGCAAATGTCAAATAGTGACCACATGTCATATTCAAGGTTTTAGAAAAAGGTCTGCAACTGCAACACAGACCTGCAATATCAAGAGTTTTTCTATATCTCTATGACTATAAAGTGTCAGCAGTTGCAGTCACATTTGTATACAATTTTTCACAATAACAAAGATTGCGACAAAAATTAATTACAAACTCAGGTCTACAGCGAAAATATAAAGGTTTTAGATGTCTCTACAACTGAAATCGCGGTTGCATTTGCTCGCTTTCTGCGACAATATCATGGTTTGCAGCATAACTACAATCATAATTTAGAATCATACCCAACTATAATTTAAAGTAAATATTTTCTATAACTCACCTTATTTTCGATTCCTTTGAGATCATCAACCTTAACTTCATCTCGTCCTCTTTGTAACAAATCATCAACAGACTTACACAACAACGCATTTTTACCAACCTGAAACAAACAAACAAACAAACATTATAATTTCCTATAAGCGCAATGAACAAAAAAAAATCCAAAGAAACAAAAAAACCAACCAATTTCCTGCGTTGTGCTTTGGGAGAACTGAATTTCCTAACGGTTTTAACAAACGTGATAACGAAAGTGAGACCAGCATAACCAAGAGGAACGGCGAGAATCCACGGCAACGAAGTGGGACCCACTCTCGGACCGGGAATCGCTTGGGTAACAGAACCGGTGAACTCAACGAGGTCGAGAGCTTTTTCTTGAATCCACGGAAGTTCCTCTTCTACTTCAACCTCAACAACTTCATCTTGTCTAGATTGTTTAGGGTTATTGTTACTGGAAGGGTTTTTCGATGATGACGCTGAAGCAACGGTTGAGATTGAAGTAGGTGATGATAAGAGTGGTTTTGGGTGGAGTGTAGGGAAAAAGAAGGGTTGAGATTGAAAAGGGGTTAGGGATGGGTTTTTGTTTGGGAGAGAGAGAAAATGGGAAGTGAGAGAAGAAGTGAAAGCCATTGGAATGGATTTTTTTTTAATTGAAAGACTTTAAACAGCGCTTTCTCAAAAGCGCTGACTAAGGTCTATATTTAAAAGCGCTTTCTAAAAGCGCTGTCTAAGGGGGGGTCTTAGACAGCGCTTTCTAAAAGCGCTGTCTAAGACCACCCCTTAGACAGCGCTTTCATTATTTTTTTAGAACATTTTCCGTGTTTTATTTTTATTTTAACCTTAGACAGCGCTTTCTTTTAAAAGCGCTGTCTAAGATGCGCTGTTAAAACACCTTTTTGGCCTAGTGCGTTTTTTAATTCTTTTGGCCATGCATTGAACATCCATTCACTTATGCTTGGCCCAAAATAATAACATTTTACACCTCACTTCACACTTTTATTCTTATGGATAAATCACTTATTAAAAAGCCCATGAGAACACCTAATCCACCCTATTTAAGAAGCTGAAACCCTAACCCTAAAGGAGCATTAGAATTTCGTGGCAAGGAGGCAAAGCTTCATCAAATATCAGATTCCATTCCACTTCTATTTTCCATTAGGTAATCATCTCTTCCATGGCCATATTTTGATATATCTACGCTTGCTTACCCTGTTCATCACCATTAATCCTTCCATTTTCATATTTCTTTTTCTTATTTAAAATATTTTCTTCGTCCATAAAATTACCCAAAAATATTTTTCACTTTTCTTAACGTTTTATTTAATTTTATATAATTTTTATTTTCGTATATTTTTAATATTAATATTTTAGTTTAATTATTTATTCTAAATGGTCCATTTTAACACACTTTTTTTATTGATTTTATTTTTATGACTTAAAATTATTGTTAGCATTTGATTTTTGGGATGAAGGTTGACCACTGTTTCGTGGTGAACCTGACCTTTTCTTGGAAATTTATTTCACATTTTCAATTTATCTTGGATTTATTTTTGACCTAGTTTGGTTGGTTGACTTTTAATTTGACTTTTGTTTTGTTTTAATTAATTCACGTGCCAATTTTCATTATTTTTAAAATCTTTTTGGGGGATGATGATGTCATGAACCCACATTATTTAGTTTAATTTTTAGTAATTTTCTTGATTAATTTGCTATTTATTTGTTATTTTTTAAGTTGACTTGAATTTTCAGTTGACTTCTTTATGATCGATGTTTGACTTAGGGGTTGCTTATGGAATTTGAAGAGATCTTTTGATCCTCCCTTGTTCATATCATATGCCATGTATTAGAGGCCTTTTGCCTTGATTTTATTTGGTGCTTACCTCATTTCCTGATTAAATTATTCAGAGGACCCTTCGTGTGCATATTTTCATCTGTTTGATTCATCTGTTATCTTTTATACTTGTTTCTCTCATTCATGCTTTCAATTGCTTGATTATTAAATATGTTCATACTCCCATGCATTGTTTAAATTCTCTATTATTTTATTCTTTGGTTTGATTATATATTTTTTATTTATCCGATCTGATTGATAACTGTTGCCTACTTGTATGATGTATGAGGCATATATTCTTATTGTTTGTTTGCCATGAACAATCACCATTCATAACAAATGTACCCCTCTCCCATAAAGTGTATAATATTTATTTCTTTATTTCTTTAGTCACCTGTTAATACAAGAATTACAACGAACATCCGATAACCATTTCAAAATAAGATCAAAAGCTCAATCCAACGTCGAGTAATCATTTTCAAAACTTAACAGAACCAACACGCATTCATCCATCCTCTTGTAAGTCGATTGCCTCAGGCATCGCCATTTACCTGTAAGTCGATCGCCTCCGGCATCGCCATCTACCCTTATCTGTAACTCCTCTCCGCGCTCCATTCGTCGACTCTTGTTCCGTTTAGGTAGCACCCATTAGGTAGAACCCTTTGTATGATAACATAGGTAGAATTCCCTTATTCTTTGCATGCTAACATTAGGTAGATGTTCCCCTTTGTAAATCCTAACACATAGATCCATGTTGCATGACAACTCTAGAGCAGAGCTTCCCCACTTTTAGACCTTCCGTGCGTCTCCGATCTTGTGGGATGTCAGTCCGTTCTATTGCAAAGAGGTAACTGCCTAAGACTCGATTCAGCGAGCTAAGACACCTACTGCTAGGACGTTGAACACACTGCCCACCCTCCTTTGACACAGCTCGTGTCCTCTTTTATAAGTCCATGTTCAGATGGAAATCCTTAACCCCTAGTTAGTCGAACTACGTTTTGCTCTGATTCTCATTCCAGATGAGATACGTAGGCATAAGATGCGACGTCTTACTGAGCACACTTCTCTTTAACCCATAGGTAGTCGAGCTACGGAGACTCTGATTCTCATACTCAGATGAGATACGTAGGCAGTGGATGCGACATCCTTGCGAGTCATTTTCTTTTAACCTTCCTTTTAGTAAATAGTACTTTAGATATACCTACACCCTTTAGACTAGAAAAACACTTATGAAAAGGGCTCCCTAGGAGTACCTAGGATGTTTTGGGTGCTTAAAACCTTCCTATTGCATAACCAACCCCCTTACCCAGATCTCTGACATTTTTACTAGTTTTTGATTCGATAAAAATTTTAGGTTTTTATTCGCTTTCTAACCATTTATTTGGATAAATAGAAGTGCAGTGGCGACTCGACTTGTATGGTTTACCTTGGATTTAGTCAATATCTCTAATGGTAACGAATACCCCGCTACAGAAAAGTGGCGACTCTGCTGGGGAATATCATTTGCCTAGTGGGTTTTGCCTACTTTTCATATTTGTTGTATTGTATGGTATATTGCTTTGTGACATATTTTTGTGCAATTTGGGATTACTGTATTGTATGTAATGATTGAATTGTTTGAATATTAATTCCTTGTATGCTTAGTGATCTTCGTGAGACGAGTTCTATACCCAAACTCGAGTGCACTTAGGATAGGAGAATGGCATAGTCTTGTTGACTTGTGTGGAGTTATTCCTTAGCAAGTTGACTTGCAGGCCCATTCACTTGGTGGAGGTTATGTTGGGATCAATAATGTCACACGAGTAGTCGTGGTTAGGCATTACTCTTTCCAACATATGCCTTAGAAGCCAATGACCTTAGTTTACCAAGCCCATCTTGGCCTATTTTTAGGACGTAGTGCGAAGATCGTTCAAGTGTAAGATTTGATACGATTGTTACGCGATACTACACTCATAAGAGTCTCTCTTGAGAATATTTTTGGAATACGAGTAGTCGTTTATCCGATAATATCCGAAAGATGGGATGATGACTATGGGAACCTCTTGTAGAACATGATTGTCAGGTTTAACCATAGTACACTCCCTTTGGGTGGTTCTTAACCAAGACTCCATGCTCGTGAGTTACAACAAACCCTTGATTCGTGGTTGATCCGTTCTTGTGTATCCTTAATATCAATGGAACTTGGGTGTTGATAAGGTGTAAACCATAATCCACCAAAATGGATGATTGATATTAAGGATGACTTGATCCATCCCATAACCTTTGTGTGGTGTGATTTGCTTGATCCTTGAGTGTGATTGTTGCATCCATGCATTCATGCATTCATACACATCCATATCATCAACAATGAGAAAATTTTCAAGCAACTTAAGAGGTCTATTTGGAAATTTTCAGACATGGATAAGCAAAGAAGGAATACGAAGAAGTACAGTTTCAGACAACCTGACTCGAAAGAGTTAAGGAGTTTGACATCCTATGTATTAGATCCCTTGGAATTCAAGGCTCGTCATGGGAAGCTTCTGTCTATTCTGGCTACTCAAGTGGATGATGGTCTAATGAGTGTGTTGCTGCAGTTCTATGATCCCTTGCAGCGTTGCTTCACTTTTCCGGATTTTCAGCTTTTGCCTACGCTTGAGGAGTATGCCTATCTTGTGGGCATACCTATCCTAGACCAGTTGTCGTTCAGTGGCTTGGAGAGAGTTCCTTCTTCTCAAGAGATTGTTGATCTGTTGCGTATAGATGAATCTATTATTGGTGTTCATATGACTACCAAAGGTGGAATTCAAGGTCTCCCGTCTGATTTCCTCATTGATCAAGCTACTATGTTTGGGAAGGCCATGAGTGAGGACGCCTTTGAGGCCATATTTGTACTTATCATCTATGGGCTAGTGTTATTCCCCAATATCGACAAGTTTGTGGATGTGAACGCCATTAGGATTTTCTCTACTCTTAATCCCGTTCCTACTCTGTTGGGTGACACTTATTCTCTTTGCATATGAGGAACGCAAAGGGCGGTGGTACCATTGTGTGCTGTTTGCCTCTGTTGTACAAGTGGCTTATTTCGCACTTGCCTCAGACGCTCGCCTTCAAGGAAAATAAAGGATGTCTACGGTGGTCCACGAGACTTATGTCTCTCACTAATGATGATCTCTTTTGGTACAACCGTGTATATGATGGTGTGCAGATTATCGACTCTTGTGGTGAATTCTCCAATGTACCTCTTCTTGGTACATGCGGTGGAATTAACTACAATCCTATTTTGGCACATCGTCAGCTTGGGTTCCCCCTAAAGGATAAACCCAATAACATTATGTTTGGAACCCTATACCTCTTGGGTTAGGAGGAGAGCTTCCGAGTACCTCATGCCTTATGAGTATCCAAGACCCACACCTTTGGTTGTGGCTGGGCCTTCGACCCTCCCTAGCCAAGGAGTAGAGGAGTTGCGAGACGAAGACCGTTGGCGTGCTTGGATCCGTGAACGAGAGGAGTTGCTTCAGCAGATCAGAGAGAAGGATGCTTTGATAGAGTTCCTTGAGCACCAGGTTACTGATGATCCTGATGACGCATTGACTTCTCTACTTCCTCAGCCTTCCAAGTTTTGGAAGAGGAAGTATGATCGACTCGCCAAACAGAAGGCAGATATGGAGGAAACCTATGAGAGGGAGGTAAAGAGGCTTCATGAAGCTTATCTTCCAGTCTCGAGGGCTTTGGACGATTGCTTCTAGGGATCCATAGGATGTTCATTTTCCTTCTCTCTTGTATTGTATTTGGTTACCAAGACTGTACTTCTTTGGCGTAAAAACATTTCCAAATATTAATTGACGTGATATTTCCGTATGTGATAAACGTTTAGTATTTCCAAAATTTGCAAATAAGACTCTAAAGTTCCTCTGATATAAAAGTTAAATCATAAGCATTGCATGCATCATGTTTATCTATTCCTAGGGGTTTATATCTTCTTCTTGATTCTAGTCAGGGTTTTCTTACACTGTTTATCTAATGTGAGACTGGAATCAAGGGGTAGAATACCCTTTGAAATTGATAAACATGTCATTGCATTTGCATATTCATTAGCATATCTTGCATAACAGGTACCGCCGCAATGTTCTCATCTTGTTTGGTATTCCATTATTAGGATAGCTGACTCAGGCATTCACCGATACGGTACCTGAAGGAATCAACAAAGAGCAATGGAAGGTTTACAAACAGAGCTCGCTGAGATGAGGATTCGCATGAATCAGTTCATGGAAGTGGTCCAAGGAGTGGCTCAGGGACAGCAGGAGATTAGATTGTTGGTATAGGGGAATCCCCCTACTACTCAACCGGAGGTTGTGGCTGATCCTCCCGCTGGAGAGGCTAATGGACCCAATGGACCGGGGCCAATCCCAATCCCACATGGCAACCTTGGTCAACAACCCATCCATGATGATCAGGAGGATCAATTCCCCCTGCTTCAGGAGGACTTTGGCATGGGCCATGGTATGGACCCTATGTTTCGGAGACTGGAAGAGAGGTTGAAAGCTGTGGAAGGGCAGAATACTCTTGGTGTGGATGTTGCTGACTTGGGGCTGGTCCCAGGCGTGAGAGTTCCGCCAAAATTCAAAGTCCCCGTGTTTGATAAGTACAATGGAAACTCTTGCCCGAAGACTCATGTACAAGCTTACTTCCGCAAGATGATCGCGTATTCTGATGATGAGAAGCTGCTCATGTACTTCTTCCAGGACAGTCTAGCTGGGGCATCCTTGAAGTGGTATATGAGGCTGGACAGAGCCCATATTCGCTACTGGAGAGACTTGGTTGAGGCCTTTGTGAAGCAATATCAGTTCAATGCGGATATGGCACCTGACAAGACACAGCTCCAGAATCTGTCTCTCAAGAGCAACGAGTGCTTCAAAGAGTATGCTCAACGCTAGAGAAAGTTGGCTTCCCGTGTTCAGCCTCCGATGTTGGAAAAAGAGATGGCCAACATGTTTATGAACACATTGCCTGGATCTTATTTGGAGCGTCTGGTGTGTCGCAACGCCTCGAATTTTGCTGATGTGGTCTCTACCGGTGAGAGGGTGGAGAACTACTTGAAGACATGTAAGATCCAAAATGGGGTTGGATCATCTTCAGGGTCAAAGAAGCCGTTCTTACGAGGACAGAAGAGGAGATAAGGGGATGCAAATGCCATATCTTCTTATTAGAACAGGGGTAACCGGAGGAATAACTTTCAGAATTACCATCAACAACCTTATGTTGCAGCAGTGACCATTCCGGCTGCAGCACCAGTGCAACAACAACAACCTCAACGTCAACAAAATCAATACCAACAACAACAGGGTAACAGACCTGCTTATCAACAGAGACAGAGAATGATGGATAGGCGTTTCGACACTCTCCCTATGTCGTTTGCCTAGTTGCTTCCCAGCCTTCAACATTTGCAACTTGTGCAGTTACGCACTTTAGCTCCTCCCGTTGGCAGGCTTCCAATGGGTTATGACGCCAATGCTAGGTGTAATTTCCACTCTGGGGCACCTGGCCACACTATTGAGAACTGCAAAGCTTTTAAGCACGTAGTTCAGGACCTTATTGATTCAAAGGCCAATAACTTTGCGCCGGCTCCTAATGTTGTCAACAATCCTATGCCGCAACATGGTAGAGCAAATGTTAACATGGTTGAAGGAGAAACCAAACTAGTCAAGGAGGTGTTGAAGTTGAAGAATCCGCTGTTAGAAATCAAAGAATACTTGCTAAAGGCAGAGGTCTTCCCCGGTTGTGGGAGTGGTTGTTTGGGCTGTGTCGCACAGAGTGGAGGTTGTTTGAAGCTGCAGCAGGGTATCCAGGCCTTACTTGACGATGGTATCCTCCAGGCCGAAGACCTGTCTGCCCAAAAGTCTGTTGAAGGGGTTGTTGAAGAGAATGCATATGTTGATCCTCTCTTTCCCGCCAGTGCTGGCATCATTCAGTACGGCCAGGTCTCTACAACCAACAAAGAAGATGGGGATAGTGATTGCGACATTGACAATTGGGTACGTCCAAGGGTCCCGGGTGAAGTTCTCCGCAACTGGTCTTCTGAAGAGATTATCCAAGTCACTCTTCTTAAAGAGTAATTTTCTTTGTTTATTCATGCATATCCAAGTCTTACGTTCCGCCCAGGGCATGATGACTAATTGTAGGGCTCATCTATGTGGATACCTGCATTTTTTATCATAAATAAAGGACGTCTTTTTGCATTCAAATATTTTTGTTCATTGTCTTTCTATTTTTGCAGTTTTCAAAAATCAAAAATAAAAATAAAAAATATATACATTTGGCAATGTTTTGTTTAGTTTCCACTTCTTGTTCACACTCATAAGCACATACCATCACTCATGCAAATGCACGTCATCGGATTCTATTGATAACAGTTCTGCTATGGCTCGCTTCGACTTTGAAAATCCAATCTTTCAAGCTGAAGAAGAGGGTGATGAAGACTGTGAACTCCATGAAGAACTTGCCAGGTTATTAAAACAGGAGGAAAGGGTCATTCAACCGCATCAAGAGTCTGTTGAAGTGATTAATCTCGGCACCGAGGACGCCAAGAGAGAAATCAAGATAGGGGCTGCTTTGGAAGATAATGTGAAAAAGGGGCTGATTGAATTGCTGCAAGAGTATGTTGACATCTTCGCTTGGTCTTATCAAGACATGCCAGGGATTGACACAGACATTGTGGTACACCGTTTTCCTCTCAAAGAGGATTGTCCTCCGGTCAAGCAGAAGCTCAGAAGAACAAGACCAGAGATGGCTGTCGAGATAAAGGAAGACGTGCAAAAACAGTTGGATGCAGGGTTTCTAACGGTTACAAATTATCCGCCATGGGTCGCAAATATCGTTCCAGTACCTAAAAAGGATGGAAAGGTACGGATGTGTGTTGACTACCGGGATCTAAACATAGCTAGTCCTAAGGATGATTTCCCATTACCTCACATCGATGTTTTGGTGGATAACACGACTCAGTTCTCGGTATTATCCTTCATGGATGGATTTTTTGGCTATAATCAAATTAATATGGCACCAGAAGACATGGAGAAGACAACTTTCATAACCCCATGGGGCACCTTCTACTACAAGGTGATGCCGTTTGGTCTGAAAAATGCTGGGGCAACATATCAACGAGCTATGGTAACTCTTTTCCATGATATGATTCATCATGAAATCGAGGTTTATGTTGATGATATGATTGCCAAATCTTAGATGGAAGAACACCTGGTGAATTTGCAGAAACTGTTTGAGCGTTTGAGGAAATTCAAGCTGAGGCTTAATCCGAACAAGTGTACTTTCGGGGTGAGATCTGGAAAACTACTGGGTTTTATTGTTAGTGAAAAAGGGATTGAGGTGGATCCGGCCAAAGTGAAAGCGATACAAGAAATGCTTGAGCAAAGAACAGAAAAACAAGTATGTGGTTTCTTAGGAAGGTTGAACTACATTGCAAGGTTCATCTCTCACCTAACAGCCACGTGTGAGCCAATATTCAAATTGTTGAGAAAAGATCAGGCCATCAGGTGGAATGATGATTGCCAAAGGGCTTTCGAGAAGATAAAAGAGTATTTGAAGAATCCCCCAATCCTTATGCCTCCAGTCCCAGGGAGACCGCTGATTATGTATTTGACAGTACTTGATAATTCCATGGGTTGTGTTCTCGGTCAACACGACGAGACAGGTAGGAAAGAGCATGGTACTACCTGAGTAAAAAATTCACCGATTGCGAGTCGAGATACTCAATGCTTGAGAAGACATGTTATGCACTTGCATGGGCTGCTAAGCGATTGAGACAATACATGCTGACTCACACGACCTTACTGATCTCCAAAATGGATCCAGTCAAGTATATATTTGAGAAGCCAACTCTCACCAGAAGGGTAGCTCGTTGGCAAATGGTACTGACAGAGTACGACATTCAGTATACATCCTAGAAAGCCATCAAAGGGAGTATTCTATCAGACTATCTTGCTCAACAGCCGATTGATGATTATGAGCTGATGAAGTTTGATTTTCCGGATGAAGACATCATGCTTCTCAAGATGAAAGACTGTGAAGAGCCAGTTGTAGAGGAGGGACCTGATCCAGATGAAAAGTGGACTTTAATGTTTGATGGGGCTGTCAATGCCAAAGGAAGTGGAATTGGTGCTGTCATTACCACTCCGAAAGGTGCCGACATGCCTTTCACCGCTCGATTGACTTTTGAGTGCACCAATAATGAAGCTGAGTATGAAGCCTGTATCTTGGGTATCGAGCAAGCCATTGATTTTAGAATCAAGACTCTGGACATCTTCGGAGATTCAACTCTAGTGATCAATCAAGTGAATGGTGATTGGAATACTCTCCAGCCTAATCTGGTCCCCTACAGAGACTACACGAGAGGACTGTTGACTTTCTTCACAACAGTAAGGTTGTATCATATACCTCGTGATGAGAACCAGATGGCAGATGCTCTTGCTACTCTGTCCTCCATGATCAAGGTGATTCGGTGGAACTATGCTCCCAGGATCGATGTTATGCACCTTGATAGGGCTGCGTATGTGTTTGCTGCTGAAGTGGTAGTTGATGACAAGCCCTGGTATCACGACATCAAGTGCTTTCTGAAGAATCAAGAGTACCCTATAGTGGCATCTGTAACACCCCGATAATAATAAAATAATTATTTAAATTGAGTTAATAATATATTTATTAATTTAATTAAATAATTGGAAATTTTATTATTATTATTATTGGATTATTATTATTATTGGAAAATATATATATGTTGGAAATAAGGAAAAGAGCATTTGGAGTAAAAAGGTTTTACGTGAAAAACAGAGAAGCGATCGTGAAAGAGGAAAAGGGCAAGGAGGCAGAGCAAGAGGAAGAAGGTTGGAGAAGAGAAAGCTTGAAGCTCAAAGATTTGCCGGATTAATCAGGTAAGGGGGGTTTATCGTCGATTAATGGGTATTATGGGATAATATGTAATGGGTAGTGATAAGCCGTGAATTGACCCTAATTGGGATTTCGAAATGCTGAGAAATTTTGATGAATAAGTTGTGTTAGACTGTAATTGAATCTGTGTTTGAGTTAGTTGTAAATTTCCGAAAGTGTAGCTTTTTACGGAATTGGAATCGGAGGTCCGGAAGTCCTCCAACGGCGGAAAATGCGGAGAATTCTGCATTCTGCCTTGAGTTAGCGCAGGAACAACTTCTGTCTTGCGTTAACCGGTTAACCCAGGGTGTTAACCGGTTAACACTGTTTTGAATTGTGAAAATGTGCTGTTTTGCTTGCGTTAACCGGTTAACCCAGGGTGTTAACCGGTTAACATTGTTGTGATTGCTGGAATATTGCTGTTTGTGCTGCGTTAACCGGTTAACCCAGGGCGTTAACCGGTTAACACTGTTAAGTTTTGGGACAGGAGGCGTGTTGTGCTGCGTTAACCGGTTAACCCAGGGCGTTAACCGGTTAACACTTTTGCAGAGTGGAAAATTGGTGTTTTAAATGTTGTGTGCCTATTTGAGGGTTGGCCTATGTTGGCCTATGATGTAACAGGGATTAATTCCCGCTGTTTGAGCAGTATAGGTATTAGTAGAGTGTGCTAATACTGTGTTCAATTATTTGACAGGATATGATGTTTTGATACATGTGTTGGTGATGTTTGATGGTATGCATAATGTTGTGAATGTACATGTTATGTATGCAATTGTAATTGGACTGTTGTATGGCTTAGAGTGTGAGCATATGTCCATTGTGGATTTTGTTGTTGATGTTGCATTGCTAGATGATTAGCTTGCATAGCATAGCCTTGGGGCTGTAGCTAATTCCCATGGTGAGGAATTAGTGAGTGAATCATTGTGGATTTGTTGTTGATGTTGGCATGCTAGGTGATTAGTGTGCATAGTCTAGCCTTTGGGGCTGTAGCTAATTCCCATGGTGAGGAATTAGTGAGTGAGTCATTAGATCTCAAATGAGTGGGACTAGTGAGCTTAGTAGCCGTATCTGGATTTGATCGGTGAGCTTGAACTATATGTTCAAGAATAGTCGGTACCGCATTGTGGAGTCTCATTGCATAACGTATGTATGGCGTATAATATGAATGGATGTATTCCAATATTATACGTGTGTTTTGTGTTGTTATGGAGTATGATTTGAGATTATACTTGTGATTTATGTTGGTGTGAGTTGATGTTGAGCTGATGTGATGTTACTGATTGTATGTTGTGATTAGGATGATTAATGTGTTAAATTACTTAACATGACATTATATTCTATAATGCTTATTATATTGATTGAGGAACTCACCCTTACAACTATTTTTCAGGTAACGAGAAATGAGTTGAGTAGAAGCGAATGCTTGGAGTCTAGTGTAGTCTCCTTAGTGGGTCATGCTCTGATAGATGTAACATCGGGAGGGAACCTTTTTAATTATGTTGTTAAAGATTGTTGAACCAGTTTACATGGAGTATGTTACATGTTTGATTAATTTGATTTATATCCGCTGCGATTTATGCAAATGTTTAATTGATTAAATAAAGAGCATGACAGTTATTTTGGAACATGGTGCGAATGATTGTGTGACACCCTTAACTGCATAATTACTCTGATATATGTTTATTATTTTAATTAAATATTTGGGGTATTTTAGAAGGGTGTTACATTAGTGGTATCAGAGCATAGTCGGTCGAGTCGAGTCGTAATTATTCTGTTTCCCCTGTACGGTATAGGTGTTGTGTAACCCTATCAGTACTCATTGTTTTAGTTTGTTTGGGTTTTTCAGAATAGAGATGGCTGGAAGAGGTAGAGATGATGCTGCGATTGCTGAGGCTCTGGGTATGCTAGCTGGAGTACTTGGAGGGAGTCCGAATGTTGTGGGAATGGGAGCTGCTCGTCAACTGAGTGAGTTCCAGAAGAACAATCCTCCAATGTTCAAGGGAGCATACGATCCAGATGGCGCTCAGAAGTGGTTGAAGGAGATCGAGAGAATCTTCCGAGTAACTGAGTGTGCCGATAACCAGAAGGTCAGGTTCGGTACGCATATGCTGTCAGAAGAAGCTGATGATTGGTGGGTTGCTACCCGCACTGAGTTGGAAACTGCTGGGAATGCTGAAATCACTTGGGCTGTGTTCAGAGAGAGATTCCTGAGGAAGTACTTTCCAGAAGATGTCAGAGGAAAGAAAGAGATAGAGTTCTTAGAGTTGAAGCAGAGTAACAAGTCTGTTACTGAGTATGCTGCTAAGTTCACAGAGCTGTCGAAGTATTATACTCCCTATAATGAGGCTGCTGGAGAATTTTCGAAATGTGTGAAGTTTGAGAACGGGTTGCGTCCTGAGATCAAACAGGCTATTGGATATCAGCGGATCAGAGTGTTTTCTGACTTGGTTGACTGTTGCAGGATTTTTGAACAGGATTCCAAAGCCAGAGCAGAGAGCTATCAACAGAGAGTTGATAGGAAAGGCAAGAATCAGAATGATCGTGGAAAACCGTATGCAGCTGGCAAAGGTTTCCAGAAGCAGAGTGGGATGAAGAGGCCTAGTGGGGGAGACTCTAGTGCCCCTGTTAAGTATTATAGATGTGGCCGGGCTGGACATCGTGTCCATGAGTGTACCAGTGCTGAGATGAAGTGTTTCAAGTGTGGAAAAGGTGGTCATTTGGCTGCAGAGTGTCGGTTGGAGACTGTAACTTGTTTCAACTGTGGAGAGTTGGGTCATATCAGTCCACAGTGTCCTAAGCCGAAGAAAGAGAATCAGTCAGGAGGCAAGGTCTTTGCTTTATCGGGTTCTGAGACTTCTGCAGATGATCGTTTGATCCGAGGTACGTGTTATATTAATGGCTTTCCTCTTGTAGCTATTATTGACACCGGTGCTACTCATTCCTTTATATCTTTGGATTGTGCTGTTAAACTTAAGTTAGAGATATCTAAGATGCTTGGAAGTATGGTGATTGATACTCCTGCAAAGGGTTCAGTGACTACTACTTCAGTTTGCTTGAGCTGTCCTTTGAGTATTTTTGGTAGAGATTTTGGGATAGACCTTGTGTGTCTTCCACTAGTGCAGATTGACGTTATCTTGGGTATGAACTGGTTGGTGTTTAACCGAGTTTCTATCAACTGTTTTGATAAGACTGTGATATTTCCTGAGATTGAAGAAGGAAAGAGTTTATTTCTATCAGCCATGCAGGTGAATGAGGAAGTAGCAGGTGGGGCAGAGTTGTTTATGCTGTTAGCAACTTTGGAGGCTAAAGATAAACTGGCGATTTATGATCTAGCCGTGGTGTGTGATTTTCCTGATGTGTTTCCAGAAGAAGTGAATGAATTACCGCCAGAGCGTGAAGTTGAGTTCTCGATTGATTTGGTACCTGGTACTAGACCGATATCGATGGCTCCGTATCGTATGTCTGCTGTTGAGTTAGCTGAATTGAAGAGTCAGCTGGAAGATCTGTTGGATAAGAAGTTTATTCGTCCGAGTGTGTCACCGTGGGGTGCACCAGTGTTATTGGTTAAGAAGAAAGAAGGTACTATGAGGTTGTGTGTGGACTACAGGCAACTGAATAAAGTGACGATCAAGAATCGGTATCCTTTGCCGAGGATTGATGATTTGATGGATCAGTTGGTTGGTGCGAGTGTGTTCAGCAAGATAGATTTGAGATCGGGATATTATCAGATACGTGTGAAAACTGAGGATATTCAGAAGACTGCTTTCAGAACAAGGTATGGACATTATGAGTATTCTGTAATGCCTTTTGGTGTGACTAATGCGCCTGGAGTATTTATGGAGTATATGAATAGGATTTTCCATCCGTACCTAGATCAGTTTGTTGTGGTGTTTATTGATGACATTTTGGTGTATTCGAAATCTGAAGAAGAGCATGCTGAGCATTTGAGAGTGGTTTTAGAAGTCCTACGAGAAAAGAAGTTATTTGCTAAACTCTCTAAATGTGAATTTTGGTTAGAAGAGGTTAGTTTTCTTGGTCATGTGATTTCAAGAGGTGGTGTTGTTGTGGATCCTTCTAAGATAGAAGCGGTATCTAAGTGGGAAGCTCCGAAGTCTGTTGCTGAGATTCGAAGTTTCCTTGGTTTGGCTGGTTATTATAGGAAGTTTATTGAGGGATTTTCTAAGTTGGCGTTACCGTTGACGATGTTGACTAGAAAGGGGCAAGCATTTGTTTGGGACTCAAAATGTGAAGGAGGTTTCCAAGAGTTAAAGAGAAGGTTGACTACTGCTCCTATTCTGATATTACCGAGTTCGTCGGAATCATTTGAGGTTTATTGTGATGCTTCATTGTTGGGCTTGGGTGGTGTGTTGATGCAGAATAAGCAGGTTATAGCTTATGCTTCGAGACAACTGAGAGTTCATGAGAGGAACTATCCGACACATGATTTAGAGTTGGCAGCTGTAGTATTTGTTCTGAAGTTGTGGAGGCATTACTTGTACGGGTCAAGATTTGAGGTTTTCAGTGATCATAAAAGTTTAAAGTATTTGTTTGATCAGAAAGAACTGAATATGAGACAGAGGAGATGGTTAGAGTTTCTGAAGGATTATGACTTTGGTTTGAATTACCATCCGGGTAAAGCAAATGTAGTGGCTGATGCGTTGAGTCGGAAATCATTGCATATGTCTATGTTAATGGTTAAGGAATTGGATTTGATTGAGCAGTTTAGAGACTTGAGTTTGGTGTGTGAGAGTACTCACAATAGTGTTAAATTGGGAATGTTGAAGTTAACAAGTGGTATTCTGGATGAGATTAGAGAGGGTCAGAAATCCGATATGCTTTTGGTTGATAAGTTGACTTTAGTGAATCAAGGTCAAGGTGGTGAATTCAAAGTTGATGAGAATGGTATTTTGAAATTTGGTAATCGGGTGTGTATTCCGATTGTTACCGAACTTAAAAAGAGTATTCTGGAGGAAGGACATCGTAGTGGCCTGAGTATTCATCCTGGAGCTACGAAGATGTATCATGATTTGAAGAAGTTATTTTGGTGGCCGGGGATGAAAAGAGAAATTGCGAGTTTTGTTTATTCTTGTTTGACTTGTCAGAAGTCGAAGATTGAGCATCAGAAGCCGTCTGGGCTAATGCAACCGTTGGCGATTCCAGAGTGGAAGTGGGATAGTATTAGTATGGATTTTGTTTCTGGTTTACCGAGGACAAGTAAGAATTTTGAAGCCATTTGGGTGATTGTTGACAGATTGACGAAATCGGCTCATTTCATTCCGATCAGAATGGATTATCCGTTAGAAAGATTAGCCGAGTTGTATATTGAGAAGGTTATAAGTTTGCATGGTATTCCGTCGAGTATTGTTTCGGACAGAGATCCTAGATTTACATCGAAGTTCTGGGAAGGTTTGCAGAGGGCTTTGGGAACTAAGCTGAGATTGAGTTCTGCATATCATCCGCAGACTGATGGTCAGACTGAGAGGACGATTCAGTCACTAGAGGATCTTTTGAGGGCTTGTGTTTTGGAAAAAAGAGGTGCTTGGGATTGTTATTTACCTTTGATTGAGTTTACCTACAACAATAGTTTTCATTCGAGCATTGGTATGGCACCGTTTGAAGCTTTGTATGGTAGGAGATGTCGGACACCGTTATGTTGGTATGAGTCCGGTGAGAGTGCTGTGGTTGGACCGGAGATTGTTCAACAGACTACAGAAAAGATTAAGATGATTCAGGAGAAGATGAGAATTGCTCAGAGTCGTCAGAAGAGTTATCATGATAAGAGGAGGAAGTCACTTGAGTTCCAAGAGGGAGATCATGTGTTTCTTCGTGTTACTCCGATAACTGGGGTTGGTCGAGCCTTGAAGTCGAAGAAGTTGACACCTCGATTTATTGGTCCTTATCAGATTTTGGAGAGGATAGGGGAGGTAGCCTATCGTGTCGCTTTACCGCCGTCGCTTGCGAATTTGCATGAGGTTTTTCATGTGTCTCAGTTGAGGAGGTACATTCATGATCCGTCGCATGTAGTCCAAGTAGATGATGTACAGGTGAGAGATAACCTGACTGTTGAAACATCACCTATGAGGATCGAGGATCGAGAGTTGAAGCAGTTGCGGGGTAAAGAGATTGCCTTGGTGAAGGTAGCTTGGGGAGGACCAGCAGGTGGCAATGTGACTTGGGAACTGGAGAGTAAGATGAAGGAATCTTATCCGGAGTTATTCGCTTGAGGTATGTTTTCGAGGACGAAAACTCTTTTAGTGGGGGAGAGTTGTAACACCCCGATAATAATAAAATAATTATTTAAATTGAGTTAATAATATATTTATTAATTTAATTAAATAATTGGAAATTTTATTATTATTATTATTGGATTATTATTATTATTGGAAAATATATATATGTTGGAAATAAGGAAAAGAGCATTTGGAGTAAAAAGGTTTTACGTGAAAAACAGAGAAGCGATCGTGAAAGAGGAAAAGGGCAAGGAGGCAGAGCAAGAGGAAGAAGGTTGGAGAAGAGAAAGCTTGAAGCTCAAAGATTTGCCGGATTAATCAGGTAAGGGGGGTTTATCGTCGATTAATGGGTATTATGGGATAATATGTAATGGGTAGTGATAAGCCGTGAATTGACCCTAATTGGGATTTCGAAATGCTGAGAAATTTTGATGAATAAGTTGTGTTAGACTGTAATTGAATCTGTGTTTGAGTTAGTTGTAAATTTCCGAAAGTGTAGCTTTTTACGGAATTGGAATCGGAGGTCCGAAAGTCCTCCAACGGCGGAAAATGCGGAGAATTCTGTCTTGCGTTAACCGGTTAACCTAGGGTGTTAACCGGTTAACACTGTTTTGAATTGTGAAAATGTGCTGTTTTGCTTGCGTTAACCGGTTAACCCAGGGTGTTAACCGGTTAACACTGTTGTGATTGCTGGAATATTGTTGTTTGTGCTGCGTTAACCGGTTAACCCAGGGCGTTAACCGGTTAACACTGTTAAGTTTTGGGACAGGAGGCGTGTTGTGCTGCGTTAACCGGTTAACCCAGGGCGTTAACCGGTTAACACTGTTGCAGAGTGGAAAATTGGTGTTTTAAATGTTGTGTGCCTATTTGAGGGTTGGCCTATGTTGGCCTATGATGTAACAGGGATTAATTCCCGCTGTTTGAGCAGTATAGGTATTAGTAGAGTGTGCTAATACTGTGTTCAATTATTTGACAGGATATGATGTTTTGATACATGTGTTGGTGATGTTTGAT
This sequence comes from Lathyrus oleraceus, assembly GCF_024323335.1. Classification (NCBI taxonomy): domain Eukaryota; kingdom Viridiplantae; phylum Streptophyta; class Magnoliopsida; order Fabales; family Fabaceae; genus Lathyrus; species Lathyrus oleraceus. Next base: position 395,840,967 of record NC_066585.1, read on the forward strand.
GGTATGCATAATGTTGTGAATGTACATGTTATGTATGCAATTGTAATTGGACTGTTGTATGGCTTAGAGTGTGAGCATATGTCCATTGTGGATTTTGTTGTTGATGTTGCATTGCTAGATGATTAGCTTGCATAGCATAGCCTTGGGGCTGTAGCTAATTCCCATGGTGAGGAATTAGTGAGTGAATCATTGTGGATTTGTTGTTGATGTTGGCATGCTAGGTGATTAGTGTGCATAGTCTAGCCTTTGGGGCTGTAGCTAATTCCCATGGTGAGGAATTAGTGAGTGAGTCATTAGATCTCAAATGAGTGGGACTAGTGAGCTTAGTAGCCGTATCTGGATTTGATCGGTGAGCTTGAACTATATGTTCAAGAATAGTCGGTACCGCATTGTGGAGTCTCATTGCATAATGTATGTATGGCGTATAATATGAATGGATGTATTCCAATATTATACGTGTGTTTTGTGTTGTTATGGAGTATGATTTGAGATTATACTTGTGATTTATGTTGGTGTGAGTTGATGTTGAGCTGATGTGCTGTTACTGATTGTATGTTGTGATTAGGGTGATTAATGTGTTAAATTACTTAACATGACATTATATTCTATAATGCTTATTATATTGATTGAGGAACTCACCCTTACAACTATTTTTCAGGTAACGAGAAATGAGTTGAGTAGAAGCGAATGCTTGGAGTCTAGTGTAGTCTCCTTAGTGGGTCATGCTCTGATTGATGTAACATCGGGAGGGAACCTTTTTAATTATGTTGTTAAAGATTGTTGAACCAGTTTACATGGAGTATGTTACATGTTTGATTAATTTGATTTATATCCGCTGCGATTTATGCAAATGTTTAATTGATTAAATAAAGAGCATGACAGTTATTTTGGAACATGGTGCGAATGATTGTGTGACACCCTTAACTGCATAATTACTCTGATATATGTTTATTATTTTAATTAAATATTTGGGGTATTTTAGAAGGGTGTTACATTAGTGGTATCAGAGCATAGTCGGTCGAGTCGAGTCGTAATTATTCTGTTTCCCCTGTACGGTATAGGTGTTGTGTAACCCTATCAGTACTCATTGTTTTAGTTTGTTTGGGTTTTTCAGAATAGAGATGGCTGGAAGAGGTAGAGATGATGCTGCGATTGCTGAGGCTCTGGGTATGCTAGCTGGAGTACTTGGAGGGAGTCCGAATGTTGTGGGAATGGGAGCTGCTCGTCAACTGAGTGAGTTCCAGAAGAACAATCCTCCAATGTTCAAGGGAGCATACGATCCAGATGGCGCTCAGAAGTGGTTGAAGGAGATCGAGAGAATCTTCCGAGTAACTGAGTGTGCCGATAACCAGAAGGTCAGGTTCGGTACGCATATGCTGTCAGAAGAAGCTGATGATTGGTGGGTTGCTACCCGCACTGAGTTGGAAACTGCTGGGAATACTGAAATCACTTGGGCTGTGTTCAGAGAGAGATTCCTGAGGAAGTACTTTCTAGAAGATGTCAGAGGAAAGAAAGAGATAGAGTTCTTAGAGTTGAAGCAGAGTAACAAGTCTGTTACTGAGTATGCTGCTAAGTTCACAGAGCTGTCGAAGTATTATACTCCCTATAATGAGGCTGCTGGAGAATTTTCGAAATGTGTGAAGTTTGAGAACGGGTTGCGTCCTGAGATCAAACAGGCTATTGGATATCAGCGGATCAGAGTGTTTTCTGACTTGGTTGAATGTTGCAGGATTTTTGAACAGGATTCCAAAGCCAGAGCAGAGAGCTATCAACAGAGAGTTGATAGGAAAGGCAAGAATCAGAATGATCGTGGAAAACCGTATGCAGCTGGCAAAGGTTTCCAGAAGCAGAGTGGGATGAAGAGGCCTAGTGGGGGAGACTCTAGTGCCCCTGTTAAGTGTTATAGATGTGGCCGGGCTGGACATCGTGTCCATGAGTGTACCAGTGCTGAGATGAAGTGTTTCAAGTGTGGAAAAGGTGGTCATTTGGCTGCAGAGTGTCGGTTGGAGACTGTAACTTGTTTCAACTGTGGAGAGTTGGGTCATATCAGTCCACAGTGTCCTAAGCCGAAGAAAGAGAATCAGTCAGGAGGCAAGGTCTTTGCTTTATCGGGTTCTGAGACTTCTGCAGATGATCGTTTGATCCGAGGTACGTGTTATATTAATGGCTTTCCTCTTGTAGCTATTATTGACACCGGTGCTACTCATTCCTTTATATCTTTGGATTGTGCTGTTAAACTTAAGTTAGAGATATCTAAGATGCTTGGAAGTATGGTGATTGATACTCCTGCAAAGGGTTCAGTGACTACTACTTCAGTTTGCTTGAGCTGTCCTTTGAGTATTTTTGGTAGAGATTTTGGGATAGACCTTGTGTGTCTTCCACTAGTGCAGATTGACGTTATCTTGGGTATGAACTGGTTGGTGTTTAACCGAGTTTCTATCAACTGTTTTGATAAGACTGTGATATTTCCTGAGATTGAAGAAGGAAAGAGTTTATTTCTATCAGCCAAGCAGGTGAATGAGGAAGTAGCAGGTGGGGCAGAGTTGTTTATGTTGTTAGCAACTTTGGAGGCTAAAGATAAACTGGCGATTTGTGATCTAGCCGTGGTGTGTGATTTTCCTGATGTGTTTCCAGAAGAAGTGAATGAATTACCGCCAGAGCGTGAAGTTGAGTTCTCGATTGATTTGGTACCTGGTACTAGACCGATATCGATGGCTCCGTATCGTATGTCTGCTGTTGAGTTAGCTGAATTGAAGAGTCAGCTGGAAGATCTGTTGGATAAGAAGTTTATTCGTCCGACTGTGTCACCGTGGGGTGCACCAGTGTTATTGGTTAAGAAGAAAGAAGGTACTATGAGGTTGTGTGTGGACTACAGGCAACTGAATAAAGTGACGATCAAGAATCGGTATCCTTTGCCGAGGATTGATGATTTGATGGATCAGTTGGTTGGTGCGAGTGTGTTCAGCAAGATAGATTTGAGATCGGGATATCATCAGATACGTGTGAAAACTGAGGATATTCAGAAGACTGCTTTCAGAACAAGGTATAGACATTATGAGTATTCTGTAATGCCTTTTGGTGTGACTAATGCGCCTGGAGTATTTATGGAGTATATGAATAGGATTTTCCATCCGTACCTAGATCAGTTTGTTGTGGTGTTTATTGATGACATTTTGGTGTATTCGAAATCTAAAGAAGAGCATGCTGAGCATTTGAGAGTGGTTTTAGAAGTCCTACGAGAAAAGAAGTTATTTGCTAAACTCTCTAAATGTGAATTTTGGTTAGAAGAGGTTAGTTTTCTTGGTCATGTGATTTCAAGAGGTGGTGTTGCTGTGGATCCTTCTAAGATAGAAGCGGTATCTAAGTGGGAAGCTCCGAAGTCTGTTGCTGAGATTCGAAGTTTCCTTGGTTTGGCTGGTTATTATAGGAAGTTTATTGAGGGATTTTCTAAGTTGGCGTTACCGTTGACGATGTTGACTAGAAAGGGGCAAGCATTTGTTTGGGACTCAAAATGTGAAGGAGGTTTCCAAGAGTTAAAGAGAAGGTTGACTACTGCTCCTATTCTGATATTACCGAGTTCGTCGGAATCATTTGAGGTTTACTGTGATGCTTCATTGTTGGGCTTGGGTGGTGTGTTGATGCAGAATAAGCAGGTTATAGCTTATGCTTCGAGACAACTGAGAGTTCATGAGAGGAACTATCCGACACATGATTTAGAGTTGGCAGCTGTGGTATTTGTTCTGAAGTTGTGGAGGCATTACTTGTACGGGTCAAGATTTGAGGTTTTCAGTGATCATAAAAGTTTAAAGTATTTGTTTGATCAGAAAGAACTGAATATGAGACAGAGGAGATGGTTAGAGTTTCTGAAGGATTATGACTTTGGTTTGAATTACCATCCGGGTAAAGCAAATGTAGTGGCTGATGCGTTGAGTCGGAAATCATTGCATATGTCTATGTTAATGGTTAAGGAATTGGATTTGATTGAGCAGTTTAGAGACTTGAGTTTGGTGTGTGAGAGTACTCACAATAGTGTTAAATTGGGAATGTTGAAGTTAATAAGTGGTATTCTGGATGAGATTAGAGAGGGTCAGAAATCCGATATGCTTTTGGTTGATAAGTTGACTTTAGTGAATCAAGGTCAAGGTGGTGAATTCAAAGTTGATGAGAATGGTATTTTGAAATTTGGTAATCGGGTGTGTATTCCGGGTGTTACCGAACTTAAGAAGAGTATTCTGGAGGAAGGACATCGTAGTGGCCTGAGTATTCATCCTGGAGCTACGAAGATGTATCATGATTTGAAGAAGTTATTTTGGTGGCCGGGGATGAAAAGAGAAATTGCGAGTTTTGTTTATTCTTGTTTGACTTGTCAGAAGTCGAAGATTGAGCATCAGAAGCCGTCTGGGCTAATGCAACCGTTGGCGATTCCAGAGTGGAAGTGGGATAGTATTAGTATGGATTTTGTTTCTGGTTTACCGAGGACAAGTAAGAATTTTGAAGCCATTTGGGTGATTGTTGACAGATTGACGAAATCGGCTCATTTCATTCCGATCAGAATGGATTATCCGTTAGAAAGATTAGCCGAGTTGTATATTGAGAAGGTTGTAAGTTTGCATGGTATTCCGTCGAGTATTGTTTCGGACAGAGATCCTAGATTTACATCGAAGTTCTGGGAAGGTTTGCAGAGGGCTTTGGGAACTAAGCTGAGATTGAGTTCTGCATATCATCCGCAGACTGATGGTCAGACTGAGAGGACGATTCAGTCACTAGAGGATCTTTTGAGGGCTTGTGTTTTGGAAAAAAGAGGTGCTTGGGATTGTTATTTACCTTTGATTGAGTTTACCTACAACAATAGTTTTCATTCGAGCATTGGTATGGCACCGTTTGAAACTTTGTATGGTAGGAGATGTCGGACACCGTTATGTTGGTATGAGTCCGGTGAGAGTGTTGTGGTTGGACCGGAGATTGTTCAACAGACTACAGAAAAGATTAAGATGATTCAGGAGAAGATGAGAATTGCTCAGAGTCGTCAGAAGAGTTATCATAATAAGAGGAGGAAGTCACTTGAGTTCCAAGAGGGAGATCATGTGTTTCTTCGTGTTACTCCGATAACTGGGGTTGGTCGAGCCTTGAAGTCGAAGAAGTTGACACCTCGATTTATTGGTCCTTATCAGATTTTGGAGAGGATAGGGGAGGTAGCCTATCGTGTCGCTTTACCGCCGTCGCTTGCGAATTTGCATGAGGTTTTTCATGTGTCTCAGTTGAGGAGGTACATTCATGATCCGTCGCATGTAGTCCAAGTAGATGATGTACAGGTGAGAGATAACCTGACTGTTGAAACATCACCTATGAGGATCGAGGATCGAGAGTTGAAGCAGTTGCGGGGTAAAGAGATTGCCTTGGTGAAGGTAGCTTGGGGAGGACCAGCAGGTGGCAATGTGACTTGGGAACTGGAGAGTAAGATGAAGGAATCTTATCCGGAGTTATTCGCTTGAGGTATGTTTTCGAGGACGAAAACTCTTTTAGTGGGGGAGAGTTGTAACACCCCGATAATATTAAAATAATTATTTAAATTGACTTAATAATATATTTATTAATTTAATTAAATAATTGGAAATTTTATTATTATTATTATTGGATTATTATTATTATTGGAAAATATATATATGTTGGAAATAAGGAAAAGAGCATTTGGAGTAAAAAGGTTTTACGTGAAAAACAGAGAAGCGATCGTGAAAGAGGAAAAGGGCAAGGAGGCAGAGCAAGAGGAAGAAGGTTGGAGAAGAGAAAGCTTGAAGCTCAAAGATTTGCCGGATTAATCAGGTAAGGGGGGTTTATCGTCGATTAATGGGTATTATGGGATAATATGTAATGGGTAGTGATAAGCCGTGAATTGACCCTAATTGGGATTTCGAAATGCTGAGAAATTTTGATGAATAAGTTGTGTTAGACTGTAATTGAATCTATGTTTGAGTTAGTTGTAAATTTCCGAAAGTGTAGCTTTTTACGGAATTGGAATCGGAGGTCCGGAAGTCCTCCAACGGCGGAAAATGCGGAGAATTCTGTCTTGCGTTAACCGGTTAACCCAGGGTGTTAACCGGTTAACACTGTTTTGAATTGTGAAAATGTGCTATTTTGCTTGCGTTAACCGGTTAACCCAGGGTGTTAACCGGTTAACACTGTTGTGATTGCTGGAATATTGCTGTTTGTGCTGCGTTAACCGGTTAACCCAGGGCGTTAACCGGTTAACACTGTTAAGTTTTGGGACAGGAGGCGTGTTGTGCTGCGTTAACCGGTTAACCCAGGGCGTTAACCGGTTAACACTGTTGCAGAGTGGAAAATTGGTGTTTTAAATGTTGTGTGCCTATTTGAGGGTTGGCCTATGTTGGCCTATGATGTAACAGGGATTAATTCCCGCTGTTTGAGCAGTATAGGTATTAGTAGAGTGTGCTAATACTGTGTTCAATTATTTGACAGGATATGATGTTTTGATACATGTGTTGGTGATGTTTGATGGTATGCATAATGTTGTGAATGTACATGTTATGTATGCAATTGTAATTGGACTGTTGTATGGCTTAGAGTGTGAGCATATGTCCATTGTGGATTTTGTTGTTGATGTTGCATTGCTAGATGATTAGCTTGCATAGCATAGCCTTGGGGCTGTAGCTAATTCCCATGGTGAGGAATTAGTGAGTGAATCATTGTGGATTTGTTGTTGATGTTGGCATGCTAGGTGATTAGTGTGCATAGTCTAGCCTTTGGGGCTGTAGCTAATTCCCATGGTGAGGAATTAGTGAGTGAGTCATTAGATCTCAAATGAGTGGGACTAGTGAGCTTAGTAGCTGTATCTGGATTTGATCGGTGAGCTTGAACTATATGTTCAAGAATAGTCGGTACCGCATTGTGGAGTCTCATTGCATAATGTATGTATGGCGTATAATATGAATGGATGTATTCCAATATTATACGTGTGTTTTGTGTTGTTATGGAGTATGATTTGAGATTATACTTGTGATTTATGTTGGTGTGAGTTGATGTTGAGCTGATGTGCTGTTACTGATTGTATGTTGTGATTAGGGTGATTAATGTGTTAAATTACTTAACATGACATTATATTCTATAATGCTTATTATATTGATTGAGGAACTCACCCTTACAACTATTTTTCAGGTAACGAGAAATGAGTTGAGTAGAAGCGAATGCTTGGAGTCTAGTGTAGTCTCCTTAGTGGGTCATGCTCTGATAGATGTAACATCGGGAGGGAACCTTTTTAATTATGTTGTTAAAGATTGTTGAACCAGTTTACATGGAGTATGTTACATGTTTGATTAATTTGATTTATATCCGCTGCGATTTATGCAAATGTTTAATTGATTAAATAAAGAGCATGACAGTTATTTTGGAACATGGTGCGAATGATTGTGTGACACCCTTAACTGCATAATTACTCTGATATATGTTTATTATTTTAATTAAATATTTGGGGTATTTTAGAAGGGTGTTACAGCATCCAACAATGATAGAAAGACTTTGAGAAGATTGGCATGCAGTTTCTTTTTGAACAAAGACGATGTGCTGTATAAGAGGAACTTCGACATGGTTTTGCTCAGATGCGTGGATAGACACGAAGCAGACATGTTAATGCAGGAAGTTCATGAAGGCTCCTTCGGTACTCATGCCGGCGGACATGCAATGGCTAAGAAATTGTTGAGAGCAGGTTATTACTGGATGACCATGGAATCTGATTGTTTCAAATATGCTCGGAAGTGTCATAAATGCCAGATTTATGCTGATAAGGTGCATGTGCCGCTAAATCCTCTGAATGTGATGTCTTCGCCGTGGCCGTTTGCTATGTGGGGCATTGATATGATTGCAAAGATTGAGCCAACTGCTTCCAATGGGCATCGCTTCATCCTTGTTGCCATCGACTATTTCACCAAGTGGGTCGAAGCAGCGTCATTTGCGAAGGTCACCAGACATGTGGTTGCCCGATTCATCAAGAAAGAAATCATTTGTCGTTATGGGATTCCCGAAAGAATCATTACTGAAAATGGTTCTAATCTCAATAACAAAATGATGAAAAAGTTGTGAAAGAACTTCAACATTCAACATCACAACTCTTCCCCTTATCGTCCTAAGATGAACGGTGTTGTTGAGGCAGCAAATAAGAACATAAAGAAGATTGTGCGGAAGATGGTCGTTACGTACAGAGATTGGCATGAGATGCTACCCTTCACCTTGCATGGGTACCGTACTTCAGTACGTACATCGACCGGGGCAACCCCTTATTCCCTTGTGTATGGTATGGAAGCAGTCCTACCTGTTGAAGTGGAGATGCCTTCTCTAAGAGTCATGTTGGATGTCAAGTTAGACGAAGCTGAATGGATTCAAACAAGGTTCAATGAGTTGAGTCTTATCGAAGAAAAGCGAATGGCAACCATTTGTCATGGGAAATTGTATCAGAGTCGGATGAAGAGAGCCTTCGATGAGAAAGTGCGTCCTCGATGCTTCCAAGTCGGAGATTTGTTGTTGAAAAGGATCTTTCCTCCTCAGACAGATCACAGGGGCAAGTGGACTCCTAACTATGATGGACCGTATATTGTCACCAAGGTTTTTGATGGTGGAGCCTTAATGCTTGCAACTATGGATGGTGAAAACTTCACTTCCCCTGTGAACTCAGACGCAGTTAAAAAATACTTCGCATAAAATAGACCCGCTGGACGATAAAAAGAATAGTCCAGGCAAAAAAATGGGCATCCCGGCGAACCAAGAAAATGAAAAAGGTTCGGGCAAAAGTTAGGGATTAAAAAATGAAAAGATTGTACACCCTGTAAGTTGAAAACCTGAAAGGGCAACTTAGGAAAAAATGGGTATCCCGGTGGATTGAAAACCCGAAAGGGCGATCCAGGCAAAAGTTAGGGATTAAGCGAATGGCTGCGTTCTGAGTAGTTCTGAATATCATCTCGTGTCGATAACCAGAAACTTCCGAAGGATAGGAAACATTCAAATCACCTTTTTTGGAAAGCTGATCATCTGGAGGATCTTGAAGACGAGAGAATCATAGCAGAATTGGAACCCGATAGAAATCCATTTCACATTGCCATTAGATTAATTTCTGTTTTTATTTGTTGTGCAATTACCTCTTTCCAGGGATTGATTCCTGATGTAAATACCTATTCAGAGGCCATTCAGTCAATAAAATCATGTTATTTAGTATACCTCTATGTTCATTTTCATTTTACTGTTTTGTTTGCAAAAATGACGTCCGAATTTTTGATAAACATTGCATCATGAAACATAAGAGCTTTACAGGTATGTGCTTAATAAACATTGAAAATTGCTGTAAATTTTAAGTGCTTTGGATCGTCTATTTAGAACAGGTACACTCGGGGCATTTCCTTAAGGTCCCCATCAAATGATCGCGGATGTTTTTCCTCAACAATTGGAATTTGGTATCTTATCCCTGCAGAGCTGGTCCGAGCGTTGGATTCTTCAATCCCCAACAGGCTCTCACTGCTGAACTTCCCCAAGCATTTGTTTCAGATTATACATTCACCAGCAGAGTCGACAGTGTCTGATTGTATATCCCCAGCGGAGTTGACAGTGTCTGACTGTATATCCCCAACGGAGTTGACAATGTCTGACTATATATCCCCAACGGAGTTGACAATGCCAGACTGTATCTTCCCAGCAGAAGCGGCTGCTCCTCAGAGTTCGATGCCAGATCGATGATCTCGACGCTAGACCCATGATGTCTTTCCTTGAATCAGAATCTCGGTATCGGTGTTTGCTTCCCCTGCCGAGTCGTCTCTCTCGCAGATTATGGTTGCCAGAACCACTATCGCTTTCCTCAGCAGCAAGTTTTCAGTGCCATTCTCTCCCCAGTCAGAGGCTCGGTATTTTGTTATTTTCCAGAACACCGTGTGGCGGGTCATTTCCCCACAGAGTTCTTTATGATGTGCATCTCCAACAGCCTTGCTAGGGTCTAGAAGATGGTGATCATTTCCCCAGCAGAATTCCTTGCCTCAGCTTGGCGTTCTCTCTAATCAAGCATTTCGCATCCCTGCATGTAGAATCATATTGCATTGCATCCTCCCAAATTGCGTAGAATTTCCATTTTCATGGAGCATTACGCCATTGAAAAATTCAAACATACGCATGTAAAGCATAAGGCATTCTCGGTATCCCAAGTGATAAGCCAAAAGTTGTTTCCAGTACTCAGACTGAAGATTGTTCATGTCTTATCTTTATTATTCCCAGCAGGGGTCGTTGGCCCACGTGCCGCCTCAATTATCATTTTCCCTATTTCTGCCGATGCTGACAGGCATGAAAGTTTCTGGTATTCAGACCGAAGTGGCATTCAGGCCAGTTTTTCGATGTTCAGATCGAAGAAGTTTCCGCCGTTCAGGTCGACGCAACTTGTGGCATCAGGCCAAGTTTCCAGTATTCAGACCGAAGTGGCATTCAGGCCAGTTTTCCGATATTCAGATCGAAGAAGTTTTCGACGTTCAGGTCGATGCAACTTGTGGCATTCAGGCCAGTTTTCCGGTATTCAGACCGAAGTGGCATTCAGGCCAGTTTTCCGATGTTCAGATCGAAGAAGTTTCCGACATTCAAGTCAATGCAACTTGTGGCATTCAGGACAATTTTCCGGTATTCAGACCGAAGGGACATTCAGGCCAGTTTCCCGGTGTTCAGACCGATGTTTGATAATCAAGTATCATCCGATGCTCAGATCGAAGTCATTTCCAGTATTCAGATTGATGAGCGGCATTCAGGCCATGGTTATTTCTGCGTTACCATTTATTTTGGTATTTAAGCTAACATTCCTTGTTTCGATGTTCAGACCGACTCTCACCGTCCCAGACGGATTCTTTTTTAAGACCATCTCTTGGCCGATTCTGACAGGCATTGTTACTTCATTTTTTCACTTCAGTGTAAATTTTCGGGCTTTTATCGTATTCAATCACTTGATACCTCGAAAGTGCGAAAGCCGTTGCTATCTTCCTTTCGGGTTTCCAGTTGATTGGATATGGGCAGCTGTAATACCTCCAAATTTACCCTTCATTTTTCCTGGAAGCATGGGATTATGTTTTACACTTCATTAGCATCATATTAGGTCATACTCATTGCATACTGCACTAGTGACATGGAGATCAGGTTTTGATCGATCACTCCTTAACAGAAGGAGCCCACACAAAGCAAGATTGAGAATTGGACTTCATTTTATAAGTATACAAGTCTCAAGGGTCTCAGGGGGGTCCAAGTATCTTATTATGGTCCTCAATTCATCAGTGAAGGATTCAAAGCTATTAGAGTGTTCATCTGGATTTAATCAGAAATTAGGGTTTCATGGCTACCTGCAACAGGCAATGTTTGGTTGGAAGTAGAGGAGCTCATCCATGTCATGATTAGAGAGGCATCTTGGCATAGGAAGATTCACAATTATCTCAGAAAGATCCATTGGCAATCAGTGCAATCAGTTCTTGATCATTTTGCCCTAAAACTAGGGTTTGGTATAAAATCAGTTTATTTCTGATTCTTTAGGTGAAACTCTTTTCCATGGCCCTCCATATGTACACAAGGGTCTACATACAAAAAGTAAGCTCTTTATTTGAGCTAGAAGTGCTTCAATTGATAAATGGAATCGGGAATCAGAGAGTTTGGGAAAAGTTTACTGTGGGGCCAGAAAAGTTAACTCCTGACATTTTGAGAGTGGAATCTCAAAATCCATGCCTAGGGGGTCCTAAATGTGAAATTTGATCAAGGTTGGATCATGGATTCATCATTTAATCAGGAATTGGAAAAGTTACTTAATTTCGAAATGGTTGACTTTCCATTTAGGGCAAGTTTTCATGATCGTTGCACTCACTTTAAGCCCATTTTGCATCAAGATAAAAGCTCCATTTGAAAATTTCTCCAACACAAAAGTTGTTCCTCTTGTTCCAAGATTTCTAGAGATATAAAGTTTGCTCCATTTGGATTATAATTGAGAAAGTTATGCTTAGTCAAAGTGAGACATTTGTTTAGAACACTTAGAAAAATCTTCAAAATTTGTCAAGACTTCTTGGCCAGTTTTCTTGCACTTCAAGGCAATATTTGAAAATACTTTCTTCATAACAATTGTACCTTGCCATATCCTATTTCACATCCTTTTGGAATCATCTCATTTGGATCCATGGTTTGAGAGATACATTCATTTAAAGTGGGCACCATGACTTGATTTTCTAGGCAGATTTTGGGCCTGGCTGGCCCAATCAGATTTTCTAAGCATGCTGCACAAACCAGTCACGTTTTTTTACCTCTTTTGGCCATGCATTTGACATCCATTCACTTAAGTTTGGCCCAAAATAATAACATTTTACACCTCACTTCACACTTTTATTCTTATGGATAAATCACTTATTAAAAAGCCCATGAGAACACCTAATCCACCCTATTTAAGAAGTTGAAACCGTAACCCTAAAGGAGCATTGGAATTTCGTGGCAAGGAGGCAAAGCTTCATCACAAATCAGATTCCATTCCACTTCTATTTTTCATTAGGTAATCATCTCTTCCGTGGCCATATTTTGATATATTTACGCTTGCTTACCATGTTCATCACCATTAATCCTTCCATTTTCATATTTCTTTTTCTTATTTAAAATATTTTATTCGTCCATAAAATTAGGCAAAAATAATTTTCACTTTTCTTAACGTTTTATTTAATTTTATATAATTTTTATTTTCGTATTTTTTTAATATTAATATTTTAGTTTAATTATTTATTCTAAACGGTCCATTTTAACACACTTTTTTTTATTGATTTTATTTTTATGACTTAAAATTATTGTTAGCATTTTATTTTTGGGATGAAGGTTGACCACTGTCTCATGGTAAACCTGACGTTTTCTTGGAATTTTATTTCACATTTTCAATTTATTTTGGATTTAGTTTTGACCTAGTTTGGTTGGTTGACTTTTAATTTGACTTTTGTTTTGTTTTAATTAATTCACGTGCCAATTTTCATTATTTTAAAAATCTTTTTGGGGGATGATGATGTCCTGTCCCCATTTTATTTAGTTTAATTTTTCATAATTTTCTTGATTAATTTGCTATTTATTTGTTATTTTTTAAGTTGACTTTAATTTTCAGTTGACTTCTTTATGATCGATGTTTGACTTAGGGATTGCTTATGGTAATTGAAGAGATCTTTTGATCCTTGTAACAGCCCAATTTTAGTAATTATTTCTTATATTATTATTACTATACTTTATTTTATTTATTTGGAGTGTTAATTAATTAATTGGTTGTTAGGTAGTATAATAATCGATTATATTAATTAATTTGGTGTGTTAATTAATTATTTAGTTGATATGAGATATAATGAATAATTGAATTAATTAACTTAGTGTGTATATTGTGTTGGTTTAAATTATTTGGAATTAAATAGAGATATTTAAATATTAGGTCTTATTGGGCCTATTAATTGAATTAGAGGTATCATTCCTTAAGCCCAAATAGAATACTAGTATATAAGAGGTGAGGAGAGTGAGGATTAGGATTCATTTGATCATTTGACAACAATAGAGAAAGAGAAGAGGAAAAGTAAGGAGAAGAGGGGAAGAACAAGAGAGAAGCTAGGGTTTCCAGAAAATTGAAGAGGTAAGGGGGAGAATCCTTATTATTATGGGTTAGTATGATTGGGGCAATGGGTAGAAGTATGTTTAGGTTAAAATCCCTAATTTGCATGATTTTGGAATTGTTAGGTTTTGATGAGTATTATCGAATTGTGGTGATTTGATTGTGTTAAAACTGTAAATTAATGTAAGATACTTAGAGTATTGTATGAGTTATAATTTTTGGAATGTTTGGCTTTTTACGGAATCGAAATCGGAGGTCCGAAAGTCCTCCAACGATGAAAAATGCAGAAAATTCTGCATTCTGTTTTACGTTAACCGGTTACCCACCGAGCGTTAACCGGTTACTTGCTTAAAAATCTGTTAATTCTGTTTTATGTTAACTGGTTACCCACCGAGCGTTAACCGGTTACTTGCTTGAAAATCTGCACAGGAAGTTGAGTCTATTTCACGTTAACCGGTTACCCACCGAGCGTTAACCGGTTACTTGCTCTGTTTTATGTTAACCGGTTACCCACCGAGCGTTAACTGGTTACCACTGTTGAAAAATGAAAATTTGAGATTTTAAAAGTTGTATTCATTTGCAATGAGATATAGTGTGCGTAGTTGATAATTAGCCTATATTTGTGAATGATATATTGTTACGAATGTGTATATGTACCATTGGTGGATAATTCATAGATTTGAATTATGGTGATATATGGAATACTAAGATGGTAGAGACGATCTTAATTGCATATGTGTTGGTATTTGTACATTCATTCATGGCATGGTCGGCTTCTTGGTGGAAGCGGTGAAACTGTGGGTTCACATGGTAGCATACGTTGATCCTTAATTGGAAATAGGCGTAGTAGATGTAGCATACGTTGATCCTTAATTGGAAATAGGCGTAGTAGATGTTGCATACGTTGATCCTTGAGTGGAAATAGGCGTAGTAGACGTTGATCCTTAATTGGAAATAGACGTAGTGGCTTTGATCTTGTCCGGATCGGAAGCGTGGCTTGGATTCTAGATATTGAATCGGAAAGCGGTGAAACGTTGGGTTCACATTGCGGTACTGTAGCGGGGTATTCGTTACCATTAGAGATATTGATTAAATCCAAGGTAAACCATACAAGTCGAGTCGCCACCGCACTTCTATTTATCCAAAGGAATGGTTAGAAAGAGGACAAAAACTTAAAAGTTTTATCGAATCAAAAACTAGTAAAAATGTCAGAGATCTGGGTAAGGGGGTTGGTTATGCAATGGGAAGGTTTTAAGCACCCAAAACATCCTAGGTACTCCTAGGGAGCCCTTTTCATACTTGTTGTAAGGTTGCTATTTTGTGAAAATTTGTTTGTGCAAACATGATTGAAGAGATGAGAAGAGAATATACAAGTTTATTTACATTTTGGTGTTTGGATGGATAAACCCATTGCCTACGTACCATCTTAAAAAAGATTAGGATCAAAACCTCGTAGTTCGGGGTAAAAAATCTCAAAATGAGTTGGTGAATTGATTGGTCCAAAAGCCTTAAGGTCTTTTGTTATCCAAGTGAGAAAACTCAACCTAAAACCACAAATCCCCCATGTGAGGATAACTTCAACATGCTAGTGAGGGGTTAACCCTATAATAAGCATGGAAGACTCATTGTCCATCACTAAGGATATAGGTGAGTATTACATCTACCTCAAGGATAACTCAAACCTAATAGCTAAAGGTTATGAAAAATTTGACTAAGAATATGGCCATTGAAACCACAAAAGGACATTTGAATGGGTTATATTTACCAATGAAAAGTATGTACAAAATATAGTCAAAGTTGACTTAGAAGTTCAATTCAAAATAAGTGTTATGAAAAGAGTTTGGAAATCAAAAGTATAAGGCTTAGGTTTCTAATGTTTGGAAAGAAGTGTTAATGTTTGCACAAAATTTTTGGCTTGGGTTAGAGTGGAGAGAAGAAGAAGAATGGCTAAGTCCTAAGCATACAAGAGATAAGGGGTAAGAGAACAAGACCGCAAATGGAGTTCCTCTCTTGAGATCATATTGATGATCCAAGTAGCTCCCATCCTTTAGAATATGCAAGCAAAATAATAGTAAGCTCAAGCAATCAACAATCAAATAAGCCCTTGGAGAGTTCCTCAATGGCTCTTAGATCTCTCTTTTGGAAGCTCATGGGAATGGTTCCTCACTTAGGCTCAATGTTGGAATCCCTAGCACAAGAACACACACATTAAAAAGTTCTATCAAACAAATCAAGAATGAACAAGCAAGAGTTTAGAAATTAGTCCTTCCAAAGTTCTCTTTAGCATTTATAGCATTCTAAAGGCTCAATGCCTAGTTGCTCTTTGACTTTTATAGCACTCTAAAGGCCCAATGCCTAGTTGCTCTTTGACTCCACATTTTGCATAGGGAAAGTCCTAAAGTCTAAGTCCATTTTGTCCATTTCTTTGCATTTGGTCCACAACAATCAAAACAAAACACAAGCACAATAGCATATACACAATTATGTGCTCAAGTGAGCAAAAGGCAAATTGCATTAGCATAAACATGTGCTCAAATGTGCAAAGGAAAAAGAAAATGAATAATATGTACAAGAATAGTAAATTGCATAAATGTAAAGTGCAAGAATTAAATGTTAATAGTCAATGTTAGTAGTTAGTGTGCCATAAGGCAAATTTAGCGCTATGTTAAGCAATCGTAATTGGACTTATGTAGAAGTCACAACTATCTGAGGCCGGCCAATAATAATGTAGGCAATAACACAAGTTGGAAGTCTTGATTAGTAAACCAAGTTCCAACAACTTGCCATGCCAAAAAGAAGAAGAGAAATGATCTTGTATTGGTTTAAGAAGCAATCTATCCTTAATGCAAAGCCATTCACTTGATCACTTGATCAAGATGAATTAGATTTGAATCAAGGAAGATTAAACCTCTCTAATCAATGCTAACTTATCAACCTTTAACTCATTGATCAAAAAGAAAAGAAGAAGAAGAATAAGATGAAGATGAATAATGGAGATGAATAATTAAAGTGCATGGAATGAAATGAAATGT
Organism: Lathyrus oleraceus; assembly: GCF_024323335.1. NCBI lineage: Eukaryota > Viridiplantae > Streptophyta > Magnoliopsida > Fabales > Fabaceae > Lathyrus > Lathyrus oleraceus. Next base: position 395,857,623 of record NC_066585.1, read on the forward strand.
ACCAATCTATTAAGAGTTGACCAAAGACATTGAGGATCATGGTCAAACCATCAAAAACAGAAGTGAGATAAAGATTGGAAGTCAAGAAATAAACAAGATATTTTTGGCATTTTTAATATTTGAAAATAAACTTGAATTAAAATATTAAAGAAAGGTCAAACTTCAAAATCACTTCAAATCAACTTTGAAAAGTCCAAGTGAATTATCCCAAGGTCAACATGGTCAAACAAAGTTTGACAATTTTTTTTAGCATTTTTAAAAGTCAGAAACTATTTTTAATCAATTAAAAATGAATAAAAAAGACCTAATTGAACTAAAATATCAAATAAATCTCAAATCAATTAAAACATTGATGAGAATATTTTTCATAGATCCATAATCATTCAAATAGGTTGAGAAAATATTTTTGTATTTTTTGAATATAAAAAACTATTTAAAATGAATTAAAAATAACCAGAAAAGAGAAAATTCACAAAAAATATCAAATGATAAAATAAAAAATATTAAAAATCATTTTTAGAAACTAGAATTAAAAAGAGAAATAATGCAATTGGTCCCATATTTTTTGGACCAATAATAAAAGAGATATGAATTTTTGATATAAAAGGAAATAAAGAAAATAAAATCAGAAATTAGAAAATAGCAAAAATCAGGAAGCGTTGGATGGATCCTCATTAATTGACGTGGAGGATCTAATAGTCATGGCATGCGCGCGCACCAAAGTCCTCAGTCAATGCAACCACACACTGTATTAAAATAAGTCATATCATTGGAGGATGGAGATTTGATCTGGGAATTGCATCCAAAGGCTCACATTCAATCTGGCAATGAGACGGTGGCCAGCGCCACTGTCTTCTCCGGTGAGCTCCGGCGAAGCTCAAAAAATGCAGAGATGCAAATGTTCATTAAAATGGACGATCTAGGCACCGCTCGAAAGGTGAAGTGATGTACATCACTCCTATACCACTCACTTCCACTCTAGATTCCTATTAAGAGAGAAATCAGAGATGGAAGCTTGATGGTGTTCATCATGAACTTGCTCGATTTCAAAAATTAAGCTTACAACAATGATGCCTCTATAGAGAGGACTTCAGACAACACAATATCAAGGCCAATAGATCAAAGAACAAAGAGATTCGAAGCAAAAACCAGTTGATCCACACCTTTGGATTGTGAAGATTTGAGTCTCTTTCCTTGGTTCCTTTTGTAAAACAGAACTTCAATGGATCAAATGATGAAGGTTTAGGAACTTTAGATCTGGAAATTCAACCAAATGCAATTAAATTTCAGATCTGAATATTTGAGAAAAAATGAACTTAGTTCCTTTGGTATGGTTGAGGATTCACTCTTGCAGCATTTCAGGCGCCCCTAGGTTGGTTAATTATGAAGCATAGCACATGTATTTATAGCTGGAAATGGCTGAGCAAGTGAGTTTACTCGTGTGCATGGCAAATGGATTTCTCTTTGCATGGGCTTATGTGATCATGTGAAAGTCCCAAACTCAATTGCATTTGCATGTTGATGATCAAACAAGTTGAAATGGACGTGCAGTTTGCAAGGCATTGGCTTGTGTATGGAAGTTTAACATGAAATGCACAATTGGTCACAAAACTTCACCTCTTCGAAAATGCTACTTGAAAAATTGAAACATAGGCATGTGGGTAATGGTTGGAAAGGTCTTACCATGAGGAAAAAATGTTATGTCGAACGAAAACTCATTTGGAGTGTGGAAATTTATGAAAACAGACCATGAAGTTCAATGCACAAAATATACCTTTGAGAATTTTGTCAAAAGGAAACAACTTCAAGCCCTTCTGTTTTGATGATTCAAGCTTCAAATGGAAAAACCTCCAAAGTGACCCAAAGTTATGAAGACAGTCAATTTGGACTTACATGTTGCATCATTTGGATTTTTGATGAAGAAGTTATGGGCACTTGAAGTTGGGCTTTTTTCCACTTTAATGCATTTGGCCCAAAGTGACCTATAATGTTTTGCATTATCACATGTATTTATTTTGAGATTTTGAGACTTTTCTCAACATAACATTTGAAGTAGACACAATAAGCTTTCCAATGCATTTGGTTCCACCTCAAAATCATAAAAAAGGAGTGAGTTATGCTTTCAGGAAGTTGACCCAAAATTAGGGTTTCAGTCAAAATGACCTATAATGTCTTGGAATGGATGGTGATCTTCCATGCTTCAAATAAGTTTTTGATAAACATGAAAGTTCCTCATATTGTCCTTAAGAACATATTTTCTCTTGGGATCATCTCCATTTGGCCAACACATAAAAAGTTAGGTCTCAGTGAATTTCAAAATAGTCAGATGAATTGACTGATCAATTTCTCAAGTCCACCACTCATATCTTGATGAATTGATGATTGAGGGCACTCAAATAAATTCAAACATGCATGGAATGATGAATTAAAGAACTTCCCTTGATGGTATTTGACCATGGGCTGAGGTCGCTTCATGAGCAAGGCATTGTTGATGATCAGATGAATTAGGGGTTCCTTGGGAAACAAACCTCAAACCCCTTGACATGCTTTGATCAAAATGGTGAATTGAGATACTAGGGAGACATATTTGATGGATGAGAGCTTTGGGAACCATTGCCATGCTTGCTCTCATCTTCTCTTGACCTCATCATTGCACAAAGGATCTCCTAGAAGCTTTTAGACCTTATGATTGCTCAAGCTACAAACAAGAAATGTTAGTGACATATTTTTGTGCCTTTTGGTTAATAGATAAAATGAGAAAAACAATGATATACAATTCAAGCATGCTTGGTGATCTCAAACCACTCACAAGAGAGATCCCACCCAAAGGCAAAGGGAACCAAGATGCTTATGATCCTTGAGGCTATGCAAATGCAATGTTATGATGCCATGAGGGATCTTAGTTCCAAAATTGGGGTCTTACAGATGCCCCTATTTAAGGTCATTCTAGCCGGAGAAGTGAAGGTTAAAATATTTGTCTCGACGAGGTAGAATGGGCTTGAATAATAACAAAGAGACGAATTTTGGTCCCTAAGAGACCTCATGATGCAAATGTATGTATGCAAAAAGGTAATACTCTGTGGAGATATGTGTCCACAAAGAGGAAAAGAAATCAGGAGGAACTACCAATCCATATGAGTGACACACTCAATGGGACATAGACTCTGGGACTCTTATGGGGATGGAGAAGGGGATAAATTGCGTGAGCAGGACACGACTCAAAGCTTGGGGAGAAGAATTCCAAAAGAATAAATCAATGGAGAGACCCGAGCTGACTCAAAGGAGTATGTATTGGGGAATATGCCAATACAGCAGAATTATCCATCAAGGACACATCGGATAAAAATCCGGACTCAGATGGGGAGAATCCATTAACGGACCTCACTAGGGAGACGTCAAACAGGATTCCTTTGGGGAAGCAACAGGACGAGGTATTACCGGTTACTGGGTAATAAGCTCAAAGAGACATGTGATCCGAACACCGATATAAGGGTGAAAGAACAACATGCTCTGGGAGAATGAATATCTAAGACCAGTATAAAGGTGAGAGATATCAAACATCCGAAATCATCTGAGGAAAACCTAAAAAGGTATATTTCAACTTAGGAAAATCTGACTCCACAGGGGGACAAAAGTCATAATAGGGAGTAGAAAGGAAGGAACACCAGGGATACCGGTTACTGGGCATATAATAGGTGACTGACCAGAGCATGAATTGGGGAATATTCCCAAGACACTCATCATCCAAAAGAGGGCTAACAGCAAACTCGACTAAAGGATGGATATTCGATTCCGCAAAGGGGATACGAATCTTACTCGACTGGGGAAGATCAAAGACTTCGACCGAAGAGTGCATGAGATATATCATCTATTACCGTCAGAATGTAGATAACATACTCGCATGGAGGATTATCCTCAACTGATTACTGGGTCAATAAAGGATAAATCGACCGAAAAGAAAGGACATTGGGATACCGAGAACCAGGTATAAAATGATGACCAATCAAAGGGAGAAACAATCATTACCGACAAACGGCACATGAAAGGTGACTTGCTGAGGATACATTGACGAAGGCAATGATCCGGAGAAGAAATACCTTTACCATACACTCTGCTCGGGAGAAGAAACACAAAAGGCTCTTGAGGAAGAGGATGTAAGCGCACCAGGAATATGAACAAATGTCTTACCCTGTTGAGAATCATACCATCTTTGGGAGAGCACTGAAGACATCCTCAGTGTCCTTTCATCATTGTGAACGTTCACTTTGTTTAAAAAACAAATTATGAAAAGTTTAATTAAAAACAATGATATTTCTCAATTAAAACATGCAAAACATTTGTTGAGTAGAAACAAATAAGAGTGCAATTAATTGGATAAAGGCTCAAATTTATTTAGATGGAATGGTAGTCTGCAAATGGCAAAACTCCATAGATCTTTACAAATTTGAAATTGGTGATATATATTGGAAAAGGGCTACATTGAACATAATGACCATTTCTCCACTAACTCTGAACCCGATGTATTTGAAACTTCAGTTGACGATGACTGAGTGAGAATCTCTGACAGATGACAGTTTGTAGAACGCATTCTTGTCATGATGCAGTTACTTGCCAAATCCCTAATTTTTTCCTAGATTGCCCCAGGGTGAGGTATTCAATCTAGCGGGATACATATTTTTTTTTTATGTCTCTAACTTTTGCCTGGATCGCCCTTTTGGGTTTTCAATCCACTGAGACGCTCATTTTTGCCTAAGCTGCCCTTTCGGGTGTTCAACTTAGCGAGCTATTCTGTTTTTGTTTTAATGCATCAACACAATGCTGTGAGCAAAACAGAAGACACACTGAATAGCAGGGGATAGGTTGCTTATCCCTTGTTTCTGCCAATTGCCTCTTCACTTAGGAGGTCTTTGACTCAATGCGAGGACAATTTAAACATACACAAGCATTGCCTCTTAAGGAGGACTTCAGACAGTTTGCCCGGCCAAATAACAGGCCGGGTCTCCAGACTACATGAAGTAAAAGAGATTATACCTCAAGCAAGTTGCTAAAAAGCAAAGCAAAGCAAGTTCAGAGAACTTAAGCAACTAAGGGTACCTGAAAGAGTCAAACTAATCAGTAAACATTTCACAAGTCAAAGCAAAAGGAAATGAATCCACAGACAAAACAGATGATCAATTGTGCAAAGCACAAGACTCAAACACATGAGTCAAACCTACAAAACAAAGGTTAGCATATGATATGTAATCAAACTCAACCACATTTGTATGATCTTTGAAGCATTGATGCTTAACCTGAAACAGATGAACTCAACATAAGTCCACAAGACCCCTAGGACAAGCCTAGGGTCAAAGACAAATAAAAAAGTCAAAACAGCAAAGGAAATTCAACCATAATCAAGTTCAAGCATTTAAGAAGCAAGCACAATTGGATTCAAACTCATATCATGCATCATTATCATTTTATAGACCAAAGAAGGCGAGGCATGGCAAATGAAAGCACACAAAAGGTCAACAGCAAGACCAAGCTCAAACCCAAACATAATCAATTCCAAAAATCACAAAATAATTCATCCTCAATCACAATCCACGTAATGACATGCATATAAAATTTCAGCTCAATTGGATCATGGGAAGATGGTCAATTAAAATCAGGAAGTCAACACAATTTCAAATGTGCACAAGGAAGTCAACAAAACATGTGTCATCTTCAAAAAATCATAACAAAATGAAAACAGATGAGATATGGATGGGATCAACACCAATGCAAAGCTCAAGATGTCTAGTATGCACATGTAAAATTTCATGATCATCCAATAAAGCATGAGAATTTCCCAAAGGATTTGGCAACATGTATCACATAAAGTCAACAATTGACTAGGCAGGGAAGAAAAATCACAAAAAAATAGGAAATAGCACAATTAATTCCAGGAAAATTCACACATCAACTAGACATATAAGAGAGGGATCATGCAAAAAATTGGATCATTTGGAAGTCATGAAGCATGTAAACAAAAATCAGCAAATTGCATAACAATGGTGTGACACAAATTGTCACACCCTACTTCAAAAATTTATATCTAACAAACCACAAATGATAAATGCACAAACTCTACATCAAAACAAAGGTGAATGAGTGTAGATTAACCACAAAAAATTTCAGATTAAATGGATGCAGCATGATTATTTCACAATGGTTTTGGCAACATGTACAAGATATAGTCACATAATACAAACCCTAAGGCCATTTAAAAACCAATGATCCAAAAAATCAGTAAAAATAATGATAAAAAACTAGACAATCTCATGATCATGATGCAAAAAACCCCACTGGATTTGGACTTGAAATGAGCAAGTTATGAATTTTCAAAGATTGATGAACAAATGAAATAAAAGTTGAATTAGTGAAGAGAAAAAGCAAGACTGGAAAAATCCCTCAGCCGGATTCGAAGTGGGAATCAAAACGGCCAATGAGAAAATGCCAAGCACGGAGCCCAGCGCTTCATTTAATGGGTCAACGCGTCTGGACAAAAGCAGGCTGGCGCAGTAAATCATTGGACCAATTAATGTGTTCCTTTAACAGCCAACAAGCACAGTGAAGAAGCTACCCTACAGATATTAACGGCATGGCTACAGAAGGAATGAAGTGCCCCTTTCCCACTTTTACCTAACCAAATACAATGCAATCAACACCGGCCACGTAACGGAGCAAAATGCCAATTAATGGGATTTTAAATCCCAGCCAGTGGGGCCCGCGGCCAATAAACAAACTGCATATCATTATGCACCGGCCAATCAAACGCGTTTCCAATATACAGCACGCAACCACAACAACTTCTAAAGAAACCCTACAGTAACGCGGTATGAAACGGCATGGCTACAGTAAAGAAAACAAAATTTTGCTTTGCATAATAAACCCAGTACTCACGCACAGCAACAAGAAACTTCAGTAACATATGCTCATCATAGCAAATTCCAGTAACACAATTTTCTTAACAAAACCAAAAATCCAAAATACCAAAATGCTCAGTTAAACATGCTTAAACATAAATCAACCTCTATTAATCCTAAATCAAACTAGAATGGACAAATCATGCAAAAATATAAATGAACATCAAATTTAAATTTCGAATTTCTCTCTCAATTCCTAACCGTTTCCTTCGATTCAAAGCTCAGTAAACTCATGGCAAAAAGATCTACAAGATGTAGTTCATGATTTTAGAAATGGAGAGATTTGATTTCTTACTTGATTTTGAAGAAATGAGTGAACAGTGGTTGTTTGGATGCTTCCAGCTCAAACAGGTGCTCCAGGTGCTTTGAAATGATGAATGGTTGAATAGCTTTAACTCATTGATGCTTGGAAATACCCAAATCACGATTTGCCATTGTTGTGTGCTTGGTGAAAACAGAACAGGAAGATGCTGTTACAGCAAGAAAATAAAGCTTGCCACGGTCTCCAAATGATGTCCAGATGATGACACAACCAAGAGAGGCTCGAGGGTTTGGAGTTTTTGAGCAGAAAAATGCAATATGCAAAAATGCAATTTGAGAGAGAATGAGAGTTTTTGTGTGTTTGCAGCTGCTAGCTAGGGTTGAGAATGGACAGAAAATATGTTATATACTTCTGTTTAACATCAGTTAATGGAATGGTAATCAAGCTTTGCTCATTTTAATCATTTTGCTAATTTTGCACTTTTGGCCAAAATGGTGGTATGTGATAGCAAGCTGCTCGAATTTTGGGCCTTGGCAAGTCTCAAATGACATTCTAAATCAACTCCAAATAGCCAAATGTGCTGAAAACAATTAATTCAAAAAGTCAACTTTTGGTCCACTTGAATTTTAAATGAAACAAGTCGAAAAATGCCATTTTGATTGGCAAGGTTTTGGTGTATGAAATTTATATTTTTGGAAAGAGGAGATGAAATGTGGTTTGTAGGAAAAAAACCCCACTAAATTTGGCCTTTTGGTTCATGAGATATGGCTTGTTGAAGTTCAAGATTTTGTGAAAATGATTTGATCATATCTTGCAAACCATTCATGGGATTTGGGAGTTCTTGGACTTTTTGAAAATGGGAGAACAAGATCTTCAACTTTTATGTTGGACAAAAATTCATTTGAAGCTTGTATCATGATGCAAGTCGAGGATCAAGAAGTTTCCAATTTTAGCAGTTAAAATTACAGGTCCAGTTTCTATTTTTGGAAATTTTCTGATTGGCTTCAAATTCTTCAATGATGTTGATTGCCATGATATATGAGGCCTATTGGGACATGAATGAGCTCTCTCAAACCATTTCCATCCATCAAAACCATAAAATCAACCACAGTTGACCAACTTTGACTTTCTAGGGTTTCTGACTGATTGTGCATGAACTGATGGCTTCTGAACATCCAACCCTCGACTTAAACACTTCAAATGGACCTCCAAGTCATGTGAACTTGTTGGACAAACCCTAGGGCCTTGGCTCCTTGAGAAACACCTTTGCTTGATTGGTTGACTGATCTCCTGATCAGTTTGACCTAATTCTTGACTTGCTTGCTCTTGAGGCAACTGAGGACAATGCAATGCTATGCAATGAACCATGATATGCTATGACCTAATATGAAAATGTATGTACAATGATAGGTGCAAATTTGAGGTGCTACAGCTGCCCCTATTCAATCAACTGGGAACCCGAACGGATGATAGCAGCGGCTGTCAGACTTTCAGGGTAAACAGGGATTGAATACAAAAGAACCGTAGAAATTTGCACCGACTAGATATACTACAAAAAGAACCACGTAATTTACCGATGACAACTGCATGACAGCTTCAGAACAACAAAACCATTTACCGATGGTTGGAAAACTGGAAACTTGATATTTACCGATATCAACTTCAGCAAGACCATTTACCGATGGCGGCTGGGGAAAACAAACTTCTGAAAAATGAAACCATTTACCGATGGTTAAAACTTTGATATTTACCGATATCAACTTCAGCCAGACCATTTACCGATGGCTGCTGGGAAAACAACTTGAGAAAAACAGAACCATTTACCGATGGTTAAAAACTTGATATTTACCGATATCAACTTCAGCAAGACCATTTACCGATGGTTGCTGGGAAATAATTTGATGTAGAAAGGAAGCAAGACCATTTACCGATGGTGGCTTCAAAACGAACTTGATATTTACCGATATCAAGGCCATTTACCGATGGCTGCTGCAACTGGGAATTCGATATTTACCGATATCGAAGAAAACCGGGCCATTTACCGATGGCATCTCCGCTTGGGGAGGAACAAAATCTTTGTGGTGATACCAGACAAGACGTTTACCGACGACTTCTGGGGATCTTGATTTTATTAGCAATAGAACAAAGAATGACCAGACATTTACCGATGACTGGGATGAGACACGATGTTTACCGACATCGAAAGATGATGTTTACCGACATCAAAAAGAATGACCAGACATTTACCGATGACTGGGGATGCGAAATTTATTGGGAAGAGACAAACAAATACTTGCAACTGGAAACCAGGTAGGACATTTACCGATGACTCTACTGGGGATTTCTAGCTGGGGAATTATCAGACATTTACCGATGACTGACGGAAAGACTCGATGTTTACCGACATCGAAAGATGATGTTTACCGACATCAAAAATGACCAGGCATTTACCGATGGCTGGGTGAGACTCGATGTTTACCGACATCGAAAGATGATGTTTACCGACATCAAAAGAAAGACCAGACATTTACCGATGACTGGGTAGGAACTCGATGTTTACCGACACCGGAACAATGGTGTTTACCGACACCAAAAATGACCAGACATTTACCGATGACTGGGTGAAACTCGATGTTTACCGACACCGAAACAATGGTGTTTACCGACACCAAAAAAGGAAACACACGCGGGTGCTGACATGACACTTACTGGTATCATAAGAAACGGCATCTGGGATATGTCGAGGCAAGGCTGAACACTTGCTGGGGGTCTCACTGGAGAGAAACAAACTTCTGTCACCATCGGGTGAGGAAATAAACCTCTGTGGGGATAATCAAATCTGAAATGTTGTCTGAAGCAACTGTAGCTGATTTGCTGTGCTGATGTTGAATAAAGATGATCCGCCTCTGCCGGGGATACTGCCTGATGGGGGTTTCGAACACATGAATGCATATGTTTGAATTTTTCTATGGCGTAATGCTCCATATGGGATGGAAATGCTACGCAGTTTTGAGGATGCAATGATTACTATATGCAATGCAGTATGATGAGAACCCTGCGGGGAATATACACAGGATGACTGTGCTGAGGAATCTTCAAGATAAATCCACTGGGGGAACAACAAGACAACTGCTGGGGAACCAACAACACAAATCCACTAGGGGAAGAGAAGGCAACTCGCTGGGGAGTAATAAAGCAACTCTGCTAAGGGAAAACAACGGTAAACTGCTGGGGATAGCCCATTCAATTCACAAGAATTCCGCTTGGGAAAATAACTGTTACTCTGTTGGGGGAGATGAAACAGGCAACTCTCTGGGGATAAGGCTCATACAAACCTCAGATAAAAAAAGACTATGCTTTGGGGAATAACTGTTACTCCGCGGGGACGACCCACAAAATTCACAAGTAGAATCAACTCAGCTGGGGATGCAGGTATCGACCTGCTACTGAAACCTGTCCAATCCACTGGTGGGATGAACTCTGCTAGAGAAATATTTCGTGAAACCCGCTCCACTCGGGGATCAAGGTCACGACAGCGAGCAAACAGGAAGGAACACCATGGATACCGGGTTGTAGGTATGAAACGGGTGACCGACCAAAGCGTGAATTGGTTTGAATGCCATAAGTACATCGACCTGATCGTCGGAAACTTCTTCGGTCTGAACACCGGAAAAACACAAGTACATCGACCTGATCGTCGGAAACTTCTTCGGTCTGAATACTGGAAAATTGGCCTGAGTGCCATGAGTACATCGACCTGATCGTCGGAAACTCCTTCGGTCTGAATACCGGAAAAACATAAGTACATCGACCTGATCGTCGGAAACTTCTTCGGTCTGAATACCGGAAAATTGGCCTGAGTGCCATGAGTACATCGACCTGATCGTCGGAAACTCCTTCGGTATGAATACCGGAAAATTGGCCTGAGTGCCATGAGTACATCGACCTGATCGTCGGAAACTTCTTCGGTCTGAATACCGGAAAAACATAAGTACATCGACCTGATCGTCGGAAACTTCTTCGGTCTGAATACCGGAAAATTGGCCTGAGTGCCATGAGTACATCGACCTGATCGTCGGAAACTCCTTCGGTCTGAATACCGGAAAAACATAAGTACATCGACCTGATCGTCGGAAACTTCTTCGGTCTGAATACCGGAAAATTGGCCTGACTGCCATGAGTACATCGACCTGATCGTCGGAAACTCCTTCGGTCTGAATACCGGAAAATTGGCCTGAGTGCCATTAGTACATCGACCTGATCGTCGGAAACTCCTTCGGTCTAAATACCGGAAAAACATAAGTACATCGACCTGATCGTCGGAAACTTCTTCGGTCTGAATACCGGAAAATTCGTGGGACATATTATCTATAGCCGTCAAAACGTAGATAATACACTCGCATGGAAGATTATCCATAACCGGGTTGTAGGTTGTTAAATGGATAAACGACCGAAAAGAAAGGCATCAGGGTACCAGGACTAGGTATGCAAAAGATGACCAATCAAAAGAGGATAAAGTTGCTTACTCGGAGCAAGTATCCAAAAGGAAGGGGAAGACCCACTGGGGACAATACTGCTTGATCAAGGCAAGTATCCAGAGGGGAAAGAATGTCAATACCGCAAAGAGGGGATTACATCTACCGGTTTGTAGGCAGAAAACCACGGAAAAGTAACCAGTCATCATCGGGATGAGCACAAAGGGTTAATTCCAACAAGGGGAGAATGTGGGATTTTACAACTACCAGCTTGTGGGTAGAAAACCACAGAGAGGACTTACAACTACCGGTTCGTAGGTAGAGGCCAACAAACAAACTCCGCCATGGGATGAAAGTGGGATTTTACAACTACCAGCTTGTGGGTAGAAAACCACAAAGATAGGACTTACAACTACCGGTTTGTAGGTAGAGGCCAACAAATTCCGCTGAGGATAAGGTGAATGAGTGCCGGTTAGTGAGCGACTATTCATTTATGCCCCAGGGAAGCACGGGAGACAGCCAACAGGAAGCCAATTTAGGATTGATCCAAAAAGGCAGACTGAAACAAGACTCATCCTAATGAGGAAAGAACTCAATAGGGAAAACCCATCCCGTGTAGGGAGGGAACGGAAGCAACCGTCATCCACGAGGATGTATCTCAGTGGGGAAATGGCAGGAAAGGGTAGACACTTTCTGCTTAAGGGGTAGACTCTACATGGAGAGATCGGACACACCCATATTTGCTTGAGGAAAATCTACTGGAGAGATTTGTATTACCAAATAGCAGGAAACAACCATCAACAGATATACGGCAATAGCTGCAGCATGAGTATCCGAATGCTATGATTATGCATGTATGCATTATGCCTGAAAATGTATGATGAATGCTGACAAACAGACATGCTCAACACACAGGTCCGGGAATCAACCGTCCGGAGAGAAAACCAAAACCACCAGAGAGCAAAGAAAATCCACTGGGGACTGGGATATCAGGGAACACTTATCCTGCAGGGGAGGAAGGCCACCGGAGGCTTCCGGAGGGATCGTCAGTCACAACCGGAGAAAAGAGTTCAACATACAGGCGGACACGCCACAACAACTTGTGCTGAAGCTCAGAGATACCAAGAAGCAGTCAGATCTCTGATGAAGATAGATAGGCATATAGAAAGCTCATCATGCCAACAACTCCGCTCGGGGATCTATCTGAGGGAATGCCGGATTACGGGGATGTCCATCCACCGAATACTGAATCTTCAAAGAAAAACACCCATGCTGGTGGAGAGGGAGACTGGCCTGCTGGAGAGGCGAAAGTTGAAGTCTTCAGTAAACGCTCTGCTATGGGAGTTGCCCCACAATGATGTCCGAAACAGCAAACTTGCTGGGGATGCCCCACGATAGGGCTCAAACAGCACTCTACTGGGGATGCCCCATAATAGAGCTAACAGGGATTTGGAGGAAGAATCTGTACTGCCGGGAACATGAAGATGAATAACTTCAAACGACACTGCATCGGGCAACTTCACTGAGGAGAGACCATACGAGGTTCTGCAGGACAAAGATACAGTCATGCTCGAGATACGAACAATTGTCTTACCTGTTGGTAATCATACCACCCCCGGGAGAGCACTGTGGGTCTCCTAAGTATTCTTCCATCATTGTGAATGTTCACTTTGTTTAAGAACAATTTTTGAAAAATTTGTTTATTTTGAAAACAATGATACTTTATCAATTAAACATGCAAAACATTTGTTGAGTTGAAACAAATAAGAGTGCAAATACTTGGGTAAAAAGCTCAAATAGATGTAATGGAATGGTAGTCTGCAAAGGGCGAGACTCCATAGATCTGTACAAGTTTGAAATCGGTGATATATATTGGAGAGGGCTACATTGAACATAATGACCTTTCCTCTACCATTCTGAATTTTCGATGTATTCAAAGCTTCAGTCGATGACGAATCGAGAATCCCTGACGGATGACAGATATGGAGCACAGTCTTGTCAAGATGCAGTTACTTGCCCAATCCCTAATTTTTGCCTAGATTGCCCCAGTGTGAGGTGATCAATCTAGCGGGATGCAAATTCTTTTTTCAATGTCTCTAACTTTTGCCTGGATCGCCCTTTCGGGTTTTCAATCCACCGAGACGCTCCTTTTTGCCTAAGTCGCCCTTTGGGGTGTTCGACTTAGCGAGCTGTTTTGCTTTCTTTTTTTCTTTTAGGCGAAGTATTTCTTGACTGCATCAGAGTTCACAGGACGAGTGAACTTCTCCATCCATTGTTGTAAGTGTCGAGACGTTGCCTGAACAAGCGCTCTTGAAAACACATGGACTTTCATAGCTTGGAGTTCACTTGCCCCTGGAATCGGGCACGAAAGACAAGACTTTCTTGAGCACAAGGTCCCTCGGAACACACGAGGCTTGATCTTCTTATCGAATGCTTTCTTCACTCTCTGCTGATATGACTGACCATGACACCTGGCAGTTGATCTCTTCTTTTCGATCGAATTCAGCATCAGCCAACTTGGGACTTTGAGGGTGCTATTTTTCTTTTGTTTTCTTTTGATTTTGCTTTTGATTTTGCTTTTGATTTTGCTTTCTTTTGATTTCTTTTTGATTTTGCACCCTCCTCTTTCTTTTTTTTCTTTTTTTCTCTTTTTTTTTCTTTTGATAATGCCCCAGTTGGCTGTTCTGCTGATTCTCGAGATGCAGCTGAGTGATCTTCTTTTCTTGCTCAAGAAGTCGGGAAATCTCGTCAGGAATCCCTTCAACATCATCTTCGTCCGCTTCGAATACAGGGAATTCAAAATTGGGAGATGACGTCCGATCATTATGTTCAATGGGTTTGAGAAACAACCTGCATAATGATTTGATATGAAAAGCTTTTTGAAAAACAAACAAGACAATCGTTATGCAGATGAAAAGATTGCTTTTATTCTTGTTTTTTAAAGGTTTTTTGTGATCACCAATTTCATGTAAAAAGTGAAAAAGGAAAACAATTGGAAAACAAACGTTTTAACATGAATTTATTTGAATGAAAAATATCATTGCACAAAATGTTGCCAACAATGTCATCACTTCTCCTTTTGGCATGGGAGAAGGGTTTTTAAACAAAGTGATTACTACTCTGACTTATGAACAACTGTAGGAACGCCCACAGTGACCCAATTGTGGCAGACACCACCATGAATGACGAAGTTGTTCACGTCTTCTGCGTCCTCTTCCAAGATAGCAGCATCCTCTTCTTCAGGTTGATCGTCATGGATGAATCCTCCACTTGCAAACAAACCTCGCTCCTTAAGTGCCCCAGAACAGTAGCCAATGCCAGCCCGGGATTGGTTAACCAGGAATAAATCCATCAACAGCACTAAGTCTGGCAAATATCTCTCTGAGTTCACAATTCTCTTGCTCAGGATGATCCATCAATCTGGCAGAGATGGCTCTGGTATAGTACCGGCGAGATGCGTCTTCAAAATAAATGAAGATCGCAGGGTCAGACCACAGGACGGGAGACCGGAACAAAACACCCGCTGATGCAAATGATGCATGAAGTGTTTATGCATATGCTTGTTTTTATATCAAAGGAACCCGAGGGTTTTATTTGCAAACTTTGAAATATTTAGCATTTTGATCATATATGAGAATATCTCATCAGATATATCAGGTGAAAAAATTTTCCCGGTTTTTTCATGTTTTGAAAATTTTTGCAAATAAACTCCTTTAAGTTCCTTGAAAATTTTCTTTTTTCTCTGATGATATGGATGCAGATGAATGTATGAATGCATGAATGCAACAATCACACTCAAGGATCAAGCAAAGCACGCCAAACAAAGGTCGTGGGAAAGCTCATTGTATCCCTAATATCAATCATCCATTTTGGTGGATTTAGGTTTTCACCTTATCGACACCCAAGTTCCATTGATATTAACGGTACATGAACCGGCTCTAACATCCTTAATATCAACCAGCCGCTTTGGTGGATTTAGGTTTTACACCTGATCCGGGATCCATTGATATTAACAATGTTTGAACGACTCAACCACGAATCATGGGTTTGTTGAGAGTCACGAGCATGGAGTCTCGGTTAAGAACCACCCAAAGGGAGTGTACTAGGGTTTAGACCTGCCAGACATGTTCTATCAGAGGTTCCCATAATCATCGTTCCATCTCTCGAATATTATCGGAGGAACGAATACTCGTATTCCAAGAATATTCTCAAGAGAAACTCTTATGAGTGTAGTATCGCGTAACAATCGTATCAGAACTGACATCTGAACGACCTCCGCACTACGGTCCTAAAAATAGGCCAAGATGGGTTTGGTAAACTAAGGTCCTTGGCTTCTGCGGCACATGATTGAAAGAATAATGCCTAACCACAAATAACTTGTGTGACATTATTAGTCCAACATGACCTCCACCAAGTGAATGGACTCGCGAGTCAACTGGCTAAGGAATACTCCACACCAGTCAACAAGACTATGCCATTCTCCTATCCTAGAGTGCACTCGAGTTCGGGTATAGAACCTTTTACCTCAACTGACTCCCACCCCACAAAGAAAAACAGACAACCAGCCAGGCAGAATGAATAATGAATATGAATACAAACATAATTACAAACATAAATGCAAACGATAGACAATGAATGCAAACAGTAAATAATGGATGCAATAAATAAACACAGCACAAAGCAACCAAAACCCTAATCCTAGAGAGCGCTAGGAGAGACTCGCTCAGGGAAGATGGACCAGCACAGGTCAACTTCTCTACGTCCCCAGCAGAGTCGCCAGCTGTCGCATCACGCGAAAAACCGGCGGGAAAAGAAAGAACAACAACAGAGCCGCCACCGTGCGTTATTTATCCCAAAAAGAGGGAAAGGAAACGCTCAGAGTAAACCTAGGAAAGAACATGGTCTCGCGACCAAAGAGAATGGGTTCGGGAGTCGGTTATGCGAAGGGAAGGTATTAGCACCCCTACGCATCCGTAGTACTCTACGGGATCCACGCACAAAAGGAAGGAAAATTGGTTGCTATAACACTGCTCAAACACACACACACTGGCTGAAAGAGACAAAAGAGACTGACTGAAACTGACTCGGCAGGATATCGTATCCTGGGCCTACTTAGTCTATCAGGCATAGACATCAGAGTCCAAGTAGTTCGGACCGGGGAGACGACACATGCTCGCTAGGATATCGCATCCTATGCATACGTATCTTCTCGGACGAGAGAAGAATCAGAGCATTCGTAGCTCGGCTGACACGCACAAACAAAACAGACAAACACAGGCAAACGTGGAGCCCGAATGCCAATCACTGGACTTACATCAGCATCCGGACCAAAACGCACACAAAGAGGCAAACGTGGAGCCTGAATGCCAATCACTGGACTTACATCAGCATCCGAACCAACAAACACGCACAGGAAACCAACTGCCAATCACTGGACTTACGTCGGACTCCAACCAGAACACACACAAGGGTGGTTAAGACACAAAGGGTGAAAAGAAAAAGGGCGCCCGGAGAGATCAGCTCAATCTCCTGCCTACATACTTCATCTGGTGTGAAGATCAGGGCGATGTAGTTCCCCTACGCAGGGATAAAGGATCTAGCCTAACCAGATAATAGAGGGAGACACAACTCTAGGGAGACTACGACTCGAGCCTAGATGTTGTCATGCAAAGTCGACCCTAAGTTAAGGTTTCTAGCTAAATGGCACAAGGGCCAACCTATCCTAGACACGGCTTGCACAGGAAGCAAGGGTCTCGATTGCAACTAGGGCAAGAGAAAGGGGAGATCTCAATCACAACAAGGGTGAGAGAAAAGAGTTAGTGTTAGTGGTTAGTCAAACTCGACAAGACATCGTATCTCGTGCCTACGTATCTCATCTGGACATGAGAATCAGAGTTGCCGTAGTTCGGCTACGGAGGGACAAAGGTCTCTATTGCAACTAGGGCAAGGGAAAGGGAAAGGTCTCGATCGCAACGAGAGCGAGAGAAAGGAAAAGTCTCGATCGCAACGAGGGCGAGAGAAAGGAAAAGTCTCGATCACAACGAGGGCGAGAGAAAGGATCGCAACGAGGGCGAAAGCAAGCAAGTCAAACAAACAAAGGCACAGGTAGCACACACTATATGCACACAAGGGGGCTCACACGAGGGTTAGGCACTGAGGCCGACTGGAATAGGGTGAAGTGTGCTCTTAA
Source organism: Lathyrus oleraceus (assembly GCF_024323335.1). Classification (NCBI taxonomy): domain Eukaryota; kingdom Viridiplantae; phylum Streptophyta; class Magnoliopsida; order Fabales; family Fabaceae; genus Lathyrus; species Lathyrus oleraceus. Next base: position 395,875,497 of record NC_066585.1, read on the forward strand.
CCTTGACATTGAGAGCCAAGGTGAAGCAGATGAAAGGAGATGAGGGGTGTGCCTCATTGCTCTTATCCCTGGCCAGGGAGAGCATCTGACAAGAATGTGTGGGTTCAGAAAGTGGGAACCCTTCTACACATTAGATACTGACTCAAACTGTGCAATTGCACAAGATCTTGGGTTTTTATCTGTAATGCATCAACACAATGCTGTGAGCAAAACAGAAGACCCACTGAATAGCAGGGGATAGGTTGCTTATCCCTTGTTTCTGCCAATTGCCTCTTCACTTAGGAGGTCTTTGACTCAATGCGAGGACAATTTAAACATACACAAGCATTGCCTCTTAAGGAGGACTTCAGACAGTTTGCCCGGCCAAATAACAGGCCGGGTCTCCAGACTACATGAAGTAAAAGAGATTATACCTCAAGCAAGTTGCTAAAAAGCAAAGCAAAGCAAGTTCAGAGAACTTAAGCAACTAAGGGTACCTGAAAGAGTCAAACTAATCAGTAAACATTTCACAAGTCAAAGCAAAAGGAAATGAATCCACAGACAAAACAGATGATCAATTGTGCAAAGCACAAGACTCAAACACATGAGTCAAACCTACAAAACAAAGGTTAGCATATGATATGTAATCAAACTCAACCACATTTGTATGATCTTTGAAGCATTGATGCTTAACCTGAAACAGATGAACTCAACATAAGTCCACAAGACCCCTAGGACAAGCCTAGGGTCAAAGACAAATAAAAAAGTCAAAACAGCAAAGGAAATTCAACCATAATCAAGTTCAAGCATTTAAGAAGCAAGCACAATTGGATTCAAACTCATATCATGCATCATTATCATTTTATAGACCAAAGAAGGCGAGGCATGGCAAATGAAAGCACACAAAAGGTCAACAGCAAGACCAAGCTCAAACCCAAACATAATCAATTCCAAAAATCACAAAATAATTCATGCTCAATCACAATCCACGTAATGACATGCATATAAAATTTCAGCTCAATTGGATCATGGGAAGATGGTCAATTAAAATCAGGAAGTCAACACAATTTCAAATGTGCACAAGGAAGTCAACAAAACATGTGTCATCTTCAAAAAATCATAACAAAATGAAAACAGATGAGATATGGATGGGATCAACACCAATGCAAAGCTCAAGATGTCTAGTATGCACATGTAAAATTTCATGATCATCCAATAAAGCATGAGAATTTCCCAAAGGATTTGGCAACATGTATCACATAAAGTCAACAATTGACTAGGCAGGGAAGAAAAATCACAAAAAAATAGGAAATAGCACAATTAATTCCAGGAAAATTCACACATCAACTAGACATATAAGAGAGGGATCATGCAAAAAATTGGATCATTTGGAAGTCATGAAGCATGTAAACAAAAATCAGCAAATTGCATAACAATGGTGTGACACAAATTGTCACACCCTACTTCAAAAATTTATATCTAACAAACCACAAATGATAAATGCACAAACTCTACATCAAAACAAAGGTGAATGAGTGTAGATTAACCACAAAAAATTTCAGATTAAATGGATGCAGCATGATTATTTCACAATGGTTTTGGCAACATGTACAAGATATAGTCACATAATACAAACCCTAAGGCCATTTAAAAACCAATGATCCAAAAAATCAGTAAAAATAATGATAAAAAACTAGACAATCTCATGATCATGATGCAAAAAACCCCACTGGATTTGGACTTGAAATGAGCAAGTTATGAATTTTCAAAGATTGATGAACAAATGAAATAAAAGTTGAATTAGTGAAGAGAAAAAGCAAGACTGGAAAAATCCCTCAGCCGGATTCGAAGTGGGAATCAAAACGGCCAATGAGAAAATGCCAAGCACGGAGCCCAGCGCTTCATTTAATGGGTCAACGCGTCTGGACAAAAGCAGGCTGGCGCAGTAAATCATTGGACCAATTAATGTGTTCCTTTAACAGCCAACAAGCACAGTGAAGAAGCTACCCTACAGATATTAACGGCATGGCTACAGAAGGAATGAAGTGCCCCTTTCCCACTTTTACCTAACCAAATACAATGCAATCAACACCGGCCACGTAACGGAGCAAAATGCCAATTAATGGGATTTTAAATCCCAGCCAGTGGGGCCCGCGGCCAATAAACAAACTGCATATCATTATGCACCGGCCAATCAAACGCGTTTCCAATATACAGCACGCAACCACAACAACTTCTAAAGAAACCCTACAGTAACGCGGTATGAAACGGCATGGCTACAGTAAAGAAAACAAAATTTTGCTTTGCATAATAAACCCAGTACTCACGCACAGCAACAAGAAACTTCAGTAACATATGCTCATCATAGCAAATTCCAGTAACACAATTTTCTTAACAAAACCAAAAATCCAAAATACCAAAATGCTCATTTAAACATGCTTAAACATAAATCAACCTCTATTAATCCTAAATCAAACTAGAATGGACAAATCATGCAAAAATATAAATGAACATCAAATTTAAATTTCGAATTTCTCTCTCAATTCCTAACCGTTTCCTTCGATTCAAAGCTCAGTAAACTCATGGCAAAAAGATCTACAAGATGTAGTTCATGATTTTAGAAATGGAGAGATTTGATTTCTTACTTGATTTTGAAGAAATGAGTGAACAGTGGTTGTTTGGATGCTTCCAGCTCAAACAGGTGCTCCAGGTGCTTTGAAATGATGAATGGTTGAATAGCTTTAACTCATTGATGCTTGGAAATACCCAAATCACGATTTGCCATTGTTGTGTGCTTGGTGAAAACAGAACAGGAAGATGCTGTTACAGCAAGAAAATAAAGCTTGCCACGGTCTCCAAATGATGTCCAGATGATGACACAACCAAGAGAGGCTCGAGGGTTTGGAGTTTTTGAGCAGAAAAATGCAATATGCAAAAATGCAATTTGAGAGAGAATGAGAGTTTTTGTGTGTTTGCAGCTGCAAGCTAGGGTTGAGAATGGACAGAAAATATGTTATATACTTCTGTTTAACATCAGTTAATGGAATGGTAATCAAGCTTTGCTCATTTTAATCATTTTGCTAATTTTGCACTTTTGGCCAAAATGGTGGTATGTGATAGCAAGCTGCTCGAATTTTGGGCCTTGGCAAGTCTCAAATGACATTCTAAATCAACTCCAAATAGCCAAATGTGCTGAAAACAATTAATTCAAAAAGTCAACTTTTGGTCCACTTGAATTTTAAATGAAACAAGTCGAAAAATTCCATTTTGATTGGCAAGGTTTTGGTGTATGAAATTTATATTTTTGGAAAGAGGAGATGAAATGTGGTTTGTAGGAAAAAACCCCACTAAATTTGGCCTTTTGGTTCATGAGATATGGCTTGTTGAAGTTCAAGATTTTGTGAAAATGATTTGATCATATCTTGCAAACCATTCATGGGATTTGGGAGTTCTTGGACTTTTTGAAAATGGGAGAACAAGATCTTCAACTTTTATGTTGGAAAAAAATTCATTTGAAGCTTGTATCATGATGCAAGTTGAGGATCAAGAAGTTTCCAATTTTAGCAGTTAAAATTACAGGTCCAGTTTCTATTTTTGGAAATTTTCTGATTGGCTTCAAATTCTTCAATGATGTTGATTGCCATGATATATGAGGCCTATTGGGACATGAATGAGCTCTCTCAAACCATTTCCATCCATCAAAACCATAAAATCAACCACAGTTGACCAACTTTGACTTTCTAGGGTTTCTGACTGATTGTGCATGAACTGATGGCTTCTGAACATCCAACCCTTGACTTAAACACTTCAAATGGACCTCCAAGTCATGTGAACTTGTTGGACAAACCCTAGGGCCTTGGCTCCTTGAGAAACACCTTTGCTTGATTGGTTGACTGATCTCCTGATCAGTTTGACCTAATTCTTGACTTGCTTGCTCTTGAGGCAACTGAGGACAATGCAATGCTATGCAATGAACCATGATATGCTATGACCTAATATGAAAATGTATGTACAATGATAGGTGCAAATTTGAGGTGCTACAGCAGGCATCTCTTGTATTGCTTTGACTTTCGCAGGATCGACCTCAATACCTCTTTCGCTGACAATAAAGCCCAATAACTTGCCGGAACGGACTCCAAATGTACACTTGTTAGGATTCAGACGAAGCTTATACTTTCTCAAACACTGAAAAAGCTTTAACAAGTGCTCTACATGTTCAACTTCCGTTCTTGACTTTGCAATCATATCATCAACATATACCTCGATCTCCTTATGCATCATATCATGAAACAATGTGGTCATAGCTCATTGATACGTGGCTCCGGCGTTCTTCAAACCGAAGGGCATCACTCGATAACAGAATGTTCCCCAAGGTGTGATGAATGTTGTCTTCTCCATATCCTCGGGTGCCATTTTGATTTGATTATATCCGGAAAATCCATCCATAAATGAGAAGACATTGAATTTAGCTGTATTGTCTACCAACATATCAATGTGTGGTAGAGGGAAATCATCTTTCGGACTAGATTTATTCAAGTCTCTATAGTCCACACACATTTGGGCTTTTCCATCTTTCTTAGGCACGGGTACAATATTGGCCACCCATTGAGGATATGTAGAATTCACCAGAAACCCCGCATCAATTTGCTTATGAACTTCTTCCTTGATCTTCACTGCCATGTCAGGATGAGTTCTTCTGAGCTTCTGCTTCACAGGCACGCACTTAGGCTTCAAAGGCAGGAAATGTTTCACGATATCTGTATCTAGACCAGGCATGTCTTCATATGACCAAGCGAAGACGTCAACATATTCTCCTAGCAATTCAATCAACCCCTTCTTAACAGACTCTTCCTGGAGCGCCCCAATCTTTACTTCTCGCACACAATCTTCAGACCCCAAGTTGACTGTTTCTAGATTCTCAAGATGCGGCTGAACGATCTTCTTTTCATGCTCAAGTAGATGGTGTTGGAGCATTATGTTCAATGGGTTTGATTATTCTGCATAATAATTTTGGATATGAAATATTTTAGAATTCAAACAAGGCAAATCATTATGCAGATGAACAAATTGATTTTATTCTTATTTAAAGGGTTTTATGTGATCACCTATTTCATGCAAAAAGTGAAAAGGGAAAATAATTTGGAAAAACAAACATTTAACATGAATTTATTAAATGAAAATATCATTGTATTTATGCGCCAACAATGTCATCACTTCTCCTTTTGGCATGGGAGAAGGGTTTTTTTAAACACAATGAACATTACTTTGACTTATGGATAACTGTAGGAATATCCACAGCGACCCAATTATTGTACATCCCTCCAGGGATGACGAAATTGCCAGAATCCTCTTCCTCTTCTTCCAGAATGGCTGCAGCCTCTTCATCTTGACCGGTGTGGATGAAACCACCAGTCTTGAACAAACCTTGCTTGTTGAAGACCCCAGAAGAATAGCCTATGCCAGCCCGGGATTTATTGTCTTCCAACTCAATCATTTGCCCCAAACCAGCAGTTGCACCATGCTCAATGGCCAACTTTGCATCCTTATAGGAAGCAAATGAAGGAGTTCCCTTCTTGATAGGTTCAACAATAGATAAAGCTTGGAGCGGAGTTCCACCTTCATCCTCAGCATCTATATATGAGAAGAAAGACAGATGGCTAACCAGGAGAGCCTTTTCTCCCCCTACCACCACCAGCTTCTTGTTCTTCACAAATTTCAATTTCTGGTGTAGGGTGGATGTCACGGTTCCAACCTCGTGAATCCATGGTTTGCCTAGGAGACAGCTATACGATGGGTGAATATCCATAACCTGGAAGGTAATTTGGAAATCACTTGGTCCGATTTTGACTGGGAGATCAACCTCACCAATCACAATTTTGCGAGACCCATCGAAAGCCTTCACAACTACTTCACTCTGCCTCATGGGAGGCCTCTGATATGACAACTTCGTAAGAGTGGATTTTGGCAATACATTCAATGATGACCCAATGTCTACCAGCAAATTGGACATGGCGTCATCTTTGCAATTCATGGATATATGTAATTCCAAGTTGTGGTCTCTTCCCTCCTCGGGGAGATCGGCGTCACAAAAACTCAAATTGTTACAAGCGGTGATGTTTGCAACAATGCTGTCAAATTGTTCTATCGTGATGTCGTGATTCACATACGCCACATCCAACACCTTCTGCAGAGCTTCTCGGTGCGGTTCTGAATTCAATAGCAATGATAACACAAATATTTTGGATGGCGTTTTGAGAAGCTGATCTACAACGTTGTACTCACTTCTCTTGATGAGCCTCAGCATCTCATCACAATCTTCTTTCGCATTTCCAGTTAGGCCAACAGAAGCAGGAGTTCTCAATGTAGAGGTGGGTTTAACAGCAAGTGTCGGATTCAGAGCGTTCACAGCATTCCTGTAAGACCCCAATTTTGGGCCCTAAGATCCCTCGTGGCCCATATCATATCACATCATAACCTCAAGGATCATTGCATGCCTTTGTCCCCTTCTAGTGGGTAGATTGCCTTGTAGGTTTGTTTCTTGATCGCCAAGCATACTTTGCATTTGTATATTCTTGCTTTTCATATGTTTATTAACCAAAAAGTACAAAAATATTGTCAGCCTAACCTTGTTGCTTGCAGTTGAAGCAATCATCAGCAATTAGGTCAAAGTCAGTCAACAGTCAGTCAAAGCAATGGATGGTGGCCATTCTTGCAGAATTTGGGCACCATGATCAATAATCAAAGGTTCATACATCTTGTGACATCATTTGAAAACAAGGTCTCAAGGAATTAGGGTTTGGAATTCATCAGAAGTGGTCCAATCATCCAAAACCCTAGAAAAGTCAAACTTGGTCAACTGTTGATTTAATCAAGAATTTGATGGATAGAATTGACTTGAAGGAGTTTATTCATGCTTATATAAACCTCATCTATCATGTTCAACCTCATCATGGAAGAAAATCAAGCCAATCAGAAAATTTTCCAGAAATAGCAAGTGGACCTGTAATTTCAACTGCCAAAAATGGAAACTTCTTGATCTTAAACTTACATCATGATAAAAGCTCCAAATGAATTTTTGCCCAACATGAAAGTTGAAGATCTTGTCTTCCCATTTTCAAAAAGTCCAAGAACTCTCAAATCCCATGTGTGGTTGTCAAGATATGATCAAATCATTTTCACCAAATTTTGAACTTCACAGAGCCATATCTCTCAAACCATAAGGCCAAATTTGGTGGGGTTTTTTCCTACAAACCACATTTTTCATCCTCTTTCCAAAAATATAAATTTCATGACCTAAAACCCTACCATTCAAAATGGCATTTTTGGACCTATTCCTTTAAAAATCAAAGTTTGACTCACAGTTGACTTTTTGATTTATGGACTTTTTCATCATTTTGCCAATTGGGAAAGGTTTAAAATCACATTTGAAACTTGCCTCAAGTCCTAATTCATGCACATTCCATCACCATATCACAATTTTGGATAAAAATGCAAATTTGGCAATTTGGCAAAAGAAGCTTCACAAAAGTAAAAATCAGTACAGCATTTCACTTGTACAACCAAAGCAGCAGAAATACAGTCTGTCTGCAGCCTGTTGCAGGCCCAATTCGCAGCAGCATTGCACCCTCCAATTCCACATTCTTCCACTTAGCAAAAATGCATTTTGTCTTCATTAAGCTAAACCAATTTACCACATGATTAAGTGATGATTAACAGATGATATTTAAGCCATTCTTCTGCATTTGGCAACCCTAGTTCTGCAGCCTACCACACAGAAAATACACATTCTCCTCTCCCTTGCATTTTTGCATTTTGGCTCGAATTGGACAAATCATCGAAGCACCCAAGAAACCTGTGATCCTTTCCTCACCTAGACAGCATATTGAGTTCATTTCCACCATCAAAATCGTGCTGGAAGTTCCTTTTCTCCACTGTTCCATTCAAGCTTTCATCAATGGCAGAGCTAGATTGGAGCAAAGTTAAGCACTCTTGAGATAAGCCATCTTCACCATTCACCACTTGGAGTCCAAATCATCATCTGTTCGAGCTTGCCTTGGCCAAATAGTAGCTGCATCTTGAATTTCTTCAAAACCAAGTAAATGTTTGAATCTCTTTTTTTCACCAAATCATGATATGTTTCTGTTAGTTCTTTGTATCCTCATGTCATTGCAACTTGAGTCACGCTGAATGATGGACTATGCTGTTTTAAATCTTGATTTTCATTTTGTGCACAAATGTGTTTTCCCTCGAGTTGGTTTAGCCATGATGAATTAGAGGAAATGGATGCTATATTCATGTTGGGTATGACTTGATGATGCTAGTGGTTTACTTAATTTGGATTTCTAGACCTTTCAAATTTTCAAGTTGCAAAATGATGATGAATATATGTTGTCCATGTTGAACATTACCCTGTCCAGAAATGTGTTCGATTAATCTTTGTTGTGTTGAATGGTTGATGTTAGATGATGATGGTTTCATATGCCCTGCTTGGTTGGTGATGCTAGATGTGTTTTGTGCATATTTTTTGTTCGAGTGCATGCTGAACCCTGCTGCTGTTATGCTTGAACCCAAAAAACCATATGTTTTGTGCTATATCCTGTTGGTTGCTTGCTGTTGTGTATGATGAAACATGATGATGAATACCATTGCTGACATAACCTTGCTGCTGTTTCGAAACTTGCCACGACTTCAATGTTGGTTACATGAACCCTGCTTGCTAGAATCCTGCTGCAGTTTTGAAACATGAATGTTGCTGTTGGTTGTTTTGTTTTATGATGATGAACATTGAATGATAAAATGAACCCTGCTGCTGTTATGTTGGTTCTGTTATGTACTGTTGTTGCTGCTATGTGCTGTTGTTTTTTTTTATAAACATTGTTGAATGATAGAGCATGAACACATACTGTTATAAATCCTCGAGCCTGCCCAGGAAAAAAAACCACATGATTATGCTATGCTGTTGTTTGTTGGCTGTGCGAGCATCACCATGAAAACCATGCTGCTAAGCCATGCTGTTTATGTGCTCTTGTTTGAAAACCTAACTCTGTCCAGTTTTCCATGATTTATGTTTTGTATTTAGCGGTTGAGATTGCATGATGAAGCTTGCTACGCTGTTGTGATTTTTTGCTCGAATGTTGTTTTATGATGATGTATGCATGAAGACAGTAAACACTTGTTGTTCATGATTAATACCTTAAGCTTTGCTCAGTTTTTTCCAGAATCATGTCTAAATTGGCTGTTGATTGCTGCATGTTGCATGAGCATCTTGATTGTATAGCCATGTGGATTGTTTGAACTTGTTTGGATATTGATTAAATGTGCATGAAGTTTGCCATTGTTGTTGTCAAACCCCTAGGGTTTTAGAAACTCAGAATTGTGAAGCCATTGGCCCGAGTACTGTTGCATTGGGCAACAGCCAATCACAACATTCCCTACCTTGGCCTTAAGCTGTGTCGTTTCATTTAAGTTGGCAGAAATTACTAGTTTGCCACTGTTGACTCTCATGTTGACCACTTGCCTTGCATTTTGTTCATATTTCCTCCAATATTTCATCCAACTTCACAAATCATTTTCTCATTCAATTTTCATCAAAAAATCCTGAAATTTTTTCCATCATGATCACAATTGAGTCTAGTATTTTATGGTGAATTTTAATTAATTTTCCATGTTCTGGATTTTAAATGATAAATGATTTTCCAACATGCGTGCCAAAATGATACATTGTGCCATTCTTATTGTGAAATTCTCATGTTATATCCAATGAGCTTGAAATTTTTTGTGGTGAAACTAGACACATTGACCTTCATTTCCATATAAAGTTTGTGCATTTATCATTTGTGGATTGATAGTTATGATTTTTTGAAGTTGTGTGTTGCATTTGGTGCTATACCATGATCATGCATTTTCACAATTTTTGTTCACACACTTCCCTACATCCAAATGACTCCAAATTTTGCATGAATGATACCTTGTATGTCTAATTGATGTATGAATTTTCTTGGAATTAATCTTGCTGTTTTCCATTTAATTGAGAATTTTCTTCCACACTTGGTCATTTGTTGACTTTTTGTGCTATGCCTTGCCAAATCTTTTGTGAAATTCTCAAATCTTATTGTATGATCATGAAATTCCATATGTGATAACTAGACATCTCAATCTTTGCATTGGTGTTAACCTCATTCATTTATCTTCTGTTTTCAAATTGATATGATTTTTTTGAAGTTGACCTATGCTTGTTGACTTTCACCATGCTTACTTGAATTTGATTTGACTTCATGAATTTCATTGACTGCCTTCCTCTCATCCAAATGCCATGAAATTTTACATGTATACCATGTTAGATGTTAGGATTGAGTGTGATTTATTTCATAATTTTTGAGATTGTTTGAGTTGACTTTTGAAGGAAGTCTTTGCTGTTGACTTTTGTATGCTTCTCTTGCCATGCTTTGCATCCTTTTGCATATGAAATGACCATGATGCATGATTTGGTTATGAATCCAATTGAGAATGCTTCTTGAATGTTCAAACTTGGTTTGGGTTGACTTTTTCTTGCTGCCTTGACTTTTTCTTTCATCTTTGACCCTAGGCTAGTCCTAGTGGTCTTCTGAGCTTATGTTGAGTTCATCTGTTTCAGGTTAAGCACCAATGCCTTGAGGATCATTCTAATGTGCTTGAGTTTGATTGTTTAATATGCTAACCTTTGTTTTGTAGGTGACTCATATGCTTGAGTCTTTGTGCCTTGCACAATTGGTCCCTCTGTGGTTGATTATTGGGTTATTTCCTTTTGGTTTTGATTATTGACTTGTTTACTAATGAGTTTGACTTTTTCAGGTACTTTAGTTGCCTAAGTTCTTTGAACTTGCTTGCTTGCTTTGCTTTTAGCAATTGCTTTTGAGGTATAATTACTTCTTCTTCATGTAGTCTGGAGACCCGGTCTGTTATTTGACCGGGCAAACTGTCTGAAGTCCTCCTTAAGAGGCAATGCCTGTGTTTGTTTAAATTTGTCCTAAGCAGGAAAAGTCCTTCAAGTAAGGCAATTGGTGGAAGGTAGGGATAAGTAATCTATCCCCCACTATTCAGTGTGTCCTCTCTTTGCTCCCATTACATGGTTGAAGCAAATGAGATAAATACCCAAGATCTAATCGAGTCAATAATGTGGAGAGAGTTCCTACTTTCTGAACTCCCACACTTTCTTTGATGCTCTCTCTGATATAAGATTGAAGCAATGAGGCACACCCCTCATCTCCTTTTCATCTGCTTCACCTGAGCCCCTCAATGGCCAGGTTAAGAGCGACCTTTACCCATTACAGTGGACTTTCAAAGTCAAACCCTCTTGTGTGAGCCCCCTTGTCTTGGCTATAGAGTGTGATGTTTGATACTCATTGATTGATTGATTGCTTCATATGCACTTGTTTGCCTGTATGTTATGCATTTATCATCATCATCAATTGCCATTAGTGCATGATCATCTCATTTGCTTTTGTGACATTATCATTGTTGCTTACCCATTGAGGACAATTGTAAGTCCATTGCTTTGGCATTTGCTCCTGTGATATGGAAGGATAGAGTGTAAGACCTCATTGGCCACTCATATCTTTTGTTGCTCTGTTTGTGTGTGAGGATACAGTTATAAGTCCCTGTAAGTTGGCATCTGTTATCCTATGATCATGATTTGATCTGTTTGGTTTTGTATGTGAGGTTGCAGTTATAAGTCCCTGTAAGTTGGCATCTGCTTTCCTGTGATCATAGTTTGTTTTATCTGTTTGTATGAGAGGTTGCAATTATAAGTCCCTGTAAGCTGGCATTTGCATTCCTGTGATCATGTTGTTGCTTTTGTTCTTGTATGTGAGGATCCATTATAAGTCCCTGTGATGTGGCATTGGATTTCCTGTGAGCATACTGTGAAGCTGACCTAAGTCCAGACAGATTGGCAGTTGACTTCCATAGCTCATCTTTGTTTTTCTTTTGAGGAGATTAGTGTAAGTCCATTGAGTGGCTTCTGATATCCTGTTCTGTTTTAGGAGACTGGTGTAAATCCATTTATTGGTATCCGGTATCCGCTTTTTATTTCTTTGCCTGTGGAGATTAGTGTAAGACCATTGAGTGGCATCTGACATCCCATTTTGTTTTAGGAGATTGGTATAAGACCATTGATTGGCATCCGATATCCGCTTTTCTTTTGCTTGTTTGTTTATTGCTATTCCAAAGGACACACTTGAATCATCTGCTATATGATCTCAAGAAGTGAACCTTCTAAGAAGTTTTACTATCCTTCATCCATTCATCATCCATTATGTCCTAAACCTTTTCACATTTTATCTTTTAAACTTGACATAAGTGTTGTGCAAACTTCTTCATGTTTTCTAACTAAAAACCTGGACTCAAGTCCTTGACTCTTTTTCAAACTCATTTCATAATACTTCTTTGAATCAATCTTAATCATACTTTGACTTCACTTTTCATAATCACAATCAATTAACTTCACTCATTCACTCGTTTTGGCTTTGTCCATTAATCTTTTCACATTAGCCATAGGTTTCAATTATCTTTGTGGTTGATGTAAATCTTGCCTATCCTTAGTGAGTCGACAGTAAGACTTCCGTACTGAAAACAGGGCTAACCCCTCTAGTACGTCAAAGCTATCCTCGCATGGTGGATGTTGTTTTTGGTCGAGTGTTCTCCCATTGATAATGAAAAGCCTCAGTGCTTGTGTTTAAAACTGAATCCACCAACTTTTGGAAATCTTTTAGCCGAACTACGGCGTTCTGATCCTTACCTTTGATGGAAGGTACGTAGGCAACGGGTTCATCCGTTCGAACCCAATACCCAATAATCCAATAAAACTTGTATATTCTTTTCTCATCATCCCAATCATGTTTGCACAATATTTTTGTCATAACAAATAACAATTTAGTACAACAAGTGTGAAAAGGGCTCCCTAGGAGTACCTAGGACGTAGTGGGTGCCTAACACCTTCCCATTGCGTAATTTACCCCTTACCCAGAATCTCTGATCTTTTTATTAGTTTTCTACGTGTAAAACTTCTTAGGCTTTTGTTCGCTTTTTAGCCAGTCCTTTGGATAAATAAAAGTGCGGTGGCGACTCGAAATTTTCAATGTATCTCTTAGCTTATGATTTAATCGATAGATCATATAGCGACGAATACACCGTCACAGAAAAGTGGCGACTCTGCTGGGGAGACTCACCAGAATCCCTGGTGGTATTGCCTACTTTTCACCCTTGTTGTGATATATGTTATTATTTGTCATTTCTGACATATTTTTGTACAATTTGGGATGAATGTATTGATTGTAATGTGTGAATTGCTTGATATACATTTGTTGTTTGCTTTGGTGATCTGTGAGATGAGTTCTATACCCGAACTCGAGTGCTCTCTAGGATAGGAGAATGGCATAGTCTTGTCGACTGGTGTGGAGTAGTCCTTAGCCAGTTGACTTGCGAGCCCATTCACTTGGTGGAGGTCATGTTGAACTAATAATGTCACACAAGTTATTTGTGGTTAGGCATTATTCTTTCAATCATGTTCCGCAGAAGCCAAGGACCGTAGTTTACCAAACCCATCTTGGCCTATTTTTAGGACCGTAGTGCGGAGGTCGTTCAGATGTCAGTTCTGATACGATTGTTACGCGATACTACACTCATAAGAGTTTCTCTTGAGAATATTCTTGGAATACGAGTATTCGTTCCTCCGATAATATTCGAAAGATGGAACGATGATTATGGGAACCTCTGATAGAACATGTCTGGCAGGTTTAAACCCTAGTACACTCCCTTTGGGTGGTTCTTAACCGAGACTCCATGCTCGTGACTCTCAACAAACCCGTGATTCGTGGTTGAGTCGTTCAAATATTGTTAATATCAATGGATCCCGGATCAGGTGTAAAACCTAAATCCATCAAAGCGGCTGGTTGATATTAAGAATGTCTGAACCGGTTCATGTACCGTTAATATCAATGGAACTTGGGTGTCGATAAGGTGAAAACCTAAATCCACCAAAATGGATGATTGATATTAGGGATACAATGAGCTTTCCCACGACCTTTGTTTGGTGTGCTTTGCTTGATCCTTGAGTGTGTTTGTTGCATTCATGCATTCACGCATTCATCCGCATTCATGTCATCAAAAGAGAAAATTTTCAAGGAACTTAAAGGGTTATTTGCAAAATTTTCAGACATGGAAAGACCGAAAAGGCATACAAAGAAGTACAGCTTCAAGCAGCCCGATGTAAAAGAGTTAAGGAATCTGACATCATATGTATTAGATCCCTTGGGTTTCAAAGCTCGCTATGGGAAGCTTCTGCCGTTGCTGACTACTCAAGTGGATGAGGGATTGATGAGCACTCTTGCTCAGTTCTATGATCCGCTCTATCATTGCTTCTTATTTCCAGACTTCCAGTTGTTGCTGACTTTGGAAGAATACTCTCACCTTATTGGGATTCCTATTCTGGATCAAGTGCCGTTCAGTGGCTTAGAGAGTATTCTATCTGCTCGAGAGATTTCCAGCCTGTTGCACATAGATGAAGATCTGATTAGAGCTAATCTGACTATCAAAGGCGGAATTCAAGGTTTTCCTTCCGAGTTCCTCATTGCCCAAGCTACCTTTTATGGGAAGGCCATGAGTGAGGATGCCTTTGAGGCTCTATTTGTATTGCTCATCTATGGATTGGTGCTGTTTCCCAACTTCGACAAGTTCGTCGATATGAACGCCATTAGGATCTTTTCAGTCCTTAATCCGGTTCCGACCTTGTTGGGTGATGCGTATGTCTCCTTGCATCTAAGGAATATGAAGAATGGAGGAGTTATTGTCTGCTGTTTACCCCTGCTGTACAAGTGGTTTATTTCGCACTTGCCGCAGACAGTTGCTTTCAAGGAGAACAAGGGATGTCTACGGTGGTCTCAGAGACTTATGTCTCTCACCAATGATGATATCACCTGGTATGATCGCGTGTATGATACCGTCCAGATCATTAATTCTTGTGGGGAATTCCCTAATGTGCCTCTTCTTGGTACATGTGGTGGGATTACCTACAACCCTACGCTTGCACGTCGTCAGCTTGGGTTCCCCCTAAAGGATAAACCCCATAACATTCTGTTAGAAGGTGTGTTCTTTCAGGAGGGTAAAGATCCCCAAGGCCTGAAAGCCAGATTTGTCCGTGCTTGGCGCAATATTCGCATAAAGAGTAGGAATGAATTGGGTCCAAAGAACTGCATTGCTTTGGAGCCATACACCTCTTGGGTCAGACAGAGGGCTGCTACTTACCTGATGCCATATGATCATCCAAGACCTACACTGTTGGATGTGGCTGGGCCTTCAACCCTCCCTACCCAACGTGTAGAGGAGTTGAGAGAAGAAGACCTTTCGCGTGCCTGGATCCGCGAGAGAGAGGAATTGCTGCAGCAGCTCAAGGAGAAAGATGCTATGATTGAATTTCTCGAGCACCGAGTGATCGACGATCCGAACGACACTTGGACTTCTCTGCTTCCTCAGTCTTCCAAATTCTGGAAAAGGAAGTATGATCAACTTGCGAAAGAGAAGGCTGATATGGAGGCTGCCTATGAGAGAGAGATCAAGAAGTTGTGCACTTCTCGTCTTCCAGCATCCCGAGCTAATAGGGATCCATAGGATGTCATTTACCTTTTCTCTTTGTAATAATTGAATCAAAAATGCTGTACTTCTTTGTCTTAATATTTTGAATGAAATACTTTCCATGAGCAATCAAAATGTTTAAATATTCGAAATATTGCAAATGAATACCCTGAGGGTCCCTTGAAAATCAAAGCATTTGCACAAGCATTTCATGCATCATTCCTGCATAAACAGGTACTCATTTGTCTGGTCTTCTGGTTCTAACCATCTGCCCTTCATTTATTTTGAAGACAAGCTGACTCACCGGTATTATACGAGGGTCAACTCTGCAAGGATTATGGAGCAATTGGAACAAGAGAATCAGAGTTTAAGAGATGAAGTCGCCAGACTTGGCGCATTGATGGAGCAACTTCTTGCTGCCCAGAATCAGCCTGCTCCTCAGCCAGCAACTCCGGTTCAGCGGACTGTTATTTCAGAGGTGGCTACTTCATCGGTGCCTGTCAGTGCCCATCAGCCAAATGCCATGCCTCCCGGTTTTCCTTGGGGGATGCCTCCTGGCTTTATGCCCGATCTGCCAGCTCCAACATTTGCTCAAATGCCGGCATCTAGCCCGGTCCCTATTCCTGTTCCTCCTGTCGTGCATACCATGCCGAGGGTAGACGACACCATTTATCACTCTGAAGCGTCTGAGGGCTCAGATGTTCACGAGAAGATGGATGCTATGAACGATCAATTCCTTGAGCTGAGAAAGGAATTGAGAACTCTCCGTGGCAAAGATCTCTTCGGCAAGTCAGCAGCCGAACTTTGTCTGGTTCCCGGTGTGAAAATACCAGTCAAGTTCAAGGTCCCGGACTTTGAAAAATATAAAGGGAACACTTGTCCTTTGGCACACTTAGTCATGTATGCCAGAAAGATGTCCACGCAGACCGACAACGATCAACTCTTGATCCACTACTTCCAAGACAGTTTGTCTGGTGCTGCTCTCCGTTGGTACATGAGTCTGGACAGCGTCAACATCCGATCTTTCAACGACCTTGGCGAAGCTTTCGTCAAGCAATATAAATACAACGTTGACATGGCGCCTGACAGAGATCAACTCAGGTCTATGTCACAAAAGGACAAAGAGACGTTCAAGGAGTACGCCCAGAGATGGCGTGAGCTGGCAGCTCAGATCACTCCACCATTAGAGGAGAAAGAGATGACCAAGATCTTTCTGAAGACTCTTGGGTCATTTTATTATGAGAGAATGGTGGCCAGCGCTCCCTCTGATTTCACCGAGATGGTGAACATGGGGATGCGTCTCGAAGAAGGTGTCCGTGAAGGACGATTAGCTAAAGATGATGGTTCTTCCTCTAAACGGTATGGAGCGTTTAAGAGGAAAGAAGGTGAAGCGCATGCTGTGCAGTCTCAGCCAAAGCATCGAAGACCCTCTGTTCAGAGGAAGCCTGCACGTCATTCCAGACATCAGCATCAGGTGGCTCATGTGGCACCTGTATTCAAGGATAATGCTCAACAGTATCAGCATCAGCAGCAGTATCCACAACCGCAATATCAGCAGCAACAGCAGCGTCCACAGCAACAGGCTTACCAGCCTCGTGGAAGTACAACCAATCAAGCGAATGTGAGCTATGATAGGAAGAAGGTCAGCTTCGACCCTATTCCGATGACATATACAGAGCTTTATCCCTCCTTGTTGGAGAGGAAATTGGTTTCTCCCAGGGATCCTCCTGCTATTCCAATCAACCCCCAGTGGTGGTACAAGCCTGACCAGCACTGTGTCTATCATTCTGGCGCTCCGGGCCATGACATTGAAAACTGTTTCCAGCTGAAGACTAAGGTTCAAGACCTTATGAGAAGCGGAATTCTGAGTTTTGAAGACTCAAACCCGAATGTCACCAGGAACCCATTGCCTTCGCATGGGAAATCTGTGAACATGATCCAGGAGGACCTTGGGAAGTACAAGGTGAAGTACATCAGTCATATCCGGCAGTCGTTGGTTGATTTACATAAGATGCTGTGTCAGCACAGTTATTTGGAGCATAACCACGATAAGTGCCGTGTCTGTTCTGTTAACCGCTTGGGTTGTGATCAGGTTCGCCGAGAACTTCAGAAGATGTTGAATGAAGGTACCATTGAGATTCTCCAGAATCGCAATGTTGATACAGTTGAACCCGAAGTGAATGTCATATCACCGGTGTTCAAGTTGCCAGAGCCCGTTGTTATTCGTTATAATAGCAACAAGCCCAAGGCTTCCCCTGCCTTGATTATTAAGCCAGCCGGCCCTGTGCCGTATACATCTGATCGAGCTGTGCCATTCCGGTACAATCCTGTTGCTGTCCAGGATGGGGTTGAGGTACCTCTGCCGTCTACTTCTGTGACCACTATTGCTGATGTTAGTGGATTGACTCGGAGCGGTCGTGTGTTTTCTGCACCTGCCAAAGCTCCTGCTGTTTCTTCTGAATCTGTTGAGCGCCCTGTAGGGAATGCTGTGAATGTTCAGAATCCGGCACTTGCTGTTGCCCAGCCTTCCTCCTCTGTACAAAAGACTCCTGCTTCTTCTGTTGGCCCTAGTGGCATT
This sequence comes from Lathyrus oleraceus, assembly GCF_024323335.1. Lineage (NCBI taxonomy): Eukaryota > Viridiplantae > Streptophyta > Magnoliopsida > Fabales > Fabaceae > Lathyrus > Lathyrus oleraceus. Next base: position 395,893,660 of record NC_066585.1, read on the forward strand.
GTTGATGAAGAATCTGATGAGATGCTGAGGCTCATCAGAAAGAGTGAGTACAATATTGTAGACCAGCTTCTACACACGCCCTCCAAGATCTCCATTCTTTCTCTATTGCTGAATTCAGAACCCCATAGGGAGTCTCTGCAGAAAGTCTTGGACCTGGCGTACGTTGATCATGACGTCACCCTGGAACAATTTGATAGCATCGTTGCAAACATTACCGCTTGCAACACTCTGAGCTTTTGTGACGCTGATCTCCCTGAGGAGGGAAGAGACCACAACATGGCTTTACACATCTCTATGAATTGCAAATCAGATGCAATGTCCAATGTACTGGTGGACACTGGATCGTCTTTGAATGTATTGCCGAAATCCACACTCTCTCGATTGTCATATCAAGGTCCTCCTATGAGGCAGAGTGGGGTTGTTGTGAAAGCTTTTGATGGGTCGCGCAAGACCGTGATTGGGGAAGTTGATCTCCCAATCAAGATAGGACCAAGTGATTTCCAGATCACTTTTCAAGTAATGGATATTCACCCATCTTACAGCTGTCTCTTAGGCAGACCATGGATTCACGAGGCTGGCGCCGTGACATCCACCCTACACCAAAAGTTGAAGTTTGTGAAAAACAAGAAATTGGTTGTAGTAGGGGGAGAAAAGGCTCTCCTGGTCAGTAATCTATCTTCTTTCTCGTACATTGATGCAGAGGATGAAGTTGGAACTCAGTTCCAAGCTTTATCTATTGATAAACCAATCGAGAAGAAGTCTCCTTCATTCACTTCCTACCGTGATGCAAAGCTGGCCATTGAATGTGGTGCAGTCGCTGGATTAGGGAAAGTGCTTGAACTTGAAGATAATCGATCCCGGGCTGGCATTGGCTATGGTTCTGGGGCATGCAATGAGCAAGGTCTGTTCACCAGTGGAGGATTCATCCATGCTGATCAACCTGCAGAAGAGGAAGCTGCTGCTATCATTGAAGAAGAAGATGCAGAAGATCTGAACAATTTTGTTATTCCTGGTGGTGTCTGCCACAATTGGGTCGCTGTGGATGTTCCTACAGTTATCCATAGATCAGAGTAATTGTTCATTTTGTTTAAAACCCTTCTCCCATGCCAAAAGGAGAAGTGATGACATTGTTGGCAAAGCATATATACAATGATATTTTCATTCAATTTTCGCATTGTCAAAACATTTGTTTTTCCTTTGTTTTCACTTTTTGCTTTTCTTTATGAAATCAGTGATCACAAAAAACCATAAAAACAAAAAAAAAAGCTGTAAAAGCAACATTCTTTCATCTGCATAATGATTTGCTTGTTTAAATTCTGAAGTTTTTCTTAACCAAAATCATTATGCAGGTTGATCCTAAAACCCATTGAACATAATGATCCAACGCCATCTCCCAATTTTGAATTCCCTGTATTTGAGGCAGAAGAAGATGACGTTGAAGAGATTCCTGATGAGATCACCCGTCTCCTTGAGCACGAAGAGAAGATCATTCAGCCGCATCTCGAAGACTTGGAAACAGTCAACTTGGGATCTGAAGATTGTGAGCGCCTGGTGAAGATTGGGGCACTTCTTGAAGGGTCTGTTAAGGAAGATTTGATCAGCTTGCTACGAGAATATTCAGATATCTTTGCTTGGTCCTATGAAGACATGCCGGGTTTAGATACAGATATTGTGCAACATTTCCTGCCTTTGAAGCCTGAGTGCGTGCCTGTGAAGCAGAAGCTCAGAAGAACTCATCCAGATATGGCAGTGAAGATCAAAGAGGAAGTTCAGAAGCAAATTGATGCGGGGTTTCTGGTGACTTCGACATATCCTCTATGGGTGGCCAATATTGTGCCTGTTCCTAAGAAGGACGGAAAAGTCCGTATGTGCGTTGATTACAGAGATTTGAATAAAGCTAGTCCAAAAGATGATTTTCCTCTACCACACATTGACATGTTGGTAGACAATACAGCTAAATTCAAAGTCTTTTCCTTTATGGACGGATTTTCCGGATATAATCAAATCAAGATGGCACCAGAGGATATGGAGAAGACAACATTCATCACACCTTGGGGAACATTCTGTTATCGAGTGATGCCCTTCGGTTTGAAGAACGCCGGAGCCACGTATCAACGAGCTATGACTACCTTGTTTCATGATATGATGCACAAGGAGATAGAAGTCTATGTTGATGATATGATTGCTAAGTCCCGAACGGAAGTTGAGCATATTGAGCATTTGTTGAAGCTTTTCCAGCGTTTGAGGAAATTCCAGCTTCGTCTGAATCCGAACAAATGTACTTTTGGAGTCCGTTCCGGCAAGTTGTTGGGTTTTGTGGTAAGCGAAAGAGGTATTGAGGTTGATCCTGCAAAGGTCAAAGCAATACAAGAGATGCCCGCACCCAAAACTGAGAAGCAAGTCCGAGGTTTTCTTGGCCGCTTGAACTACATTTCCAGATTTATATCCCACATGACTGCCACATGTGCGCCGATATTCAAGCTCCTCCGGAAAGATCAGTCTCATGATTGGACCGAGGATTGCCAGAAAGCTTTCGACAGTATCAAAGATTATCTGTCCGAACCTCCGATTTTGTCTCCGCCAGTGGAAGGAAGACCTCTGATTATGTATTTAACAGTTCTTGAAGACTCGATGGGTTGTGTACTCGGTCAACAAGACGAATCAGGGAAGAAGGAGTTTGCTATCTACTACCTCAGTAAGAAGTTTACTGATTGTGAGTCTCGGTACTCTATGCTTGAGAAGACGTGCTGTGCTTTGGCTTGGGCAGCTAAGCGTTTGCGCCAGTACATGATAAATCATACAACTTGGTTGATATCCAGAATGGATCCGATTAAGTATATTTTCGAGAAGCCCGCTTTAACTGGGAGGATTGCCCGTTGGCAGATGTTGTTGTCTGAGTATGATATTGAGTATCGAGCTCAGAAAGCTATCAAAGGTAGTATCTTGGCTGACCATTTAGCGCACCAGCCGATTGAAGATCATCAGTCTGTTCAGTATGACTTCCCGGACGAGGAAATTCTGTATTTGAAGATGAAAGATTGCGATGAGCCTACACTTGATGAAGGTCCAGAACCTGGTTCCAGATGGACGATGGTGTTTGATGGCGCTGTTAATCAATATGGAAATGGAATTGGGGCAGTAATTGTTAATCCCCAGGGATCGCACATTCCATTTACAGCAAGGCTAACTTTCAAATGCACGAATAATATGGCGGAGTATGAAGCCTGTATTATGGGACTTGAAGAATGCATTGATTTAAGAATCAAATATCTTGATGTCTATGGTGATTCAGCTTTGGTTGTCAATCAAATCAAAGGTGAATGGGAGACAAATCAACCAGGTCTCATCCCATACAGAGATTATGCAAGGAGAATTTCAACTTTCTTCACAGAAGTTGAATTTTATCATATTCCTCGAGAGGATAATCGGATGGCAGATGCCCTTGCAACGCTTGCTTCCATGATAGTTGTCAGATGGTGGAATGATGTTCCCAACATTACTGTGATGCGCTTGGACAGACCCGCTCACATATTTGCAATCGAAGAAGTAAAAGATGACAAGCCTTGGTACTTTGATATCAAGAATTTCCTCCAGAACCAGGTCTACCCGCCTGGGGCATCTGTGAAAGATAGGAAAACTTTGAGAAGATTGTCAGGCAGTTTCTACCTCAATGGTGAAGTGCTGTATAAAAGAAATTTTGATATGGTTTTGCTCAGATGCGTGGATAGACACGAAGCAAACCTATTGATGACTGAGGTCCATGAAGGTTCATTTGGTACTCATTCCAATGGACATGCCATGGCTAAGAAGATGTTGAGAGCAGGCTACTATTGGCTGACAATGGAGTCTGACTGTTGCAAGTATGTGAAGAAATGTCACAAGTGTCAAATTTATGCGGATAAGATTCATATTCCTCCGACACTCCTGAATGTGATTTCATCACCATGGCCTTTCTCTATGTGGGGAATCGACATGATCGGCATGATTGAGCCGAAAGCGTCCAACGGACATCGGTTTATCCTCGTAGCAATTGATTACTTCACCAAATGGGTTGAAGCCGCTTCATACGCGAATGTAACCAGACAGGTGGTCGTGAAGTTTATCAAGAACCAGCTGATTTGCCGTTATGGTGTGCCAGAGAGGATCATTACTGATAATGGATCCAATCTGAATAACAAGATGATGGATGAGTTGTGCGCTGAATTCAAGATCGCACACCATAATTCCTCTCCTTACAGACCTAAGATGAATGGGGCTGTTGAAGCTGCTAACAAGAATATCAAGAGAATTATCCAGAAGATGACTGTCACCTACAAAGATTGGCATGAGATGCTGCCATTTGCTTTGCATGGATATCGTACGTCTGTACGCACTTCAACAGGGGCAACCCCTTTCTCTCTTGTTTATGGCATGGAAGCCGTTCTCCCAGTAGAGGTGGAGATCCCATCAATGCGAGTCTTGATGGAAGCCAAGTTGACTGATGCTGAATGGATTCAGAGTCGTTATGACCAGTTGAATTTGATCGAAGAGAAGCCATGTGCCATGGTCAGTTATATCAGCAGAGAATGAAGAAAGCATTCGACAAGAAGGTCAAGCCTCGTGTGTTCCGAGAAGGTGACCTTGTGCTCAAGAAAGTTTTGTCTTTCGCGCCCGATTCCAGGGGCAAGTGGACTCCAAACTACGAGGGTCCATATGTTGTTAAGAGAGCCTTTTCAGGCGGAGCTTTGATGCTTACAACAATGGATGGGGAGGATTTCACTCGTCCTGTGAATTCAGATGCAGTTAAGAGATACTTTGCCTAAAAAAAAAAGTATATGCAAATGAAAAAAGAATGAAAAAACAGAATTGCTCGCTAAGTTGAAAACCCGAAAGGGCGGCTTAGGCAAAAATGAGCGTCTCGGTGGAGAACCCGCAAGGGTAATCCAGGCAAAAATTAGAGACTTGAAAAAAAGAAGAATATTTGCATCCCGCTAGATTGAGTACCTCACTCTGGGGCAATCTAGGCAAAAATTAGGGATTTGGCAAGTAACTGCATCCTGACAAGACTTTCTGGTTCATCAGTCGTCATTTCGTCAGAAGATTCTCGATTCGTCGTCAACTAAAGCTTCGGATACATCGAGATTCAAATTGGTAGAGAAAGGATCATTATGTTCAATGTAGCCCTCTTCCAATATATATCACTGATTTCAAATTTGTACAGATCTATGGAGTCTTGCCATTTGCAGACTACCATTCTATTAAATCAATTTGAGCTTTTTATCCAATTTATTTGCACTCTTATTTGTTTCAATTCAACAAATGTTTTGCATGTTTTAAATTGATAAAATGTCATTGTTTTAAACAAATCAAATTTTTCAAAATTTTTGTTTTAAACAAAGTGAACATTCACAAGATTGAAAGGATACTCAAGAATATCTCAGTGCTCTCCCGAGGGTGGCATGATTCCCAACAGGTAAGACATTGGTTCATATTCTTGGTTTGGTAGTATCTTCTTTCTTCAGACCTTTGTGGAGGTTGTTCCTCAAACAGAGTTGTTGTTGGGGTTGTTCCCCAGTACAGTCGCAAGTGATTTGTTGTTGAAGACTTTGTTTTCTCCAGCAGCAGTTTTCCCCCAGCATGGGTGTTTTCTTGAGAGGTTTCGGCGGTTGATGGTTTGTCATCTTGGTGCCCCGTCACTTTCTCCAGTGGGTTGTATCCCTAGACTTTATTTGTCTCCTCAGCGCAGTCATGAGTATAACTGGTTGATTGATACTCCCCTCGGAGTCGCGAGTAGAGCTGTTATTGATATCCCCACCAGAGTTGCAAGTGGGGTTGTTACCGCTTTTCCTCATGCAGTGTGCCAGCGGAGCTGTCTGTTTCCTCAGCACGATCGCTTTCTTTTTGAAGACTCGGTAAGTCAGTGGTTTGATACCCGGTACTCTACCCTTTCCCCGGCGAAGTCGTCTGCGGAATTATTGCTATCTCTCCATCAGAGTTTTTTCTCTCCAGCAGAGCAGGATTTATTTTCCTACTCCATGGTTGATTTGGGTTGACATCCCAGTATTTTAACCATCTTTTCCTCAGCTTAGTCTGCAGGATGTTTGTTGTGGCGGTTTTGCCTGTTGAATACTCCTTCAATCCCCAGTATGGTCGGATGATGGCTCTAGCCTCCAGTGAACGGATTAATTTCCTGACTGTTTGTGATCCCCAGTAGAGTGGCTTATCTTGCAGATTCTACTTGTTGTGATCAGATTGCTATGTGTATTCTCCCCAAGTGGAGTGGTTTGTTGCAGAATCTACTTGTTTGATCTGTCCTCCCTCAGTGGTTTGTTCCCCAAGAGAGTAGCCGACAGTTTTCCCCAATAGAGTTGCTTATGCATTTAGATTCTATTTGGACGATATCATCCTCCCTCAGTGGGTTCTTCCCCAGCGGAGTTATGTGGACTTGCTTCTACAGCAGTTCGTGCTTATGCAACGCACTTTTTGTTTCTCAGTTGACACTGGGATCCCCTGCAGATGCTTTGGGACTTCTCTTGTCCCCTTACAAATTTGTCTTGGTGGCTGTTTTGCCCGTTGTGACTTTCTGTACCCTGATTGGGTTGTTTCCTGATATTTCTGATTCTCTGCTTCTTCGGCAGTACTTGCAGATCTTTGCTGTACAGCATGTGGATCTCCGCAGATTGGCTCTCCAGCTGGTTTTTCCCCTGGAAGTATAATACCGGACGTTTGGTTCTTGAACCTGTTTGTGTTAGAATTGTCTGTTTTGTCAGCATTCATCAAACATAAATCACGCATATTCATGCATATTCATGAAACATTCAGATATTCATGTCGCATTTCTTGCCATATATCTTTTGTTTGTCGTGTCTCTTGCTTTGGTGATATAGATCTCTTTACAGATCTCCCCAAGCAGATGTTGGGTGTTTAAAATCTCTCCATATAGAGTCAGCCCCATAAGCAGAAAAAGTTTGTCTTTCCTTCTGCAGTTCCCCACTGAGATATATCCTCGTGGATGACGGTTTCTTCCGTTTCCTCCCAACACATATATTGGGATGGATTTTCCTATTTGAGTTATATCCTCATTAGGACGTGTCTTTATTCAGTCTGTCTTTTCGGATCATTCCCGAATTGGCTATTTGTCACAAGTCTTGTGCTTCCCAGTGGGTTGTTCCCCAGCGGAATGTTTTTGGGCCTCTGCCTACAAACCAGCAGTTGTAAGTCCTATCTTTCCTGGCTTTCTTGACAGAATTTGTGGTTATACACCTTTTATTCTCCAGCCAGAGTTTTGGTTTTCTACCTACTACCCGGTAGTTGTAAATCCTATTTTCCTGCTCTTCAGCAGTTTGTGGTTTGTTATAAACCCTATTTTGGTTTCCCGTGCGGATTTGTGATTTGTTCTATCCCCACGCGGAGTTTTTGGTCTTCTACCCCGTATTCGGTAGATGTAAACCCTAATTTTGTGGTTATCTTCATTCAATTTTTGATGATGATTTTCCTTTTGCTTGGATAAGTTGCTCAGATCAGCACTTATATCCCTAGCAAGTCTTTTATGGATAATTGCCGTATGCTAGCAATTTTTATCCCCAGTGGGTCTTTTCACCGTATGCTAGTGATTTGTTCCCCGGATCATTGGTTGTTTACCAGTGCATCCCCAGCTAGTCTTCTGTCGATAATTGCCGGATGCTTGCAAATTATCCTCAGCAGTTCGCCTTTCATTTACCCTTTTGTTGGTAATGTCTGTTGCTCCTCTTTGATTGGTTATCATTATATACCTAGTTTGGTATCCCGATGCCTTTCTGTTCGGTTGATTTATCCTTTATTAACCCAGTAACCGGTTGTGGATAATCTTCCATGCGAGTATATTATTCACGGTCTGCCGGTAATGAATAATATATCTCATGCACTCTTCAGTCGAAGCCTTTTGCGTTTCCCCGGTCGAGTAAGATTCGTTATTTCCCTTTGCGGAGTCGAATATTCTTGTTGTTGGATAATTGCCGGATGCTTGCAATTTATCCCTTTGAGTTGTCTTTCGTTTACCCGTATGCTTGGTATCGATTGTCTCTCTTTTTGGTTAGTCACCTATTATATACCCAGTAACCGGTATCTCTGGTGTCTTTTCCTTTCGAGTGTATTATTCACGGTCTGCCGGTAATGAATAATATATCTCATGCGCTCTTTAGTTGGAATCCTTTGTTGATTTTCCCCAACTGAGCAAGATTCGTATTCTTTGTAGAATCGAATAGCCATCCTTTAACCAGTTTGTGTTTTGGATGATGAGTGTTTTGGAAGTGAAATCCAATTCACGTTTTCGGTAGGTCACCTATTATATACCCAGTAACCGGTATCCCTGGTGTTTCTTGCCATGCGAGTGTATTATTCACGGTCTGCCGGTAATGAATAATATGTCTCATGCGCTCTTTGGTCGGAGTCCTTTGTTGATCTTCCCCAGTCGAGTAAGATTCGCATTCCTTGTGGAATCGAATGTCCATCCTTTAAACAAGTCTGCTGTTCTAGCTTTCTTCAGGATGATGAGTGTTTTGGAAGTGAAAACCAATTCACGTCTTCGGATTTTTATCCTATAAACAACCCAGTAACCGGTTCAGGATAATGTTCCTTTCGAGTATATTATTCACGGTCTGCCGGTAATGAATAATATGTCTCATCTGAGTATTCTATCCACGTTCTGACGGTAATGGATATTATATCTCGTTCGCTTTTGAGTCAATCTTTTGATTGTTTTCCCCTCAGAGTAAGATTCATTTTCCTTGTGGAATTGAATGTCCATCCTATAAACAAGTTTGCTTTTCTAGCTCTCTTCAGGATGATGAGTGTTTTGGAACACACACCAATTCACGTCTCTGGTCGGTCACCTTATATATACCCAGTAACCGGTATCCTTGGTGTTCCCTCCTTTTAGCTCCCTATTATGACCTCGGTCCCCCTGTGGAGTCAGATTTTCCTGTTTTGTTACCCGTATGCCTGGTAACATCTCATCTGCTTTGTTACTTCCCCAGTGGAACCTTTTTGTTGCTTCTCCTCAGGAGTCAGCTTGTGTCTCTCCAATGGATTTATTTTCCTTTGGAATTCTTTTCCAGTGTGAGTCCTTCACTCCCCAGTGAGTTCTCCAGTCTGTTTTCTGTTATTTCCTAATCAGAGTCGTGTCTTGTTCACGTTATGTCAGTTTTATCTTCCCCATTTTGGAGTCGTGTCTTGTTCACGCATTTCTTTTTCTTTTATTACCCCCATAGAGTCTTGTTAGAGTCTCTGTTCCTGGTGAGTGTACTACTCCGATGGATCGTCTTTTCTTCTGTGTGAAGTATATTCCCCACAGAATTTGTGTCTTTTGCATGCATACATCTGCATCATGAGGTCTCTTAGGGACCAAAATTTGTCTCATTACTGTTATTTAAGCCCATTCTACCGCGTCGAGATGAAGATTTCTAAACTTCACTTCTCCGGCTAGAATGACCTTAAATAGGGGCATCTGTAAGACCCCAATTTTGGGCCCTAAGATCCCTCATGGCCCATATCATATCACATCATAACCTCAAGGATCATTGCATGCCTTTGTCCCCTTCTAGTGGGTAGATTGCCTTGTAGGTTTGTTTCTTGATCGCCAAGCATACTTTGCATTTGTATATTCTTGCTTTTCATATGTTTATTAACCAAAAAGTACAAAAATATTGTCAGCCTAACCTTGTTGCTTGCAGTTGAAGCAATCATCAGCAATTAGGTCAAAGTCAGTCAACAGTCAGTCAAAGCAATGGATGGTGGCCATTCTTGCAGAATTTGGGCACCATGATCAATAATCAAAGGTTCATACATCTTGTGACATCATTTGAAAACAAGGTCTCAAGGAATTAGGGTTTGGAATTCATCAGAAGTGGTCCAATCATCCAAAACCCTAGAAAAGTCAAACTTGGTCAACTGTTGATTTAATCAAGAATTTGATGGATAGAATTGACTTGAAGGAGTTTATTCATGCTTATATAAACCTCATCTATCATGTTCAACCTCATCATGGAAGAAAATCAAGCCAATCAGAAAATTTTCCAGAAATAGCAAGTGGACCTGTAATTTCAACTGCCAAAAATGGAAACTTCTTGATCTTAAACTTACATCATGATACAAGCTCCAAATGAATTTTTGCCCAACATGAAAGTTGAAGATCTTGTCTTCCCATTTTCAAAAAGTCCAAGAACTCTCAAATCCCATGTGTGGTTGTCAAGATATGATCAAATCATTTTCACCAATTTTTGAACTTCACAGAGCCATATCTCTCAAACCATAAGGCCAAATTTGGTGGGGTTTTTTCCTACAAACCACATTTTTCATCCTCTTTCCAAAAATATAAATTTCATGACCTAAAACCCTACCATTCAAAATGGCATTTTTGGACCTATTCCTTTAAAAATCAAAGTTTGACTCACAGTTGACTTTTTGATTTATGGACTTTTTCATCATTTTGCCAATTGGGAAAGGTTTAAAATCACATTTGAAACTTGCCTCAAGTCCTAATTCATGCACATTCCATCACCATATCACAATTTTGGATAAAAATGCAAATTTGGCAATTTGGCAAAAGAAGCTTCACAAAAGTAAAAATCAGTACAGCATTTCACTTGTACAACCAAAGCAGCAGAAATACAGTCTGTCTGCAGCCTGTTGCAGGCCCAATTCGCAGCAGCATTGCACCCTCCAATTCCACATTCTTCCACTTAGCAAAAATGCATTTTGTCTTCATTAAGCTAAACCAATTTACCACATGATTAAGTGATGATTAACAGATGATATTTAAGCCATTCTTCTGCATTTGGCAACCCTAGTTCTGCAGCCTACCACACAGAAAATACACATTCTCCTCTCCCTTGCATTTTTGCATTTTGGCTCGAATTGGACAAATCATCGAAGCACCCAAGAAACCTGTGATCCTTTCCTCACCTAGACAGCATATTGAGTTCATTTCCACCATCAAAATCGTGCTGGAAGTTCCTTTTCTCCACTGTTCCATTCAAGCTTTCATCAATGGCAGAGCTAGATTGGAGCAAAGTTAAGCACTCTTGAGATAAGCCATCTTCACCATTCACCACTTGGAGTCCAAATCATCATCTGTTCGAGCTTGCCTTGGCCAAATAGTAGCTGCATCTTGAATTTCTTCAAAACCAAGTAAATGTTTGAATCTCTTTTTTTCACCAAATCATGATATGTTTCTGTTAGTTCTTTGTATCCTCATGTCATTGCAACTTGAGTCACGCTGAATGATGGACTATGCTGTTTTAAATCTTGATTTTCATTTTGTGCACAAATGTGTTTTCCCTCGAGTTGGTTTAGCCATGATGAATTAGAGGAAATGGATGCTATATTCATGTTGGGTATGACTTGATGATGCTAGTGGTTTACTTAATTTGGATTTCTGGACCTTTCAAATTTTCAAGTTGCAAAATGATGATGAATATATGCTGTCCATGTTGAACATTACCCTGTCCAGAAATGTGTTCGATTAATCTTTGTTGTGTTGAATGGTTGATGTTAGATGATGATGGTTTCATATGCCCTGCTTGGTTGGTGATGCTAGATGTGTTTTGTGCATATTTTTTGTTCGAGTGCATGCTGAACCCTGCTGCTGTTATGCTTGAACCCAAAAAACCATATGTTTTGTGCTATATCCTGTTGGTTGCTTGCTGTTGTGTATGATGAAACATGATGATGAATACCATTGCTGACATAACCTTGCTGCTGTTTCGAAACTTGCCACGACTTCAATGTTGGTTACATGAACCCTGCTTGCTAGAATCCTGCTGCAGTTTTGAAACATGAATGTTGCTGTTGGTTGTTTTGTTTTATGATGATGAACATTGAATGATAAAATGAACCCTGCTGCTGTTATGTTGGTTCTGTTATGTACTGTTGTTGCTGCTATGTGCTGTTGTTTTTTTTGATAAACATTGTTGAATGATAGAGCATGAACACATACTGTTATAAATCCTCGAGCCTGCCCAGGAAAAAAAACCACATGATTATGCTATGCTGTTGTTTGTTGGCTGTGCGAGCATCACCATGAAAACCATGCTGCTAAGCCATGCTGTTTATGTGCTCTTGTTTGAAAACCTAACTCTGTCCAGTTTTCCATGATTTATGTTTTGTATTTAGCGGTTGAGATTGCATGATGAAGCTTGCTACGCTGTTGTGATTTTTTGCTCGAATGTTGTTTTATGATGATGTATGCATGAAGACAGTAAACACTTGTTGTTCATGATTAATACCTTAAGCTTTGCTCAGTTTTTTCCAGAATCATGTCTAAATTGGCTGTTGATTGCTGCATGTTGCATGAGCATCTTGATTGTATAGCCATGTGGATTGTTTGAACTTGTTTGGATATTGATTAAATGTGCATGAAGTTTGCCATTGCTGTTGTCAAACCCCTAGGGTTTTAGAAACTCAGAATTGTGAAGCCATTGGCCCGAGTACTGTTGCATTGGGCAACAGCCAATCACAACATTCCCTACCTTGGCCTTAAGCTGTGTCGTTTCATTTAAGTTGGCAGAAATTACTAGTTTGCCACTGTTGACTCTCATGTTGACCACTTGCCTTGCATTTTGTTCATATTTCCTCCAATATTTCATCCAACTTCACAAATCATTTTCTCATTCAATTTTCATCAAAAAATCCTGAAATTTTTTCCATCATGATCACAATTGAGTCTAGTATTTTATGGTGAATTTTAATTAATTTTCCATGTTCTGGATTTTAAATGATAAATGATTTTCCAACATGCGTGCCAAAATGATACATTGTGCCATTCTTATTGTGAAATTCTCATGTTATATCCAATGAGCTTGAAATTTTTTGTGGTGAAACTAGACACATTGACCTTCATTTCCATATAAAGTTTGTGCATTTATCATTTGTGGATTGATAGTTATGATTTTTTGAAGTTGTGTGTTGCATTTGGTGCTATACCATGATCATGCATTTTCACAATTTTTGTTCACACACTTCCCTACATCCAAATGACTCCAAATTTTGCATGAATGATCCCTTGTATGTCTAATTGATGTATGAATTTTCTTGGAATTAATCTTGCTGTTTTCCATTTAATTGAGAATTTTCTTCCACACTTGGTCATTTGTTGACTTTTTGTGCTATGCCTTGCCAAATCTTTTGTGAAATTCTCAAATCTTATTGTATGATCATGAAATTCCATATGTGATAACTAGACATCTCAATCTTTGCATTGGTGTTAACCTCATTCATTTATCTTCTGTTTTCAAATTGATATGATTTTTTTGAAGTTGACCTATGCTTGTTGACTTTCACCATGCTTACTTGAATTTGATTTGACTTCATGAATTTCATTGACTGCCTTCCTCTCATCCAAATGCCATGAAATTTTACATGTATACCATGTTAGATGTTAGGATTGAGTGTGATTTATTTCATAATTTTTGAGATTGTTTGAGTTGACTTTTGAAGGAAGTCTTTGCTGTTGACTTTTGTATGCTTCTCTTGCCATGATTTGCATCCTTTTGCATATGAAATGACCATGATGCATGATTTGGTTATGAATCCAATTGAGAATGCTTCTTGAATGTTCAAACTTGGTTTGGGTTGACTTTTTCTTGCTGCCTTGACTTTTTCTTTCATCTTTGACCCTAGGCTAGTCCTAGTGGTCTTCTGAGCTTATGTTGAGTTCATCTGTTTCAGGTTAAGCACCAATGCCTTGAGGATCATTCTAATGTGCTTGAGTTTGATTGTTTAATATGCTAACCTTTGTTTTGTAGGTGACTCATATGCTTGAGTCTTTGTGCCTTGCACAATTGGTCCCTCTGTGGTTGATTATTGGGTTATTTCCTTTTGGTTTTGATTATTGACTTGTTTACTAATGAGTTTGACTTTTTCAGGTACTTTAGTTGCCTAAGTTCTTTGAACTTGCTTGCTTGCTTTGCTTTTAGCAATTGCTTTTGAGGTATAATTACTTCTTCTTCATGTAGTCTGGAGACCCGGTCTGTTATTTGACCGGGCAAACTGTCTGAAGTCCTCCTTAAGAGGCAATGCCTGTGTTTGTTTATATTTGTCCTAAGCAGGAAAAGTCCTTCAAGTAAGGCAATTGGTGGAAGGTAGGGATAAGTAATCTATCCCCCACTATTCAGTGTGTCCTCTCTTTGCTCCCATTACATGGTTGAAGCAAATGAGATAAATACCCAAGATCTAATCGAGTCAATAATGTGGAGAGAGTTCCTACTTTCTGAACTCCCACACTTTCTTTGATGCTCTCTCTGATATGAGATTGAAGCAATGAGGCACACCCCTCATCTCCTTTTCATCTGCTTCACCTGAGCCCCTCAATGGCCAGGTTAAGAGCGACCTTTACCCATTACAGTGGACTTTCAAAGTCAAACCCTCTTGTGTGAGCCCCCTTGTCTTGGCTATAGAGTGTGATGTTTGATACTCATTGATTGATTGATTGCTTCATATGCACTTGTTTGCCTGTATGTTATGCATTTATCATCATCATCAATTGCCATTAGTGCATGATCATCTCATTTGCTTTTGTGACATTATCATTGTTGCTTACCCATTGAGGACAATTGTAAGTCCATTGCTTTGGCATTTGCTCCTGTGATATGGAAGGATAGAGTGTAAGACCTCATTGGCCACTCATATCTTTTGTTGCTCTGTTTGTGTGTGAGGATACAGTTATAAGTCCCTGTAAGTTGGCATCTGTTATCCTGTGATCATGATTTGATCTGTTTGGTTTTGTATGTGAGGTTGCAGTTATAAGTCCCTGTAAGTTGGCATCTGCTTTCCTGTGATCATAGTTTGTTTTATCTGTTTGTATGAGAGGTTGCAATTATAAGTCCCTGTAAGCTGGCATTTGCATTCCTGTGATCATGTTGTTGCTTTTGTTCTTGTATGTGAGGATCCATTATAAGTCCCTGTGATGTGGCATTGGATTTCCTGTGAGCATACCGTGAAGCTGACCTAAGTCCAGACAGATTGGCAGTTGACTTCCATAGCTCATCTTTGTTTTTCTTTTGAGGAGATTAGTGTAAGTCCATTGAGTGGCTTCTGATATCCTGTTCTGTTTTAGGAGACTGGTGTAAATCCATTTATTGGTATCCGGTATCCGCTTTTTATTTCTTTGCCTGTGGAGATTAGTGTAAGACCATTGAGTGGCATCTGACATCCCATTTTGTTTTAGGAGATTGGTATAAGACCATTGATTGGCATCCGATATCCGCTTTTCTTTTGCTTGTTTGTTTATTGCTATTCCAAAGGACACACTTGAATCATCTGCTATATGATCTCAAGAAGTGAACCTTCTAAGAAGTTTTACTATCCTTCATCCATTCATCATCCATTATGTCCTAAACCTTTTCACATTTTATCTTTTAAACTTGACATAAGTGTTGTGCAAACTTCTTCATGTTTTCTAACTAAAAACCTGGACTCAAGTCCTTGACTCTTTTTCAAACTCATTTCATAATACTTCTTTGAATCAATCTTAATCATACTTTGACTTCACTTTTCATAATCACAATCAATTAACTTCACTCATTCACTCGTTTTGGCTTTGTCCATTAATCTTTTCACATTAGCCATAGGTTTCAATTATCTTTGTGGTTGATGTAAATCTTGCCTATCCTTAGTGAGTCGACAGTAAGACTTCCGTACTGAAAACAGGGCTAACCCCTCTAGTACGTCGAAGCTATCCTCGCATGGTGGATGTTGTTTTTGGTCGAGTGTTCTCCCATTGATAATGAAAAGCCTCAGTGCTTGTGTTTAAAACTGAATCCACCAACTTTTGGAAATCTTTTAGCCGAACTACGGCGTTCTGATCCTTACCTTTGATGGAAGGTACGTAGGCAACGGGTTCATCCGTTCGAACCCAATACCCAATAATCCAATAAAACTTGTATATTCTTTTCTCATCATCCCAATCATGTTTGCACAATATTTTTGTCATAACAAATAACAATTTAGTACAACAAGTGTGAAAAGGGCTCCCTAGGAGTACCTAGGACGTAGTGGGTGCCTAACACCTTCCCATTGCGTAATTTACCCCTTACCCAGAATCTCTGATCTTTTTATTAGTTTTCTACGTGTAAAACTTCTTAGGCTTTTGTTCGCTTTTTAGCCAGTCCTTTGGATAAATAAAAGTGCGGTGGCGACTCGAAATTTTCAATGTATCTCTTAGCTTATGATTTAATCGATAGATCATATAGCGACGAATACACCGTCACAATTCCCAATCGGGCTTTCAGCATAATCAGCATTGTCATTCCTTCGAGTGTCAACTTGCGGCTTTGGCGTGGCCGAAAAAACACGACCGCTGCGGGTCAGGCCGCTAACGTCAACAATATTAACAACAGATGAAGAGGGCAGGGGCACCTCTTTCCCATTCTCCACTACTACAAAATTGTAGCGATATGGGACGGCCTTCTCAGAAGAGTATGGTATAGGACCGGTTGGCTTAATGGTCAGAGCAGGAGAAACCTTTTGCTTGCTACCATCATACTTGATGACAACAGGCTCGGGTATCCGGAATACTGGAGAAATCACGTTGACCTCAACATCATCTTCGTCAACGTTCCTATTTTGAAGGATCTCAATGACTCCTTCATCAAGCATTTCTTGGACATCCTTGCGCACCTGGCGACATCCTCTTTGATTAACAGAACAGACTCGACATCTATCGTGGTCGTGTTCATAATGGCTATAATCACACAGCAAATGATGCATCTCAACCAGCGATTGTCGAATATGACTGACATATTTGACCTTGTACTTGCCAGGACAACCCTGGACCATATTAACAAATTTCCCATGCTCGGGCAATGGGTTCTTCTTCACTTTCGGACCTACGTCCTCGAAAAATAAAATCTCACTTCTCACAAGGTCTTGCACCTTGGTCTTCAAGGGATAACAATTCTCTACATCATGTCCGGGAGCACCGGAATGATATACGCAGTGAAGCTCAGGCTTGTACCACCACTAGGGGTTAGTAGGTACAACGGGAGGGTCTCGTGGAGTAATTAATTTTCTATCAATCAACGATGGATAGAGTTCAGCATAAGTCATCGGAATTGGATCAAAGGTGACCCTCTTCCTCTCGTAGATGGTGCTGGCATTGTTGTTATTGTTTCGAGGCTAGTAGGCCTGTTGTTGTGGACGCTGCTGTTGTTGCTGATATTGTTGAGATGGTTGCTGTTGGTAATGTTGGGCTTCCCTGAAAACAAGTGCTATATGTGCCACCTGATGCTGGTTGTTAATGGGGCGGGCAATCTTCCTCTTCACAGAGGGTCTTCTCTTAACATAGGAAGAAACAGCGTGTGCCTCTTCCTCCTTCTTCTTCGCAAAGCTTCCATATCTCTTTGGTGAAGAGCCTTCATCTCGAGTTAAACGTCCTTCACGGACCCCGTCTTCCAATCTCATTCCCATATTCACCATCTCGGTGAAGTCCGAGGGAGCACTGGCTATCATTTTCTCATAGTAAAATGGACTCAAGGTCTTCAAAAAGATCTTGGTCATCTCCTTCTCCTCAATGGGTGGCACTATCTGAGCTGCCAACTCGCGCCATCTCTGGGCATATTCTTTGAAGGTCTCTTTCTCTTTCTGGGACATTGCCCTCAGTTGGTCCCTATCAGGAGCCATATCAACATTGTATTTATATTGCTTGACGAAGGCCTCGCCAAGATCGTTGAAAGAGCGGATGTTCGAACTTTCCAGACCCATGTACCACCGGAGAGCGGCACCGGACAGACTGTCCTGGAAATAGTGGATGAGCAATTGGTCATTGTCAGTTTGCATCGACATCTTCCGAGCATACATTACAAGATGGCTGAGAGGGCATGTGTTTCCCTTATACTTCTCAAAGTCAGGTACTTTGAATTTAATAGGGATCTTTATGTTGGGCACAAGGCACAACTCAGCAACACTTTTACCAAAGAGGTCTTTCCCCCTCAAAGTCTTCAGTTCCTTGCGAAGCTCAAGGAATTGGTTTTTCATATCATCCATCTTCTCATAAACATCTGGACCTTCAGATGGCTCAGAATGGTAGATGGTATCTTCAGCTCTTGGTAATGTGTGCACAACGGGAGGTGGCACTGAGAGGACCGGGCTAGATGCCGGCAAAGAAGCAAGAGTAGGAGTGAAACCCTCTGGCATAAAATTGGCTGGCATTCCCCACGGGAACCCGACCGACATAGATGGCGCAAAATGGGTTGTTGCATCAGGCACAGTAGAAGTTACGATCTCAGAAATGACCGTCCTCTGGGGAGGAGTTGCAGGTGTTGGGGAAGACTGACCCTGAGCGGCCAAGAATGACTCCATTAGGGAAGTCTGTCTGGCTACTTCTTCCTTCAGCTCGCGGGTCTCTTATTCCAAATGATCCATCAGTCTCGAAGAGTTGGCTCTGGTGTAGTACCGGTGAGTCAGCTTGTCTTCAAAATAAATGAAGAACACAAAGTTAGACCATAGGACAAGAAGCCGGGAACAAAACCTGCTTATGCACATGATGCATGCAATGCTTGTGCATATGATTTGTTTTTATTATCAAAGGAACTTTAGGGTTCTATTTGCAAACGTTGGAAATATTACACTTTTATCATATAGGGATACATTTCATAATATCTGGAAAATATTTTTACACCAAAGAAGTACAACATTGATAATATAATACAAGAGAGAAGGAAAATGATCATCCTATGGAACCCTAGAAACAATCATATAAAGCTCGGGACATAGGAAGATAAGATGCACGAAGCCTCTTCACCTCCTCCTCATAGGCTACCTCCATATCTTCCTTCTCTTTGGCAAGTCGATCGTACTTCCTCTTCCAAAACTTGGAAGACTGAGGAAGTAGATAAGTCCATGTATCATTAGGATCATCAATAACTTGATGCTCGAGGAACTCTATCAAAGCATCCTTCTCCTTGATCTGCTGAAGCAACTCTTCTCGTTCACGGATCCAAGCACGTGAACGGTCTTTGTCTCTCAACTCCTCTACTCCTTGGTCGGGGAGGGTTGAAGGCCCAGCCACAACCAAAGGCGTAGATCTCGGATACTCATAAGGCATAAGGTATTCGGCAGCTCTCCTCCTAACCCAAGAAGTATAAGGTTCCAAAGCAATACAATTCTTCGGACCCAACTCCTTCCTTCCTTTCTTATGGATCTTGCGCCATGCACGGACCATCCTACCCTTCAAGCCTTGGGGATCTTTACCCTTTTGAAAGAACACACCCTCTAACAGAATGTTATTGGGTTTATCCTTTAGGGGGAACCCAAGCTGACGACGTGCCAAAATAGGGTTGTAGTTAATCCCACCACATGTACCAAGAAGAGGCACATTGGAGAATTCACCACAAGAGTCGATAATCTGCATACCATCATACACACGGTTGTACCAAAAGATATCATCATTAGTGAGAGACATAAGTCTCGTGGACCACCCTAGACATCCTTTGTTCTCCTTGAAGGCAACCGTCTGCGGCAAGTGAGAAATAAACCACTTGTACAACAGAGGCAAACAACACACAATGGCGCCCCCACCCTTTGCATTCCTCATATGCAAAGAAAAATAAGTATCACCCAACAGAGTTGGAACGGGATTAAGAGTAGAGAAAATCCTAATAGCGTTCACATCCACAAACTTGTCGATGTTGGGGGAACAATACCAACCCATAGATGAGAAGTACAAATATGGCCTCAAAGGCATCCTCACTCATGGCCTTCCCATACATGGTAGCTTGAGCAATGAGGAACTCAGAAGGAAGACCCTGAATTCCACCTTTGGTGGTCATATGAGCACCAACCAGAGATTCATCTATATGCAACATGTTTGCTATCTCTTGAGAAGCAGGAATACTCTCCAAGCCACTAAGCATCAACTGGTCTATAACAGGTATACCCACAAGGTAGGCATACTCCTTAAGCGTGGGCAAAAGCTGGAAATTCGGAAACGTGAAGCAACGGTACAAGGGATCATAAAACTGCACCAATACACTCATCAATCCTTTGTCCACTTGAGTAGTCAGAAGAGGAAGAAGCTTCCCAAAACGAGCCTTGAAACCCAAGGGATCTAGTACATAGGATGTCAAATTCCTTAACTCTTTCAAGTCGGGTTGTCTGAAACTGTACTTCTTTGTATTCCTCCTTTGTCTTTCCATGTCTGAAAATTTGCAAATAGACCTCTTAAGTTCTTTGAAAATTTTCTTATTATTGATGATATGGATGCAAATGGGTGCATGAATGCATAGATGCAACAATCACACTCAAGGATCAATCAAAGTACACCAAACAAAGGTCATGGGATAGTTCATGTCATCCTTAATATCAATCATCCATTTTGGTGGATTATGGTTTACACCTTATCAACACCCAAGTTCCATTGATATTAAGGATACATGAACGGATCAACCACGAATCAAGGGTTTGTTGTAAGTGACGAGCATGGAGTCTCGGTTAAGAACCACCCAAAGGGAGTGTACCAGGGTTTAAACCTGCCAAACATGTTCTACAAGAGGTTCCCACAGTCATCATCCCATGTTTCGGATATTATTGGAGAAACGACTACTCGTATTCCAAAAATATTCTCAATAGAGACTCTTATGAGTGTAGTATCGCGTAACAATCGTATCAAATCTTACATTTGAACGACTTTCGCACTACATCCTAAGAATAGGCCAAGATGGGCTTGGTAAACTAAGGTCCTTGGCTTCTAAGATCTATATTGGAAAGAGTAATGTCTAACCACAACTACTTGTGTGACATTATTGATCCCAACATGACCTCCACCAAGTGAATGGGCTTGCAAGTCAACTTGCTAAGGAATAACTCCACACAAGTCAACAAGACTATGCCATTCTCCTATCCTAAGCGCACTCGAGTTCGGGTATAAAACTCATCTCACAAAGATCACCAAGCATACAAGGAATTAATATTCAAGCAATTCAATCATTACATGCAATACAGTAATCCCAAATTGCACAAAAATATGTCACAAAACAATATACAATACAATATAATATACAACTCATCTCCCCAGCAGAGTCGCCACTTTTCTATAGCGGGGTATTCGTTACCATTAGAGATATTGATTAAATCCAAGGCAAACCATACAAGTCAAGTCGCCACCGCACTTCTATTTATCCAAAGGAATGGTTAGAAAACGAACAAAAACCTAAAAGTTTTATCGAATCAAAAACTAGTAAAAATGTCAGAGATCTGGGTAAGGGGGTTAGTTATGCAATGGGAAGGTTTTAAGCACCCAAAACATCCTAGGTACTTCTAGGGAGCCCTTTTCATACTTGTTGTAAGGTTGGTATTTTGTGAAAATTTGTTTGTGCAAACATGATTGAAGAGATGAGAAGAGAATATACAAGTTTATTTACATTTTTGTGTTTGGATGGATAAACCCATTGCCTACGTACCATCTTAAAAAAGATTAGGATCAAAACCTCGTAGTTCGGGGTAAAAAATCTCAAAATGAGTTGGTGAATTGATTGGTCCAAAAGCCTTAAGGTCTTTTGTTATCCAAGGGAGAAAACTCAACCTAAAACCACAAATCCCCCATGTGAGGATAACTTCAACATGCTAGTTAGGGGTTAACCCTATAATAAGCATGGAAGACTCATTGTCCATCACTAAGGATATAGGTGAGTATTACATCTACCTCAAGGATAACTCAAACCTAATAACTAAAGGTTATGAAAAATTTGATTAAGAAAGTGGCCATTGAAACCACAAAAGGACATTTGAATGGGTTATATTTACCAATGAAAAGTATGTACAAAATATAGTCAAAGTTGACTTAGAAGTTCAATTTAAAATAAGTGTTATGAAAAGAGTTTGGAAATCAAAAGCATAAGGCTTAGGTTTCTAATGTTTGGAAAGAAGTGTTAATGTTTGCACAAAAGTTTTGGCTTGGGTTAGAGTGGAGAGAAGAAGAAGAATGGCTAAGTCCTAAGCATACAAGAGATAAGGGGTAAGAGAACAAGACTACAAATGGAGTTCCTCTCTTGAGATCATATTGATGATCCAAGTAGCTCCCATCCTTTAGAATATGCAGGCAAAATAATAGTAAGCTCAAGCAATCAACAATCAAATAAGCTCTTGGAAAGTTCCTCAATGGCTCTTAGATCTCTCTTTTGGAAGCTCATGGCAATGGTTCCTTACTTAGGCTCAATGTTGGAATCCCTAGCACAAGAACACACACATTAAAAAGTTCTATCAAACAAATCAAGAATGAACAAGCAAGAGTTTAGAAATTGGTCCTTCCAAAGTTCTCTTTAGCATTTATAGCATTCTAAAGGCTCAATGCATAGTTGCTCTTTGACTTTTATAGCACTCTAAAGGTCCAATGCCTAGTTTGTCTTTGACTCCACATTTTGCATAGGGAAAGTCCTAAAGTCTAAGTCCATTTTGTCCATTTCTTTGCATTTGGTCCACAACAATCAAAACAAAACACAAGCACAATAGCATATACACAATTATGTGCTCAAGTGAGCAAAAGGCAAATTGCATTAGCATAAACATGTGCTCAAATGGGCAAAGGAAAAAGCAAATGAATAATATGTACAAGAATAGTAAATTGCATAAATGTAAAGTGCAAGAATTAAATGTTAATAGTCAATGTTAGTAGTTAGTGTGCCATAAGGCAAATTTAGCGTTATGTTAAGCAATCATAATTGGACTTATGTAGAAGTCACAACTATCTGAGGTCGGTCATCAATAATGTAGGCAACAACACAAGTTAGAAGTCTTGATTAGTAAACCAAGTTCCAACAACTTGCCATGCCAAAAAGAAGAAGAGAAATGATCTTGTATTGGTTTAAGTCCTTTGCATGATTTAAGAAGCAATCTATCCTTAATGCAAAGCCATTCACTTGATCATTTGATCAAGATGAATTAGATTTGAATCAAGGAAGATTAAACCTCTCTAATCAATGCTAACTTATCAACCTTTAACTCATTGATCAAAAAGAAAAGAAGAAGAAGAATAAGATGAAGATCAATAATGGAGATGAAGAATTAAAGTGCATGGAATGAAATGAAATGTACCAATCTATTAAGAGTTGACCAAAGACATTGAGGATCATGGTCAAACAATCAAAAACAGAAGTGAGATGAAGATTGGAAGTCAAGAAATAAACAAGATATTTTTGGCATTTTTAATATTTGAAAATAGACTTGAATTAAAATATTAAAGAAAGGTCAAACTTCAAAATCACTTCAAATCAACTTTGAAAAGTCCAAGTGAATTATCCCAAGTTCAACATGGTCAAACAAAGTTTGACAAAAAAATTTAGCATTTTGAAAAGTCAGAAACTATTTTTATTCAATTAAAACTGAATAAAACTTACCTAATTGAACTAAAATCTCAAATAAATCTCAAATCAATTAAAAAATTGATGAGAATATTTTTCATAGATCCATCATCATTCAAATAGGTTGAGAAAATATTTTTGTATTTTTTGAATATCAAAAACTATTTAAAATGAATTAAAATAACCAGAAAAGAGAATATTCACAAAAAATATCAAATGATAAAATAAATAATATTAAAAATCATTTTTAGAAACTAGAATTACAAAGAGAAATAATGCAATTGGTCCCATATTTTTTGGACCAATAATAAAAGAGATATGAATTTTTGAAATAAAGGGAAATAAAGAAAATAAAACCAGAAATTAGAAAATAGCAAAAATCAGGAAGCGTTGGATGGATCCTCATTAATTGACGTGGAGGATCTAATGGTCATGGCATGCGTGCGCACCAAAGTCCTCAGTCAATGCAACCACACACTGAATTAAAATAAGTCATATCATTGGAGGGTGGAGATTTGATCTGGGAATTGCATCCAAAGGCTCACATTCAATCTGGCAATGAGACGGTGGCCAGCGCCACCGTCTTCTCTGGTGAGCTCCGGCGAAGCTCAAAAAATGCAGAGATGCAAATGTTCATTAAAATGGACGATCTAGGCACCGTTCGAAAGGTGAAATGATGTACATCACTCCTATACCACTCACTTCCACTCTAGATTCCTTTTAAGAGAGAAATCAGAGATGGAAGCTTGATGGTGTTCATCATGAACTTGCTCGATTTCAAAAATTAAGCATACAACAATGATGCCTCTATAGAGAGGACTTCAGACAACACAATTTCAAGGCCAATAGATCAAAGAACAAAGAGATTCGAAGCAAAAACCAGTTGATCCACACCTTTGGATTGTGAAGATTTGAGTCTCTTTCCTTGGTTCCTTTTGCAAAATAGAACTTCAATGGATCAAATGATGAAGGTTTAGGAACTTTAGATCTGGAAATTCAACCAAATGCAATTGAATTTCAGATCTGAATTTTTGAGAAAAAATGAACTTAGTTCCTTTGGTATGGTTGAGGATTCACTCTTGCAGCATTTCAGGCGCCCTTAGGTTGGTTAATTATGAAGCATAACACATGTATTTATAGCTGGAAATGGCTGAGCAAGTGAGTTTACTCGTGTGCATGGCAAATGGATTTCTCTTTTCATGGGCTTATGTGATCACGTGAAAGGTCCAAACTCAATTGCATTTGCATGCTGATGATCAAACAAGTTGAAATGGACGTGCAGTTTGCAAGGCATTGGCTTGTGTATGGAAGTTTAACATGAAATGCACAATTGGTCACAAAACTTCACCTCTTCGAAAATGCTACTTGGAAAATTGAAACATAGACATGTGGGTAATGGTTGGAAAGGTCTTACCATGAGGAACAAATGTTATGTTGAACAAAAACTCATTTGGAGTGTGGAAATTTATGAAAATAGGCCATGAAGTTCAATGCACAAAATATACCTTTGAGAATTTTGTCAAAATGAAACAAGTTCAAGCCCTTCTGTTTTGATGATTCAAACTTTAAATGGAAAAACCTCCAACATAAAAGTTGTAGATCTTTTCAATACAATCAAGTTTGACTTAAATGTTGCATCATTTGGATTTTTTATGAAGAAGTTATGGGCACTTGAAGTTGGATTTTTTTTCCATTTTAATGCATTTGGCCCAAAGTGACCTATAATGTTTTCTCAACATAACATTTGAAGTAGACACAATACGATTTCCAATGCATTTGGTTCCACCTCAAAATCATAAAAAATGAGTGAGTTATGCTTTTGGGAAGTTGACCCAAAATTAGGGTTTCAGTCAAAATGACCTATAATGTCTTGGAATGGATGATGATCTTCCAAGATTCAAATAAATTTTTGATGAACATGAAAGTTGTTCATATTTTCCTTAAGAACATATTTTCTCTTGGGATCATCTCCATTTGACCAACACATAAAGAGTTAGGTCTCAATGCATTTCAAAATAGTAAGATGAATTGACTGATCAACTTCTCAAGTCCACCACTCATATCTTGATGAATTGATGATTGAGGGCACTCAAATAAGTTCAAATATGCATGGAATGATGATTTAAATAACTTCCCTTGATGGTATTTGACCATGGGCTGAGGTTTCTCCATGAGCAAGGCATTGTTGATGATCAGATGAATTAGGGTTTCCTTCGGAAACCAACGTCAAACCCCTTGACTTGCTTTGATCAAAATGGTGAATTGAGATACTAGGGAGGCATATTTGATGGATGAGAGCTTTGGTAACCATTGCCATGCTTGCTCTCATCTTCTCTTGACCTCATCATTGCACAAAGGATCTCCTAGAAGCTTTTAGACCTTGTGATTGCTCAAGCTACAAACAAGAAATGTTAGTGACATATTTTTGTGCTTTTTGGTTAATAGATAAAATGAGAAAAGAAATGATATACAATTCAAGCATGCTTGGTGATCTCAAACCACTCACAAGAGATATCCCACCCAAATGCAAAGGGAACTAAGATGCTTATGATCCTTGAGGCTATGCAAATGCAATGTTATGATGCCATGAGGGATCTTAGGGCCAAAATTGGGGTATTACAAGTACCACATGCATAGAGTCACATGTCTTGCATTGAGTCACATTAGAGTTATGTGATAATGGAGTGTATGCATATTTTGTGATTGTGATGTGTGTATGAGATATGGTAATTGAATTGATGATGTTTGGATACATAACTTGGCAAAGTATGTGATTAGGTGATAATTGTAGTTATGTGTATTTATGGGAATATAATATTGGATTTGAATGTTATACTCCTTGAGTTTTATGTGTGCTTGAAATATGTGAAATAAATGTTGGTTAATATTATTTACATGGTTATATGAAGTGTGATGAATTCCTTTAATTGTTGATTTAATCATTGTGCTTATTATACTTCTTCATAATGATTTGAATTCTAACCCTTCTGTTGGAATGATGCTTTACACGACATCGTGCAGATACTCCGGAGTAGTATTGCTGAAGTAAGTGGACGGTAGCTCACTCGAGATTAGCCGGAGAGTTTCCGTATTTTAGTTTGAAGACTAGGTAATGAGTCAATGCTCTGGTCATGTAACACGGGGTAGATTAGTAGTATTGAACTCATATCTGATTTGGATACGTATTATGTTATTACTTGTGAACATGTTTAATTGAAGAGATTATTGAGAGATGATCATGGTATGGGACATAGATCATTTTATGGAATACATGAGTATTCATTATTTTCCGCTGCGAACGCATATGCTTGAATATTCATGATAAGAGAAATGTGTTATTTTAAATGTCCAGGTGTATTGTATATTGATGATGAATGATGTTTGGTTTTTGAAAGCTTTTAGTTTTTGAAAACGTCGATGTGACGCTCTTTTGTTTATATGCGTGCTTATTTACTCTGATTATATGTTAAGTATTTTGGGGTAGAAAAAGGGGTGTTACATTAGTGGTATCAGAGCCAGGTCGACCAGTTGGTCAATAGTCGTTAGGGTTTTCAATCCCGTTGTATTTTATTTGTGTATCTGACACGATCGATACTGTTTGTCTGGTTGTTCGGGTTGGTCAAGACGATGGTGACAGGCAGGAATGACGATGCAATTGCTGAGGCACTGAGGATGTTGGCTGAATCCATTGGTCAGATCCCTCAAGCGAATGCTGGTAACCGAAATGGAGATGATGATGAGTTCCGTGCTTTGGGGAGATTCTAGCGGAACAATCCTCCTGTCTTTGAGGGTGAGCATGAACCTGATAAAGCTCAAGCTTGGCTGAAGGCAATTGAGAAGATCTTCAGAGTCATGAACTGTACTGATGCTCAGAAAGTGCAGTTTGGTACTCATATGCTTGAGAAGGAAGCTGAAGATTGGTGGAATAACACTCTTCCGAGGTTTGAAGAAGACAGCATTGAGGTTACTTGGGCTCTTTTTCGTGATGTCTTCTTGGAGAACTATTTTCCGGAAGATTGTCGTGGGAAGAAAGAGGTGGAGTTCCTTGAATTGAAGCAAGGAAATGGTACGGTTGCGGAATATGCTGCTAGATTTTAGGAGCTTATCAAGTATTGTCCTTATTACAATACTGCTAATGCTGAGAGATCTAAATGTTTGAAGTTTGTGAATGGCTTGAGACATGATATTAAGAAGGCCATTGGTTATCAACAGATTACTCATTTTGCGGAATTGGTTAACAAGAGTCGGATTTATGATGAGGATAGTGGGGAAAGTGCTTCTTTCTACAAGAGTTTGAAGGGGAAAAACCAAGATCGTGGGAAATCGTATGATGACAAGAGGAGACAATCTGGTTTTGGCAAGAAGCCAAGTGGGGGAGGATCTTCTACTCCACTTAAGTGTTTCAAATGTGGCGTTGAAGGTCATCGTGTTGTTGATTGTAGTAAGGATTCTGTGACGTGTTTCAATTGTGGCAAGAGTGGTCACAGAGCAAACCAGTGTGGAGTTGGTTCGAGTGTGACTTGTTTCAATTATGGTGAGAAAGGTCACATTAGTACCAAATGTTATAAGCCAAAGAAGGAGCAAGCGAAGGGAAAGGTGTTTGCATTGTCTGGTGCGGAGGCCACTATCGATGATAGACTAATCCAAGGTACGTGCTTTATTAATGGTACGTCTTTGATTGCTATTATTGATACCGGTGCAACACATTCTTTCATTTCTTTGGATTATGCTAAGAGATTGAATCTTATATTATCTGATATGCGTAGAAGTATGGTTATTGATACACCTGTTATGGGTTCTGTTTCTACTTCCTATGTGTGTCTGAATTGTCCGTTGAGTATCTTTGGTAGGGATTTTGGAATTGATTTAGTTTGTCTTCCTTTGGAGCAACTTGATGTGATTTTGGGTATGAATTGGTTAGAATTTAATGGGGTGTATATCAACTATTTCGAGAAGACGGTTATTTTTCCTGAGGTTGGAGCTAAGGAAGATTGGTTTGTGTCTGCTAAGCAACTGGATGAATCGGTGCAAGGTGGCGCCGAGTTGTTTATGTTGTTGGCAACTTTGGATATTCGTGAGAAGAGTACGATTGAAGAATTTCCAATAGTTTGTGAGTTTGCGGAGGTATTTCCTAAAGATATAAGTGATTTACCGCCGGAACGTGAGGCTGAGTTTTCGATTGATTTAGTTCCTGGAACTAGTCCTGTATCGATGGCTCCCTATCGAATGTCTGCTTCTGAGTTGAATGAGTTGAAAAGTCAACTTGAAGACTTGCTCGAGAAGAGGTTTATTCGTCCTAGTGTGCCGCCGTGGGGTGCACCTGTTTTGTTGGTCAAGAAGAAAGAAGGTTCTATGAGATTATGTGTTGACTATAGACAACTGAATAAAGTGACGATTAAGAACAAGTATCCACTCCCGAGGATTGACGATCTGATGGATCATCTTGTTGGAGCTTGTGTGTTTAGCAAGATTTATTTGAGGTATGGGTATCATCAGATTCGTGTAAAGGCTGAGGATATTCAAAAGACTGCTTTTCGGACAAGGTACGGTCACTACGAGTACTCCGTGATGCCTTTTGGTGTGACTAATGCACCTGGTGTATTTATGGAGTATATGAATAGAATTTTTCATGATTATCTGGATAAGTTTGTTGTTGTGTTCATCG
The DNA here is from genome assembly GCF_024323335.1 of Lathyrus oleraceus. Taxonomy (NCBI): domain Eukaryota; kingdom Viridiplantae; phylum Streptophyta; class Magnoliopsida; order Fabales; family Fabaceae; genus Lathyrus; species Lathyrus oleraceus. The sequence continues at coordinate 395,922,631 of NC_066585.1, forward strand.
ACGATATATTGATTTATTCCAAGAGTAAAGAAGATCATGCCGAGCATTTGAAGGTTGTGTTATCAGTGTTGAAAGATAGGAAGTTGTTTGCTAAACTCTCTAAATGTGAGTTTTGGTTGAGTGAAGTAAGTTTTCTTGGACATGTGATTTCGAGTGGTGGTATTTCTGTGGATCCTACGAAGGTTGAAGCTGTATCTCAATGGGAAGCTCCTAAGTCTGCTGCTGAGATTAGAAGTTTCCTTGGTTTGGCTAGTTATTATAGGAAGTTCATTGAAGGATTTTCTAAGTTGTCGTTACCATTGACGCAGTTGACTAGGAAAGGTCAAGCTTTCATTTGGACTTCGAAGTGTGAAGCAAATTTTTAAGAGCATAAGAGAAGATTGACTACGGCTCCTATTTTGATTTTACCGGATCCGTTAGAAACTTTTGTTGTGTATTGTGATGATTCTTTGTTGGGTTTAGGAGGTGTTCTGATGCAAAAAGGGAAAGTGGTAGCTTATGCTTCAAGGCAACTTAAAGTTCATGAGAGGAATTATCCGACGCATGATTTAGAGTTGGCCGCCGTTGTGTTTGTGTTGAAGCTTTGGAGACATTATTTGTTTGGATCGAGGTTTGATGTGTTTAGTGATCACAAGAGTTTGAAGTACTTGTTTGATCAGAAAGAATTGAATATGAGGCAAAGGAGATGGTTGGAATTCTTGAAAGATTATGATTTTGGTTTGAATTATCATCCTGGAAAGGCGAATGTTGTAGCCGATGCATTGAGTAGGAAGTCATTGCACATGTCTATGTTGATGATTCAAGAGTTTGAATTGTTGGAGCAATTTAGAGATTTGAGTTTGGTTTGTGAAGCGACGCCTTCGTGTGTTAAGCTTGGTATGTTGAAGCTTACGTGTGGCATTCTTGACGAGATTAGAGAAGGTCAGAAGTCAGATTTGAAATTAGTCGACGTTATGACTTTGATTAATCAAGGCAAAGGTGGTGACTTTCGGATCGATGAAAATGGTATTATGAGGTGTCGTGATCGAGTTTGTGTTCCGGACGTTGCGGATTTGAGAAAGAGGATTCTCGAGGAAGGGCATAGAAGTGGTCTGAGTATTCATCCTGGTGCTACTAAAATGTATCAAGACTTGAGGAAGATGTTTTGGTGGCAAGGTATGAAACAGGATGTAGCGGAATTTGTGTATTCATGTTTGACTTGTCAAAATTCAAAGATTGAACATCAAAAGTCGTCTGGTTTGATGCAACTGTTATCTATTCCCGAGTGGAAGTGGGATAGTATCTCTATGGATTTTGTTTCGGTTTTGCCGAGGACATTGAGTAATTGTGAGGCGATTTGGGTCGTTGTGGACAGGTTGACGAAATGTGCTCATTTTATTCCGATAAGGATGGATTATTCGATGGAGAGACTTGCTAAGTTGTACATCGAAAGGATTGTGTGTTTACATGGTATTCCGTCGAGCATTGTTTCGGATAGAGATCCGAGGTTCACTTCGAGATTTTGGGAAGGTTTACAAAGTGCTTTGGGTACGAAGTTGCGTTTGAGTTCGGCATATCATCTGCAAACTGATGGTCAAATAGAGAGGACTATTCAGTCACTTGAAGATCTTTTGAGGTCTTGTGTTTTGGAACAAGGAGGAAATTGGGATAGTTTCTTGCCTTTGATCGAGTTTACGTATAACAACAGTTTCCATTCGAGTATTGGAATGACACCTTTTGAGGCTCTCTATGGTAGAAGGTGTAGAACTCGTTTGTGTTGGTATGAATCGGGAGAGGGTGTTGTGGTTGGACCCGAGTTGATTCAAGAGACTACGGATAAGATTAAGATGATTCAAGGGAAGATGAAGGCTTCTCAGAGTCGTCAAAAGAGTTATCATGATAAGAGGAGGAAGGCTCTTGAGTTTGAGAAAGATGAGCATGTGTTTCTTCGAGTTACGCCAATAACGGGTGTTGGTAGAGCTTTGAAGTCGCGTAAGTTGACACCGCGTTTCATTGGTCCTTATCAGATTTCCGAGAGGATATGTGAAGTGGCATATCGGATTGCATTACCACCATCACTTTCTAATCTTCATGATGTGTTCCATGTGTCTCAATTGAGGAGGTACATTGCGGATCCATCACATGTTGTTCCATTAGATGATGTTCAAGTGCGGGAAAATTTGACGGTTGACACATCACCTATGCGAATTGAAGATCGAGAAGTGAAGAAGCTTCGTGGTAAGGATATTGCTTTTGTGAAAGTGATATGGGGCGGAGTCGCCAATGGCAATATTACTTGGGAACTCGAGGATAAGATGAAGGAATCGTATCCGAAGTTGTTCGTTTGAGGTGAATTTTCGAGGCCGAAAATCTTTTAAGTGGGGGAGAGTTGTAACAACCCAATTTTAGTAATTATTTCTTATATTATTATTACTATACTTTATTTTATTTATTTGGAGTGTTAATTAATTAATTGGTTGTTAGGTAGTATAATAATCGATTATATTAATTAATTTGGTGTGTTAATTAATTATTTAGTTGATACGAGATATAATGAATAATTGAATTAATTAACTTAGTGTGTATATTGTGTTGGTTTAAATTATTTTGAATTAAATAGAGATATTTAAATATTAGGTCTTATTGGGCCTATTAATTGAATTAGAGGTATCATTCCTTAAGCCCAAATAGAATACTAGTATATAAGAGGTGAGGAGAGTGAGAATTAGGATTCATTTGATCATTTGACAACAATAGAGAAAGAGAAGAGGAAAAGTAAGGAGAAGAGGGGAAGAACAAGAGAGAAGCTAGGGTTTCCAGAAAATTGAAGAGGTAAGGGGGAGAATCCTTATTATTATGGGTTAGTATGATTGGGGCAATGGGTAGAAGTGTGTTTAGGTTCAAATCCCTAATTTACATGATTTTGGAATTGTTAGGTTTTGATGAGTATTATCGAATTGTGGTGATTTGATTGTGTTAAAACTGTAAATTAATGTTAGATACTTAGAGTATTGTATGAGTTATAATTTTCTGAACGTTTGGCTTTTTACGGAATCGAAATCGGAGGTCCGAAAGTCCTCCAACGATGAAAAACGCAGAAAATTCTGCATTCTGTTTTACGTTAACCGGTTACCCACCGAGCGTTAACCGGTTACTTGCTTAAAAATCTGTTAATTCTATTTTTTGTTAACCGGTTACCCACCGAGCGTTAACCGGTTACTTGCTTGAAAATCTGCGCAGGAAGTTGAGTCTATTTTACGTTAACCGGTTATCCACCGAGCGTTAACCGGTTACTTGCTCTGTTTTATGTTAACCGGTTACCCACCGAGCGTTAACCGGTTACCACTGTTGAAAAATGAAAAATTGAGATTTTAAAAGTTGTATTCATTTGCAATGAGATCTAGTGTGCGTAGTTGATAATTAGCCTATATTTGTGAATGATATATTGTTACGAATGTGTTTATGTACCATTGATGGATAATTCATAGAGTTGAATTATGGTGATATGTGGAATGTTAAGATGGTAGAGACGATCTTAATTGCATATGTGTTGGTATTTGTACATTCATTCATGGCATGGTCGGCTTCATGGTGGAAGCGGTGAAACTGTGGGTTCACATGGTAGCATACGTTGATCCTTAATTGGAAATAGGCGTAGTAGATGTAACATACGTTGATCCTTAATTGGAAATAGGCGTAGTAGATGTAGCATACGTTGATCCTTGAGTGGAAATAGGCGTAGTAGACGTTGATCCTTAATTGGAAATAGACGTAGTGGCTTTGATCTTGTCCGGATCGGAAGCGTGGCTTGGATTCTAGATATTGAATCGGAAAGCGGTGAAACGTTGGGTTCACATTGCGGTACCACATGCATAGAGTCACATGTCTTGCATTGAGTCACATTAGAGTTATGTGATAATGGAGTGTATGCATTATTGTGATTGTGATGTGTGTATGAGATATGGTAATTGAATTGATGATGTTTGGATACATAACTTGGCAAAGTATGTGATTAGGTGATAATTGTAGTTATGTGTATTTTTGGGAATATAATATTGGATTTGAATGTTATACTCCTTGAGTTTTATGTGTGCTTGAAACATGTGAAATAAATGTTGGTTAATATTATTTACATGTATATGAAGTGTGATGAATTCCTTTAATTGTTGATTTAATCATTGTGCTTATTATACTTCTTCATAATGATTTGAATTCTGACCCTTCTGTTGGAATGATGCTTTACACGACATCGTGCAGATACTCCGGAGTAGTATTGCTGAAGTAAGTGGACGGTAGCTCACTCGAGATTAGCCAGAGAGTTTCCGTATTTTAGTTTGAAGACTAGGTAATGAGTCAATGCTCTGGTCATGTAACACGGGGTAGATTAGTAGTATTGAACTCATATCTGATTTGGATACGTATTATGTTATTACTTGTGAACATGTTTAATTGAAGAGATTATTGAGAGATGATCATGGTATGGGACATGGATCATTTTATGAAATACATGAGTATTCATTATTTTCCGCTGCGAACGCATATGCTTGAATATTCATGATAAGAGGAATGTGTTATTTTAAATGACCAGGTGCATTGTATATTGATGCTGAATGATGTTTGGTTTTTGAAAGCTTTTAGTTTTTGAAAACGTCGATGTGACGCCCTTTTGTTTATATGCGTGCTTATTTACTTTGATTATATGTTAAGTATTTTGGGGTAGAAAAAGGGGTGTTACAATCCTCCCTTGATCATCTCATATGCCATGTATTAGAGGCCTTTTGCCTTGATTTTATTTGGTCCTTACCTCATTTCCTGATTAAATTATTCAGTGGACCCTTCGTGTGAATATTTTCATCTGTTTGATTCATCTGTTATCTTTTATAATTGTTTCTCTCATTCATGCTTTCTATTTCTTGATTATTTAACATGTTCATACTCCCATGCATTGTTTAAATGCTCCATTATTTGATTCTTTGGTTTGATTATATATTGTTTATTTATCCGATTTGATTGATAAATGTTGCCTACTTGTGTGATGTATGAGGCATATATTCTTATTGTTTGTTTTCCATGAACAATCCTCATTCATAACAAATGTACCCCTCTCCCATAAAGTGTATAATATTTATTTCTTTATTTCTTTAGTCACCTGTTAATACAAGAATTAAAACGAACATCCGATAACCATTTCAAAATAAGATCAAAAGCTCGATCGAACGTCGAGTAATCATTTTCAAAACTTAACAGAACCAGCACGCATTCATCCATCCTCTTGTAAGTCGATTGCCTCAAGCCTCGCCATCTACCTGTAAGTTGATTGCCTCCGGCATCGCCATCTACCCTTATCCGTAACTCCTCTCCGCGCTTCATCCGTCGACTCTTGTTTCGTTTAGGTAGCAGCCATTAGGTAGAACCCTTTGTATGATAACATAGGTAGAATTCCCTTATTCTTTGCATGCTAACATTAGGTAGATGTTACCCTTTGTAAATCCTAACACGTAGGTCCATATTGCATGACAACTCTAGAGCAGAGCTTCCCCACTTTTAGACCTTCTGTGCGTCTCTGATCTTGTGGCATGCCAGTCCGTTCTATTGCAAAGAGGTAACTACCTAAGACTCGATTCAGCGAGCTGCGACACCTACTGCTAGGACGTTGAACAAACTGCCCACCCTCCTTTGACACAACTGGTGTCCTCTTTTGTAAGTCCATGTTCAGATGGCAATCCTTAACCCCATGTTAGCCGAACTACGTTTTGCTCTGATTCTCATTCCATATGAGATACGTAGGCATAAGACGCGACGTCTTACCGAGCACACTTCTCTTTAACCCATAGGTAGCCGAGCTACGAAGACTCTGATTCTCATACTCAGATGAGATACGTAGGCAGTGGATGCGACATCCTTGCGAGTCATTTTCTTTTAACCTTCCTTTTAGTAAATAGTACTTTAGATATACCTACACCCTTTAGACTAGAACAACACTTATGAAAAGGGCTCCCTAGGAGTACCTAGGATGTTTTGGGTGCTTAAAACCTTCCCATTGCATAACCAACCCCCTTACCCAGATCTCTGACATTTTTATTAGTTTTTGATTCGATAAAACTTTTAGGTTTTTGTTCGCTTTCTAACCATTCCTTTGGATAAATAGAAGTGCGGTGGCGACTCGACTTGTATGGTTTACCTTGGATTTAGTCAATATCTCTAATGGTAACGAATACCCCGCTAAACATTCGTATACAACAAATCCCATAATTACAAATCATAAGAATGGTCATACATGAAAAATCTACAAAAATGAAACTTTGACCAAATGTTGACTTTGGTCAACAATAACTTTTTGGTCAACTTTGACCAAAGTTAACTGACCCCCCACCATGACTATCCTAAACCCTAATTTTCTTGTGCCATTCTTCCATGATCCATCAAAATTATGTCGTTGAGTTTTGATTGCCTTCATTGGTTTTCTTCAAATGCAAGCCATTTATTACAAGCCATGTTCAACACATCTCCATGTGTGTATGACCTGCAAAATGGACACATACATCAAAGCATGCTAAACTCTACTACAAGACTTTGCAGCCATCCAAACTTGACCAAAGCATCAACTAATCCTGCAACATGAGGTATGCAAAAAACGAAAAACATTGCTTGAAATACATGCCTAACTTCACTTGTAGAACCACAATACAAACCCTACTGCAGACCAAGTTCAAGCCATGTGCGAAGGCAAAGCAATGTCCAACATCAATCCAAGGACACACCTGCAATGCAGTACATGAACACTTGCAGTAAAACATGAAATGCCATTCTCCTATCCTAAGTGCACTCGAGTTTGGGTATAGAACTCATCTCACAAAGATCACCAAGCATACAAGGAATTAATATATCAAGCAATTTAATCATTACATACAATACAGTAATCCCAAATTGCACAAAAATATTTCACAAAATAATATACAATATAATACAACAAATGTGAAAAGTAGGCAAAACCCACTAGGCAAATTTACTCCCCAGCAGAGTCGCCACTTTTCTGTAGCGGGGTATTCGTTACCTTTAGATTTATTGACTAAATCAAAAGTAAATCATACAATTCGAGTTGCCACCGCACTTCTATTTATCCAAAGGAAAGGTTAGAAAGCAAACAAAAACCGAGAAGTTTTATCGAATCAAAAACTAATAAAAATGTCAGAGATCGGGGTAAGGGGGTTGGTTATGCAATGGGAAGGTTGTAAGCACCCAAAACATCCTAGGTACTCCTAGGGAGCCCTTTTCACAATTTGTTGTAAGGTAGGTTGGTATTTGTGAAAAATTTATTTGTGCAAACATGATTGGGGAGATGAGAGAAGAATGTACAAATTATTTTCAACTTTGTGTTTGAATGGATGAACCCATTGCCTACGTACCATCTTAAAAAAAAGATTAGCATCAAAACCTCGTAGTTCGGGGTAAAAATCTCAAAACAAGTTGGTGAATTGATTGGTCCAAAAGCCTTAAGGTCTTTTGTTATCCAAGGGAGAAAACTCAACCTAAAACCACAAATCCACCATGTGAGGATAGCTTCAACATGCTAGTGAGGGGTTAACCCTATAATAAGCATGGAAGACTCATTGTCCATCACTAAGGATATAGGTGAGCATTATATCAACCTCAAGGATAACTCAAACCTAATAGCTAATGGTTTATAAAAAAACTTTGGCAAGAAGTGGCCATTGAAACCACAAAAAACATTTGAATGAGTTATATTTACCAATGAAAAGTATTTACAAAATATGGTTGAAGTTGACTTAGGATTCAATTCAAAGTAAGTGTTATGAAAAGAAAGTTTAAAAAAACATCAAAAGCATAATGCTTAGGTTTCTAATGTTTGAAAACAAATGTTAATGTTTGCACAAATGTTTTGGCTTGGGTTAGAGTGGAGGGAAGAAGAAGAATGGCTAAGTCCTAAACATACAAAGATAAAGGAAAAGAAATAAGACCACAAATGGAGTTCCCTTCTTGAGATCATAGTGATGATCCAAGTAGCTCCCATCCTTTGGAATAAGCAAGTAAATAAGCAAATACTCAAGCAATCAATCAATCAAGCAAACTCTTGGGAATCTTCCAATGGCTCTTGTATCTCTCATTTTAGATGCACATGACAATGGTTCTTCAATTTGGCCCAAATGGGAATCCCTAGCACAAGAACACACGCATCAAAAAGTTCTACAATGTCAACAAAGAATGGACAATAGTGAGTTTAGAGATTAGGTCCTTCCAATTCATCTTCAACATTAAGTCCTTTCTACTCCATTTTTGCATAGGGAATGTCTTAAAGTCTAAGTCCTTTTTGTCCATTTTTGCATTTGGTTCACAACAATCAAAACAAAATACAAGCACAATAGTATATACACAATTATGTGCTCAAGTGAGCAAAATGCAAATTGCATTAACATAAACATGTGCTCAAATGAGCAAAGGGCAAAAGCAAATGAATAATATGTACAAGAATATTAAATTGCATTAATGTAAAGTGCAAGAATTAAAAGTTAATGGTCAATAGTTAGAGTTAGTGTGCCATAAGACAATTTAGTGCTAGGTTAAGCAATCGTAAGTGGACTAATGTAGTAGTCACACCTATCTGAGACCAGTCAATAAAAATATAGGCAACAAACACAAGTTAGAGATCTTGATTAGTAAATCAAGCTCCTACAACTTGCCATGCCAAAAGAAAGTGAGAAATGATCTTGTATTGATTTAGGTTTTTTGCTTGATTAAGAAGCAACATGTCCTTAATGCAAAGACATTCACTTGATCTTTGGATCAAGATGAATTAGATTTGAATCAAGGAAGGTTAAACCTCCCATACATCAAGGCTAACCACCAATCTTTAACTCATTGATCAAAAAGAAAAAAGATGAAGAAGAAGATGGATAAGAATGTACATTAATTGAACTTCAAATGAAATAAGCAAATTGCATTGACCAAAGACAAATGGAATCAAGGTCAAACACTAGCAAAGAAAAGCAAAATGAAACTTATAAGTCAAGAAACAAATAAAATATTTTTGGTATTTTTCAAAATTAGAATAATACTTGAATTAAAATAATCAATTAAAGGTCAAACTTCAAATCCTTCCCAAATCAACTTTGAAAAGTCCAAATGGATCATACTAAGTTCAACAAGGTCAAACAAAGTTTGAAAAAAAAATTCAGCATTTTTAGAAACCAGAAACGATTTTTAATCAATTAAAATGCATAAAAAATAACCTAATTGAACTAAAATCTCAAATAAATCTCAAATCAATTAATAAATTGATGAGAATATTTTTCATAGATCCATCATCATTCAAAGAGGTTAAGAAAGTATTTTTGTATTTTTTGAACATTGAGAACTATTTAAAATGAATTAAAAATAACCAGAAAAGAGAAAATTCATAAAAAATATCAAATGATAAAATAAAAAATATTAAAAATAATTTTTAGATACTAGAATTTAAGAGAGAAATAATGCAATTGGTCTCATATTTTTTAGAATTAAAATGAGAAAGATATGATTTTTTTGAAATAAAATGAAATAAAAGAAATAAAAGAAAATTAAATCAGAAAATGGAAAATGCTAAATAATGTGGTGCATTGGATCCAAGCTCATTAATTGAGCTCGCACATCCAAAGGTCCAGGCATGCGCGCGCACCGAACGCTCTGGTCAATGAGAAACACAAGGCCATTGAAAAAGTCATAACAATGAAGAATGGAGATTAGATCTGGAGAATGCATCGCACGACTCAGATTTGATCTGGCAAACAGACGGTGGTGTGCACCACGTCTTTTCCGTGAGCTCATCAGCGCCGATGAGAGTTGCAGACATGACAATCTTAACCAAATAAAGCGATCTATACATGAATGGAAAGCTGGGGTGATGTACATCACCCCTGTACCATTTGTTTTCACTCTAGATCTCCATGGGAAGAGAAATCAGAGGTGGAAAATGATGGTGTTCAACTTGAACTCAATTGATTTTCAAAATTAAAAGCACAATTTAATTGCCTCTGATGAGAGGACTTCAGCCAAACCAATAAATGCAAGAAACAAGCTACAATCAATGTGTTTCGAAGAAGAAAAGTTTGTGTAGCAACCTCTGAAATGCGGATCTATGGAGCACAATTCCTCTTAGCTATTGATTGCAGTGTGATCTAGAGAGGAAGATGAAGCAAGGCCAAGGAATTTTAAGTCTGATAATCAACCAATAAAGTTGAAAATCAGATCTGAAATTTTGAAATGAAAGAGTGAATTCGTTTAGGTATGGCTATGGATTGAGTTTTGCAGCATAACAGGCGCCTTCAGGTTGTGGAATAATGAAGCCAAGCACTCTTATTTATAGCAATTGGCAAGGCAATGCATGAAAGTTTCATGTGCATGAATGAATAGGGCCTCCATGCATTGGCCTGTACAAGCGCATGGAGGGCCCAAATCCTATTGGTTTGGCAAGCCTAACATCAGCAAAGAAGTTTTGGACGTGCAGATGAGATGTAATTGGATTGTGCAATGAGTTTGAATCAAGTTTCCATAAATGCACCAAAACATTCCCCTCTTCGAAAATGCCACTTCCAAAAATAAAACATGGCCTTGTGGTTAATGGTTGGAAAGGTCTTGACATGAGGATCAATTTCTATGTTGAACAAAACTTCATTTGGAATTGGGAAATTGGTGAAAATTGGTCATAAAGTTCAAGGTGCAAAACATGTGCATGTGAAAATTTCCAAAATGGGCCAACTTCAAGCCCTTCTGTTTCAATGATGCAAGCTCCAAATGACAAACCCTTGAACATGAAAGTTGTAGATCTTTTCACGAAAATCAATTTGGACTCAAGTTGTGCATCATTTGGATTTTTTATGAGAAAGTTATGGGCACTTGAAGTTGGACTTTTTCACATTTCAATGCCTTTGGTCCAAAGTGACCTATAATGTTTTGCATTATCACATGTATTTCTTTTAGGATTATGAAATTTCTTTCAACATAACAAATGAATTATACATCTTAAACTTTCCAATTCATTTGATCCCACCTCAAAATCATAAAAAATGAATGAGTTATGTTCTTGGGAAGTTGACCCACAATTAGGGTTTCAGTCAAAATGACCTATAATGTTTTGAAATGGATGATGACTTTCCAAGCTTCAAATCAATTTTTGATGAACATGAAAGTTGTTCATATGGTTATTGAGAACGTTTGTGCTCTTGGAGTCATATCCATTGGACAAACACATAAAAAGTTAGGTCTCAGTGTACTTCAAAATAGTCAGATGAATTGACTGATCAACTTCTCAAGTCCAAACTTCAAACATTGATGAATTAATGATTGAGGGCACTCAAATAAGCTCAAATATGCATAAAATGATGAGTGAAAGAACTTCCCTTGATTGTATTTGATCATGGGTTGAGGTTGCTTCATGGGCAAGACATAGTTGATGCACCGATGAATTAGGGTTTCCTTGGGAAACAATCCTCAAACCCCTTGGTTTTCTTTGATCAAATTGATAAATTGAGATACTCGGGAGGCATATATGGTGTATGAGAGCCTTGTGAACCATTGTCATACTTGCTTTCACCTTCACCTGGCCATATCAATGAGCATAGGGTCTCCTAGGAGCCTTGGATCTTATGATTGCTCAAGCTACAAAACAAAAGATGTTAGTGACATATTTTTGTGCTTTTGGTTAATGAACAAAATAAGAAAAGAAATAATATACAATTCAAGCATACTTGGTGATCTCAAACCAACTCACAAATGTTCCCACCCAAAGGTTAAGAGCCAAGATGCTATGATCCTTGAGGCAAGATGCAAATGCAATGTTATGATGCCATGAGTGATCTTAGGGTCAAAATTGGGGTCTTACAGAAGCTATTGCCTTCATTTGCAAGCTTTGGAGAGTCAAGAAACCCCTGTTGCAATGTGATGTTTTTCCAGAAACTTCAACTATCGTGTTTTAAGTTTCAGCCTATTTCAATCCATTTTATTGATTTTATTAGCTCCATCGACATCCTCGGAAACTTTTGCAACAAGTCCCAAGCTATCAGACCTTCTGAATTGATCCAACTAGATCGAGTTTCATCAACTTCTGATCACCATCTGGACAAGGTAGTTCTGAGCATCATTTAAACTCAAACAAGTTACCATAATGTAATCCTTAACTCTCTTATGCTTTCCCCTAACTTATCTGGTGTTGATTGATCATGTTTATCATTTAATTTTATTTTTCGTGGCATGCTTGTTTCTGAAACTTCTTTGATCCCCTTTGCTCAATTCACATAAATGAATTTGAGGCATAAGGTTGAATTTGGGATGAAAAGAGGACACGATGATGGTGGTGTCGTGTCTTGAAGTTACCAAATGACGAAACTCCAGTGAGAGCTCACTGTAGAAGATAACCGATGTATTTCTTAGGTGGTATGAGTTTGGACCAGACAAGTTGGCATTTTGAAATGTTTTGATTGATTAAATTCAAATTGGATGATGTGTTCTAATTGTAGCGCGTTTCATCGTGTTTCTCATCATTTGGAGTGTTGGATCTACCACGTCAATTAATGAGGCGTGATCCAAAGCTCCTTGTTTTTTCTGATTTTAATTATTTTTCTTTTATTATTTTAAATTGCTTTTTCTTTAAAAAATCATAGTAATTTCATTTTTTATCCAAAAACTCCCAAAATAATTTCTAAAATTCTCTTTTTTTTTTCTTCATCTGATTTTTATTTTTCCACATTTTATTTCACTTATTTTCTATTTTTCATGAATTTTCTCTATTCTAATTTGTTTTAATTGGTTTAAATATACTTTTCTACATTTTAAAATTCTGAAATTTTTTATTATATGTTTCTTATTTTATTTCCAACCTTCTTTCTTGGCCATTTTGTTTGGTGTTTTGAAGGACTTTGTGGATTTTCCATTTTATTTCTATTTTAAAAATCATTTAAAAATACCTTTGATACATTTTTATTTCATTTAATTGCATTTTAAATTTATTTGACATTGTGGACTACTGTTGGCCTTTGATCACGATGATTTTGACTTAAAGTCTCATCAAACTCAATGGATCTTGGGCGTTGATGGGGGTGAAAACCCTAATCCACTAAAATGGATGATTGATTTTTATGATGACTTTATCAAATTTATGATTCAATTTGGGTGTGACCTCTCTTGTCCCCTTTCTTCTTCATCCCCTTCTTTTCCCTTTGATTAATTGGATGGATTTGGGTCCATCTTGTTCATGATTTGTGGATTGGTACTTGATTAACTTTCATCATTTCAAATGTAACTTCTAAGTGATCATGATTCATATAAGGTACTTTGGATTGATGCATAAGTGTGTCATAAGTGTCATGAAATCAGGATTGAAGTAATGGACCATCCTCCTAGCCTTTGTGCTTGATCATCCCCTTTCTTTTTCTTTTATTGTGTGGCATAACTTTAGGAGGAGGATTTACATATCATTTCTCTATCATATATTAACACAAACATTATTATTGACCGGCCTCAGATAGTTTTGACTTCTGCATAAGTCCAATTATGATTGCTTAACATAGTGCTAAATTTGTTCCAAAGGCAATGACATTTTTATAAGTGAGTTTGTAAGTCTCCTATTCCTCATGTGAGAGCTAATGACATACTTATTTATTTTTATCCAAGTTGGAGCCCTTCTCATAAATGATGTATAGGTTCATATTTTCATTCTTGTGAGTGGATAGTTGAGTGTTCTTCAAAAAATGACCAAAACATATTTTCATCTTCACTAACATCTTTTACTAACATTTTACTTGTATTAAGTTTTATTTCAAAGTCATTTACCTTTGTGCCTTTATTTTTTATGTCATTTATTTTATGTTTTACTAATATTTCATATCATATTATTTGTGTTTATGCCATTTTTTTCTTTTTCCATTTGGACTTTTCTTTATATCGTTGCAAAGAAGACACTAATCAAAAGAAACTTGTTTCTCCTAACTCATGGACTTCTGGTTACTATCTTTGGAATCATTATGTATTTATGGACTTAGAATTAAGATTCTGACCTTTGATTTGGGATTTGGGACTTAAGACCTTGGAATCCATTTGATACAATTGACTTTGGACTTATCTGTGATGACTTGGATTGGTTACTTTGATTTCATCTGACACATGGATTACTATTTGCTTATTTTGCTTGCTTGAGGCTTAATCCAAATGAGGGGAATTATTTCTTACTTATGTCATAAATCTTTCTTCTTTAGCTTTTACTTTACGCTTTAGGATAGTCTCTTCTTCTCCTCCCCTTCTTCAATTTTAAAAATCTTCTCTCTTTTTTTATAAAAAAAAACCTTCTTGTTTTTTTTTTAACTTGAATCATTTTCTCAATAAACCTTGACTTTGGTCAAGTGATTTTCAAAACCTTTTTCTTAATAAATTCCAATCCATCTTAAGCATACTCATATCAATTTCAAAAGACTAAAAATGGCTAGCTCATTCAAACTATTTTGTGCACTTTGTGCACTTTTATTTTCCTTTTAAAACTTTTTCTCAAGGCATTAGACATGAGTCATTTACATAGTTGAGTTATAATTCTCCTATCTCTATAGTATTGATGATAATTATTTTCCACTTGTGGGAGATAGTGGCATACTTGTTAATCCTTATCCAAGTTGGAGCCCTTCTCATGATGATGCAAAGTTCTCATACTTGTGGATGACTAGTTGAGTATTCTGCTTAAAATGAAAAATGTCTCTTTCCCTAAAAATGAATCAAAACAAACTCCTTTTTTTATTTTTACCACGAACTATGAGGTTTTGATCATCCATTTCACTTTGTTGGTATGTAGGCATGAGACATTAAAAGTCTTGGTAAACTCCAAATCATAATAAAAATAATGCTTCTTTTCCAATCCCTTCAATCATTTAACAAACAACACCTTTTTCAAGCTAAAATGTGCATATTTTCAAAGAGGTTCCCATGGAGTACCATGGATGTTTAGGGTGCTAAGACCTTTTATTTACATAACTAATCCCCAGACCCTTGTTCTCTTTTTATTAGTTTTGTTTTAAAACTTCCTTGGGTTTCGTTCTTACGTTTTCCCTTTTCCTCTAGAAATAATAAAAGCGCAGTGGAGACTCTTGCTTTGCGAGTTAAGTTATTCCATAACTTAATCTCAAAAAATTTACTACTACATCATGCCACCAAACCAAAGGCCACAATGAACCTGCAAATGGCCCTGCAACAGGTATCAGTTCAAAGCACACTTGCACAATGTAGTCATCAAGAACTCAAGACATGAAATTTTAACATCACAATCATCACCACTAAAACAACTTAAGCTAGCACAAAGCATATCAGAAGATACTAACCTATCCACTTAACTAATCATAACTAACATAACAAAACACCCGAACTAACTATACTAGCTACCGTGCTAGCTGGACTACATTGGGGTCAACAAAGATCAAAACAAAATTCTAACAATTGTGCCTCAACTTCATAAAATTCTCCAACTGAATCCTAACTTCCATAACCAACTTTTCATCAGTACCAATTCCCATAGCCACCTATATATCATTCATTCTCAGAATTCATTCTAAATCTCTCAATCATTCATCCAAAAATCACACAAAAATCTCTATCACTCTTCATTCCGATTCAATAGAATCTAAATAAACTCAACACTTCACTTCTCAAAATTCCTTCACTGATCATCAACAGAACCTTCAATGTCACATCAATTCAACCACACATCTTCATTATTACAATCACTCAACCTCACTCTCGAATTTTGATCCAATAATTCAACACTCAGAGGTCAACAAAACAAGAAGAAGAATAAAGAATGATAAGAATCAAGAGCAAGAAATAGATTCGGGACTTTCCTGGAAGATGATAGTCGTCATCATTTTCGTCATCTCCGGCAAGGTGCTTATGAAAACTCTTCCTTTCACTATTTTCTTTCACCATGATGTAAAGCGAGGATAGAGGATTCAAAGCCCTAACCACTTGGGCTTTGAATCCCAAGAGGAAGAGTTTAATTTAGGGTTAGGACTTTATCGTTCTTGAGGTTTCTGGTAGGGTTACGGACTTAGGTGTAGAATCTGTTGAAATTAGTTAGGTATTCTAAGATAGGAGGTCAGGACAAGCAAGATGGTGCGTCCAATTTGCATTTTCGGTGGCCATGGTGGTTTCGACCTGAATATGACCTGAGCTGAAGGTTTTGTGGATTGGCACGCATTTTTCTCAATTCTTTTTAAACTTCATTTATTCTTTACCCCACGTACTAATTGATTTGCTGATCTCCACATGTTGATTCTGTTATACACCTATTTCCAATAGCATACCCCCTAACCCATTATATTATTTTATATGATTTTCTTGTCTTTTTCCATTGTTTTAATTCTTGTTTTTTCTTGATTTTAATTCTTGATTGTGATTTTAATTGCATTATTACCATGATTAGAAATAAATATATGTAAATATGGTAATTGTTTAGGTGATTTTTATTTAGGATTAGCACGTTTAGATGTTAATTGTATTTTAATCACCTTGAAAATGCTTTGAAAATGAAATAATCAATTAACCATGTGAATGTTGATTTGCTTGATCCATTAATTTTTGCGTTTTGTTTCCATGTGTAGTTTTAATTAGGTCAAAAAAAATTCCTTTGGTAACTTGAATTTCCATGTGCCATGTACATTGAAATAGAGTCCATTTTAATTTCCATTTTAGATTGTGGTTAATGGGATTAAATTGAAAATGCCATTTCAATTTATGTGATGTATGATTATTTGTCCATATTGTTTACCATGATCTTATTATCATTTCATCATCATTTTAATTGAACTAGCATTTGTCATTTAATTTCCCTTTAATTCATTTGTTTAATTCATATTAACCCCACTTATTTGTGTGTTCACTTGTCCATTGAGATTCAAGTTGATCCAAGTTATCATGACCTTTAATCTATTCATATTTTCCATGTAATGTATGAAGATACCATGTCACATGATTGTTTTAGGCATGACACTTGATTTATAACTTGCTTAATTCTCATTTTTTACATTGTATTGTGTGGTTCCATTCCCCTATTGTGGGTCATATGTCCCCTCATCCCATGCAAGTGTAATATCTTAGGTTTTCCATGCATACTAACTAAATAGATAAAATCAAACAATAAAAATAAACCTTTTCAAAAGACAAAGGCATACTTGATCCAACGTCAAGTGTTTTCCAAATCAAACTCACTTCATATCAACACGAGTACTTGATCCAACGTCAAGTATCTCTTATTCATTCCATTGCACATCATTCTTTTCTCCGTTCCCTTCTATTCTCAATCAATCTCATTTTATCTCTCTAGCTCCACTCTTCACACACTTTTTTTACAATAAATTCAAACGTTTGATCCAGCGTCAAGTGCTTTTGTCAAAACAATATCTAAACAAACTGGAATGCAAAAATAGGGTGTACGTGCTTGTACACAACATTCAAGTACTTGGGTTGTCAGTCGTGCCTAGCTTGAGGACATGATACTTGACTTCCTTCTTAAAACATCTAATGATTCAAACAGGTTGAATCTAGGTGTTATGGGGGAGAAACAAGGTGGTTAGGATACCATTGTCTCAAGTATTCTGATTGTTGGTTGTACTTAGTTAAGGGTCAGATATTTGTCTCTCTGTAAGTACCAATGATTAGACTTGCCAAACTTTTTCACAATTCAAATGTTTTTTAGATGAAAAAGAGTGGTTAGGATATTGTTGTCCTCTCAACTCCCAATTATTCAGATTGTTTACTGTACCTAGCCAAGGGTTTGATATTTGTCTCCATACTAAAATAAACCCTAATCAATCAAATCAATTTTATACCTTAGGGTATTTTCAAAAAAGGGCTTGTTACTTCCATTCTACCATGAACGACGCTTAATCCTCCATGCGGTGCAAGTAATATTTAACTGCTAGAATATGATCCAAGTGCATCCGTTCTACCGCAAACAAACAAATGCTTAACGCTCTCATGCTAGAGCATACAAGAGAGTGAAAAGTAGCACGTGAACGTCAGCATTATTCATAAAACAACCAAACAAATTCTCTATTTGTGAGCAAAACTACGGAGCTCTGACTTCCTCATTGCACATATGAGGATACGTAGGAACAGGGGCCTAAATCTTTGGCGAGCACACTAATTTAAAACTTATTTTCTCTTTGCATCTCTTTCACTTATAGCAAGCAACATTCAGATAAACAACATCCATATGCATTGATACAGGTAAAGTGGTTCCCATCGAGTATGATAGATATGAGGGTTGTTAATACCTTCCCCTTGCCTAACCGACTTCCGAATCTGCTCTTGGTTGTGAGACCATTATCTTTGGGGTTTTATCACTATTTTTCCCTTGGAATAAATAAAATCTAGTGGCGACTCTGTATTTTTTGCGGCACGACAACAAGGTTCCAGTATAACGTTCTCTTCATTTCTAGTGTAAGAGATTAAAGTCATGGAACGAAGCTTCGAGATATAGCTTTTGTCGACAATAATATGGTCATAACTCAAAACCTCTTTGTCTATCAAAGGTCTTGTTGCTTCCATCTGAATATCCAAAAAACCTGAGGAGGAAGACTCTAAATCAACGTCACTAGTGGGTGAAGGGATTTCACAATAAACTTCTCTAATAATTCGGTCAAAGTCCTCTCTATTCAAATAACTCTCACACTCTCGCATATAAGCATTCCAAATTATATTCCTATGACTAGAAGTAAGAACAATTGAATATAAATACATAATAAAAAGAGAAAAAAGAAATGATACCTGAAGTTTGAAGGAATGAAGATCAGTTGGTAGACACTCGTGGAGAAGGTTGCTTGGAAAATATATTTGGATAAAGAAATGAGCCTTTTAAAGTAATAAAGTTGTAACAGTCAAGAATCTGTATCAAAGGATAATGATGAAAGTCGGAGTTCCCATAAAACTCATCATGAATAAGAGAGACGAAAGCTTGTCATCATTAAAGTAGCTGATGAAAACCAAGCAGGATCTTGATCTCGAAGAAAGGGAATTCCGATGTTGTTTGTCCGAACACTTCACTCTAGAAGAACCTCGTGATCATGGGGGTTATGTACACCTGAGGCCGAGTTGGTGGGACAGTCGAGTATGATGAGTTTAACAGGTCATATATTTGTGTTTATACCTACTAATCAGAATACTATTAGGGTATCAAAAAAAGCAAGATAAAGTCGACCTCATGTAAGTCGGGAAAGATCTAGTTTGTGCAAGTCTAATCCGATGACAAGGTTAAAATCTAATTTAAAGGGTAGTAAGAAAGAGTTACAGAATGGTGCATTATGACAGGGGAGATATAATTATTGAAGAGGCGGATGTTACATAGAAAATATAGGGACGACGAACGTTACTGGAAGATGTATTTATGAGGAATATGGAGTGTAAAACGAGGGAAAAGAGAAGGAGGTTGGGACTTATAAAAAGGAGAATGCTTTGAGGGTAAGCGACAAGAAAACACGAGACAAGAAATACATAACAGACACTCCAACCAATCGTTTTAGGCTCTCCTTGATTGAAAACAAGGAAGTCAACCTTTTAGTATTTTTTTAGCAAGAACATTATGTACATCCAAGACTCTCCCTATAAATAACTTCTTACCCTTTTAGCCTCATGCTTGAGGGACTATGTACATCCTAGACCCTCCCTTTAAAGAATATTTCTACTTTGGGCCTCATGATTGTGGGACTTTGTACTTTCTAGACATTCTGAATTTGGTCTCCCTTTGTCAGTTCCTACTCGGGTGGGAAGCAACCTTGTCTAACTTAAACCATATGTGAAAAAGGGCTAGAACGGATTAACCTTAACAAGACAAATCAAAAAGGCTCGCTCACAACTAGATACAACTCACCTCTGATTATTATCCATTATGCGCTTAGACATAGCATTCAAGTCACATAAATGTCTATAAATGGTTGACCTCAGACAAAAAGGAAAAAGGGCTTTAGTCTCATTAATCCCCCTCAGGTAGACAAGGAAACATTGACCATAATGGAAAATGAATCGATCATTAAAAATCTAAGATATTTAGGACCTTATATAAACCTATGATCGTTATATTAAGAAGATAGAATTTGGATATCCTAGACATACACAAATAGACCTTGCGGCTCTCACTAGCCTATCACTAGTGGAGTTATCGAATTAGTGTACCTTGTGTGTATGTATAATATGATTATTATATGACCAACGTTTAACTGACTGAGATATGATTTATCTACCTTGTATTTGTGCATGAAATACTGCTCCCTAATGGGCGAGTAGGCGTTGTCCGAGGGGACCAGGAGATCTCCAGGAAACATTATGCAGAAATCCTCAAGTTGAATAGGATGCACTTTCTGAGTGTAAGGGTAAACAAGGACAACTATGGGATAACACCGCCGAGTGAGGCGGGAGAGAGAAAGAAACCTTATCATATGACATCCTGAGAAAATAAAGCCTGAAAGCAAGTCGAATGCCCCATTTTACTTTGGAAGTGTTTATGTGGTCATTATATTTTTGTTATTCATTTATGTAATGGTCCTTTCTTTTGTTATGTCTTTACCTAATTGACATTTTTATAGAGGAGGATATTGATTCTCTACTAATTGTAAGAACAAGTTGTTTGTTGAGGTGCACACTTTTCCCTCTGCACTTTTCGAGTAGTAATGGTTCTAATGAGGCATCTCACCCTTATTTATCTATATCATGTAATTATGTCATATCTATGAAAAAAATATAGATTCACAAAAAAACCTCCCATAAGAGGCAATCACGTTGGATCCCCAATATGGTATCCTTGTCTCCCATAGAGGAAATTACATATGTTGGATCACAAGACGGGATCCTTGCCTCCCATAGAGGCAATTACATATGTTAGATCCCCAAGACGGGATCATTACCACTCGTAGAGGCAATTACATATCCTGGATCCCCAAGATGGGATAATTGTCATCCATATAGGCAATCACATATGTTGGATCCCCAAGACGAGATCCTTGTCACCCATAGAGGCAATCACATATGTTGGATCCCCAAGACAGGATTCTTGCCTCCCGAAGAGGCAACCACGCTGGATCCCTAAGATGGGATCCTTGTCAACAATAGAGGAAATCACATATGATGGATCCCCAAGATGGGGTCCTTGTGGCCCGAAGAGGCAACCACGATGGATCCCTAAGATGGAATCCTTGCCACCCATAGAGGCAATTAATATGTTGGATCCCTAAGATGGTATCATTTCCACCCATAAAGGAAATTTAAAACGGATTCCCATAGAAGAAGATTCTTGCCATCTCCAAAAATGGTAAAGATAATTAACATAAAGAGACTCCGCCAGAGGGACTTCGTTGTTCCAAACTATTATAAAATCCCCCAATGAGGTCAAAATCAATACAACAAAATACAAAAGCCACAGGGATTGAAACATCATTCTCCTTGGGATTCTTTCTCCACATCGTCATGTTTCCGTTAGGGAGTCTTAGGTCCACTACCTCTCGAGTCACACCTTCCTCCTGAATAGGGAAATGCTCAGGTTCGGGGAGAAGCTTGTTGTAACAACCAAAGCCCCGGAACTTATATAAAAAGGTTTACTCAACAATTTAAGGTGTCACCAACGACAACCCTTCAAAACTTGTCAAACATTTGAAATTTATGCAGTGGAATCAACATACTAAAATTTTTCAAATTAACTTCATCAATAAAGTCTTAAACTTTTAAGACACCAAAATCAACATTAACTAAAAAACATAACAAACTCTTATCCCCGATGTTACAAGAAAAGAGCACTAGAACCACTAAGGTGCGATTAAAGCTATATATATATATATATATATATATATATATATATATATATATATATATATATATATATATATATATATATATATATATATATATATATATATATATATATATATATATATATATATATAATGCGACTCACGACATGTGACACTTATGCATGTGCAACCAACTCAACATTTGGTTTTCTCTGGAACCGAGTCCCCCCTTCTAAGCTCTAATCCCCCCTTCTGAGCTTGAGACAAGCCACTAGTCCCCCCTTTTAAACCATCGAACATGCCTTTTTCAACGACACAACACAATGATGTTGTCCATACAAATCAATGCAACAACATTAATAATGCCTACGACCCTCCTTCTGACCATAAATAACATGCATTGAAACACAATAGTAATCCCCCCTTCTGAATTACTATCGACCAATAACAACAACAACGCATACCATTAGTATATAATTAATCACCATATAATCATGCACTTCATAAAAAGACAAATCATGTTCACACCATATACTATCTCCAAACAGCAACACCACATGAATTCATATTCGCACAATATTCAATCATGTCAAGTCATCTTAACATCAAATCATCATTAAGTAAGCACAGTGATTCACACAATTATACTTACATTTCACAACATGCATTCCTACGTTGAACATATGTCTACATATCAATTATCTCAAAAGGAACTACCGTGATGTAGGTATGTATGTTAGCTCTCCAATGCTTCAAACAATACCTCATTTGGACCTATGAATATAAAGTTATAGCATAAATCCTTGGGCAAAATACTAGGTTTCAATTCAAAAAATAATTCAAAAAAATCCAGCATCAATTGATTGATATGGGATGTCGATCGATTGACATCAAATTCATTTCCATTATGCCTTTCCAAAATTTCACTTATTGGCTAAATGCAATCGATTAATCCAATACATTAATCGATTGTCATGGTTGTTTTTCTATTTTTTTTTTTGTAAAAACACACGCATGGAATCGATTGACATCAGCTAATTTTCCATCAATTCCCATTTTCACACATGATCTTCGTCCGCTTTATTCCTTATCCCTTATATATCATCTCAATTATTATTCCCACATTCATTTGCCTCACAAAATGAATTGAACAATACACAACAATATTACTACAATCAAACATATCGGTTATTGTCATACCCTAAAATTTATCATCCCTTTTTCCTTTCTTGCATGCCTCATTTGCATACATCCAAACCATACCATAAATGACCATTACATTTGGTCATGGGATCACAAGCATGGCCACATTGTTGGTTTGTATCTTAACATTAGGGTGTCACTTTGTTTTACTTGTCAACTAACCCTAACTTCATGGAGAAGTGATACTTGTTTTCTCTTGTTACTCATGTAGGTGTGTAGCGGTAAATTCATGATCATCAAGCTATGGATAAGCTAGACATCAAATAACACGAGTCACCACCGCGCTTTTATTGTTTCTAAGGGAAAAGGGAAAAGTAAGAACAAAACCCACAAATAAGAAGTTTTCAAATCAAAACTAATAAAATTACAGAGATTACAAGTAAGGCGTTTGGTTACACAGAGGAAAGGTATTAGCACCCAAAGTGTCCTAGGTACTCCTAGGGAGCCCTTTCTTGTGTGCATATGTGTTTCTGTACAAATGATGTTTGCAAGTAAATAGAATGGGGGATGAGAAAAGAATTCATTAATTATATTTTTGTGTTTGACAAGACCTTCAGACTTGTGCCTACGTACCAACATAGAAATGAGGGATCAAAACCTCGTAGTTCGTGGTATAAATTTAAAAGTGGATGCATTGCTTTTAACAAAAATTTAAGTTTGAAAGGCACAAAGGCCTAAAAATGGTTTGAATGAGTTAATTCTTTTCGGCTTTTGAAAAGTTTAAGTCAAGTATAGTTAAGAATATTTACAAGTTTGATTAAGAAAAGAAGTTAAAAAATGCAATGGCATAAGGCCAAAGTTTCTAATTTGTAATATGGTCAAAGTTTTGAAAACAAGCACAAGCAAAGAAGTTTTTTTTTAAAAAAAAGGGAGAGATTTTGAAATTAAAGAAGTGGGGAGGAGATGAAGAGACTAATCCTAAGCACAAATTTAAAAGTTGAGAGTTGAAAAGATCTGACCAATGGGCTGCAATCCAATAGACAAGAATGTCATATAGAAACCCAAATTCCCTTGGACATTAGAATCAAGCAACAAACAATGCACAATATATCAACTTGAAGAGCAAGGCATCAAATAAAGATAGCCATATCCAAGCTTAGCAATTCCATGATCTTCTTCAAATTTGTTCAAGTAGCAGATGGATTTCAAGATGCCAAAAGTCATAGGTACAAAGTAACAGCTTCACAATGATCATGATGCAGATGAACTCAAATGGATCTTCAATCATGTATCAAATGAAGTTTCAAGCTACAAGCACTTGGTTACATGAAAGTTGGCATTGGACAAGTCCTTTGCATAGGGAGTGTTGCCTAAATGCTAAGTCCAATAGTCTCATACCAAACCAACAGTCCACACAAGATATTTTTTTAGGGTTTTTGTTCTTATAATGTACATTAATGGTCAAAGACCACACAAACAAACACAATGTTCACAAACTAAATATATCACAAAATATGGTCCAAGTGGATAAAGTGAAAATGACATTAACATAAACAATTAGAATGGTATGAATAATGACAAATGAATAAGGCTTAAAAAATAAAGTGCATTAAAAGTAAATAACTTGGAATCAAATGTTAGTTGTTAATGAGTTCGGAGTTAGTATTTATTTTGCTTTGCTTTTACTTTAAGTTATTCTTTGGAGAACACTCAACCCACTTATCACAAGCATGGATCCTTGAACCAATACATCTTCCAAAGGAAGGAAAAAAGGCCAAGTTTCCATATAATACCATGAATGAGGGGAGACTTACAATCTCACTAACTAGAATTATATACCTTTTGTGTCAAAAATTTAGCGCTATGTTAACCAATCATAATTAGACTTATGTAGAAGTCACAACTATTTGAGACCGGGCAATATTATTTTGGTGTTAATGCATGTTAGAGACATAGTATGATGAACTATGCTTATGAAACATACCACACACAAAAAAGAATATGCAAAACTAGGGGCCTAATCTCATCCATACTTATGTTTTTTTTGCAATCAACTAGCCTTAAGATATTGAGATATCATAGGTCCATGACATTAATGCATAAAGAAGGGGAATGAGATGAAGAGGGAGGGGAAATGGATCAAACTCAAATTGGACAAAGGAGGACTTTTACCAAATAAAGATCATTCATTGATTTTGGGAGATGGAACGTACATTCCATCAATCCCCTAAATTGAATGATCTTAACTTAACAAAGTCAAATCAACCTTGACCAACGCCCAACAACACAAGTCAAACTTCCAAAGTCAATCAAAATAGCTCTACATAATTTATTTGGCATAATTAAAAATACTAAAAATAATACATTAAATTAAATATGGTTGGTCAATTTCCTAAAACCTCATTAAAACACCAAAGAAATGGCCATGAGATTTATCATAGGTCAAACAAGGTCAAAGGACATTGGAGAAAAAATCTCAGAATTTTTGGAAACTTAAAAGTTTTTGAAACAATTAAAAATATTCACAAAATCAATTAAATCTTGAACAATATTAATAATGATCCCAAAAATAATTTTAATTCAAAATATGGAAGAGGATTTTATTTAAATTTTTTTGGTAAAACTCTCATATTTTTTGGATCAATATTAAAATTAATATGAATTAATGAAAATCAAAGGAATAAAAATTAAAATCAAAAAATTAAAAAAACATGGACCACTTGATCTCCCTCATTAATTGAGGTGGAAGATCAAGTGGATCTGAGCGCGCGTTCCACCATACACCAAGTCAAATGTTCCACACACGTGGTAATCACTTTGGACGCCTTAGATTAAAACATTTTAAAATGAACCAATGGTTCTAAACCGTGCCACATCACTGCCGGAGCCAAAGGCCGGTCATCTTCTCCGATGACCCTGGCCGGACTGGTTCAATCATCACCATAACATAAATTAAAAAGGAGGAAATTATTTGAAAGATAAAATAGCATAGATCACGAATATCACATCAATTTTAACTAACTCCAAATATATAGAGAGATATGCGGAGTTGAATTTTAAGGTGTGTCAACTGAGTTGCTTCTATTTGACCTCAAAGCAACTCAATTTTCTTGCCTACATTGGTAGGACTTCAGACAACCTAAGTGAAATTCTGGTATCAGATATAAGATGTCGAAGGTAATGTCACGACACTAATATCTGTTAACACACATAGGATAAAGATACAGAATGGTAAAGCAAATAACACAAGCAATTGTTAACCCAGTTCGGTGCAACTCACCTACGTCTGGGGGCTACCAAGCCAGGAAGCAAATTCACTAAAATAGAATTAGTTCAAAGACTCTACGTACACTTCAAAAAGTTACAGTCTTTCTCACCTAATCTCTACCCGTGAAATTTCTACCTAAGCACTCTTAGATATGAGAACCCACTCACTTTCCTACAATCACACACCGGTGATTTTAAACAACAATCCCTTAAGAAAAGAAAATACTTTTCAATTACACACTCTTGATTTTACTTCACAATTTCAATCAAGAAGACACACTCTTGATCTTGCCTCACAACTTTGATCAAGAAGACACACACTCTTGCTTAACAGCTTTAGAGTGATAAATTACAACCACAAATCAGTCCAATTCAATCATCAATGGATGACTTGAATGGCTTACAAGTCTTATGACTAAGTAGACACAAACCCTAGCTCTCTCTCTCTATATTTCGCTCAGTCTTGGTTGTGTATTCAAACAGGTTTTCTAAGTCCCTTTTTATAGAAGCATCCAGTTGGGCTTGGACATCTTGAAAACCCTAAATCTATTTTCCAATCAAATCTTTTTATAACAACTGGTTAGATCTCCTTGGAAAATAAGTAAATCTGGTTGTAATCCATGATTGAATGCGCCAGCTAATCATATCTTCAATCATACAAAGATTTCCATTAATTGTGCAATCACAAAACACCAGACATTCACACTGAATGTTTTGTGTACAGGATGTCGTGACATCGGGTTTGACATCCTGGAAAAATCCTGCATAATCCAATAATTCCTTTTACAACTTCCAGTAGGTACAGCCATATCAGATGCCATGACCTTGTGTATGTCATCTGAAACAATCTTGCATGAACATGTCTTTCATTTAAGCTCCAACACTTACATCCAATATCAGAAGCCATGGCATTGTATGTAGCATTCTAAAACAATCCTGCATGAACATGTTCTTGAACTCCAGCAGGTACATAGGATATCTCATGTTAAGACATCACACATAACATCTTGTGAACACTCTTTGTTTTCCCAAAATTGCTGCCAACACTTAGAATCAACAAACTCCCCCTTTGGCAAATTTTGGCTAAAACATATATCTGTCCTTTTTGTTCACAAGGTAAACTATCAGCAGTTAAACAACATAATAGTAGTTTAAACAGCAGCAGAAGCAAAATAATTACTAGCTATGGCTACTAGTAATGCACACATGCACAAGGGTACTATTCCTCCCCCTAAATTTGTGCAACAAACAAAATTACTAGTTATGGATGCAACTAGTAAGACACACAAATGCACAAGTGTAGCGGGGTATTTGTTACCATTAGAGATATTGCTAAATCTAAGGTAAATCATACAAGTCGAGTCGCCACCGCACTTCAATTTATCCAAAGGAATGGTTAGAAATCAAACAAAAACCTAAAAGTTTTATCGAATCAAAAACTAGTAAAAATGTCAGAGATCTGGGTAAGGGGGTTGGTTATGCAATGGGAAGGTGTTAGGCACCCAAAGCATCCTAGGTACTCCTAGGGAGCCCTTTTCACATTGGTTGTAAGGTTGGTATTTTGTAAAAATTTGTTTGTGCAAACATGATTAAAGATATGAGAAGAGAATGTACAAGTTATTTACATTTTTGTGTTTGGATGGATAAACCCATTGCCTACGTACCATCTTTAAAAAGATTAGGATCAAAACCTCGTAGTTCGGGGTAAAAATCTCAAAATGAGTTGGTGAATTGATTGGTCCAAAAGCCTTAAGGTCTTTTGTTATCCAAGGGAGAAAACTCAACCTAAAACCACAAATCCACCATGTGAGGATAACTTCAACATGCTAGTGAGGGGTTAACCCTATAATAAGCATGGAAGACTCATTGTCCATCACTAAGGATATAGGTGAGCATTACATGTACCTCAAGTATAACTCAAACCTAATAGCTAAAGGTTATGAAAAATTTGATTAAGAAGGTGGCCATTGAAACAACAAAAAGACATTTGAATGGGTTGTATTTACCAATGAAAAGTATTTACAAAATGGTCAAAGTTGACTTAGAAGTTCAATTCAAAATAAGTGTTATGAAAAGAAATGTTTGAAATTCAAAAGCATAAGGCTTAGGTTTCTAATTCTGAAAGCAAGTGTTAAATGTTTGCACAAATGTTTTGGCTTGGGTAAGAGTGGAGGGAAGAAGAATAAAGGCTAAAGTCCTAAGCATACAAGAGGTGAGGGATAAAGAAGCAAAACCACACATGGAGTTCCTCTCTTGAGATCATATTGATGATCCAAGTAGCTCCCATCCTTTGGAATAAGCAATCACATAAGCATAAACTCAAGCAATCAAAAATCAAATGAACTCTTGGAAGATCCCTCTCTCTTAGAAGCTCATGGCAATGGTTCCTCAATTTGGCTCAATGTTGGAATCCCTAGCACAAACAAACACACACATCAAAAGGTTCTATTAACAATCAAAGAATGGACAAGAGGGAGTTTAGAATATGGTCCTTTCAATGTTCATCTTCAAGCTTTAAGCATTCTAAAGGCATGAGGCCTAGTTGCTCTTTGACATTTTAAGCACTCTAAAGGCATGTGGCCTAGTTGCTCTTCAAACTCCATTAGCTTGGGTAAAGTCCTAAAGTCTAAGTCCATTTTGTCCAATTCTTTGCATTTGGTTCACAACGAACAGACAAACTCAAGCACAAAAGATATATACACAATTATGTGCTCAAGTGAGCAAAAGGCAAATTGCATTAACATAAACATGTGCTCAAATGAGCAAAGGGAAAAGCAAATGAATAATATGTACAAGAATAGTAAATTACATAAAAGTAAAGTGCAAAAAGTAAAGGTTAATGGTTAATGGTTAATGGTTAATGTTAGTAGTTAGTGTGCCATAAGGCAAATTTAGCGCTATGTTAAGCAATCATAATTGGACTTATGTAGAAGTCACAACTATCTGAGGCCGGTCAATAATAATGTAGGCAAACAACACAAGTTAGAAGTTTTGATTAGTGAACCAAGTTCCAACAACTTGCCATGCCTAAAAGAAAATGGGAATTGATCTTGTATTAGTTTAAGCCTTTTGCATGATTTAGGAAGCAACCTATCCTTAATGCAAAGCCATTCACTTGATCATTTGATCAAGATGAATTAGATTTGAATCAAGGAAGATTAAACCTCCCTAATCAATGCTAACTTATCAACCTTCAACTCATTGATCAAAAAGAAGAAAAGAAGAAGAAGAAGGAGATGAATAATGGAAAATGGAAAAGGAAAGAATAAAGTGCATTAAATGGAATAAAATGTACCAATCAACAAGTGTTGACCAATGACACTGAGGATCATGGTCAAATAATCAAAAACAGAAGTGAGATGAAGATTGGAAGTCAAGAAATGAACAAAATATTTTGGCATATTTTAATATTTAAAATAAACTTGAATTAAAATAATAAAGAAAGGTCAAACTTCAAAATCACTTCAAATCAACCTTGAAAGGTCCAAGTGATTTATCCTAAGGTCAACAAGGTCAAACAAAGTTTGACAAAAAAATTTCAGCATTTTTAAAAGTCAGAAACTATTTTTAATTAATTAAAAATGAATAAAAATAATTTAATTGAACTAAAATCTCAAATAAATCTCAAATCAATTAGAAAATTGATGAGAATATTTTTCATAGATCCATCATCATTCAAATAGGTTAGGAAAATATTTTTGTATTTTTTGAATATTGAAAACTATTTAAAATGAATTAAAAATAACCAGAAAAGAGAAAATTCACAAAAAATATCAAATAACAAAATAAAAAATATTAAAAATCATTTTTAGAAACTAGAATTTAAATGGAGAAGAATGCAATTGGTCCCATATTTTTTGGAATTAAAATGAAGAAGTTATGAATTTTTGAAAATAAAGGAAATAAAAGAATTAAAATCAGAAATTAGAAAAAGAGAAAAAACAAGGAGCGTCGTATCAAGCCTAATTAATTGACGTGGCTGATCAAATGCTCCACATGCGCGCGCTCACGGTAGGCTTGAGTCAATGAGAAATACATGGTATTTAAAAAAGTCATAAGATCCAAGCGTGGAGATTAGATCTGGAGATGCCATCACACGGTCCACAATCCATCTGGCAAAGGAACGGTGGCCGGAGCCACCGTCTTCTCCGGCGAAGTCCAGAAATTGCAGGTCATAATATCTCAACCAAAAGGGACGATCCTCATATCATTGGAAAGCTGGGGTGATGTACATCACCCCTGTACCATTGGTTTCTCCTCTAGATCCTCATAGAGAGAGAAATCAGAGAGAGAAAATCATGGTCTTCATACTGAACTTCATGGATTTCAACAATTGAGCATTCAAAACAATTGCCTCTATGAAGAGGACTTCAGACAACACAATAGCCAAGCAAATGGATCAAGGATTAATGAGTTTCGAAGAAAAAACCAGTTGAGGATCACCTTTGAACTGTGGAGCTTTGAGCTTTCTTTCTTGCTTCCTTTAGCCAAACAGAAGTTCAATGGATCATATGAGGGAGGTCTAGGAACTTTAGATCTAAAGATTCAACCAGATTCAGTTGAATTTTAGATCTGAAAAATTGAAGAAAATGTGAAATAGTTCCTTTGGTAATGGCTATGGATTCAGTTGTGCAGCATGTCAGGCGCCTTTAGGTTGGTTTTTGAAGAGGAATAGAGCTTCTATTTATAGTCAAGCATGATGCAAGCAATGAGAAATCTGTGTGTGCATGAGCTTGGGTCCTCCATGCATGGGCCTGTACAGGCGCATGTGAGGCCCAAGAGCAATTGCAAATGAGTTCTGAACATCAACCAAATTGATTTGGACGTGCAGTTTGGAATGAATTGGCTTGTGCATGGAGTTTTGATGTGTTATGCATAATTGAACCAAAAACTTCTCTTCTTCGAAAATGCCACTTGCTAAATCCAAACATAAGCATGTGGGTAATGGTTGGAAAGGTCTTGATGTAAGGAAAAAATGTCATGTTGAGCAAAAACTCATTAGGAATGTGGAAATTTATGAAAATAGGCCATGAAGTTCATAGTGCAAAACATGCCTTTGAGAGTTTTGTCAAAATGAACCAACTTCAAGCCCTTCTGTTTTGATGATGCAAGCTCCAAATGGAAAAACCTCCAACATCAAAGTTGTATATCTTTTCAAGACAAGCAAAATGGACTTAATGTGTGCATGATTTGGATTTTTGATGAAGGAGTTATGAGCACTTGAAGTTGGACTTTTTTGCCTTTCAATGCATTTGGTCCAAAGTGACCTATAATGTTTTGTATTATCACATGTATTTCCTTTGAGATTATGAAATTTTATTCAACATAACATTTTAAGAAGACATCTTCAAATTTCCAATTCACTTGATCCCACCTCAAAATCATAAAAAATGAATGAGTTATGTTCTTGGGAAATTGACCCAAAAATAGGGTTTCAATCAAAACAACCTATAATGTCTTGGAATGGGAGATGACCTTCCAAGCTTCAAATTAATTTTTGATGAACTTGAAAGTTTTTAATATTGTTCTTAAGAACATTTTTGCCTTTGGGATCATCTCCATTTTACCAACACATAAAAAGTTAGGTCTCAGTGCATTTCAAAATAGTCAGATGAATTGACTGATCAACTTCTCAAGTCCACAACTCATATCTTGATGAATTGATGATTGAGGACAATCAAATAAGTTCAAATATGCATGAAATGATGAATTAAATAACTTCCCTTGAATGTATTTGACCATGGGCTGAGGTTGTTTCATGAGCAAGGTATTGTGGGTGATCAGATGAATTAGAGTTTCCTTGAGGAACAAACCTCAACCCTTTGACTTTCCTTGATCAAAATGATGAATTGAGATACTTGGGAGGTATATTTGATGGATGAGAGCTTTGGGAACCATTTCCATGCTTGCCTTCATCTTCTCTTGGCCATATCTTTGCACAAAGGATCTCCTAGAAGCTTTGGACCTTGTGATTGCTCAAGCTACAAACAAGAAATGTTAGTGTCATATTTTTGTGCTTTTGGTTAGTAAATAACAAATGAGAAAAGCAATGATATACAATTCAAGCATGCTTGGTGATCTCAAACCACTCACAAGAGGTCCCTCCCAAAGGCAAAGGGAACCAAGATGCTCATGATCCTTGAGGCTTTGCAAATGCAATGTTATGATGCCATGAGGGATCTTAGGGTCAAAATTGGGGTCTTACAACAAGGGTACTCCTTCTCCCCCTAAATCTGTGCACACAACAAACAGTCTCCATGAACAAAACAGCTACTGTAACTCCATCACCTGTACCAGCCAGAATGTCATTCTGACATCTGCTTCAACAACAACACCTGTGCACCATATCAGACATCCTCTTTGACATTTGTAAATAGAACAACATTTTGTTTTAACACCTGTGCACTTCCTTTAAAAATAGTTGTCCTCCATCTATATACATCTCACAACTTCCACAACAGCTTCCATATCAGCACTTATCCCCCTTTTTAGTCAAAATTGACCAAAGGTGACCTTTTTAAAAATCAATAAAACTTCAATCTTTCAAATATCAGCATCAGAATAGCTTCCAGCCACACAGTCTAGTCCTTGCCACAACACAGTTTACTCAGTCAGAAATATCCTCTGGGATAACCACAAACTCCTTTACTTGCTATAGGTTCTCATGAACACAGATCCCTAACTTCCCCCTTAAACATTCAAATTGATTGGCATCCAAAGCTTTAGTGAAAATTTCTGCTAATTGCTTTTCAGTAGTAACATGCTTCAAAGTTATGATCTTCTCTTCTACAAGTTCTCTGATGAAGTGATGACGAATGTCAATGTGCTTTGTCCTGCTATGTTGAATAGGATTTTTGGAAATATTTATGGCACTCAGGTTATCACAGTATAATGTCATGGCTTCTTGTGTGACATTGTATTTAGACAACATCTGCTTCATCCAGACTAGTTGAGAACAACTACTCCCAGCTGCTATGTATTCAGCTTCAGCAGTAGATAGAGATACACAGTTTTGTTTCTTGCTATGTATTCAACTCTGATCTACACTGACACCATTTTTGTCTTTGGAGATTTTCACATGAGTAGGAGCAGGTGTCCTTTTATGACTTGCATTTTCCATGCCAAACTTCTTCACAATGTTCTTGGCATACTTGCTTTGAGATAGAAAGATAGAGTCTTCCATCTGTTTGACTTGTAGCCCAAGAAAGTAGGTCAGTTCTCCAACAAGGCTCATCTCAAACTCATATTGCATTTGTCTAACAAAGTGTTCAACCATCTATTCTGACATCCCACCAAATACAATGTCATCTACATATATATGTGCCACCATGAGCTTTCCTCCTTCATTCTTCACAAACAGAGTTTTGTCAATACCTCCTTTCTTGTATCCATTGTCAGTGAGGAACACTGTGAGTCTCTCATACCAAGCCCTGGGAGCTTGCTTCAACCCATAGAGGGCTTTCTTTAATCTGTATACATGTTGTGGAAGATTTAGATCTGTTAATCCTTTAGGCTGTTCAACATATACTTCTTCATTTAAGTTGCCATTCAAGAAGGCACTTTTTACATCCATTTGAAACAGCTTGAATTTCAGAATGCATGCCACTCCAAGCAATAGTCTAATGGACTCAAGGCGAGCTATAGGAGCAAATGTTTCATCAAAGTATACTCCTTCAACTTGAGTATATCCTTGAGCTACTAATCTGGATTTGTTTTTAGTAACAACCCCTTGTTCATCACATTTATTCTTATATACCCACTTTGTTCCTATGACATTTACTCCTTCAGGTCTAGGAACCAATTCCCATACTTCATTCCTCTTGAATTGGCCTAACTCCTCTTGCATTTCCTTGATCCAGAACTCATCAGTCAAGGCTTCCTTGATATTTCTGGGTTCAATCTTTGACACAAAGTAACCATGTGAGATCACTTCCCTTGATCTAGTAGTGACTCCTTTATCTGGATCTCCTACGATAAGATCTTTGGGATGATCCTTTTGAATTCTGATAAAGGGTCCCTTGTTGATTTTGTCATCTTCAGGTTCAACTTGAGGAGGTTGTTCTTCCTTATTTTTCTCTGAGAAGTCAACTGGAGAATCATTCAGAGATGTCTCAACATCGTCTGTGACATCCGTCTGTTGGTCATCAACCACAACATTAATGGATTCCATCAATACATTATTTCTGGAATTAAAGACCCTGTAAGCTCTGCTGTTTGTTGAATAGCCCATAAATATTCCTTAATCACTTTTGGGATCCATCTTCCTTCTTTGCTCACGATCACCCAGGATATAGCATTTGCTACCAAATACATGGAAGTATTTGACTGTAGGTTTTCTTCCTTTCCAGACATCATAAAGGGTTGTGGGAGTTCCTTTCTTTAATGTCACTCTGTTGTGAACATAGCAGGCTGTGTTCATGGCTTCAGCCCAAAAATGATAGGGCAATTTCTTAGCATGAATCATCGATCTGGATGATTCTTGAAGAGTCCTATTTTTTCTTTCCACCACACCATTTTGCTGGGGAGTGATGGGAGATGAGACCTCATGGTGAATTCCTTCCAAAGAGCAGAATTCAACAAATTTGCTGTTCTCAAACTCCTTCCCATGATCACTTCTAATTTTGACAACAGGACTTTCTTTTTCCCTTTGAAGTTTCAAACAAAGCTCCTTAAAGACTTCAAATACATCAGATTTTTCTCTTATAAAATTGATCCAGGTGTATCTAGAGAAATCATCCACCACCACATTTGCATATTTCTTCCCACCAAGGCTTTTTACTTGCATGGGTCCCATCAAGTCCATATGAAGTAGTTCCAGGACTTTGGTAGTTGTGTCATGTCTGAGCCTTTGGTGTGACATCCTTGTTTGTTTTCCAATCTGACATTCTCCACAGATTTTTCCCTCATCAATCTTTAAGTTGGGAATTCCTCTAACAGCTTCAACTGATATGATCCTTTTCATACCTTTAAGGTGCAGATGGCCCAATCTTTGATGCCATATCTTCACTTCTTCTTCTTTGGCTAAGGTACACATTGAAGAGTATCCAGTTTCTTGAGACCTCCACATGTACCAGTTGTCTTTGGACCTAACTCCCTTCATGTTTACTTTATTTTCTTTGTTAGTAATCAGGCATTCAGTTTTGGTGAAGTTTACATTCAGACCTTGATCACATAGTTGACTGATGCTTATAAGATTAGCAGTTAATCCCTTAACAAGTAGGAAATCATCAAGGTCAGGAACTCCAGGGAAATCCAGCCTACCCATTCCCTTGATTTCACCCTTTGCACCATCACCAAAGGTAACATAACTCATGGCATGAGGATGAAGTTCAGTTAGCAGATTTTTGTTCCCAGTCATATGTCTGGAGCAACCACTGTCAAAATACTAATCTTCTTTGGCTGAAACTCTGAGGGAAGTGTGAGCTATTAGACTTGTGACCTTTGTCGTAGGAACCCATTGCTTTTTGTTGACAGTCTTGTGATGCTTGGACCTTGATTGGTATTGAGACTGAACAGGGCCAGGATAGCCACATAGCTTATAGCAGAAGGGCTTCAGGTGGCCAAATTTTCCACATTATTGGCATTTCCATCTTTGATGCTTCCCTTTTTGCTATTGTGACATCTGATGTGACATCTCAGGTTTACTTTTAACATGGCTGCAATTAGGTTTGGATTTTGGTTTGCAACCAGTGTAACTGCACTCAGCCTTGAATCCAATGCCAGATTTGTTTCCTGTTATTTGGCCAGTCTGGAGAATCTTGTCTAAGATGGTAGATCCATTGTTAAGCATTCTTACATACTTAGTCATCTCATCTAGTTTGGAATTCAGGAATATAGCTTCAATCTTCAATTTTGAGATGGTTTCCACAAGCTCTTCCTTTTCATTTTCCAGCTGAGCTATCACTTTCTTCTGGCTTTCAACTTGTCTGCACACTCCTGCACTTTTGTGGCACAACTATTTAAGGGTTCTTTCAGCATCAATTGACTCTTCCTCAGACCCCCATCTTCCTGTTAATGCAGTCACATGGTTTGTAGCTTCTTCTATTTCACTTCCATCAGACCAAGAGGCCACAAGACTCCTCTTTTGTTTCTTGAGGTAGGTCCCACATTTAGTTTTAATATGACCATACCCATTACATTCATAACACTGAACTTCTTTGGGCTTTTCTTCAGACTTTGGTTTCTTACTAAAGCTGTTGGATTTACTGATGTCAGATGTGATGTTCTTGACATTTCCCTTTGCTCTCACATCTACCTTTTTTATTAGTCTGTTGAACTATCTTCCCAGCATTGCTATCTCATTTGCCAGGTCTTCATCAATATCTTGACCACCTTCCTCATCTTCCTCTTCAGTGTTTGACATAAATGTTATGCTCTTGGCTTTCTTTTCAGCTCCCTCACATATTCCTATCTCAAATGTTTGGAGGGATCCAACTAGCTCATCAACTCTCATATTTGAGATGTCTTCAGATTCTTCTATGGCTGTTACTTTCATACAAAATCTCTTGGGGAGTGATCTGAGTATTTTTCTTACTAACTTTTCATCTGACATCTCTTGGATACTAATGTAGAATTCATGAATATTTTCATCTTCTTTCATCCTTAAGTTTTCAAACTTGGTGGTGAGCAGCTGTAGTCTAGACATTTTCACTCTAGAGGTGCCTTCATGAGTGGTTTTAAGAGTGTCCCAAGCATCTTTAGCTGCTTCACATGTGTTTACTAATCTGAAGATGTTCTTGTCCACTCCATTGAAGATGGCATTCAATGCTTTAGAATTTCCAAGGGCTAGGTCGTCCTCCTCCTTGGACCATTGTTCTTCAGGCTTTTTCTTAGCAGTGGCTTCTCCTTCTTTAGTGACTATAG
The DNA here is from genome assembly GCF_024323335.1 of Lathyrus oleraceus. Lineage (NCBI taxonomy): Eukaryota > Viridiplantae > Streptophyta > Magnoliopsida > Fabales > Fabaceae > Lathyrus > Lathyrus oleraceus. The sequence goes on from NC_066585.1 coordinate 395,959,683, forward strand.
GGTGCACCCAGCCTGTCAATATAGCCTTCCAAGCCTTGTTATCAAGAGATTTTAGAAAGGCTACCATTCGAGGTTTCCAATAGTCATAGTTAGAACCATCCAAAATTGGTGGCCTGTGAACAGATCCTCTATCTCTCTCCATTGTACCAAAAAGTATTGCCCCTAGATCTCACCCAGAACCAGAGATGGTTGCCTGCTCTGATACCAATTGAAATTCTGGTATCAGATATAAGATGTCGAAGGTAATGTCACGACACTAATATATGTTAACACACATAGGATAAAGATACAAAATGGTAAAGCAAATAACACAAGCAATTGTTAACCCAGTTCGGTGCAAATCACCTACGTCTGGGGGCTACCAAGCCAGGAAGAAAATTCACTAAAATAGAATTAGTTCAAAGACTCTCCGTACACTTCAACAAGTTACAATCTTTCTCACCTAATCTCTACCCGTGCAATTTCTACCTAAGCACTCTTAGATATGAGAACCCACTCACTTCCCTACAATCACACACTAGTGATTTTAAACAACAATCCCTTGAGAAAAGAAAATACCATTCAATTACACACTCTTGATTTTACTTCACAGTTTGAATCAAGAAGACACACTCTTGATCTTGCTTCACAACTTTGATCAAGAAGACACACACTTTTGCTTAACAGCTTTAGAGTGACAAATTACAACCACAAATCAGTCCAATTCAATCATCAATGGATGACTTGAATGGCTTACAAGTCTTACGACTAAACAGACACAAACCCTAGCTCTCTCTCTATATTTCGCTCAGTCTTGGTTGTGTATTCAAACAGGTTTTCTAAGTCCCTTTTTATAGAAGCATCCAGTTGGGCTTGGACATCTTGAAAACCCTAAATCTATTTTCCAATCAAATCTTTTTATAACAACGGGTTAGATCTCCTTGGAAAATAAGTAAATCTGTTTGTAATCCATGATTGAATGCGCCAGCTAATCATATCTTCAATCATACAAAGATTTCCATTAATTGTGCAATCACAAAACACCAGACATTCACACTGAATGTTCTGTGTACAGGATGTCATGACATCGGGTCTGACATCCTGGAAAAATCCTGCATAATCCAATACTTCCTTTTGTATGTCATCTGAAATAATCCTGCATGAACATGTCTTTCATTTAAGCTCCAACAGGTACATCCAATATCAGAAGCCATGGCATTGTATGTGACATTCTGAAACAATCCTGCATGAACATGTTCTTGAACTCCAGCAGGTACATAGGATATCTCATGTTAAGACATCACACATAACATCTTATGAACACTCTTTGTTTTACCAAAATTGTTGTCAACACTTAGAATCAACACAAAGATTCAAGAGAATTGATGAGAATTGATTGAGAATCAAAGAGAAGAAAAAATCTGGAAAATACCTTCAATGTTGTGCAGAACTTGATCTCTCTTGCTTCAATTCATGTTTGATCTTACTCAGGTAGCTTGCAGAAGTGGCTTAGGATTAGTACAAAGCTTTGGATCCTGGAGTTTTGAATCTCCAAATAGTGAGATTCAAACTCAATTTTCAAAAGAAAATTATCAGGTTTTTCTTTCCAAAGTGAGGGTTTCAAGTATGGAGGCAAAGCTGGCGCACAAGGGTCCCTTGAAATAAGCACAGAGGGTCTCTATTTATAGCAAAATGAAGTGTTATTTGCACACTTGTAATTTTGTCCAAATTTGGCAATGTGAATGGCACGCGTGCATGGGAATGTACAGGCCCATGAGGCATATCAATTAGATCCAAAATCCAATGAAATGAAGTCTGAATGAAGCTTGATTGGAAAGGCAAAGTTATTTGATCATTTGAAGCTTGAATCTTGCCAACTGATACAACCCTGTTGACCCCATGCACAAACCGCTCAAACTTCATGAAAAATGAATAAATTAGGACTCTTTGGAAAGCTTAGATCAAGAGGAACAATTCTTATGTTGAACACTTTTCCATTTGGAACTTGTATCATGGTGAATATTGTGGTTGAAGTTTGGAAATTTCAACATATTGAAAACTTTTCTAAGTGTCAAGTCACATACTTCATTATTCCACCTTGCTTAACTTTTTATGTGAGCTCCAAATGAGAAAAGTGTCTTCATCAAAGCTGTAGCTCTTTCAAATAACTTTAAAATGGTCACAAGTTTGACATTATTTGGATTTAGAATGAGTGAGTTATGCATTTTTGAAGTTGAGGAAAATCACTTGTTCAATGGTATTGGTCCAAAATGACCTATAATGTATCCTCATATCACAAGCTCATAAAAGTCGAATCAGCTTTCACTCCAAACATCAAAGTTAAATTCGACACCTTGAATTTGATTGTGCAACTTGGAAATCTTTCATCTCATAAAAAAATGAGCAATTTATGGCTTTGGGAAGTTGACTTTCAAATTAGGGTTTAGACAAAATGACGTATAATGTTTCAACATAGAAAATGGATTTCCAAGGAAAATTAGCTCTAGACCTCAACATGAAAGTTGTTTGGATTGTCATTTAGAGTAACTTTTACTTTGGAATCATTTTCATATGATGCAAATTGTAGTAGATAGGGTCTAGGGAGACCCAGTTTTGATCAGATGAATTCATCTGGCCAACCACCATCAACCAACTTACTAACTTGCAATTCTCTTGACTTTTTAGGCTCATGGTAGATCATATATGTATAATATGATGAATTTTGAAGTTTCCCTTGAGAAATTTGATCAGTTGGCGAGGAAGCTTGTTTAAGAAGTTACTCAAAATACCTAGATAAACTAGGGTTTCCAAGGCAAACCAACTCCAAACTCTTGAAGAAATCTTGATCAAGATAACATGTAAACATCATTTGGACTTATACATGATGCTTAGAGACATTGTGAATCATTCCTTGGTTATGCTCTTAGAAATGAGGGTCTCAAACCCTAGATGTGAACATAATAGATCAATGGTGATCATGCCCTACCTACAAAAGAGTTAGGCAAATACAAAGACATATTTTTGGTATTTTGGTTAGTGAGGTGTTAAAATACAAGTATGATACAATCACATGGTGCTTGGTGATCTCTCCCAAAGCAAACCCTATGAAAGAGGGGTAAGGAGGATGCCAAGGTATGATCCCAATGGTAATGCATATGATGAAATTGCATGAGGGATCTTAGGGTCAAAATTGGGGTCTTACAACTGCCCCTATTTAAGGACATTCTAACTGAGGAGATGAAGGTTAAAATCTTCATATCGACTCAGTAGAATGGACTTAAATAACAACATATAGAAACAAATTTTGGTCCCTAAGAGACCTCATGAGATATATGATATGAATGTAAAATAAACTCTTTGTAGGGAGATATTGCCACAAAGGAAAAGGAATCAGAGAGACCGAAGGTCCGCAGGAGTATAATGCATTCCGTAAGGAAAATTCACTAGGGAGACAGAGACTCTGAGGGGATAAAAGAGGTTACACGTAGGCCAGGCTACGACTAAAAAACTGCTGGGAGACTAAAGGAATTCCAAAAAAAATGGAAAGACTCAGTCGGGGAAATAAAGACATCTGCAGGGGAAACGAGTAGATCAGGATAAAACTTACATACTTGGATCATGCAGGACAAGTGATTTCACTAAGGAAATACACACTTAACTCAATAGGGGAAGAAATGAACTTCAACACAGGAGGAGCATAAATCTATTATCCATTATCGGTTACTGGGTACGAAAATAATAAAGATCTGACAGAGAGGACACCCGTAATCGGTTAAGATGAGCATATCAAGGATGACTCACTAAGAACCGTCAAGAGGGTGTATTCGTTACCAGTTATAGGGTAAGAATAACATTGCTGGGGAAAACTGCAGAAATAGGATTTACAGCTACCGGCTACTAGGCAGAAGACCAAAGAGAGAGAATATTCGTCACTGATTAAAGTGAACATATCAAGGATAGACTAAAAGGAAAGAAAATTCGTTCTTAGTTAAGATGAACATATCAAGGATAGACTTGTCTGGGGATGTTAAGGAGGATACCTGTCATCAGTTAAGATGAACATATCAAGGATAAACCACCCGAACAAAAAGTAGGAATTACATATATCAAATGCTGGATAGACTACCATCAAAGAGAATATCTGTCATCGGTTAGGATGAACATATCAAGGACAAACTCTAGGGAGCAAAATAGGGATTACAACTACCTTTTTACTGGGTAGAATACCAAAATAGCGAACTGTTCTTTTCTTTTTAGGCGAAGTATTTCTTGATTACATCTGCGTTCATAGGACGAGTGAACTCTTCACCATCCATAGTTGTAAGAATCAAAGCACCGCCTAAAAAAAGGCTCTCTTAATAACATATGGGCCTTTATAATTAGGAGTCCAATTGCCCCTAGAATCTTGTTTGAAAGACAAAATCGTTTTGAGCACAAGGTCACCTTCTCTAAACACGCGGGGTTTGACCTTCTTATCGAAAGCTTTCTTCATCCTCTGCTGATATAACTAACCATGACACATGGCAGTCAATCTATTCTCTTCAATTAAATTCAACTGAGCAAACCTAGTCTGACACCATTCAGCCCCAGTCAACTTGGCTTTCATCAGCGCACGTAATGAAGGGATCTCAACCTCTACGGTGAGCAATGTATCCATGCCATAAACAAGAGAAAAAGGGTCTCCCCTGTTGAAGTGCAGATGGAAGTACGATACCCGTGCAAAGCAAATGGGAGCATCTCATGCCAATCATTATACGTCACAACCATCTTCTGAATAATTTTCTTGATGTTCTTGTTTGCAGCTTCAACAACCCCATTCATCTTGGGTCTGTAGGGAGAAGAATTATGATGTGAAATTTTGAAGTCTTTGCAAAGATCTTCTACCATATTATTATTCAAGTTTGATCCATTATCAATAATGATCTTACTTGGCACACCATAACGACATATAATCTGATTTTTGATAAACCTTACAACAACTTGCTTGGTTACATTCACATACAATGCCGCTTCAACCCATTTCATGAAGTAATCAATTGCCACCAAAATGAAACAATGTTCGATCGAAGCTTTGGGCTCAATCATGCCAATCATATCAATTCCCCACATGGAGAAGGGCCATGGAGAGGAAATGACATTCAACAGTGTTTTAGGAACATGAATCTTATCTGAATATATTTGACACTTGTGGCATTTCTTCACAAACTTGCAACAGTCAGATTCTATTGTCAGCCAATAGTAACATGTTCGCAACATCTTCTTCGCCATTGCACGTCCATTAGAATGAGTACCAAACGAACCTTCATGGACTTCAATCATCAATAGGTCTACTTTGTCTCTATCCACGCATCTGAGCAAAACCATATTGAAATTTCTCTTATACAATACATTACCATTCAGGTAGAAATTGTCGGCTAACCTTCTCAAAGTCTTCTTATCTTTCAAAGATGCCCCAAACGGGTAAATCTAACTTTGGAGGAAACAATTGATGTCATAATACCACGACTTATCGTCTTTGATCTCTTCAACTTCAAAGACATGATGTGGCCTATCAAGATGCGTCATAATCAAATTGGGAACCTCATTTCAATACTTCACTACTATCATTGATGCCAACGTTGCAAGAGCATCTGCCATCCGGTTTTCATCTCGGGGGATATGATGAAAATCTTCCTTTATAAAGAAAGTTGAAATCCTCCTCGCATAATCTCTATATGGTATCAAACCGGGTTGATTCGTCTCCCATTCACCTTTGATCTGATTCACAACCAAAGCTGAATCTCCAAAGACATCTAAATGCTTGATTCTGAGATCAATGGCCTCTTCAAGCCCCATAACGCAAGCTTCATATTCTGCCATATTATTTGTACACTTGAAAGTCAACCTAGCTTTAAATGGAAAATGCGTGCCTTGAGAAGTAATAATCACTTCCCCAATGCCATTACCATATTGATTAACAACTCCATCAAATACCATGCCCCAATGGGAACCAGGTTCTGGCCTTTCTTCAAGCAATGGTTCATCACAATCTTTCATTTTCAAGTACAAAATTTCTTCGTCAGGAAAATCATACTGCACTGACTAGTAATCTTCAATCGATTGGTGAGCCAAATGGTCACCCAAGATACTACCTTTAATTACCTTCTGAGATTGGTATTCGATATCATACTTTGATAACAACATCTGCCAACGGGCAATCCTCCCAATTAAAGCAGGCTTCTCAGATATATACTTTATTGGATGCATTTTGGATATCAACCAAGTAGTATGATTTAACATGTATTGACGCAGACGCTTAGCAGCCCAAGCCAATGCGCAACAAGTCTTCTCTAACATAGAATACCAAGTCTCACAGACGGTGAACTTCTTACTGAGGTAGTAAATTGAAATTTTTTTCTTTCCAGTCTCATCTTGCTGACTAAGAACATAATAACCCATACTATCTTCAAGCATAGTCAAATACATGATCAACGGTCTTCCTTCAACAGGTGGAGACAAAATCGGACGCTTAAGCAAATACTCTTTGATACTGTTAAAAGCTTTCTGGAAATCTTTGGTCCAATCACAAGATTGATCTTTCCAAAGAAGCTTGAATATAGGCGCACATGTGGCAGTCATGTGTGAAATGAATCTTGAGATATAATTCAAGCGGCCAAGAAAACCTCTGACTTGCTTCTCAGTTTTGGGTGCAGGAATCTCTTGTATTGCTTTGACCTTGGCAGGATCAACCTCAATATCATTCTCGCTAACAATAAAGCCCAACAACTTACCATAACGGACACCAAAAGTACACTTATTGGGATTCAAGTGGAGTTTATACTTCCTCAAACGCTGGAATAACTTCAACAAATTCCCAACATATTCCTCTTCATCAATTGATTTAGGAATCATGTCATTGACATAGACTTCAATCTCTTTATGCATCATATCATGAAAAAGAGTAGTCATTGCTCTTTGGTAAGTTGCACCAGCATTCTTCAACCAGAAAGGCATCACTCTATAACAGAATGTTCCCCAAGGTGTAATGAATATGGTCTTCTCCATGTCTTCGGGTGCCATCTTAATCTGATTATAATCGGAAAGTCCGTCCATAAATGAAAAGACTTTGAATTTAGCTGTATTGTCTACCAACATATCAATGTGTGGCAGAGGAAAATCATCTTTCAGACTACCTTTATTCAAATCTCTATAATCGACACACATGCAGACCTTTCCATCTTTCTTTGGAACATGCACAATATTGGCTACCCACTGCGGATACTCAACGGTCACAAAGAAACCGACATCAATCTGCTTATGTACTTCTTCTTTGATCTTCAATTCCATATCATGATGCGTTCTCCTCAACCTCTGCTTGACTGGCGGGCATTCTGGCTTCAACGGCAATCTATGCTCCACTATCTCAGAATCTAAACCAGGCATGTCTTGATAGAACCAAGCAAACACATCTAAATACTCTCGAAGAAGATCAATCAACCCCTTCTTCACATATGGACACAGTTGAGACCCAATCTTGACTTCCTTCACATAATCCTCGGAACCCAAGTTGACTAACTCAGTCTGCTCTTCGAATGGTTGAATGGGTTTTCCTTCATGCTCAAGAAGACGAGAAAATTCATCACTCACTTCTTCATCACTTTCCTCCTCAGTCTCAAACACATGGAATTTAAAATTTGGAGAAGGAGAAGGATCATTGTATTCAATGGGGTTAGAAACCAACCTGCATATTGATTTGATATTTTGATTTTAGAGAAGTGAATTTATGACCAAATATTATGCAGATGGATAATTATATTATTTATTTATGTTTTTTGTGATTACCATTTTCAGAATAAAGCAAAAAGTAAAAACAAAACATCATAGATGTGGATGAATATATTTATATTTTATTAATGATCAATTTGAAATGCCCAAACAATGTTCACTTCTCCCTTAGGCATAGGAGAAGGATTTTTAGAACACATAAAAGCAATTACTTGGATCGATGCATAATAACAGGAATATCAACGACAGTCCAATTGTTGCAAGCCTTTCCATGCATCACCAAATTGGTGCAGTCTTCCTCTTCATCATCCTCTAGCATATCAGCTAAGTGTTGTTCATTTCCATGAATGAACCCTCCGCTACGGAAGCTGAGTTGCATATCCTCTGATCTAACAGCTGACGAACCTTGCTGAAAACCTAGACCGATTATGTTCTTATTATCGGAGACCACTACCATTCACCCCTACTGATCAACATTTCCTTCTTCAACAATCTTCCTTGCATCTTTCAATGAGGACATGAGTGCCCCAACTCTCTTTTCAGCACGAATAGATAAGGCTTGGAATGAAGTTCCAACCTCATCCTCAACTTCAACATAAGAGAAAGATGACAGGTGGCTAACCAACAGTGCCTTCTCTCCGCCGATAATAACTAGCTTCCTATTCTTAACAAATTTGAGCTTATGATGCAATGTGGAGGTAACAGCTCCCGCCTCATGAATCCATGGCCTTCCCAACAGACAATTATAGGCCGGGTGGATATCCATTACTTGAAAAGTAATTTGGAAGTCACTCGGACCTATCTTCACTAGAAGGTCCACTTCACCAATCACCGTCTTGCGCGAACCGTTAAAACCTTTGACGATTACACCACTATATCTCATAGGCGCTCCTTGGTATGACAACTTTGACAATGTTGACTTCGGCAACACATTCAAGAAGATCCGGTGTCAAGTAGAACATTGGATAAAGCGTCATATTTGCAGTTCATGGAGATATGTAAAGCCAAGTTATGATTCCTACCCTCCTCTGGGAGTTCTTCATCACCAAAGCTGAGATTATTACCGGAAGTGATATTAGCCACAATATGATCAAACTGATCCACTGTAACATCATGTTCCATAAAAGCTTGCTCAAGAATATTTTGCAGTGCTTCTCTGTGTGCTTCGGAATTCATAAGTAGAGAAAGTACTGAAATCGTTGAGGGGGTTTGGAGCAACTGCTCCACCATATTTAATTCACTCTTTTTTATCAACTGAAGTACCTCATCATCATCGTGAGTCTTCAAATTGCTGGATTCACCAGACTGACGCTTTAGAGCACTAACTGGATCTACTGCAGGCACTTCCACTTTCTTACCAACTGAACAATCTTCTACATCCTTTGGGAACACCGACCCAAACACTCGACCACTGCAGGTCACCTTAGTAACATAAGCAATGCTTACGACATAACTGGTTTTAGGTAATGGAACCTCTTGACCATCTTTCATTTCAACATAGTTGCATTGTATTGATAAGGGAAAACTTTATCGGATGAGTACGGGACTAGACCCGCAAACCGTATAACCAACGGTGATACTGATCTCTTGCTGATATTATTACTACTGCTGCTATCAAACTGAATCACCACTCTCTCTGTTGTCTTGAATACTGGCACTATTACATTAACATCATCATCTATGTGACGGGATTAAATAACCTGTATTAAGCCTTCATCCATAAACCGTTGGATGTCCCTCTTCAGTATCATACAACCTGTAGAATTGACACTATAGATAGCCCAACCATCATGATCATGTTCACAATCTCTTACCAAGCAAATATCCTTGTGCATCGTCACCAAGGACCTTCTAATGAAGCGTACATCGAATACTTTGAACTCCCCTGGACAACCGTCCACCATATTAACAAATGAATTTCCATGGGCAGGTAGTGGGTTAACTTTCACGTTGGGTGCACGGTCCTCAAAGGACACTATTCCACTTTTTACTAGCTTCTGAACTTCATATTTGAGAGGGTAGAAGTTCTCGATGTCGTGTCCGGGGGCTCCTTGATGAAAAGCACAATGGAGTTCCGGTTTGTACCACTCTGGAAGTGGTTCGGGAATTTGCGGAGGATTTCTTGGTTGTAGCAGGTTCTTGAGAACCAATGATGGATATAGTTCTGCCTATGTCATAGAAATAGGGTCGAAAGAGACCTTCTTCCTCTCAAAATTTTGTTGCTGATGATTGTTGGTATTGTTGTTGTTGTAGGTGTTTGTACGTTGTGGTGGTTGTTGTTGTTGACGGGGTGATTGACTTCTTCTGATTTGAGGCCTCTTTTTCCTCCTACTTGAAATTGCATTAGCTTCACTGTCCTTCTTCTTACCCAAACTGCTGTCGTACCTCTTGCTGGACGACACCTCCTCTCTAGACAACCGTCATTCTCGGACACCTTCTTCTAGCCTCATTCCTATGTTTACCATCTCGGTAAAATCATTGGGGGAACTGACAATCATCCTCTCATAATAAAATGAGCTCAGGGTCTTCAGAAAAATCTTGGTCATCTCCTTTTCCTCTAAAGGAGGGGTAATCTGAGCAGCGAGTTCTCTCCACCTCTGAGCATACTCCTTAAAAGTATCTTTGTCTATCTGAGACAATAATCTCAACTGATCTCGGTCAGGAGCCATATCGACGTTGCACTTGTACTGCTTTACAAATGCTTCACCCAAATCGTTGAAAGTACGGATGCTCGCACTATCCAACCCCATGTACCATCTCAATGCAGCACGGGTCAGACTGTCTTGAAATTAGTGGATCAACAGTTGATCATTATCTGTTTGCATAGACATTTTGGGGGCATACATCACCAAATGGCTGAGTGGAAATGTGTTCCCTTTGTATTTTTCAAAGTCAGGCACTTTGAACTTCACTAGAATCTTCACATTCGGCACTAGACACAGCTTAGCAGCACTTTTCCTAAATAGGTCCTTACCTTTCAAAGTTTTTAATTCCTTGCGCAACTAAAGAAATTGATCTTTCATTTCATCCATCTTCTCATTCACATCCGGGCCTTCAGACGGCTCGGAATGATAAACGGTGTCTTTCGCACGAGGCAAGGTATGCACAACAGGCGGTGGCACTGACATGACCGGGCTAGATGCTGGAATAGAAGCAAATGTAGGCGTAAAGCCTTCATGAACAAAATTTGGTGGCGTTCCCCACGGGAATCCAGAAGGCATGTTCGGTGCGAAATAAGCAGCAGTTGCAGGAACAGTAGAGGTAGCGGCCTCTGAAATAACAGTCCTCTGAGGAGGAGGAGTTCCAGGCGTTGGAGAAGACTGGCTCTGTGCAGCTAAACCTTACTCCATTACGGCAGTCAGGCGGGCGATCTCCTCTTTCAAGTGTCCATTCTCTTACTCAAGATGTTCCATAACTCTGGAGTGATTGGCCCGAGTATTGTACCGATGAGTCAGCATGGCTGAAGCACAGAAGAAACACCAATCAGACATCTGGCGAAAGAGAAACCTGCTTATGCAAATGATGCATGAAATGCAATGCTTGATTATTTTTATTTTTAAGGAACTTACTATGTTATTTGCAAATTTATATTTAACAATAATTGTAATACTTTGATATGACCTTAAAATTCTCTTTTATTTATATAATTGGAAGGATTACACTGAGTACAATTTCAGAAACCAAATGAAAAATACAAGAGAAAAAGAGACTAGTCATCCTAAGGATCCCTAACAACAACGTTAGAAGATCTGGCTGTAGGCGTGTACTTCCTTCGAATGTGTCGGATCTCGGTCTCAAAAGAAGCCTTCATCCGATTCTTCTTGAGGACAAGCTCATCAACAATTTTCTTCCAAGCAACGGAAGGTTGAGGCATGCTAGAGGAAGATGAAACCTCCGGCTCTCTTTGTCTCTTTGTCACTCGATCTTCAAGTAGCTCAATAAGTGCATCTTTGTCCTTAGACTCAAGCTGCAACTCCTCATGCTTTTTGCTCAAAGCATGGAAACGCTCTTCCCACACATCCTTCTCTCGCTTCATCTTGGCAAGTGCGTCTTCTAACTCTTCTACATCTTGGATACAGGTCTCTCACAAGGATAAGGCATCTTCAACTTCAAACTCTCTTCTTCACCCAAAGAGTGTAAGCTTCCAAAGCTACACAATTGCACAGACCAAGCTCAGATCTTACTTTCCTATGCACATTATGCCAATCATGCACAATCTTCTGCTTCAAATGTTGGGGATCTTTACCCTCTTGAGAGAAAAGACCTTCTAACAAAGTGTTGTGAGGTTTTTCTCTCAAGGGGAACCCAATTTGACGACGAGCCAAAGCAGGGTTGTAGTTAATTCATCCTTGTGTACCAATGAGGGGCACACTAAAGAATTCACCACAACGGCCAATAATCTCCAAACTGCTCAAAGAAGGATCATACCACACTCTATCATCATTAGTGAGAGACATAAGTCTATCAGACCAATGTAACCATTGTTTGTTCTCCACAAAAGCAGGTGTCTGAGAGACCAACGTAACCATTGTTTGTTCTCCACAAAAGTAAGTGCGAAATAAACCACTTGTACAGAAGAGGAATGCAACAAACAATAGTTCCACCACCCTTAGAATTCCTTATATGCAAAGAGAAATACATATCACCCAACAAAGTAGGCACATGATTTCCAATCAAGAAGATTCTAATGGCTTTAACATCCACAAAACTGTCAATGTTAGGGAACAAAGCTAAACCATAGATGAGCAACACAAAAATATCTTCAAAAGCATCCACACTACCGGCTTGAGCAAAGGCAATAGCTTCCTTGATGAGGAAATCAGATGGCAACCCAAACAATCCTCCTTTCTTCACCCAATGAGCCTCTATCTCACACTTAGTCAAGTGAAGAGCTTCATCAATAAGATGAGATATGGGAATCTCTTCCGATCCACTAAACGACAATTTGTTAGAAACGGGTATTCCCAAGAGATTGGCATACTCCTCCAACATAGGCACAAGCTGATAATCAGGAAAAGTGAAGCAACGATAGAGAGGATCATAAAACTGAACCAACACACTCAAGAGTCCTTCAACCACATCAGGAGACAAGATAGACAAAAGCTTCCGATGACGTTGCTTGAAGTCCAAGGGATCTAATACAAAGGATGACAGCTTCCGTAACTCTTTCAAGTCGGGACATTTGAAACTGTACTTTTTGGTGTTCCTTCGTCCATAATCCATGGTCTGAAAATATTTGCAAATAATACCTCAGTTCCTTGAAATTTTCGTGTGATGAATGTTATGATGCGCATGAATGCATGGATGTAACAATCACAAATAAGGGATTACACACAAGGCAAAAAAGCAAAGGTTAAGGGATGAATCAAGTCATTGTCAAGATCAACCATCCATTTTGGGGGATTATGGTTTTCACCTTATCAACACCCAAGTTCCATTGATATTGACAAGACTTGATTGGATCAACCAAGAATCAAGGGTTTGTTGTAAGTCACGAGCATGGAGACTGGGTAAGGACCATCCGAAAGGAGTGAACTAAGGATATTAACCTGTAGATCATGTTCTAAAACGTTCCAGAGTCTTAATTCCATCTATCGGGTATTACTGGTTAGGATGACTGACTCATCAACCTATAATATTCTCAAGAGAAACTCGTCTCAGTGTCGTATCGTGTAACAACTGTGATCAAGTATACACTTGGACAATCTCCACACTACGTCCTAAATAGGCCAAGAGGGGTTAAATGTTCTTCGGTCGTCAGTTTCTCGGACCCCAAATTAGAGATAGTAATGCCTAACCATAAATACTTGTGTGACATTTCCAAATCCAAAAGGGTCTCCACTGAGTAGATGGATCTCAAGCCAACTTGTTAAGGACTACTCCACATAAGTCGAACATGACTATACCATACTCATATCTTAATTGCACTAAAGTTCGGGTTAGAACTTATCTCACCACTCAGAGATCACCAAGCACAACAAGCATATTATATCATACAAACAAATATACACATACATCAAATATACAACTATATACACACAAAAAAGTAGGCTAAACCCACTGGAGACTACTCCCCAGCAGAGTCGCCACTTAATTTCTGTAGCGGTAAATTCATGATCATCAAGCTATGGATAAGCTAGACATCAAATAACAAGAGTCACCACCGCGCTTTTTCTGTTTCCAAGTGAAAAGGGAAAAGTACGAACAAAACCCACAAATAAGAAGTTTTCAAATCAAAATTAATAAAATGCCAGAGATTACAGGTAAGGGGTTTGGTAACACAGAAGGAAGGTGTTAGCACCCAAAGTGTCCTAGGTACTCCTAGGGAGCCCTTTCTTGTGTGTATATGTGTTTCTGTACAAATGATGTTTGCAAGTAAATAGAATGGGGGGATGAGAAAAGAATTCATTAATTATATTTTTGTGTTTGAACAGACCTTTGGCCTTGTGCCTACGTACTAACATAAAAATGAGGGATCAAAACCTCGTAGTTCATGGTATAAATTTCAAAGGGGATGCATTGCTTTTAACAAAAAATTAAGTTTGCAAGGCACAAAGGACTAAAAATGGTTTGAATGAGTTAATTCTTTTTGGATTTTGAAAATTTTAAGTCTAGGATAGTTAATTATATTTAGAAGTTTGATTAAGAAAAGAAGTTCAAAAAATGCAATGGCATAAGGCCAAAGTTTCTAATTTGTAATATGGTCAAAGTTTTGAAAATAAGCACAAGCAAAGAAGTTTTGTTTTTAAAAAAAGGGAGAGATTTTGAAATTAAATAAGTGGGGAGGAGATGAAGAGACTAAACCTAAGAACAAATTTAAATGTTGAGAGTTGAAAAAATCTGACCAATGGGCTGCAATCCAATAAACAAGAATGTCATATAGAAACCCGAATTCCCTTGTACATTAGAATCAAGCAACAAACAATGCACAATATATCAACTAGAAGAGCAAGGCATCAAATAAAGATAGCCACATCCAAGCTTAGCAATTCCATGACCTTTTTCAAATTTGCCCAAGTAGCAGATGAATTTTAAGATGCCATAAGTCACGGTTCAAAGTAACAGCTTCACAATGATCATGTTACAGATGAACTGAAATGGATCTTCAATGATGTATCAGATGAAGTTTCAAGCTATAAGCACTTGGTTACATGAAAGTTGGCATTGGCCAAGTCCTTTGCATAGGGAGTGTTGCCTAAATGCTAAGTCCAATAGTCTCAGATCAAACCAACAGTCCACACAAGATATTTTTTTAGGGTTTTTATTCTTATTATATACATTAATGGTCAAAGACCACACAAACAAACACAATATTCACAAACAAAATATATCACAAAATATGGTCCAAGTGGACAAAGTGAAAATGACATTAACATAAACAATTAAAATGGTATGAATAATGGCAAATGAATAAGGCTTAAAAAATAAAGTGCATTAAAAGTAAATAACTTGGAATTAAATGTTAGTTGTTAACGAGTTAGAAGTTAGTATTGCTTTTGCTATGCTTTTGCTTTAAGTCATTCTTTGGAGAACACTCAACCCACTTATCACAAGCATGGATCCTTAAACCAAGACATCTTCCAAAGGAAGGAAAAAAGGTCAAGTTTCCACACAATACCATGAAAGAGGAGAGACTTACAATCTCACTAACTAGAATGCTATGCCTTTTGTGTAAAACATTTAGTGTTATGTTAAGCAATCGTAATTGGACTTATGTAGAAGTCATAACTATTTGAGGTCGGGCAATAGAATTTTGGTGTTAATGCATGTTAGAGACATAGTATGATGAACTATGCTCATGAAACATACCACACACAAAAAGGAATATGCAAAAGTAGGGGCGTAATCTCATCCATACTTATGTTGATTTTGCAATCAACTAGCCTTAAGATATTGAGATATCATAGGTCCATGACACGAATGCATAAAGAAGGGGAATGAGATGAAAAGGGAGGGGAAATGGATCAAACTCAAATTTTACAAAGGAGGACTTTTACCAAATTAAGATCATTCATTCATTTTGGGAGATGGAATGTACACTCCATCAATCCCCTAAATCCAATGATCTTAACTTGTCAAAGTCAAATCAACCTTGACCAAGACCCAACAACACAAGTCAAACTTCCAAAGTCAATCAAAATGGCTCTACATGATTCATTTGACATTTATTCAATTAAAAATACTAAAAATAATACATTAAATTAAATATGGTTGGTCAATTTCCTAAAACCTCATCAAAACACCAAAGAAATGGCCATGAGATTTATCATAGGTCAAACAAGGTCAAAGGACCTTGGAGAAAAAATTTCAGAATTTTTGGAAACTTAAAAGTATTTTTAAACAACTAAAAATATTCACAAAATCAATTAAATCATGAAAAATATTAATAATGGTCCAAAAAATAATTTTAATTCAAAATATGGAAGAGGATTTTATTTAAAGTTTTTTGGTGAAACTCTCATATTTTTTGGAGCAATATTAAAATTAATATGAATTAATGAAAATCAAAGGAATAAAAATTAAAATCAATAAATCAAAAAAACTTGGACCACTTGATCTCCCTCATTAATTGAGGTGGCAGATCAAGTGGATCTGAGCGTGGGTTCCACCATAAACCAAGTCAAATGTTCCACACGCGTGGTAATCACTTTGGACGCCTCAAATTAAAACATTTTAAAATGAATCAATGGTTCTGAACCGTGCCATATCACTGTCGGAGCCAAAGGCCGGTCATCTTCTCCGATGACCCTGGCCGGACTGGTTCAATCATCACCATAACATAAATGAAAAAAAGAGGACATGATTTGAAAGATAAAATGGCGTAGATCACAAATATCACCTCAATTTGAACTAACTACAAATATATAGAGAGATATGTGGAGTTGAATTTTGAGGTGTGTTAACTGAGTCGCTACGATTTGACCTCAAAGCAACTCAATCTTCTTGCCTACATTGGTAGGTGTCGTACCTCATGAAAAGTGAAAATACGACCTAGCGAAGCGCGATCGCACGCTCGCAATGATGGACTGAACAGAGTCGCCACCGAACTTTATTTATTCCTAAATGTTAGACGGTGTGGCTAGTGATCGAGAGGGGGGGGGGGGTGAATAGATCACCTCTTTTAAATTTAACGGATTTAAAGTTTTATCAGAGTTTTCAAAGTTGGCGGAAAAATCAGTCCCGAATCGACTTCCGTCTATTCTGAACCGCTACTAGAAAACCGGACACACAAGTTTAATGCTGGATTTTAATGAGAATGACAGAGACAATCCACACCAGAATTTTAACTAATTGAATGCACTTTTCATTAAAGTCTATTTCCAATGAATAAAATCTAGCTAACCGTTTTGTCAAACAGTTGGTGTGTGTGTGATCAATGATAGACAGCAATGAAGTTTGCTTAAAAGTTTTCTTGCCACTGCTGTCTTGCAAAAGGAACAATCACAACACACTAACTGGAATTGCTAAAACAGTTTTAAAACGTAAAGAGGAATAAGGTAAGAATACGATACGCAGAGATTTGGTAAGGAAGTTCCCCACGTCGTCCTCGCGTGTGGGTACGTCTCCCTCTCAATTTCAAATGAAATTGAGAACTTTGATTATCAATTATTGCCGAATCCGTTGATACAAGGTTATGATACAAAGACAGAATTCTAAACTCTAAGAACCTCTTCTTGTATGAACCTTCACTTCATCTGAGCACGATCAAGATTTTCCTGCACGAAATTGCAAACAATTCACCGGTTCCACGACCTGCTTGCGAAATCCCCCGATCTCCAAACGCAACGCTGCGGCTGAATATGTTCTGCAAACGTGACTCCCAAACCCTCAAGAACACTCCAGTTCTTGAAGGACAAACCAGTAGGTTTTTCCTAGAAACCCCCTTCAATCTTCAACTTAGCTAGATCCTTGATCGTTCCACTGAAAACCACAGCTAGATCATTGATCGTACCACTGAACGTTATCTCGATGCTTCTTTTTATCCAAAGAACAAGAATGGTTATGTGTAAATGTTCTTGAAGAAAAGTGATTGAGAAGATGAAGAAGATGAAGTCTCTTTCAGGTTTATATGTGCTCTCAAACAATTGCTCCAACACTGCTTTTTGATCTTGTGTTCAATTGTTTTTCCTCAATGAATTCATGCAATTTTCTGCTGTCATAACCTGTCTTATATATGCAACCACAGGAACTGTTATAAAACAAAACAGCTTTATGCATTGATACATGAGAGTATGCATCGATGCATACTGTAATATAAGTGAGTATTTGGTGAAATGAATTAATCATGTATCGATGCACAATTCGTATGTATTGATGCATGCTCCTTTTTCACTAGCATGTATCGATGCCTAATGCGTATGTATTGATACACAGGCTGTTTCAATTTGTCATGTATCGATGCCTAATGCGTATGCATTGATACACAGTCTGTTTCAATTGATCATGTATCGATGCAGGGATCGTATGGATCGATAGATGGAGCCTTTTGCCTTTCATGTATTGATGCATGACTCGTATGCATCGATGCATACTGAACAAAAGAAGTTTTGTGATATACCACATGCAGTATGTATCGATGCAAAGGTTTATGCGTTGATGCATACTGACATAAAATGGATTTTATGTGTTATTTTAAGAGATGTGTCAATGTAGGTCTTTTATGTAATGTTATGCAACAATAGAATGGGATAGAAACACAATAAGAACACAAGTGTATCAAGTGATGTAATGCACAACCAACATTTGTATGATGACCACACAATTTGCTATCATTCAAAATTAATTCAAGTAAAGAATTCTCTCACAAACTCCCCCTTTTTGATGATGGCAAATTCTTGGCAGGATGTGTGATACTCCCCCTGAGTTTGTGCATATCTGCATTTTCTCCCCCTTTGTCAACATCAAAAAGAGAGAGAAACAGGTTTATCACGGTAGCATGGTGAAGCAGGTCATGACAAAAAATTGATAAAAAGCTATCATTCACAAAGAAGGAAGCTTCAAGGTAAAGAATCATTCACAAAGAATGACGAATAAGGGTAAAAACAGTAGAGATAAACAGCAATAGAAAAGCATTGTAAAGATACGAACGAGTTTAAGAGTTACATAAGCTAAACCATATATTGTGCAACAAAATAAAACTTGAGCAATATGAAATGAAATGCAGTGAGATGAAAAGATGGTGGGTTAATTTGGATTGTGGCCACCACAGAACTCCTCATCATGTCTGTCAGGATCTCTGTAGCTTGGCGGAGGCGGAGGAGGAGGCATTGTGTCTGGATTTTGGCCCATGAAGGAGGATTTCCTAAATCGGTTCTGAACTTCAGTGCTTCTAAATCTGTCCATAATACCAGGATTTTCACGGCAGTCGTCCATAAAGCTGGACATTTCGTTGTAGAAAACCTGATGCCATTTAACCAAGTCTTGGTGCCAAGCGTGTTGATTCTGATACATCCGTGTATGCTCATCATGCCAGTCACGATGCTCGTTGTGCCATTCAGATTGTTGAACATGCCAGTACCGTGCTTCTTCATGGCGTTCTTTGTTGACAATTTCCATCTGTTGAAGCATATGAGTGATGTCCGCAGTTGGTGTTGAGGATGAAGTACCACCGGAGAATGGAGGGGCTGTAGGTTCAGGTACATAGTCGGTAGGGGACCACCTTCGTGGCACCCAATCACCCCAACCAGCATTCGCCTCAGCTTGTGGTACATCTGTTTCAGCCGCATCCTGCATTTCCTCATCAGGCTGATCTTCAGCAACATGGATGCGTTCCGAAGGCACGTCAAAGTTGTAAATTCTGGTTTTGGATTTTCTTTCGAAGAAATAGAAACATTTGCGGTCCTTGTCCCACCGATATCCCATATGCGATAGAGTGGCAGAGTCAAACTCTTGAGTAGCAGATGGAGATAGGAGAGGAACAATTGGTATTGCAACTTTCCAAAACTTAAGAATTTTCATTATTTGAGAAGCATAACCTAGAGCCACATTCTTGGAGCTGTCTCGTACGAAAAATAGACGTTTTACAAAGTAGTTAGCCCAATTTAAGAAAACCTTATTTTGCAGAATGTAGAGAAGATGTATGCTGGGCCTGTCCAACCGGGAATGTCCACTGTTTGTGGGACGCAGAATGTGTGTAATAATCCAGTGAAGAATACGCGGAGTTTGCTTGATCATACCAGACATGACGTGTTCATCATCACTCAACGGTCTGTCTATCTTTAGGATAGATGGAGTAAAGTCCTTCATGTCAAATTCAGGATCAAAATGCAGGTCATGCCAGGACTTGACAGCCATCGACGGAGGCGGCATTTGAAATACCGTTTCCCAATCAGAGGCTTCAAAGGTATATGTTCTGACTCCGATAGAACACCGGAACAGATAGCCTCTACCAGTTTGTAAGCCAGCATAAAAGACCCGAATGAAATCCTCATGATAATCATCCTTTGTGGACAGAAACGACCCAAGTCTTTGTGCATGTAAGAGTTCAACCACTTCATTCAGGTGCAGGTGAATAGCATCTGTTTTATCAAAGACATGAGGTTTCATGACTAACCTTGTCTTGAAGGATTCCTCAAATTCAGCAGCAATAGCAGGATGAAGTAGCTCTAAGGCATTTGAAGGAACGTCTGGTGGTTGCTGAGAAGTACCAGCTGTTTCCTTTCCCTTTCCTTTTCCTTTGGCTCTGGCTGGAATAGTGCGTGGAGGCATGGTGATGTGAGATTTAGGGTTTTAGAGAGAGAGTGAAGATGAGAAAGATTAGGGTTAGCCACTGGTTTTGGGGTTTTTGAGAGAGATGATATGAAGTCTTGAGATAGGAAGTGATAGGATTGGCTGATGTGTCGATGCATGAGAGAGAAAAAAAATGCATTTAATTCAAATAGCATCAGTATGTGTCGATGCAAATGGTCATGCATCGATGCCTATTATTCACATTTG
The DNA here is from genome assembly GCF_024323335.1 of Lathyrus oleraceus. Lineage (NCBI taxonomy): Eukaryota > Viridiplantae > Streptophyta > Magnoliopsida > Fabales > Fabaceae > Lathyrus > Lathyrus oleraceus. The sequence goes on from NC_066585.1 coordinate 395,980,362, forward strand.
GCCTGTGTATCGATACGTGCGATGGATGCATCGATGCATCCTGAACCATTTTGAAAAAAATTGAAATTCTGAATATATGTATCGATGCATACATGTTTTGTGTCGATGCATACTGATGCCAAAGCAGATTTTGATGACTTTTGATGCAGTATGGATATGCATTATGCACTATGTCATGATGATTATTCTCAAGAAAGATTCAGAAGTCAGATTGTTAATGTGCACACAATATAGACAAGGAATATATGTAATCAAATTTTATATCAACTAGAGTAAGAACATTTGTTCTAACATACACAATCACTTAGCAATAAGAAAATTGTAGAAAGGATTGATATTCCCTCTGTTGGAGAAATCTTGTGATGGATAATTGACATCTAAAACAGCTCTTATCAACAATGGTGAGGCATAATATAATTAAGAGGTAACATGCTTATGACATCAATTGAGAAAGATCTAAGATCCCTAATTCGCGACGAATGTTGAAGAAAGGTTCCGTTGCCAACGGTTTAGTGAAAATATCAGCAAGCTGATTTTTGGAATCAACGTGCTCAAAGACAACGTCTTCTTTTTCAACATGATCACGAAGGAAATGATGTCTAATCTCTATGTGTTTAGTGCGTGAGTGTAAAACAGGGTTTTTAGTAAGGTTTATGGCACTAGTGTTGTCACATTTTATAGGAATACGTTTGAGTTGAATGTTGAAGTCTTATAGTTGCTGCTTCAGCCATAAAATCTGAGCGCAACAACTACCGGCTGCAACGTATTCTGCCTCTGCAGTTGACAAAGCCACAGAAACTTGCTTTTTGCTATGCCAACTGACCAAGGAGTTTGAAAACAGGTGACATGTACCACTTGTGCTTTTCCTATCTGATTTGCAGCCAGCAAAATCAGAATCGGAGTACCCTACTAAGCTACAATCACTTCCTTTGGAATACCAAAGCCCATATTTAGGTGTTCCGTAAAGATATCTAAATATGCGCTTCACCGCTTTTAGGTGCGATTCCTTAGGATTTGATTGATAGCGTGCACACATACAAACACTAAACATGGTGTCAGGTCTAGAAGCAGAAAGATACAAGAGAGATCCAATCATACCTCTAAACCTTTTGACATCTACACACTTACCGTGCTCATCCTTATCTAGATTTCCGTTGGTAGGCATTGGGGTGTCGATTGATTTTGAGTCATTCATTCCAAAGCGCTTGAGTAGTTCTCTGCAGTATTTTGTTTGACATACTGCTGTACCCTCATCAAGTTGCTTTATTTGCAGTCCTAAGAAGTAGTTCAGCTCCCCCATTAGACTCATCTCAAATTCACCCTGCATAACCTTAGAAAATTCTTCGACCAAGTGTATGTTAGTTGAACCAAATATGATATCGTCGACATAAACTTGAACTAAAAGAATGTGCTTCCCTTTGTGTTTAATAAAGAGAGTATTGTCCACTTTACCTCTTGAATATCCATGATCAATTAGGAATTTGCTAAGCCTTTCATACCAAACCCGAGGGGCTTGTTTAAGACCATACAAAGCTCGTTTTAATTTGTAAACATGATCTGGATTTTCAGCATTTTCAAAACCAGGAGGTTGTGAAACATATACTTCTTCATTTATGACACCATTAAGAAAGGCACTCTTTACGTCCATTTGGTAAAGTTTAAAATCCTTATAACACGCATAGGCAAGCAAAAGACGTATAGCTTCAAGGCGAGCAACTGGAGCATAAGTTTCCTCATAGTCTATGCCCTCCTCTTGGTTATACCCTTGTGCTACTAAACGTGCCTTGTTCCTAGTAATCACTCCGTTTTCATCAAGCTTGTTTCTAAAAACCCACTTAGTGCCTATGATATGATGATCTCGCGGACGAGGGACAAGTTCCCAAATGTCATTTCTTTTAAATTGATTAAGCTCTTCTTGCATGGCCATTAGCCAAAATTCATCAATCAAGGCCTCTTTGGCATTCTTAGGTTCTACTTGTGAAACAAACGCGAAGTGAGAACAAAAATTACTTATCTTAGAACGAGTCATTACTCCCTTTGAAATGTCTCCCAAGATGTTGTCAATGGGATGGTCTTTTGAGGATCTCCAAGCTGTTGGAAGATCATTCACTTCAGTTGTCTTTGCTTCCTCAATTTCTTCATGACTAGTATCTTCCTCCTTCTCATGGGCAGCTGTTTTGGGCTGATCAGTTTCCTCAACAACTTCCTTGAGTATGTCTTCTGTAGATACACCTGCGTCATCAAAAGAAATACCTTTTCCGACATTTTTCGGATAAGACTCATCAAAAGAAACATGAACAGATTCTTCAACAGTAAGTAAACGCTTATTATACACTCTATATGCTTTACTTGACAGTGAGTAGCCAAGAAAGATACCTTCATCCGCTTTTGCATCAAACTTCCCAATGTTTTCCTTATCGTTATTCAAAATAAAACATTTACAACCGAATACGTGAAGATGTGACAAGTTTGGTTTTCTTCCTTTCAAAAGTTCATAAGGAGTTTTATTTAAAATAGGGCGAATTAAGATTCTGTTTAGAACATAACAGGCTGTGCTGACAGCATCAGCCCAAAAGTATTTTGGTAATCCACCCTCATTAAGCATTGTTCTTGCCAACTCCTCTAAAACACGATTTTTACGCTCCACAACGCCATTTTGTTGTGGAGTGCGAGGGGCTGAAAAGTTATGCTCACTACCATACTTGTCACAAAACTTCTCAAAGTGATAATTTTGAAACTCACCACCATGATCGCTACGAATTGTAACTATTTTGGAATTCATTTTGTTTTGGGACAGATTTGCAAAATTTTTAAAAGCAGAAAAAGTTTCATCTTTGCTATGAAGGAATATAGTCCAAGTGAATCAAGAGTAGTCATCAACTATTACAAAGCCATAGTAATTTCCACCTAGGCTCTTTGTCCTAGAAGGTCCAAAGAGGTCCATATGGAGAAGCTCAAGGGGTCGTGAAGTTGAAATTACATTTTTAGATTTAAAAGACACCCTCGTTTGCTTTCCCATTTGGCACGCGTCACATAGGTGGTCTTTTGAAAATTTTATTTTTGGTAGACCGACTACTAGATCCTTAGATACAACCTTATTTAGCAAATCGAAGTTAACATGCGCTAAACGTCTATGCCAAAGCCAAGAATCATCATTCAAGGTGACTAGACATTTAGTACTTGTTAGAGGTACATCAAACAGGTCAAGCATATAGATATTGTTTACTCTTACACCCTTAAACACAATGTTTTGTTCAACATGTTCAATTATGCAGCAAGTTTTTGTAAACGAAACTTTATAGCCCATGTCGCATAGTTGACTTATACTTAACAAATTGTGTTTAAGTCCCTCTACTAGATGGACATTTGAAATAGTAGTGGTGGAGGGATTACCTACACTACCTTTGCCGAGTATAGCTCCTTTGTTGTTGTCTCCATAAGTGACATATCCCTTCTTCTTTGCCTTGAAGTCTATAAAGAGCGATATGTCACCGGTCATGTGCCTCGAGCAGCCGCTGTCAAGAAACCATCTTCTGTCTGCGGAGGCAAGGCACTCATCCTACAACATCAAAAGAGAGAAGTTGGTACCCAATTTTCATTGGGTCCAAGTGGGTAAGTGCTAACATGGTTGCCTTTTGGCTTCCATTGATAAATGCCTTTAGGGACAAGAAATCTCCTAAACTTGCATTTCTCAATGGTATGGCCAGCATGACAACAATAATGACATAAACCATGATGATGTGTTTGTTGTTTCTTGTTCATTGAATCCTTTAGAATAAAAGAGTATTTTGCATATGGAGGATTTAATGACTTCTTAAACAACCTAGAGTCAACGGCATAAGTAACTTTAGGTTGTAGCGCCTTCTTCAATTTGACCTTAAGAGTGTTTACCTCTTTTTGCCAAATATAACAAGCGTCACAATACCTAACTCTACTACATCCATCAATGTCAATAGTTTTTGAATTTTCTGTAATACTAGCATTCAAGGCTTCTAAATCAATTTCAGCTTTGTTTACTTTACCTTCAGAAAATGAGAAAATATGTTTGTCGGAAGATAGTCTTTTAAAAGCATCTACAGCTTCGTTATGCAGTTTTTCAAAGGCTATTTTTAGTTCCAAAAAAGACATAGAGGAGAAATTATTGTAATAGTCTTGTTTTACCTTTTTGTCATTGTTTTTCTTCTTGTGGTAGGACAGATTTTTTGTGTGAGCCTTAAGGCACAGATTTGCAGCTTCATCACCATCACTTGAGCTTTGTGTGCTTGATGAATCACTATCACTTTCCCATGCAATATATGCTCTTCTTTGTTTGCTGTACCCTTTTGGTGAATCTTTTCTTTGATCCTTATACTTCATAGGGCAGTCCGTTTTATAATGTCCAGATTTACCACAGTTAAAACAGGATCCTCTTCCTCTACTCTTCTTGTTCTCTTCTTGTTTCGAATTTATAGATTGTCTTCGAAACTTCATGAGATTTTTGTCGGAATGCTTGACTCCATCTTTCGAATGAATCTATTATATCTCCTTACAAACAGTCCCATTTCCTCATCATTCGAGTCTTTGTCACTACTTGAATCATTGTCGCTTTGCTCTTTTCGTGAGGACTTAAAGCTGGAGGCCACAAGAGCTATTGGCTTCTTCTCTCCCTATTTGTCTCTTTTCTTCTCCTTTTCCTTCTTACTTTTATTCTCATATTTTTCAAGACTTTCCAATGCTTGCTGATGTTCTTCCAGCTTTCCAAACAGAGTTGTAATCGTAAGTCTTGTAAGATCGTTGGCTTCCTTAATTGCTGTTACTTTAGGTTGCCACTCCCTGCTAAGACACCTGAGAATTTTATTAGTAGCAATTTCATTGGAAATAGGTTTTCCAAGCGCATTCAATCGGTTAGTTAGGTGAGTGAATCTCTTTTGCATGTCGGAGATAGATTCTCCTTGTTTCATGCGAAAGAGCTCAAATTCTTGATTGAGTGTGTTAATGCGGGACTGTTTTACTTCAGTAGTACCCTCATGGGCAACTTCTAAAGCATCCCACATTTCTTTAGCTGTCGTGCAATGAGATACTCGATAATACTCATCAACACCAAGTGCTGAAATTAGCATGTTTCGAGCTTTCCAATCACACGACCACTTTTTCTCATCTTTCTCATTCCAATCATCTTCTGGTTTAGGTACTATGGCGCCAGCCGCATTTGTCATAGTAATTTGAAACGGACCGTTTTCAATGGCAGCCCATACTAGCCTATCCACAGAATTTATATGAACTCGCATGCAGTCTTTCCAGTAGCCGTAATTTTCACCGTTGAAAATAGGCGCTCTATTATACGCCCCCTTTGGTTCAGAATCCATACTGTTACAGGCAGCCACAGAGCACCAGCGAACCGGCGCTCTGATACCACTTGTTAGACGGTGTGGCTAGTCATCGAGAGGGGGGGTGAATAGATCACCTCTTTTAAATTTAACGGATTTAAAGTTTTATCAGAGTTTTCAAAGTTGGCGGAAAAATCAGTCCCGAATCGACTTCCGTCTATTCTGAACCGCTACTAGAAAACCGGACACACAAGTTTAATGCTGGATTTTAATGAGAATGACATAGACAATCCACACCAGAATTTTAACTAATTGAATGCACTTTTCATTAAAGTCTATTTCCAATGAATAAAATCTAGCTAACCGTTTTGTCAAACAGTTGGTGTGTGTGTGATCAATGATAGACAGCAATGAAGTTTGCTTAAAAGTTTTCTTGCCACTGCTGTCTTGCAAAAGGAACAATCACAACACACTAACTGGAATTGCTAAAACAGTTTTAAAACGTAAAGAGGAATAAGGTAAGAATACGATACGCAGAGATTTGGTAAGGAAGTTCCCCACGTCGTCCTCGCGTGTGGGTACGTCTCCCTCTCAATTTCAAATGAAATTGAGAACTTTGATTATCAATTATTGCCGAATCCGTTGATACAAGGTTATGATACAAAGACAGAATTCTAAACTCTAAGAACCTCTTCTTGTATGAACCTTCACTTCATCTGAGCACAATCAAGATTTTCCTGCACGAAATTGCAAACAATTCACCGGTTCCACGACCTGCTTGCGAAATCCCCCGATCTCCAAACGCAACGCTGTGGCTGAATATGTTCTGCAAACGTGACTCCCAAACCCTCAAGAACACTCCAGTTCTTGAAGGACAAACCAGTAGGTTTTTCCTAGAAACCCCCTTCAATCTTCAACTCAGCTAGATCCTTGATCGTTCCACTGAAAACCACAGCTAGATCCTTGATCGTACCACTGAACGTTATCTCGATGCTTCTTTTTATCCAAAGAACAAGAATGGTTATGTGTAAATGTTCTTGAAGAAAAGTGATTGAGAAGATGAAGAAGATGAAGTCTCTTTCAGGTTTCTATGTGCTCTCAAACAATTGCTCCAACACTACTTTTTGATCTTGTGTTCAATTGTTTTTCCTTAATGAATTCGTGCAATTTTCTGCTGTCATAACCTGTCTTATATATGCAACCACAAGAACTGTTATAAAACAAAACAGCTTTATGCATTGAAACATGAGAGTATGCATCGATGCATACTGTAATATAAGTGAGTATTTGGTGAAATGAATTAATCATGTATCGATGCACAATTCGTATGTATTGATGCATGCTCCTTTTTCACTAGCATGTATCGATGCCTAATGCGTATGTATTGATACACAGGCTGTTTCAATTTGTCATGTATCGATGCCTAATGCGTATGCATTGATACACAGTCTATTTCAATTGATCATGTATCGATGCAGGGATCGTATGGATCGATACATGGAGCCTTTTGCCTTTCATGTATTGATGCATGACTCGTATGCATCGATGCATACTGAACAAAAGAAGTTTTGTGATATACCACATGCAGTATGTATCGATGCAAAGGTTTATGTGTTGATGCATACTGACATAAAATGGATTTTATGTGTTATTTTAAGAGATGTGTCAATGTAGGTCTTTTATGTAATGTTATGCAACAATAGAATGGGATAGAAACACAATAAGAACACAAGTGTATCAAGTGATGTAATGCACAACCAACATTTGTATGATGATCACACAATTTGCTATCATTCAAAATTAATTCAAGTAAAGAATTCTCTCACACTAAAAAGGAAAGGGGAAATATCGATAAAACCCAAGAAAAAAAACGACAATGATTATGGTCGTCGCAACCAAATCAGGGTTCGGGAGTCGATTACGCATGGGGAAGGTATTAGCACCCCTCACGTCCATTGTACTCAATGGGAACCATTAGATCAGTTGTGCGCGTTAATGTTAGTTTGAAATGTTAGGCTTTTCAAGTTATTAAGTGGGAAAGAATAGAAGAGAGGAGAATACTTTTGGATTTTTAACGAAGGACTAAACCTAAGTTTTTTATTAGTGGGCCTAACAAGATTTACAAATCCTGCTCTTACGTATCTCAATAGAGAAGTCAAGGCTTACGTAGTTCTGGGTAGAAAAATGTTTGTTTGTTGGTCGATTTTAGCGAAAGCTACTTTGTGTCAAATCGACGAAAACATTGTTGGACTACCCAAAACAGGTGGAAAAACATTGCCTTGCATTGTTTTGAAACAAAGTACCTTTCATTTGAGAAAAGGTTTAAGAGTCAATCGCACGACAGCGAGAAAAAAAGTTTAAGAGTCAATCGTACGGCGGCGAGAAAAGAAATTGATTGGTTTGATGTGTTTTGAATAATGGCGAAAACTTGGATGAGCGAGATATCCATCTCAAATCCTAGTCTCAGGAGTGCGTGGTATCCACCATGTTCCGTTTCCATCTTATTTGCAAAAAGTGTTTAATAATGATTAAGTGTTTTGAATTTGATTGAGAAAGGGTTTGAAGAAACCGCATTGACAATTTTAAATGATGACGAGAGCTAAGATAGGCGACGCATCCACCTCGAATCTTAATCTCAGGAGTGCATGGTATCCACTATGTTCCATTTCCATCTTTATTGAAAAGTGTTTAGATATGAATTAAGTATTTTGAGTTTTGTTGTGAAGAATGGCTTGATGCTGGATCAAGCATTGATGGACGATTGAGAAAGGTTTGAATGAAGGTTTGAATGAAGTGGAGAATAGATAAATTTGGATGATGGTGAGAGCTAAGATAGGCGAGGCATCCACCTCGAATCTTAGTCTCAGAAGTGCGTGATATCCACCACGTTCCATTTCCATCTTTATTGAAAAGGTCTTAAATATGAATTAATAATTTTTTGATTTTTGATTATGAAAAATGGCTTGACGTTGGATCAAGCATTTGATAAAGTTTTTGAAAGAAATGGAATAGAATGGGAAAAAGAAATGGATTGATTTGTTTATTGAGAAAATACTCGACGTTGGATCGAGTCTTATTTTTGATCTTTTGGAAATTGTTGATTTTATTCTTGTGTTAGTAGCTAACTAAACAGTCAAGCAATAAAGAAATAAAACAGTAAAATTATTACACATCGGGGGAGTGGGGTACATTTTGTCAAATGGGGATTCAAAATACTGGAATAATTAAATCGGGCCCAAACAACAAATAATGCAATTTATGAGTGTAAGTGCAAGCGAACTGTCTCATTGTAAGAAGGCCCAAGAGTAAGCCATGTGAAGAAAATAAATAACACAACAAGTTATATTTACAATACACATAAAAATTAAATCGAAAAAAGGTAAAATCGGGATTTGCACGGGCGAAATACTATCAATATATCGATAAAACTAATCATGGATAAATAACAAGAAAATTGCCAAATCCATAAATTAAAAATTGATGTTTAAACAATAAATCAAAGACAAACATTAAAATCAACAAGTGTTTAGAAAATGAGAATAAAAAAAAAATAAAAGGAGTAAAAAAATAAAAATAAAAATAAAAACATAGAAAAATGAAAACAAAATGGAGAATGGAAAATGTAAGAAATGGGGTACAAGGTATCGAACCCGTACCCTAGGGCTTGCCAAATGACACCCCTACCAACTCAACCAAACTCGTTTGTTGATATTAACTTGTATTCATTAACACATATATTCAAAACATGCGTTGTATTGGTTAAAAAACAAGTTAACAAACTGGAAGTATTAACAACATACATGAACCAAACAGAAAATAGGAAACCAACTGGTTACCTACTAAGTCGAAGATGGGAGGAGTCACAACCGTTGGTGAGCTGCTTAAAAACCGTGTTGCCGTGAGTTGGCTTGTTCACCGAGTCACGTAGCTTCGACCTTCAAGCGTTAATCCAGCACAAAGAGTATGGCATGGGGATTTTAACTGGCAGATGGTGATAACGGTGACGGAGTTTCATGGTAGCTGGTTCAAAATGAAAATGGAAGGGGTGGTTCAACGGTAGGGTTTTCTTTGTGTGAACAGTCTTATTTTTTTCTAGGGTTTTTCGGCTCCCCCCTTTTTATGAACAGTGGCCTCTTTTATATGTGACTCATCTCCTCTCTGTTGTGTTGTTGTGTTTCCTCAGAGTAGTGGGAAGTGTCTGTACGGAAGACGTTTTAAATTTTGTCCATATTCAACTTGTGGTCCCCTTCTCAATTCTCTTCGTTTCTAAAACTTCACTGTTGGTAAGAAACAATTCACCACCATAACTCACTTGAATATGTGTTTTCTCTTTTTCTTGGAATTTGGACTGATTTTTGTGTGTTTGTGTTGTTTGTATCATGGATTAAAAATGTCGATGAAGGTGCGGCGATTCAGAGGAACTGTGTTTCACCTCAAGTCTCACAATAGTCACATATACAGATGGATCGCATTCTAAAGCTCAACCTCGTCGGTTTTGTCTGCACGGATGCTTAATACAATGTTTTTCTGCATACAAAGTTGAATTGTGGCGCTTTGTTCTTGAATCCAGCTACCTTTAGCACATCACCAATTCTATAACGGTATAGTCCGGCATATGTAGTAACAACAAGTTCATACTCTTTCCCGACTTTGGCATCAACAAGTTTAACGAGCTCTTTCTGTTCTTCACACAGGTAGCTTTGGATAAAATTCTCAAGACCTTTATGATGTCCTTTCAAGGAGTCCATGTGCAAAATGCGAGATACTTTGGAAGATTCTTCTTCAAGCTCCTCCTTTTTCTCCTCCTTGGCAGCAGCAGGTTCATCATAAGTTATATTGGCAGGAGCAGCAGCAGCTACAACAAACTTACTTGGATCTTTGAGATACTCCTTAACCTCGTCAGCCTCGGGGTAGGAATATTCTGTTGCCACTGCAATGGCAAGAACATTCTTGTAGGCATTCACAAACATGTGTGGAGCAGCTGACAATGTTGGGTATGAGATGGCCAATGAAAGTGATGTAACCATTGATATACCAATAGCAAACTTGGCAACAAGGTCATCATCAGTAAGATCCAGAACCTCAGGGCTAAACACGGAGCCATTGTCATAGACAGAAAGGACCACAAGACCATATGAAAAGGGCCTAATGCCTAACTTGGCAAGCAATGCAGCTTCAGAAGATCCAACCTTGTCTCCCTTCTTGATGAGTTCAACAGGCGTAAAGATTTCAACAGTACCCTTGTTAATCTTTGTGGGAATGTTGAGCACTTGGAAGAAAGAGGTTTGGGATGGGTCGAGTCCTGATAATCCGCCATTAGTACACAACCTAACCGAATTATCACTGAAAGACTCTTTATGTGTGTCTTCATATTTGAAGATGTTATTGACCTTACCAGTTTTTTCGTCTGATAATTTTGAGCCAGAAAATGATGTATCAGTACTAATTGGTGATGACACTGTATCATTAACAGTAGAAGAATCAATGGAGGTATGAATTCCTACTAAGTGATCCAAAGCAAAATTATCACTTGTATGAGGATCCCTTTCCAAGATGGGACTCGCAGAGGGATGAGAGCAAGCTTCACTCTTGGATATTTGTTCGCTGGCAAAAACATCTGATGGACTCACACATCCCAAATTCAATTCATGTGGCTCTGATATGAAATGAGGAATTTCTTGCGGCGAGTCAGGCAAATCATTGATTGCTTCGTTGTTTGAGTAAACAGTGTCTCTGGTCACCTTTTCAAGATCAAGAATATTTGGCATAGTTGCTGATTTAGCTATTAAAAGTGACGAAAAACCACTTAAGATAGCCCGGCCGATGAGGATTCCGACTGAACAAGGGGCTCTTTCGAGGACTTTAATGTTTATTGTTTGGACTCCTCTATTCTTTACATCGACCGTTCCATCTATCTCCCATCTTTTGTGGAATGGCATGATCAAAATGTTGGCTCTTCTGTCGAGGGATATTCCGCAGACGTTGTAACACCCCGATAAAATATGATAATTATTTAATTTAAGTTAATAGTATATTTATTAATTTAATTAAATAATTGGAATATTATTGGATTATTATTATTGGAATAATAAAGTTGGAATATATATGTAAAAAGTCCCATTTTGGTAAAAAGGGTTTTTTCACGTGAAAAGGGAGAAGCGACAAAAAAGTGGAAAAGGGCAAAAAGGAAGAGCAAGAGAACAAGGGTTGAAGAAAAGGAAAAGCTTGAAGCTAAAGGATTGCCGGATTAACTCAGGTAAGGGGGTTTTATCGTCGTTTAATGGGTATTATGGGTTAACATGTAATGGGTAGTAATAAACCATTGAATCGACTCTAATTAGGATGATGCATGCTGAAAATGGTGAACTTATGGATGAATGAGATATGGGTTATAATTGAAGAAAATTCGTAGGAATTAGATGTAATGAGGTTAGAAATTATAAAATCGAATGGGTATGATCTGTATTAGATAATATGAACGAATGTTGTGTAAAAATTGGACTGTGGAAGGTTGGATCTGAGAAATCTCGTAGCAGAGAAAACCCATAGCAGATATGGAATTCTGGGTTCTGGTCATACGCGTATGGCACTAGGCAATACGCGTATGAGATGGTCTGGTACGCGTATGGGGTGAGGCCATACGCGTATGGATGAAGAAGATGATGATTCTAACGTAGTTTTGTCTCTGTTAGTACGCGTATGGGAGAGGTGGTACGCGTAGGATACGCGTATGAGACAGGCAATACGCGTATGGGTTGGCTAGGAAATGGGCCATACGCGTATGGGCATGAGGCATACGCGTATGGGCAGAAGTGGGATTTTTCTGAGCTGTTGTTGTGCAGTTTTTGGTCGTTTCAGCTGAGTGATGTAAATTAGCTGATGTATGATATAGTAGGGATCATTTCCCGTTGTTTTGAGCAGTATAGGTATTAGTAGAGTGTGCTAATACTGTGATTTATTATTTGGCATGATATGAATATGATTTTGTGATAAATATGCTGATAATGTATAATGGTATGCATAATGCTGTGAATATATCTATTATGTATGCAATTGTGGATGGACTGTTTATGGCTTAGAGTGTGAGCATATGTCCATTGTGGATTGTTGTTGATGGTTACATGCTAGGTGATTTAGCGTGTATAGTATGGCCTTTATGGTGGTAGCTAATTCCCATGGTGAGGAATTAGTGAGTGAGTTGTTGTGGATTGTTGTTGATGTTTACATGCTAGGTGATTTAGCGTGCATAGCATGGCCTTTATGGTGGTAGCTAATTCCCATGGTGAGGAATTAGTGAGTGAGTCACTAGGTCTCAAATGAGTGGGACTAGTGAGCTTGGTAGCCGCATCTGGGTTTGATCGGTGAGGTTGAACTACGTGTTCACGAATAGTCGGTACCGCATGCATGGAGTCTCATTGCATAATGTATGTATGGCGTATAATATGAATGGATGAATTCCAATATTATACGTGTGTTTTGTGTTGGGTTGAGTATGATTATGATTTTGAGTTGATGTGCCGTTGCTGAATGTGTGATCTGATTTGGGTGATGAAATGTGTTAAATTACTTAGCATTACATGATATTTTATAATGCTTATTATATCGATTGAGGAACTCACCCTTACAACTATGTTTTAGGTAACGAGCAGTGATTGAGTAGAAGCTAGTGCTTGGAGTCTAGTGTAGTTCCTTAGTGGGTCATGCTCTGGTAGATGTAACATCGGGACGGGATGTTTTACTTTGTTTTCATTTTGGTTGTTGAACAACTTTACATGTAATGTGTTACATGGTTTGCATGATTGATTAGATCTCTATCCGCTGCGGATTGTGCAATGTTTTATTTTGATTAATAAATGAGCATGACAAGTTATTATGGTGAATGGTGTGAAGTGTCAAGTGTGACACCCTTAAATTGCATATCTACTCTGATTTATATTTTGTTGAATTAATTAATTATTGGGGTATTTTATAAGGGTGTTACATTAGTGGTATCAGAGCATAGTCGGTCGAGTCGAGTCGTAATTATTCTGTTTCCCTGTACGTGATAGGTGTTGTGTAACCCTATCAGTACTTATTGTTTTAGCTTGTTGGGTTTTCAGAATAGAGATGGCTGGAAGAGGTAGAGACGATGCTGCGATTGCTGAGGCTCTGGGTATGCTAGCTGGAGTACTTGGAGGGAATCCGAATGTTGTGGGATTGGGAGCTGCTCGTTGTAACACCCTTCTAAAATACCCCAAATATTTAATTAAAATAACAATAACAAATATATATATCAGAGTAATTATGCACCAAGGGTGTCACACAACACTTCACACATTTCACCATAAAATTCAGTCATGCTCATTTTTTAATTCAAAATAACATTTTTGCAAAATTCGCAGCGGATAGAAATCAAATCAACCATTCGAAACATATAACAGATTACATGTAAAATTATTCAACAATTAAAAACATCCCGTCCCGATGTTACATCTATCAGAGCACGACCCACTACGGAGACTACACTAGACTCCAAGCACTAGCTTCTACTCAATCACTGCTCGTCACCTGAAAAATAGTTGTAAGGGTGAGTTCTTCAATCGATATAATAAGCATTATAAATCATCATGTAATGCTAAGTAATTTAACACGTTTCATCACCCAAATCAGATTTACACATTCAGTAACGGCACATCAACTCCAATATCATACTCAATAACAACATAAAATGCAACTCAAATGAGACTCGACTCGTCATGCATGTGGTACCATTCGGAGTAAAACTCCCAACTTAAAATCATTGCCATTTTATTGGGAATCAAGGCATAAGCCTTCAACTTTCAACTTAAAATTTTGCCAATCCAGGCCAACGTGGTGTGAGCAAAGCTCCGACTTAATGCATATGAATGTACATGGCATACACGACTTTAAACTGTCGACAACATAATAAGAATAGCAATACAACAATGTTTTCAACAAAATCAACTTATAATCAACTTATAATCAACTTTGGCTCACCAAGCCTACAACTCAGTATTTTTAACAACTTTAACACAACTTATCAACATATTTGTATCAACACTTCATAACATAAACTCAACAAAGTTACTCATCAAAATTAACGATAATAGGCCAATAACCAATTATGTTCACAACATTAAAATATCAATTTTTCCAATTTCCAACAGTGTTAACCGGTTAACGCCCTGGGTTAACCGGTTAACGCAGGACAAAACACACTTTCTGGCAAAACGCAACAGTGTTAACCGGTTAACGCCCTGGGTTAACCGGTTAACGCAGGCAAAACAGCACATTTCCACAAAATATAACAGTGTTAACCGGTTAACGCCCTGGGTTAACCGGTTAACGCAGACAAAACAGCAGTTCCTGCGCTAACACAAGGCAGAATGCAGAGTTCTCCGCATTTTCCGCCGTTGGAGGACTTCCGGACCTCCGATTCAATTTCCGTAAAAAGCTATACGTCCAGTAAATTACGACACACACCATTATCGATTAAATTTCAGTTTTTAACACAGTTTATCCAACATCATTTTCAGCATTCACAATCCCAATTAGGGTCACTTCAACGGTTTATCACTACCCATGACATGTTAATCTATAATACCCATTAAACGACGATAAACCCCCCTTACCTGAGATAATCCGGCAATCTCTAAGCTTCAAGCTTTTCTCTTCTTCAACCCTCTTCCTCTTGCTCTGCCTCTTGCCCTTTTTCCTCTTTCAGCCGCTTCCCTGAGTTTCACGTGAAAACCTTATTTTCCAAAATGAACTCTTTTCTCTTATTCCAACTTATATATTTTCCAAATTATATTATTATTCCAATAATAATAATAATTCAATAATTCCAAAATAATAATAATAATAATAATAATCCAATTATCTAATTAAATTAATAAATATATTATTAACTTAATTTAAATAATTATCATGTTATTATTGGGGTGTTACAACTCTCCCCCACTAAAAGAGTTTTCGTCCTCGAAAACATACCTCAAGCAAATAACTCTGGATAAGACTCTTTCATCTGACTCTCCAGTTCCCAAGTCACATTGCCACCTGCTGGTCCTCCCCAAGCTACTTTCACTAAGGCAATCTCTTTACCCCGCAACTGCTTCAACTCTCGATCCTCAATCCTCATAGGCGATATTTCAACAGTCAGGTTATCTCTTACCTGTACATCATCTACTTGGATCACATGCGACGGATCATGAATGTACCTCCTCAACTGAGACACATGAAAAACCTCATGCAAATTCGCAAGTGACGGCGGTAAAGCGATACGATAGGCTACCTCTCCTATCCTCTCCAAAATCTGATAAGGACCAATAAATCGAGGTGTCAACTTCTTTGACTTCAAAGCTCGACCAACCCCAGTTATCGGAGTAACACGAAGAAACACGTGATCTCCCTCTCGGAACTCAAGTGACTTCCTCCTCTTATCATGATAACTCTTCTGACGACTCTGAGCAATTCTCATCTTCTCCTGAATCATCTTAATCTTTTCTGTAGTTTGTTGAACAATCTCCGGTCCAACTACAACACTCTCACCGGACTCATACCAACATAACGGTGTCCGACATCTCCTACCATACAAAGCTTCAAACGGTGCCATACCAATGCTCGAATGAAAACTATTGTTGTAGGTAAACTCAATCAAAGGTAAATAACAATCCCAAGCACCTCCCTTTTCCAAAACGCAAGCTCTCAACAGATCCTCTAGTGACTGAATCGTCCTCTCAGTCTGACCATCAGTCTGCGGATGATATGCAGAACTCAATCTCAGCTTAGTTCCCAAAGCCTTCTGCAAACCTTCCCAGAACTTCGATGTAAATCTAGGGTCCCTGTCTGAAACAATACTCGACGGAATACCATGCAAACTTACAATCTTCTCAATATACAACTCGGCTAATCTCTCTAACGGATAGTCCATTCTGATCGGAATGAAATGAGCCGACTTTGTCAATCTGTCAACAATCACCCAAATAGCTTCAAAATTCTTATTTGTCCTCGGTAAACCAGAAACAAAATCCATACTGATACTATCCCACTTCCACTCTGGAATAGCCAACGGTTGCATTAGCCCAGACGGCTTCTGATGCTCAATCTTTGACTTCTGACAAGTCAAACAGGAATAAACAAAACTCGCAATTTCTTTCTTCATTCCCGGCCACCAAAATAACTTTTTCAAATCATGATACATCTTCGTAGCTCTAGGATGAATACTCAGGCCACTACGATGTCCTTCTTCAAGAATACTCTTCTTAAGTTCGATAACATCCGGAATACACACCCGATTACCAAATTTCAAAACATCATTCTCATCAACTCTGAATTTGCCACCTTGACCTTGATTCACTAGAGTCAACTTATCAACCAAAAGCACATCAGATTTCTGACCCTCTCTGATCTCATCCAGAATACCACTTGTTAACTTCAACATTCCCAATTTAACACTATTGTGAGTACTCTCACACACCAAACTCAAGTCTCTAAACTGCTCAATTAAATCCAATTCATTAACCATTAACATAGACATATGTAATGATTTCTGACTCAATGCATCAGCCACTACGTTTGCTTTACCCGGATGGTAATTCAAACCAAAGTCATAATCCTTCAAAAACTCTAACCATCTTCTCTGTCTCATATTCAGCTCTTTCTGATCAAACAAATACTTTAAACTTTTATGGTCACTGAAAACCTCAAATCTTGACCCGTACAAGTAATGCCTCCATAACTTCAGAACAAACACCACAGCCGCCAACTCTAAATCGTGCGTCGGATAGTTCCTCTCATGAACCCTCAGCTGTCTTGAAGCATAAGCTATAACCTGCTTATTCTGCATCAACACGCCACCCAAACCCAATAATGAAGCATCACAGTAAACCTCAAATGGTTCCGACGAACTCGGTAATATCAGAATAGGAGCAGTAGTCAACCTTCTCTTTAACTCTTGGAACCCTTCTTCACATTTTGAGTCCCAAACAAATGCTTGCCCCTTTCTAGTCAACATCGTCAACGGTAACGCCAACTTAGAAAATCCCTCAATGAACTTCCTATAATAACCAGCCAAACCAAGGAAACTTCGAATCTCAGCAACAGACTTCGGAGCTTCCCACTTAGATACCGCTTCTATCTTAGAAGGATCAACAGCAACGCCACCTCTTGAAATCACATGACCAAGAAAACTCACTTCTCCTAACCAAAATTCACACTTGGACAATTTAGCAAATAACTTCTTTTCTCGTAGAACTCCCAAAACCACTCTCAAATGCTCAGCATGCTCTTCTTCAGATTTCGAATACACCAAAATATCATCAATAAACACCACAACAAACTTGTCTAGGTACGGATGGAAAATCCTATTCATATCCTCCATAAATACTCCAGGTGCATTAGTCACACCAAAAGGCATTACAGAATACTCATAATGTCCATACCTTGTTCTGAAAGCAGTCTTCTGAATATCCTCGGTTTTCACACGGATCTGATGATACCCAGATCTCAAATCTATTTTGCTGAACACACTTGCACCAACCAACTGATCCATCAAATCATCAATCCTCGGCAAAGGATACCGATTCTTGATCGTCACTTTATTCAGTTGCCTGTAGTCCACACACAACCTCATAGTACCTTCTTTCTTCTTAACCAATAGCACTGGTGCACCCCACGGTGACACACTCGGACGAATAAATTTCTTATCCAACAGATCTTCCAACTGACTCTTCAATTCAGTTAACTCAACAGCAGACATACGGTACGGAGCCATCGATATCGGCCTAGTACCAGGTACCAAATCAATTGAGAACTCCACTTCGCGCTCTGGCGGTAATTCATTCACCTCTTCCGGAAACACATCAGGAAAATCAGACACCACGGCTAGATCGCCAATCACCAGTTTATCTTTAGCCTCCAAAGTCGCTAACAGCATAAACAACTCTGCCCCATCAGCTACTTCCTCATTCACCTGCCTCGCTGATAGAAACAAACTTTTTCCTTCCTCAACCTCAGGAAATATCACAGTCTTATCAAAACAATTAATAGAAACTCGGTTAAACACTAACTAATTCATACCCAGAATAACATCAATCTGCACTAGTGGAAGACACACTAGGTCCATCCCAAAGTCTCTACCAAAAATACTCAAAGGACAATTTAAACAAACCGAAGTAGTAGTCACTGAACCCTTCGCAGGAGTATCAATTACCATACTACCAAACATCTCAGATATCTCTAACTTAAGTTTCCCAGCACAATCCAAAGATATAAAGGAATGAGTCGCACCTGTGTCAATAATAGCTACAAGAGGAAGGCCATTAATATAACACGTACCTCGGATAAGTCTGTCCTCACTGGAGGTTTGAGTTCCGGTCAATGCGAACACCTTCCCAGTTTGAGATTTCTTTGGCTTCTGACACTGACTTCCAATATGCCCTTCTTCGCCACAATTAAAACAAATCATTTCCTTGTGCTTGCAATCAACTATTGCATGACCAGTCTTACCACAACGAAAACATCTCTTTACTTCAGCAGTGCATACATTACTCTTATGACCAGCCTGACCACATTTGAAGCAAACTATACCAGCAGGAGCACCTCCCCTACTAGTTCTCTGAGCCGGAGCAGCTCCTTGTTTCCCTTTTCCCACTGGGGCATCATACGGCTTGCCACGGTTTTGATGTTGCTTGCCCCTGCGGTCACTGACAATCTTGTAATGAGCATTATTGTCTTCTTCAAATATCCTGCAGCTATCAACCAATTCAGTAAAAATGCGTATCTTCTGATACCCAACAGCCTTCTTAATTTCAGAGCGCAGTCCATTTTCAAACTTGATGCACTTTGAAAATTCAGCACCAGCACCAGTGTAATGAGGATAAAATTTGGACAGCTCCACAAATTTCGCAGCATAATCAGTGACAGACATGTTTCCTTGCTTCAGCTCAAGGAACTCAATTTCCTTCTTACCACGGACATCTTCCTGGATAATACTTTCTCATGAATTCCCTACGGAATACATCCCAAGTAATGACTTCACCTGCCACGGTCAACCTCTCGTGAGTCTCTAGCCACCAGTCATCAGCTTCGACTGCTAGCATGTGAGTACCATACCGAACCTTCTGAGCTGGAGTGCAATCCATAACACGGAAGATTCTCTCAATCTCTTTCAACCATCCCAAGGCTGCATCTGGATCATGCTTCCCTTTAAACACCGGCGGATTCTCTCTCTGAAAAGTCGCCAAGCTACGTGATCCAGCATCACCACCAGCATTTGGCAAGTTCTGCACAGCTTGTGCCATCGCTTGCATTGCGGCAGCCATTGCAGCGTCATTCCTTCCAGCCATTTCAACTTATCAATACAACACAACTTAAAGTTAGATTAGTAACAATACACAATTGTTAGACAGTAACGACACGACAACTGGCCGGACAGACCAACCTGCTCTGATACCACTAATGTAACACCCTTCTAAAATACCCCAAATATTTAATTAAAATAACAATAACAAATATATATATCAGAGTAATTATGCACCAAGGGTGTCACACAACACTTCACACATTTCACCATAAAATTCAGTCATGCTCATTTTTTAATTCAAAATAACATTTTTGCAAAATTCGCAGCGGATAGAAATCAAATCAACCATTCGAAACATATAACAGATTACATGTAAAATTATTCAACAATTAAAAACATCCCGTCCCGATGTTACATCTATCAGAGCACGACCCACTACGGAGACTACACTAGACTCCAAGCACTAGCTTCTACTCAATCACTGCTCGTTACCTGAAAAATAGTTGTAAGCGTGAGTTCTTCAATCGATATAATAAGCATTATAAATCATCATGTAATGCTAAGTAATTTAACACGTTTCATCACCCAAATCAGATTTACACATTCAGTAACGGCACATCAACTCCAATATCATACTCAATAACAACATAAAATGCAACTCAAATGAGACTCGACTCGTCATGCATGTGGTACCATTCGGAGTAAAACTCCCAACTTAAAATCATTGCCATTTTATTGGGCATCAAGGCATAAGCCTTCAACTTTCAACTTAAAATTTTGCCAATCCAGGCCAACGTGGTGTGAGCAAAGCTCCGACTTAATGCATATGAATGTACATGGCATACACGACTTTAAACTGTCGACAACATAATAAGAATAGCAATACAACAATGTTTTCAACAAAATCAACTTATAATCAACTTATAATCAACTTTGGCTCACCAAGCCTACAACTCAGTATTTTCAACAACTTTAACACAACTTATCAACATATTTGTATCAACACTTCATAACATAAACTCAACAAAGTTACTCATCAAAATTAACGATAATAGGCCAATAACCAATTATGTTCACAACATTAAAATATCAATTTTTCCAATTTCCAACAGTGTTAACCGGTTAACGCCCTGGGTTAACCGGTTAACGCAGGACAAAACACACTTTCTGGCAAAACGCAACAGTGTTAACCGGTTAACGCCCTGGGTTAACCGGTTAACGCATGCAAAACAACACATTTCCATAAAATATAACAGTGTTAACCGGTTAACGCCCTGGGTTAACCGGTTAACGCCCTGGGTTAACCGGTTAACGCAGACAAAACAGCAGTTCCTGCGCTAACACAAGGCAGAATGCAGAGTTCTCCGCATTTTCCGCCGTTGGAGGACTTCCGGACCTCCGATTCAATTTCCGTAAAAAGCTATACGTCCAGTAAATTACGACACACACCATTATCGATTAAATTTCAGTTTTTAACACAGTTTATCCAACATCATTTTCAGCATTCACAATCCCAATTAGGGTCACTTCAACGGTTTATCACTACCCATGACATGTTAATCTATAATACCCATTAAACAACGATAAACCCCCCTTACGTGAGATAATCCGGC
The DNA here is from genome assembly GCF_024323335.1 of Lathyrus oleraceus. Classification (NCBI taxonomy): domain Eukaryota; kingdom Viridiplantae; phylum Streptophyta; class Magnoliopsida; order Fabales; family Fabaceae; genus Lathyrus; species Lathyrus oleraceus. The sequence continues at coordinate 396,001,583 of NC_066585.1, forward strand.
AATCTCTAAGCTTCAAGCTTTTCTCTTCTTCAACCCTCTTCCTCTTGCTCTGCCTCTTGCCCTTTTTCCTCTTTCAGCCGCTTCCCTGAGTTTCACGTGAAAACCTTATTTTCCAAAATGAACTCTTTTCTCTTATTCCAACTTATATATTTTCCAAATTATATTATTATTCCAATAATAATAATAATTCAATAATTCCAAAATAATAATAATAATAATAATCCAATTATCTAATTAAATTAATAAATATATTATTAACTTAATTTAAATAATTATCATGTTATTATTGGGGTGTTACACTCGTCAACTGAGTGAGTTCCAGAAGAACAATCCTCCAATGTTCAAGGGAGCATACGATCCAGATGGTGCTCAGAAGTGGTTGAAGGAGATCGAGAGGATCTTCCGAGTGACTGAGTGTGCCGATAACCAGAAGGTCAGGTTCGGTACGCATATGCTGTCAGAGGAAGCAGATGATTGGTGGGTTGCTGCCCGCACTGAGTTGGAAGCTGCTGGGAGTACTGAGATCACTTGGGCGGTGTTCAGAGAGAGATTCCTGAGGAAGTACTTTCCAGAGGATGTCAGAGGAAAGAAAGAAATAGAGTTCTTAGAATTGAAGCAGGGCAACCGGTCTGTTATTGAGTATGCTGCTAAGTTCACAGAGCTGTCGAAGTATTACACTCCCTATGATGAGGCTACTGGGGAATTTTCAAAATGTGTGAAGTTTGAGAACGGGTTACGTCCCGAGATCAAGCAGGCTATTGGGTATCAGCGGATCAGAGTGTTTCCTGACTTGGTTGACTGTTGCAGGATTTTTGAACAGGATACCAAGGCCAGAACGGAGAGCTATCAGCAGAGGGTTGATAGGAAAGGCAAGAATCAGAATGATCGTGGGAAACCGTATGCAGCTGGCAAAGGTTTCCAGAGACAGAGTGGGATGAAGAGACCTAGTGGGGGAGACTCCATTGCCCCTGCTAAGTGTTACAGATGTGGTCAGGCTGGACATCGTATCCATGAGTGTACCAGTGCTGAGAAGAAGTGTTTCAAGTGTGGCAAAGGTGGTCACTTGGCTGCAGAGTGTCGGTTGAAGACTATGACTTGTTTCAACTGTGGAGAGGTGGGTCATATTAGCCCACAGTGTCCTAAGCCGAAGAAAGAGAACCAGTCGGGAGGCAAGGTCTTTGCTTTATCGGGTTCTGAGACTTCTGCAGATGATCGTTTGATCCGAGGTACGTGTTATATTAATGGCTTTCCTCTTGTAGCTATTATTGACACAGGTGCGACTCATTCCTTTATATCTTTGGATTGTGCTGTGAAACTTAAATTAGAGATATCTGAGATGCATGGGAGTATTGTGATTGATACTCCTGCGAAGGGTTCAGTGACTACTACTTCAGTTTGTTTAGATTGTCCTTTGAGTATTTTTGGTAGAGACTTTGGGATGGACCTCGTGTGTCTTCCACTAGTGCAGATTGATGTTATCCTGGGTATGAACTGGTTGGTGTTTAACCGAGTTTATATCAACTGTTTTGATAAGACTGTGATTTTTCCTGAGATTGAGGAAGGAAAGAGTTTGTTTTTATCAGCAAGGCAGGTGAATGAGGCAGTAGCAGATGGGGCAGAGTTGTTTATGCTGTTAGCGACTTTGGAGGCTAAAGATAAACTGGTGATTTGCGATCTAGCCGTGGTGTGTGATTTTCCTGATGTGTTTCCTGAAGAAGTGAATGAATTACCGCCAGAGCGTGAAGTTGAGTTCTCGATTGATTTAGTACCTGGTAGTAGGCCGATATCGATGGCTCCGTACCATATGTCTGCTGTTGAGTTAACTGAATTGAAGAGTCAGCTGGAAGATCTGTTGGATAAGAAATTTATTCGTCCGAGTGTGTCACCGTGGGGTGCACCAGTGTTATTGGTTAAGAAGAAAGAAGGTACTATGAGGTTGTGTGTGGACTACAGGCAACTGAATAAAGTGACGATCAAGAATCGGTATCCTTTGCCGAGGATTGATGATTTGATGGATCAGTTGGTTGGTGCGAGTGTGTTCAGCAAAATAGATTTGAGATCGGGGTATCATCAGATACGTGTGAAAACCGAGGATATTCAGAAGACTGCTTTCAGAACAAGGTATGGACATTATGAGTATTCTGTAATGCCTTTTGGTGTAACTAATGCGCCTGGGGTATTTATGGAGTATATGAATAGGATTTTCCATCCGTACCTAGACAAGTTTGTTGTGGTGTTTATTGACAATATTTTGGTGTATTCGAAATCTGAAGAAGAGCATGCTGAACATTTGAGAGTGGTTTTAGGAGTTCTACGAGAAAAGAAGTTATTTGCTAAACTGTCCAAGTGTGAATTTTGGTTAGAAGAGGTTAGTTTTCTTGGTCATGTGGTTTCAAGAGGTGGTGTTGCTGTTGATCCTTCTAAGATAGAAGCGGTATCTAAGTGGAAGCTCCGAAGTCAGTTTCTGAGATAAGGAGTTTTCTTGGACTTGCAGGTTATTATAGGAAATTCATTGAGGGATTTTCTAAGTTGGCGTTACCGTTAACGATGTTGACTAGAAAGGGGCAAGCGTTTGTTTGGGACTCAAAATGTGAAGAAGGTTTCCAAGAGTTAAAGAGGAGGTTAACTACTGCTCCTATTCTGATATTACCAAGTCCGTCGGAACTATTTGAGGTTTACTGTGATGCTTCATTGTTGGGTTTGGGTGGTGTTTTGATGCAGAATAAGCAGGTTGTAGCTTATGCTTCGAGACAACTGAAGGTTCATGAGAGGAACTATCCGACACACGATTTAGAGTTGGCAGCTGTGGTATTTGTTCTGAAGTTATGGAGGCATTACTTGTACGGGTCAAGATTTGAGGTTTTCAGTGACCATAAAGGTTTAAAGTATTTGTTTGATCAGAAAGAGTTGAATATGAGAGAGAGGAGATGGTTAGAGTTTCTGAAGGATTATGACTTTGGTTTGAATTACCATCCGGGTAAAGCAAACGTAGTGGCTGATGCATTGAGTCGGAAATCATTGCATATGTCTATGTTAATGGTTAAGGAATTGGATTTAATTGAGCAGTTTAGAGACTTGAGTTTGGTGTGTGAGAGTACTCACAATAGTGTTAAATTGGGAATGTTGAAGTTAACGAGTGGTATTTTGGATGAGATTAGAGAGGGTCAGAAATCCGATGTGCTTTTGGTTGATAAGTTGACTCTAGTGAATCAAGGTCAAGGTGGTGAATTCAGAGTTGATGAGAATGGTGTTTTGAAATTTGGTAATCGGGTGTGTATTCCGGATGTTACCGAACTTAAGAAGAGTATTCTTGAGGAAGGACATCGTAGTGGCCTGAGTATTCATCCTGGGGCTACGAAGATGTATCATGATTTGAAAAAGTTATTTTGGTGGCCGGGAATGAAAAGAGAAATTGCGAGTTTGGTTTATTCTTGTTTGACTTGTCAGAAGTCAAAGATTGAGCATCAGAAGCCGTCTGGGCTAATGCAACCGTTGGCTATTCCAGAGTGGAAGTGGGATAGTATCAGTATGGATTTTGTTTCGGGTTTACCGAGGACAATTAAGAATTTTGAAGCTATTTGGGTGATTGTTGACAGATTGACAAAATCGGCTCATTTCATTCCGATCAGAATGGATTATCCGTTAGAGAGATTAGCTGAGTTGTATATTGAGAAAATTGTAAGTTTGCATGGTATTCCGTCGAGTATTGTTTCGGACAGAGATCCTAGATTTACATCGAAGTTCTGGGAAGGTTTGCAGAGGGCTTTGGGAACTAAGCTGAGATTGAGTTCTGCATATCATCCGCAGACTGATGGTCAGACTGAGAGGACGATTCAGTCGCTGGAGGATCTTTTGAGGGCTTGTGTTTTGGAAAAGGGAGGTGCTTGGGATTGTTATTTACCTTTGATTGAGTTTACCTACAACAATAGTTTTCATTCGAGCATTGGTATGGCACCGTTTGAAGCTTTGTATGGTAGGAGATGTCGGACACCTTTATGTTGGTATGAGTCCAGTGAGAGTGCTGTGGTTGGACCAGAGATTGTTCAACAAACTAAGGAAAAGATTAAGATGATTCGGGAGAAGATGAGGATTGCTCAGAGTCGTCAGAAGAGTTATCACGACAAGAGGAGGAAGTCACTTGAGTTTCAAGAGGTAGATCATGTGTTTCTTCGTGTTACTCCGATAACTGGGGTTGGTAGAGCTTTGAAGTCGAAGAAGTTGACACCTCGATTTATTGGTCCTTATCAGATTTTGGAGAGGATAGGGGAGGTAGCCTATCGTATCGCTTTACCTCCGTCGCTTGCGAATTTGCATGAGGTTTTTCATGTGTCTCAGTTGAGGAGGTACATTCCTGATCCGTCGCATGTAGTCCAAGTAGATGATGTACAGGTGAGACATAACCTGACTGTTGAAACATCACCTATGAGGATCGAGGATCGAGAGTTGAAGCAGTTGCGGGGTAAAGAGATTGCTTTGGTAAAGGTAGCTTGGGGAGGACCAGCAGGTGGTAATGTGACTTGGGAACTTGAGAGTCAGATGAAGGAGTCTTATCCAGAGTTTTTCACTTGAGGTATGTTTTCGAGGACGAAAACTCTTTTAGTGGGGGAGAGTTGTAACACCCCGATAAAATATGATAATTATTTAATTTAAGTTAATAGTATATTTATTAATTTAATTAAATAATTGGAATATTATTGGATTATTATTATTGGAATAATAAAGTTGGAATATATATGTAAAAAGTCCCATTTTGGTAAAAAGGGTTTTTTCACGTGAAAAGGGAGAAGCGACAGAAAAGTGGAAAAGGGCAAAAAGGAAGAGCAAGAGAGCAAGGGTTGAAGAAAAGGAAAAGCTTGAAGCTAAAGGATTGCCGGATTAACTCAGGTAAGGGGTGTTTATCGTCGTTTAATGGGTATTATGGGTTAACATGTAATGGGTAGTAATAAACCATTGAATCGACTCTAATTAGGATGATGCATGCTGAAAATGGTGAACTTATGGATGAATGAGATATGGGTTATAATTGAAGAAAATTCGTAGGAATTAGATGTAATGAGGTTAGTGAAGGTGAGAAAAACAAGAAAGGGGGGGGTTTGAATTGTTTTAAAAATAAGCGCTTTTGCAAAATGAAATCACACAATGATTTTATACTGGTTCGCTTATAACACAAAGCTACTCCAGTCCACCCGGCCAAGGTGATTTCGCCTTCAACAAGGACTTAATCCACTAATCTTGAAAGATTACAAACAACCCCTAAGAGAGAAGAAAATCTCTTAGTCCTCTCAAGTCTACAGACTACAAAGAGTCACTTGAGGAAATCAAATAAAAATAAGATACAAGATGTGTAATCTAGAGTGCTTCTAAGAAAGCAAATATTACAAACTTAAGAACAAATTTTTCACTTGATAAGCAAAAACTTAGTGAAATTCTTTGAAGAACAAGGATGTTTTTCTTGAGCGTGATATAATTTCAGTATAGTTTTGGCTAGTGATTTCTTTTTTTTGCTGAATGAGATTTCTTCTCTATTTATAGGAGTTGAAGTAGAGTTGAAGTAGCGTTGAATCTGTTGGATATTGAGATGTAGTTACGCCATTCCATTAATAGCTTCTGCAGTAGACTTTTTCTCTTAGAAGTGACTACTTACCACAATTAGTATCTTCTCTCTTGGAAGTGGAGATTAACGTCTCTTTCTAATTGAGGAAATCCATTTGCAGAACTTTAACTTGGCTTAAACGTTACTTCATCATGATTAACAATTCTGATTAGAGTCTTTGTGTATCTGGAGAAACTGGCTTCTGATGTTATCTCTTGAAAGTTCAGATGACGCTGATAACTTCAGAATTTACAGAAGGCATTAATTCAGAGTCAGAGCTTCTAGACTTTACTTCATATTCAGATGCTTCTGATACTTTGTAGTTTTGTCCAGAGTCAGAGCTTCTTGAATGAGATTCCACTTTAGATGCTTCTGATACTTGAGATTTTGCATCTGATCTTGTTTTGCATCTGATGACATCATCAGATTTGTTTCTTCTTTCTTTAGAACCCTGCACACTTAGAAACTTTTCGTTAGGGTGCCATTTTTGGTTTCATCCTTTGTTATCATCAAAATCATGGAGTCTGTTGTAGAACAATTTTTGTTCTTACAATCTCCCCCTTTTTGATGATGACAAAACAAATAAAATTATCAGATGAAACATGAAAAATATTAGATCAGATAGACAAAAGCTCCCCCTGAGTTAGTACTAGGGAGTTCAGAAGTTCTTACCAGAGCTTTTCAAGTAATGAGATTTCTGAAACTTTCTGCAAATTCTTAAATTTAATGTTAGAGTTATTTAATCAGAGCTATTAATTAATCAGAGCTATTTTTATCAGAACTATTTCTATAATTGTTGCAGAATGCTTAAGGTTTTAGACATAATTTTCATCAGAGCTATTTAATAATTTCTCCCCCTTTTTGGCATAATCAAAAAGGCATAAAAAATAAAAAGAATAATAAAGAGAAAAACACTTCATTAAAAAGCACAAAGGCAAACAACAGTCAAAAACATCAGAATCAAAGAAGAATATCAGAGCTAAAAGAAGACAGAAGCAAAAACACTAGGCAAGCAAACAAAATAAATCCTAAGTGCCTAAGGGTTCGGAGGTTGAGGAAGTCTCTGAAGCAACATGGCAAACATGTTCTGGATGTTTTCATTCAAGGCATCTTGCTTGTCCATCCTGGCACGAAGCTCATTCTGATCTTTCTTGATCTCTTGCTGATCTTGCTTTATCTCTTTCAGAGTGTTAAGAATCAGAGGGATCGCAGAGGAAGACTCCCCCTGAATCAGAGCCTGCTGAGCTTCAGCTTCAGCAGCAGCTTGGGCTTCTGCATCTGCCTGAGCCTTGGCTTCAGCTTCCTTAATCCTTAGAAGTTCTGCTTCCTTTGCCAGTCGTTCTTCTTCCAACCTCTTTGCTTCTTCCTTAGCTTCCTTAGCCAATCTTTCTTCCTCTAATCTCTTGGCCTCAGCTTCTCTAGCCAGTCTCTCTTGGAGTCTTTCCTCAGAGTCTCTGATGTAGCCATTTCTGACTTGTTCAGAGATACTCTTCAGCCTATAAGACTCAGAGGTCATCCAACTAATGACTCTGTTCCAGTGTGTCCTAACAGATTTAGGATCATCACTAACTTCAGAGTTTTTAGCCAGAGACTTGATCTTCTGGACTGAGGCTTCTGCAACCTGTATAATGGCCTCCTCAAGGGTAGGTATGGTAAGTTCAGGTTCAGGTTCAGGTGAATGAGGTGGAGAGTTTTGAGGGCTGAGATTTAGAGGTTGAGGTTCAGTTTGTTGAGGTTCAGATTCTGCTTGAAGTTCAGAATCTGCGTCTGGTTGAAGACTGGGGGATGAAGCATATAGTGGATTTAGGTCTAATGGGTCAGAGTCTGGTCCAGGTACAGCGGGAATAAATGGTGGAGTGATATTAGAGGCGAAGGGATTAGATGGTTGAGTTTCAGAGGGTAAGGTTGTTGTTTGTTGTGGTGGAAGTGAAGTTTGGAGGGGTGAGGTTACTTCAGATTGTCGTGTGGGTTGTGGAGCGAAATTTTTAGCATAAATTTCAGCTATTGTTGGGGAGTTAGGGTCAGAGTGTTCTTGGTCAGAGGACTCTTGGTCAGAGAACTCTTGGTCAGAAGAAGGGGAAAGATAAGGGGGTGATTCATATTCAGAGGATGAAGAAGAAGAAGTGCTTTGGTGGGTTTGTATAGGTTTAGAGGGAGGAATGAAGGTTCTGGCTATGTTTAGAGCTGGTGTTGGTTGGGAGGTTCTGGTGATTGAGGGTGGTATTTCAGAGGTGGTATATATTGGTTGAGAGGAGAGAGGGTTAGAGGAAGCCATTATAGATGCAGAGGAGACAGGAGGAATAGACTTACCAGAAGAGACATTCAGAGGTGCTGAAGTTTTGCTGCCAGAGGTTTCTCCAAGTCTGGCTTTCTTTGCTTTCCTTGCCTCAGCAGCTATCTGTTTCTCAGAGACACCTCTCTTGTATCTGACAAGATCTTCTACAGAGTCCAGACAGTCTTCAAGGCGGAAATCAGAAATATCAACGCCTTCATCCAGACGATCCTGAAGGTAGATAGCAATGGCATTCTTGGGTTCATTCTTGAAGAACCTGGCAAGGCCATGAGGCATCTTCCTCTGATCTTTTAGAGATTCCCAGGACACATCCATAGTTGGCTTGACTCTAATGTCTTTGATGATTCCCATGCTCCTCAGGTTTTTGGCATTCAGAGGCTTTCCCACATCAATTGCCAGATCATCCATACATCTGGTCTTCTCCAGATCATCTACCAAGCCATGCTCAATGAAGACATCAGAGAGCAATCTTCCCAGAGGAATGTAGGATCTGGGCTTCATATTATTCCTCGTTTCTCTGACTGAATCCCTCAGATATCTGAAGAGGAGAACAGGGAGGTTGATCTGGATACCCTTCTGAATACAGTAAAGGATGCATTTCTGATCAGCATTTATATAATCTGAAGAGTTGGAGGCTGGACGATGATGGATTGTTCCCAGAATAATCTTCAGCCAAACTCGGAGGTTCTGATGAAGCTCCTTGTTCTTAGAGGGGTTTCCTTCAACATTAGGTTTGAAGATTGTAGGGTTGATGACTTCAGTGATGCGTTTTGACCTTGGAGGAATATTGTAAATCCTTTTACCTCCAGCTTTCTCCATGTTTAGCAAGGAAGCAATTGATGCTTCAGTGATGACAATCTTCACACCCAGAACAAACGAGACAATGAACTGGTCATCAGCATCTGCACATCTCCAGAACTCTTTGACAAGGAGAGGGTAAATGGGACCATAAAGCCTGTTGAAGTAGTTTTCCCAACCTTGCTTGTGAAGATCTTCAGTAAGATCAACACCGTTTCTTCTTAAGTTCTCAAAATCCACCAGCGATTCACACAGTACATCTAAACCTTCAAAGGGAGTTGAAAGGTTTATGTGTTGTTCACGGTCAAGAATGTGAGGTTCTTTGTAGACAGGGGTTATGGTAACGCCTGTAACAGTGGGTGTTTGAGTGTTTGAGGTTTGGGGATTAGAATTGGCTTCCATTTGTTGGGAGAAGTTAAAAACTTCTTGCTCTTGAGCATTCATGAAGAAGATTGATGAAGAAGATGAAGAACTGAAGGAGTTGCAGAGAAAACTTCGAGAGAGGGTTTAGGGTTTAAGAGTGAGTGAAGAGTGATAAGTGTGTGAAATGTGAGAAAAGTGTTTATATACCTAAGTAAAAACGCATGCAAAACGACACCTCAGAAAGCGTTAGACACAAAACTCAAAATGGCACGCTTGGGGGGAAAATGATTACAGCTCATAAATGAATGTCTAATCCCACAGTTTGCACACTGCTCGAGGAAAACTCAAACGTCTGCCTTTTGAATTTCTTGACAGCTGTCTAGAAGTTCTAAGGTTTGACGCTCAGAGCTCCACGTGTTGATGTATCTGATCTTCAGGAATACCAAAGGATTGGTTTCTGAAGATTTCTAACTCAGATATCTTCTTAACTTGTAGAAGTATCAGAGTCAGAGGCAGAAGTGTATTTGTTTTTATCAGATTCTTATTTTACATGTTCAGAGCCAAATTTTACTCAGGGCAATTTTTAATGTTCAGATTTTCTAATATAAAACGAAATCTATCTTCAGCCAGAGGCTTAGTAAAGATATCTGCCCATTGATGTTCTGTATCAATGAACTTCAGCGTTACTATTCCTTTCTGAACATAGTCTCTAATAAAATGATGTTTAATTTCTATGTGTTTGGCTCTGGAATGTAGAATAGGATTCTTACTCAAACAAATAGCAGCAGTATTATCACAAAGGATAGGAATGTTACTCTCAAATATCTGAAGATCTTCTAGCTGATGCTTCATCCAGAGCATCTGAGTTGTGCACAGTGATGCTGAGATGTATTCTGCTTCTGCAGTTGATAGAGCGATAGTTGACTGTCTTTTGCTAGCCCAGGATATTAGATTGTTTCCCAGAAGCTGGCAATTTCCAGATGTGCTTTTTCGTTCTATTCTATCTCCTGCATAATCTGCATCACAATAACCAGAAAGCCTATACTCTGATGTTTTCTCATACATCAGGCCCAGGTTAGGAGTTCCTTTCAGATACTTAAGAATTCTCTTAACAGCTGTTAAATGAGATTCTCTAGGATCTGATTGGAATCTGGCACAAAGACAGACACTAAAGAGAATATCAGGACGAGTAGCAGTCAGATAGAGAAGAGAGCCTATCATACCTCGATAGAGCTTCTGACAAACCTTGTTGCTTACCTCTTCCTTCTCCAGAATGCAAGTTGGGTGCATAGGAGTCTTTGCAGAGTTGCATTCAGTCATGTCAAACTTCTTCAGAACATCTTTAATGTACTTGCTTTGATGAATGTACGTGACTTCTGGAGTTTGATTGATTTGAATTCCCAGAAAGAACTTTAGTTCTTGCATTAGACTCATTTCAAATTCTGCCTGCATTAGCTTAGAAAATTCTTGGCAAACAGAGATATTAGCAGAACCAAAAATAATGTCATCAACATAAATCTGGCATATCACGAGATCATTTTTATGGTTTTTACAGAAGAGTGTAGAATCAACTTTCCCTCTGATAAAATTTTGTTCTAGAAGAAAATTACTTAAGCGTTCATACCAAGCTCTGGGAGCTTGTTTAAGTCCATATAAGGATTTCTTAAGTTTGAAAACATGTTCTGGAAAATTTGAGTTTTCAAAACCAGGAGGTTGATTAACATACACTTCTTCTGAAATATAACCATTTAGAAATGCACTCTTGACATCCATTTGGTATAATTTTATAGAGTGATTAATAGCAAATGATACAAGAAGACGAATAGACTCTAACCTTGCGACTGGAGCAAAAGTTTCATTATAATCAATACCTTCTTGTTGACTATAACCTTGAGCTACCAGTCGTGCTTTGTTTCTGACAACTTCTCCTTTCTCGTTCAGTTTGTTTCTGAAAACCCATCTGGTTCCAATGACATGAGTGCCTCTGGGTTTAGGAACGAGATCCCAGACATCATTCTTGGAGAATTGATCTAACTCTTCTTGCATAGCTGCCACCCAATCATTATCTTGAAGAGCTTCATCACAGGACGTAGGCTCAATCAGAGACACTAGTCCCAGAGGAATATCTTCAGAAGTTCTAAAGGTAGATCTGGTTCTAACAGGTTCATCTTTGTTTCCTAAAATCAAATCTTCAGATACGTTGCTACGACTCTTGACTTTCCTTGGAATTTCTGGAGATTTAATTTCTTCAGAGTCTGGAGTGACAGTTGCTTCTGGAGTTTTCTCAGATTCTACCAGAGTGATCTCTAAATCTGCAAACTTTTCAACTAGCTTTGACTTTTCAGGGTCAAGCTTATCATCAAATCTAACATGAATTGATTCCTCCACAATTTTGGTTTCTGTGTTGTATACTCTATAGCCTTTAGAGCGTTCTGAGTATCCTAACATAATACCTTTCTGTGCTTTGGAATCAAACTTGTTCAGATGTTCTTTAGTATTTAATATAAAACAAATGCATCCAAAAGGATGAAAATATGAGATGTTGGGTTTTCTTCCCTTACACAGTTCATAGGGAGTCTTATCCAGAATAGGTCTAATAGAGATTCTATTCTGAATGTAACACGCTGTATTTACAGCTTCTGCCCAAAAGTGCTTTGCTACATTTGTTTCATTGATCATGGTTCTGGCCATTTCTTGGAGTGTCCTATTCTTCCTCTCTACAACTCCATTTTGTTGTGGAGTTCTAGGGCAGGAGAAATCATGGGATATTCCATTAGAATCAAATAGTTCTTCAAAATCTTTATTTTCAAATTCTCCACCATGATCACTTCTGACTCTAACAATTTTAGAGTCAAATTCTTTTTGCACTTTAGAACAGAAACTGGTGAATACAGAGTGAGACTCACTCTTGTGCTTTAGGAATTTTACCCATGTCCAGCGGCTGTAATCATCAACGATTACTAGTCCATACTTCTTTCCATTGACTAATGCTGTTTTCACAGGACCAAATAAGTCAATGTGAAGAAGCTCCAGAGGCTTAGAGGTAGAAACAACATTTTTCTTTTTAAAAGATGTTTTTGAAAACTTTCCTTTCTGACAAGCTTCACACAGAGCATCTGAAGAAAACTTCAGTTTAGGCAGGCCTCTGACTAACTCAAGTTTAGTTAGCTGAGAAAGTTTCCTCATGCTAATGTGGCCTAAGCGTCTATGCCATACCCATTGCTCTTCGTGAACTGACATTAAACATTTAACATTTTGATCTTTTAAATCAGAAAGATTTATTTTATAAATGTTGTTTTTCCTCTTGCCTGTGAAAAGGACAGAGCCATCATTCTGATTAATGGCTTTACACGTTTTTTGATTAAAGATTACATCATAACCGTTATCACTTAATTGACTTATGGATAACAAGTTATGCATTAATCCTTCTACATAAAGAACATCAGATATAGAGGGAAGAGTACCGTTACCAATAGTTCCGGAGCCTCTGATCCTTCCTTTCTGATCTCCTCCAAAGCCTACGAGGCCAGCGTCTTTAAGTTCCAGGCTTTGGAACATAGACTTTCTTCCCGTCATATGTCGCGAGCATCCAGAGTCCAGGTACCATGACTGGTGTCTGAACTTTGCTGCATAGGATATCTGCAACATAGATAATCTTATCTTTCGGTACCCAGAATCTCTTGGGTCCTTTCAGATTAGTTTTCCCAGAGTTTCTTACAACTTTGGGTCTTCTAGCATTTTTAAATTTGTGTTCTTGTGTGTGTGTATAGTGGTATGAAAAAGGCGATTTAATTTGGTTATTGGTAGAGGTTTTATTTTCCTCAGAATCATACCCAATTCCCCTTTTATTATTCTGACCTACTCCATAAATCATGGATGCCATAATACTCCTATTTATCCCATTCTTCAGAAATTGTTGAAAGGCTTCTTCATATTTATAAATAATTTCATTTGAAGTTTGTGGTGCTTGAGACAACGCTTTTTCTAATTCTAAGCTTTTGGTTTTAGCTCCATCTTTTTCTAACGTTAAAGATCTGATAGTATCATCTTGTGCTAGAATTGTTGTCTCAAGTCTACTACATACTTCAGATTTTGCTTTAAGAAGGCCTTTAATGTCTTTAACTTTTTGTTTTAGTTTCTGAAGAGAGGTAAGAGTTTCTGATAAACATGATTCTAAGTCAGATCTAGAAAGTTCAGAAAATACCTCTTCAGATTCTTCATCTGAGCTGCTGGATGTGGTAGCCATAAGAGCTACGTTGGCCTGTTCATCAGAGTCAGATTCTGATGATTCGGATTCACTATCGTCCCAGGTGGCCATTAATCCCTTCTTTGTTCTGAAGGCATTTTTCTTGAAGCTTTCTTTCTTAGAGTTATCTTTCTTCAGCTTGGGGCATTCATTTCTATAATGACCTGTTTCTTTACATTCAAAACAGGTAATATCTTTATTAGGTTTACCTTTTGAAGTTGACTCTGATCTATCCCCTCTGGGTCTTGATCTTCTGAAGTTGTTGTTGTTCCTTCTTTTCCAGAGTTGCTTAACTCTTCTGGTTAGTAAGGACAGTTCTTCTTCATCATCAGAGTCTTCAGGTTCAGAGTCGTCAGTATCTGCAGTTTCTGCCTGGAGAGCTTTGGTTCTGTCTGACTTCCGTCTTTCAGGTCTGGACTTCAGCGCCACTGACTTGTTCCTTTTCTGAGGCTCATCCTCCTCTAGTTCTATCTCATGGCTTCTGAGAGAACTAACAAGTTCTTCAAGGCTGATATTGTTCAGATCCTTTGATAACTTCAGAGCAGTAACCATTGGTCTCCATTTCTTTGGCAGACTTCTGACTATCTTCTTAACATGATCTGCAGTCGTGTATCCTTTGTCTAGCACTTTAAGACCTGCAATAAGAGTTTGGAATCTGGAAAACATAGCTTCTATAGCTTCGTCATCTTCCATCTTGAAGGCTTCATATTTCTGGATCAACGCCAGAGCCTTCGTCTCCTTGACTTGGGAGTTTCCTTCATGGGTCATCTTCAGAGAGTCAAGTATATCTTTAGCCGTCTCTCTGTTGGTGATCTTTTCGTATTCGTTGTATGATATAGCATTTAGAAGTATTGTTCTGGCCTTGTGATGATTTTTGAACTCACGTTTCTGATTTTCTGACATTTTTCTTCTGGGAACTTCAGCTCCATTTAAGGTTGGAGGTTTGTATCCATCTGTGACAATGTCCCAGAGGTCAGCATCATAACCCAGAAAGAAACTTTCGATTCTATCTTTCCAGTAATCAAACTTTTCTCCATCAAAAACAGGAGGCTTGGCATTGTAAGAATCTTTCTCATTTGAGTGGGCCATTTGTTTTTCTCGCACTGGATCTCTCTACACGGTTAAGTGTTTGATTTGAAAATCAATAACAGAGCCGGAGCTCTGATACCAATTGAAGGTGAGAAAAACAAGAAAGGGGGGGGGGGGGGGGTTTGAATTGTTTTAAAAATAAGCGCTTTTGCAAAATGAAATCACACAATGATTTTATACTGGTTCGCTTATAACACAAAGCTACTCCAGTCCACCCGGCCAAGGTGATTTCGCCTTCAACAAGGACTTAATCCACTAATCTTGAAAGATTACAAACAACCCCTAAGAGAGAAGAAAATCTCTTAGTCCTCTCAAGTCTACAGACTACAAAGAGTCACTTGAGGAAATCAAATAAAAATAAGATACAAGATGTGTAATCTAGAGTGCTTCTAAGAAAGCAAATATTACAAACTTAAGAACAAATTTTTCACTTGATAAGCAAAAACTTAGTGAAATTCTTTGAAGAACAAGGATGTTTTTCTTGAGCGTGATATAATTTCAGTATAGTTTTGGCTAGTGATTTCTTTTTTTGCTGAATGAGATTTCTTCTCTATTTATAGGAGTTGAAGTAGAGTTGAAGTAGCGTTGAATCTGTTGGATATTGAGATGTAGTTACGCCATTCCATTAATAGCTTCTGCAGTAGACTTTTTCTCTTAGAAGTGACTACTTACCACAATTAGTATCTTCTCTCTTGGAAGTGGAGATTAACGTCTCTTTCTAATTGAGGAAATCCATTTGCAGAACTTTAACTTGGCTTAAACGTTACTTCATCATGATTAACAATTCTGATTAGAGTCTTTGTGTATCTGGAGAAACTGGCTTCTGATGTTATCTCTTGAAAGTTCAGATGACGCTGATAACTTCAGAATTTACAGAAGGCATTAATTCAGAGTCAGAGCTTCTAGACTTTACTTCATATTCAGATGCTTCTGATACTTTGTAGTTTTGTCCAGAGTCAGAGCTTCTTGAATGAGATTCCACTTTAGATGCTTCTGATACTTGAGATTTTGCATCTAATCTTGTTTTGCATCTGATGACATCATCAGATTTGTTTCTTCTTTCTTTAGAACCCTGCACACTTAGAAACTTTTCGTTAGGGTGCCATTTTTGGTTTCATCCTTTGTTATCATCAAAATCATGGAGTCTGTTGTAGAACAATTTTTGTTCTTACAGTTAGAAATTATAAAATCGAATGGGTATGATCTGTATTAGATAATATGAACGAATGCTGTGTAAAAATTGGACTGTGGAAGGTTGGATCTGAGAAATCTCGTAGCAGAGAAAACCCATAGCAGATCTGGAATTCTGGGTTCTGGTCATACGCGTATGGCACTAGGCAATACGCGTATGAGATGGTCTGGTACGCGTATGGGGTGATCCCATACGCGTATGGATGAAGAAGATGATGATTCTAACGTAGTTTTGTCTCTGTTAGTACGCGTATGGGAGAGGTGGTACGCGTAGGATACGCGTATGAGACAGGCAATACGCGTATGGGTTGGCTAGGAAATGGGCCATACGCGTATGGGCATGAGGCATACGCGTATGGGCAGAAGTGGGATTTTTCTGAGCTGTTGTTGTGTAGTTTTTGGTCATTTCAGCTGAGTGATGTAAATTAGCTGATGTATGATATAGTAGGGATCATTTCCCGTTGTTTTGAGCAGTATAGGTATTAGTAGAGTGTGCTAATACTGTGATTTATTATTTGGCATGATATGAATATGATTCTGTGATAAATATGCTGATAATGTATGATGGTATGCATAATGCTGTGAATATATCTATTATGTATGCAATTGTGGATGAACTGTTTATGGCTTAGAGTGTGAGCATATGTCCATTGTGGATTGTTGTTGATGGTTACATGCTAGGTGATTTAGCGTGTATAGTATGGCCTTTATGGTGGTAGCTAATTCCCATGGTGAGGAATTAGTGAGTGAGTTGTTGTGGATTGTTGTTGATGTTTGCATGCTAGGTGATTTAGCGTGCATAGCATGGCCTTTATGGTGGTAGCTAATTCCCATGGTGAGGAATTAGTGAGTGAGTCACTAGGTCTCAAATGAGTGGGACTAGTGAGCTTGGTAGCCGCATCTGGGTTTGATCGGTGAGGTTGAACTACGTGTTCACGAATAGTCGGTACCGCATGCATGGAGTCTCATTGCATAATGTATGTATGGCGTATAATATGAATGGATGAATTCCAATATTATACGTGTGTTTTGTGTTGGGTTGAGTATGATTATGATTTTGAGTTGATGTGCCGTTGCTGAATGTGTGATCTGATTTGGGTGATGAAATGTGTTAAATTACTTAGCATTACATGATATTTTATAATGCTTATTATATCGATTGAGGAACTCACCCTTACAACTATGTTTCAGGTAACGAGCAGTGATTGAGTAGAAGCTAGTGCTTGGAGTCTAGTGTAGTTCCTTAGTGGGTCATGCTCTGGTAGATGTAACATCAGGACGGGATGTTTTACTTTGTTTTCATTTTGGTTGTTGAACAACTTTACATGTAATGTGTTACATGGTTTGCATGATTGATTAGATCTCTATCCGCTGCGGATTGTGCAATGTTTTATTTTGATTAATAAATGAGCATGACAAGTTATTATGGTGAATGGTGTGAAGTGTCAAGTGTGACACCCTTAAATTGCATATCTACTCTGATTTATATTTTGTTGAATTAATTAATTATTGGGGTATTTTATAAGGGTGTTACAGACGTCCTCGTGGATTGTGTCAAAGTCGTAGATTGATGTGAATGATTGAACATGTGCACACCCTTCATTGAGCTGTGTATATTGCTTCAATGCATTGTCGAGTTGAGTTGAATCACAATTGGTTACCGGAAACGTGTCATGCGGTTGGTGAGCAAGGAGAAGAGGCCTTGATCTTCCAAGAAGCTCTACAAGGTAAACTGCTATAACTTCAACATTGCTCTGTCTGCTTGCACATAATGCTTCTATGATGTTGAACAATGTTGGGATGTCTTCATTCTGGTTAAAGCATACCATGATTCGGGGCTCAGAATCTTGCTTTGTATGTTGTATTGAAATTATTTTTCCTGAATGATACTCGGCTGAAGAATTATATGTCAATTTTACCAGTGGTGCTATGATACCATTTATCAATATAAGGGTCAGCACCATAAAAGAGAACAGTTGTCCTGTTAGTAGTTGGTTGTTCTTCATTAAATTGTACATGGAGAGCTCAGCTATACCTATGCCATTTAGAACTAGCCCAATCACAACACAATCTTTCATTGGAACTTTGTAATAATGACCTGGAAAAATAACAGCAATGATCTTTACAAGAAAAGCGACTATCACTATGACAGTTATAATCCAAGCAGCCCGAAAGTTGATTTTGAATATATCAGTCTGCAATCCACTAACAACAAGGTATAATGGATACAAAAACCCACCAGTAAGTGTTTCCATTTTTGATATCAAAGTCGATCCTAAAGGCGGTCCTTCAGGAACAACCAATCCTAAAAATATTGGTGCCATAGAATAGTGTTGTCTAATGAATTCAATGCAAAATGCAATGAAGAGAACACACAGAATGATACAGACAATACAAAACTCGTCAATCGGCTTTCCATTTAACCGGCTTACATACCTTATTATAGTCGGCCTCATTACATAGAAGACAACAACCAAGAGTGCACCTATGGATAAAAGGATCCATAGTAGTGTCACTATACTCTTGATAGCAGTTTTAACCTGCATTACTGCAAAAATAAATGTTATCAAAGGGAGACTAACAACATTGGTAAACATCGCCGATGATAATGCTAGACGGCCGACATTGGTGTTTAGGATTTTAAGCTCTGTTAGAAGGACTGATATGCTGATGAATACAGTAAAGCTTTGCGAGATGGCTATTAACGGGAGAGCAGACGCGAGGGTTTGGTCCATGGAAACAAAATTGGTGAATGCAAAGGATAATCTAAGAGGGATTGCAAATGCGAACGCGGATACAGAAATACCAATTGTGATGGCTTGTTTTTCTGTTTTCAGCATTGTTCCAGTATCCATCTTTACACAACATATGAAGTAGAAGAAATTGAGGCAGAAAGTTGCCACTGTGTCATCTATGAATCGTAGAACTTGAATTGCAGAAGGAGCGAAGCCTTCTTTATTTTCCTGTGGATTCCATGCCTCTTGATGCATAATTCTGTCAACGAATTCTACCGGTCTATCCACTCTGATATTTATCCATGACTTAACTAGATTAGCAATTATAGCTTCAGCCTCATAAGGTTGGATCTCCATTATAATGGATTTCCCACCATCTTCACTATCAACAGAATCTTCCATTGCTATCTGCACCAGCTCTTTCTCTAACTTGTCGGCATCCATCAACACTTCTATAGCATCAGGTGTCAACTCTGTGATACCTTTAACATATTTCTTCAACTCATTTCCATAACATACATGAAGGGTAGCAACCGCAACACCTGTTGTAAAAGGATGCCATCTCTCGAGTATCGGGCTGAACACTAGCTTTTCATTCATTGCCAGGCTAGTAACACCATATATAATTGCACCAACAATAAGTGCAGAAACAAAAGCAGCAATTTTTGTTGTTCTGGCGAGCACGATTTTACTGGAGCTATTTACATCATTTGGCGTGGTTGCACTAGTAAGAAGATTCATTCCAAAATCATCAGATTCAGAGTACTTAACACCTTCAATTAAAGCATTTATGGAACTGTAAGAAGCATCCTGCAAATTCCCATCTTTTTGTCTGTTATATCAGTCTGCCAAGCGTACAAAGACTGATCCTACTGCTGGATGATTCTCTCCTTTGTTGGTCTTTAAGATAGTTACCGCTTCTCAAATGCAAAAACAACTTCATCAAATTGAGACAAAGATAAGTATGCGTCTCCGATGCTGCAGTTGAGGTGATGCGGTAACCGTTGTCCCATCTTCGATGAATGCCTTCACTAGGATACAAGAAATCAAGCTCCACAACCTGATCTTGTAAGATTGCTGCAAGTACTGGGTCCTTTTCGACATTACAACAAACGAGCCCCACTATTAGATCCTGCTATGGCGCTAGTGTAAACATTTTTCACTGTTCCATAATACATTCCTTGTGAAGAAAGTAGGATGAGAGTTCAGAAACTTGTGCAGTGAAACCAGTGTCGGAATCCATAATTAGTGCCCAAAGGTTAGAACAACAACCTACACTTTGTTTAATAGGCCGGCGAGCACCATACACACTTATCCATCGGGTTACTGGCATTCCCACTCTAACTTTTTCTTTGGATGCTCATCATCATCTTCTAGTCTTAAATGTCTTTCAACAGGAACATGTGGTGCTTTATCTGATAGAGTTGTAGCTCCATGATCCGAAGACAATAATAAAAACCCTGAATCCACCAGACATGAACCAGAAGAGACTGGTTCAGAATCAGATATTTCTCCCTCAAGATCATGTGCATCATCACGTGTGACAAACTCATCATAATTTTTTCAATTCCAGTTTGTGGAAGCTGGTTGGAAAGCATATTTTCAGTTTCTAGTGAGGAATTTCCAATCAATTGAAAATATGATAACTGAGCATGCAATTGGGCATGTTCTTAAGTTCTATCTCTTCTGAATGAACTATTATCATCATTTGATGCACAGGGCGTTCCTGCTGACCGAGAGTCTGGAAGCTGAGCTAGATTGAGATGCATCCGGTGTGCTTTTCACAACATGTTCCTTCACTCATGAAGCGCTTGCAGTCCCATCAGCAGCATCAACAACTTCAAGCAACATCTGTTTCTCAGAGCGCTCATTAGCATCACTTTCTGAATCTTCAACATGTGGCTTTTGTGGCCTTGTTGCAGTTTCAAAGATGCTATTTGGTTGGGGATGGGATGGAGCCTTCAAAGCAGTAGGCTGTTGCATGCAAGAAACATTTGTCCGTACATTGCGTAAAACTTTTGACGGAGTACAATGTAGAGATGGATTAAATGTTACAGAAGGATGGGGAGCGGTGCCAGTCTCCAATGCTGAAATTTGCATGGCAGGATCTCTAGGATGGATTTGATTTATACCACTTGGCATGGGAAGGTCCTGAGCAGATGACACTGCAGATTGACTAGTTTGAGCTCTTTCACAATATTCATCTATCTGATTAGTGGAAGCCATTCGATCAACATGACATGCACTATCACATTGAATACTTGCTACTTGTCCTCCAAGATTAGCCATATTCTGATTTTATGCATGGATGAATATGATTGAATGAATGTGAAAAGGTCCTTGATCATGAATGAATGATTGGAATATGAATGATTATGTGGAAATCTTTAAACATGAATGAATGGAAAATCTCAATGTGAAATGAAGAAAATATGAATGCAAACTTTAAAATGTGAAAAAATGTAAAAATATGAAATAGTAAATATGCACATGAATGAAGGAGTATGTATGAAATTTCTTTGAATTATGAATGAACGAGAAAATTAATATGCATGATGACCCAAAAATAAAATATTTTGTACTTGACACATGATTTACTCGAAAGGGGGGTGAAAACTGGTAGTAAGACAAATGACAGATGAATAACCACCTCGATGAAATTGGAACGAAAGATGAAACATGTGGTTCACTTGATTCTAACAAATGAAAGAGTTTTCAAATCTCATATGGCTAAGGAGATTAATCTTCTTATACCAAAAATCAAGAAACAAAGCCCAAAAGACAAACATGGACTGGTCGTGGTAGCGAGTCCAACAACAAACGTTTTTTTTTTGGATAGTATCATGACCAGATGGAATGGTCATGAAGAAAGAATGCAAACGAGTGATTGATGGGGAAAAATTTTCAGGGCCAAAATCGGGGTATGACAGTTGCCCCTATTTAAACATCCTCCACCAGAGGATAATGAAACAACACTTTTTCATTGGATCGCAGTGGGGGATGGTTAAATACCATGGAGACCCATATTTTGAACCTGAAAAATGCAAATGCTATGATATGATATGCATGAGTGAAAGATTATTTATTTCTGAATTTATCTTGTTAGGGACATGGGGAAAACAATCCTGCTGGAGAATCAGACACACACTAGAGAGTACTCAAAGTGAAATTCGATGAACGACACTTAGAATACAAGAGATATCGGTAGTAAGTTCACACATGACTTACTAAACCCGAATAAGAAAAAATTCTACGACAGGTTCATACATGACCTGAAAACACTGAAACAATCATAGAGAAAGACTCTTCAAAACAGGTTCATACATAACCTGGTAATACTGGAATGAAAGCTCAACAGCAGGTTCATACATGACCTGACAATGCTGGGTAATATTAAGAAGTTTTGACAGCAGGTTCAGACATGACCTAACAAACTCAGAAAAATTCAAAAAGAGTATAACAACAGGTTCATACATGACCTGATGACAAACTTGAACATTTTGAGAAAATTTCCACAACAAGTTCATACATGACTTGACGACACTGGAATAATCAAAGAGAAAGATTCTTCAAAACAAGTTCAGACATGATCTGGTAATATTGGAATAAAGGCTCAACGGCAACGGGTTGATACATGACCTCACAATGCTAGGGAATACTAAGAAAGATTCTGACAGCAGGTTCAGACGTGACCTAACAAACTCAGAAAAATTCAAAAAAGAGTATATCAAAAGGTTCATACATGACCTGATGACTAACTTGAACATTTTGAGAAATTTTCCACAAGAAGTTCATACATGACATGACAACACTAGAATAATCAGAGAGAAAGATTCTTCAAAACACGTTCAGACATGACCTGGTAATATTGGAATAAAGGCTGAACAGCAACGGGTTGATACATGACCTCACAATGCTGGGGAATACCAAGAACGATTCTGACAGCAGGTTCAGACATGACCTAACAAACTCAGAAAAATTCAAAAAAGAGTATATCAACAGGTTCATACATGACCTGATGACTAACTTGAACATTTTGAGAAAATTTCCACAATAAGTTCATACATGACTTGACAATATTGGAACAAAAGGTTCAGCAACAGGTTCATACATGACCTGTCAACACTGGAATAAATCAAAGAATAAGATTCTTCCAAAATAGGTTCAGTCATGACCTGGTAATATTGGAATAAAGGCTCAACAACAACGGTTTCATACATGACCTAACAATGCTAGGGAATACCAAGAACGATTCTGACAGCAGGTTCAAACATGACTTAACAAACTCAGAAAAATTCAAAAAAGAGTATATCAACAGGTTCATACATGACCTGATGACTAACTTGAACATTTTGAGAAAATTTCCACAACAAGTTCATACATGACTTGACAACATTGGAACAAAAGGTTCAGCAACAGGTTCTTACATGACCTGACAACACTGGAATAAATCAAAGAAAAAGATTCTTCCAAAACAGGTTCAGACATGACCTGGTAATATTGGAATAAAGGCTCAACAACAACGAATTCATACATGACCTAACAATGTTGGGGAATACCAAGAACGATTCTGACAGGAGGTTCAGACATGACCTAACAAACTCAGAAAAATTCAAAAAAGAGTATATCAACAAGTTCATACATGACCTGATGACCAACTTGAACATTTGGAGAAAATTTCCACAACAAGTTCATACATGACATGACAACACTGGAACAAAAGGTTCAGCAACAGGTTCATACATGACCTGACAACACTGGAATAATCAAAGAAAAAGATTCTTCCAAAACAGGTTCAGACATGACCTGGTAATATTGGAATAAAGGCTCAACAGTAACAGGTTCATACATGACCTGACAATGCTGGAACATTCAGAGAATCTTCAACAACAGGTTCATACATGACCTGACAACACTTGACTATTCAAAGAATTTTCAACAGTGGGTTCATACATGACTTGACGAAACAGGAACGTTCAAAGAATCTTCAACAACAGGTTCATACATGACCTGACAACACTCAGAAAAATTCAAAAAAGTATATCAACAGGTTCATACATGATCTGATGACAAACTTGAACATTTTGAGAAAATTTCCACAAGTTCATACATGACTTGACAACATTGGAACAAAAGGTTCAGCAACAGGTTCATACATGACCTGTCAACACTGGAATAAATCAAAGAAAAAGATTCTTCCAAAACAGGTTCAGACATGACCTGGTAATATTGGAAGAAAGGCTCAACAGGAACGGGTTCATACATGACCTAACAATGTTGGGGAATACCAAGAACGATTCTGACTGCAGGTTCAGACATGACATAACAAACTCAGAAAAATTCAAAAAAGACTATATCAACAGGTTCATACATGACCTGATGACTAACTTGAACATTTTGAGAAAATTTCCACAACAAGTTCATACATGACTTGACAACATTGGAACAAAAGGTTCAGCAACAGGTTCATACATGATCTGACAACACTAAAATAATCAAAGAAAAAGATTCTTCCAAAACAGGTTCAGACATGACCTGGTAATATTGGAATAAAGGCTCAACAACAATAGGTTCATACATGACCTGACAATGCTGGAACATTTAGAGAATCTTCAACAACAGGTTCATACATGACCTGACAACACTTGACTTTTCAAAGAATTTTCAACAGCGGGTTCATACATGACCTGACTGTAAGACCCTAATTTTCCCCCTAAGATCCCTCATGGCATCATAGCATTGCATTGCATAGCCTCAAGGATCTTTAAGCATCTTGGTTCCCCTTGCCTTTGGGTGGGACTCTTTGTGAATGGTTTGAGATCACCAAGCATGCTTGAATTGTATATCATTGTTTTTCTCATTTTGTTTACTAACCAAAAGCCCAAAAATATGTCACTAACATCTTTTGGTTGTAGCTTGAGCAATCACAAGATCAAAAGCTTCAAAGACATGGTCAAGAGGAGATGAAAGCAAGCATGGTAATGGTTCCCAAAGCTCTCATCCATCAAATATTCCCCCTAGTGTTTCAATTCATCATTTTTGATTAAGGCAAGTCAAAGGACTTGAGGTTGTTCCCCAGAGAAGCCCTAATTCATCTGTGCATCATAATGCCTTGCTCATGAAGCAACCTCAGCCCATGGTCAAATATAATCAAGGGAAGTTATTTAATTCATCATTTCATGCATATTTGAACTTATTTGAGTGTCCTCAATCATCAATTCATCAAGATGTTAGTCATGGACTTGAGAAGTTGATCAGTCAATTCATCTGACTATTTTGAAATGCACTGAGACCTAACTTTTGATGTGTTGGTCAAATTGAGGTGATCCCAAAAGCAAAAATGTTCTTAAGGACAATATGTTCATAAAATGCATTGGAAAGCTTAAGATGTCTACTTCAAATGTTATGTTGAACAAAATATCAAAATCTCAAAGAAAATACATGTGATAATGCAAGACATTATAGGTCCCTTTGGGTCAAAGGCATTAAAAGTCAAAAAAGTCCAACTTCAAGTGCCCATAACTTCTTCATCAAAAATCCAAATGATGCAAAATTTAAGTCCATTTTGATTGTCTTGAAAAGAGCTACAACTTTGATGTTGGAGATGGTTACATTTGAAGCTTTCATCATCAAAACAGAAGGGCTTGAAAGTTGGCCAATTTTAGAAACCTTGCCTTGACATGTTTTGCACATCACACTTTAAACTCAAATTCCATAAATTTCCACACTTCAAATGAGTTTTTGTCCAACATCACATTTGTTCCTTATACAAATACCTTTCCAACCATTACTTATATGCTTATATTTGGATTTTTCATAAGTGACTTTCGAAGAGCTGAATATTTGTGACCAATTGTGAATTTCACATTGAATCTTGAAATGCAAGCTATTGCAAGGCAAATTACACGTCCATCACCCCTTGGCAAGCTATTGCAAGTGATATCCAAATTCATGCACACGGTTTCCTTCACACTTTCCTTGCCAATTCAGCTATAAATACATGCTTCATTCCCTCCATTTGGACAACCAATTTCAACCTGAAATGCTGCTGAAATCGTTCCCTAACCATCACTAAAGAAGCAATTGCATTTTCTTCAAAAAAAATTCAGATCTTGAATTCAACTTCATCTGGTTGTTTTCATAGATCTAATGCTTCTAGACCTTCACTCCACACTCCATTGAACTTCTGTTTTGATAAAGCAAGCAAGGTTCCAAGCTCAAATCACCAGAACTCAAACTTGAACTCCAACTGGTATTTGCTTCGATTCTCTTCATCCTTTGACCTATTGGCTGTGATTTTGTGTTGGTTGAAGTCCTCTCAATGGAGGCATCATGTTTATGCTTTTAATTTTTGCAATTCATTGAGTTCATGATGAACACCAGAATTTTTAACTTCTGATTTCTCAAATCATAGAGGTCTAGAATGAAAATGGATGGTATAGGGATGATGTACATCATCCCAGCTTTCTATTGATGTATAGATCGCATGTTTTGGTTGCCTTTTTATTTTTTGCAACTTGGCCGAAATCTGGGAAGCTCACCGGAGAAGACGGTGGCTCCGGTGGCTTCATCAAGTCCAGTTTAAATCCTGGCCGTTGGATCCATTCTCCAGATTTGATCTCGTCCCTTCATTGTTATGACTTTTAATTCTTTCCCATACGCGTGCATTGACCGTGGATCACCATAGGCGCGCGCTTCTTGGCCTCATGATTAGCCAGCTCAATTAATGAGCTTAGATCAGACGGTCACACTTTTTTGCAATTTCCATTTTCTGTTTTATTTTCCTTTTATTTTCTTTAATTCCATTTTATTTCAAAAATTAATATCTCTTTCATTTTTTATCCAAAAAATATGGGACTAATTTCATTATTTCCCAAATAAATTCTAGTTTCTATTTCTGATTTTTAATATTTTTTATTTCATCATTTGATATTTTTTGTGAATTTTCTCTTTTCTAGTTATTTTTAATTCATTTTAAATAGTTTTTGATATTCAAAAATTACAAAAATATTTTCCTAACCTATTTGAATGATGATGGATCTATGAAAAATATTCTCATCAATTTTTGAATTAATTTGAGATTTATTTGAGATTTTAGTTCAATTAGGTTATTTTTATTCATTTTTAATTGATAAAAAATAGCTTCTGACTTTAAAAAATGCTGAATTTTTTTGTCAAACTTTGTTTGACCTTGTTGAACTTGGGATAAATCACTTGGAACTTTCAAGGTTGATTTGAAGTGATTTTGAAGTTTGACCTTTCCATTTTATTTTAATTCAAGTTTATTCTAATATTAAAAAATGCCAAAAATATTTTATTCTTTTCTTGACTTCCAATCTTCATCTCACTTCTGTTTTGGATTGTTTGACCTTGACTTTCAATGTTATTGGTCAACATATGAGGATTGATACATTTTATTCCATTTTATGCATTTTTATTTGGTCATTTCCATTTTCTTTCATTCATCTCCTCCTTCTTCTTCTTCTTTTCTTTTTGATCAATGAGTTGAAGGTTGATAAGTTAGCATTGATTAGGGAGACTTAACATTATTCAAATCTAATTCATCTTGATCAATTGATCAAGTGAATGGCTTTGCATTAAGGATATGCTGTCTTCTAAATCATGCAAATGGCTTGAACCAATACAAGATCATTTTCTTCCACTTTTTGGCATGGCAAGTTGTTGGGACTTGGTTTACTAATCAAGACTCCTAACTTGTGTTTGTTGCCTACATTATTATTGACCGGCCTTAGATAGTTGTGACTTCTACATAAGTCCAATTACGATTGCTTAACATAGCGCTAAATTTTTGCCTTATGGCATATAACTATTAACCACTAACAACTAACTTTTACTTTATGCACTTTACTTTTATGCAATTTACTATTCTTGCACATATTATCCATTTGCTTTTCTCTTTGCTCACTTGAGCACATGTTTATGTTAATGCCATTTGCCTTTTGCTCATTTGAGAACATAATTGTGTATATATTATTGTGCTTGTGTTTTTGTTTTGATTGTTGTGGACCAAATGCAAAGAAATGGAATTAGTTTCTAGGACTTTCCCTATGCAAAGAAATGGAGAATTGGACTTAGATTTTAGGACCTTCCTTATGAAAAATTGGAGTAAAAGGATCTTAAATGATGAAAATGGAATTAGAAGGACCAAATCTCTAAACTCTCTTGTCCATTCTTATTTTACTTCATGGAGCTTTTGATGTGTGTGCTTTTGTGCTAGGAGTTTCCATTTGAGCTTAATCGGAGGACCATTGCCATGTTCATCTAAGTGGAAGAAACAAGATGCATTGAGGATCTCTTTTGAGACTTGTCTGATTGCCTATACTTTGTGGCTGCTTATTCCAAAGGATGGGAGCTACTTGGATCATTAATATGATCTCAATAGAGGGACTCCTAGTGTGGTTTCATTTCTTTCCCTTTCCCTTTTATTTTCCTTAGGACATAGCCATTCTTCTTCTTCTCCCCACTCTAACCCAAGCAAAAACTTTTTGTGCAAACATTTCATTTGTGTTCAACATTAGAAACCTAAGCCTTATGCTTTTGATTTTCAAACTTTCTTTTCATAACACTTATTTTGAATTAAACTTCTAAATCAACTTTGACCGTTTCGTATATACTTCTAATTAGTAAATATAACCCATTCAATTTTCTTTTGTGGTTCCAATGGCCACTTCTTTAATCAAAATTTTTCATAACCTTTAGCTATGAGGTTTGAGTTATCCTTGTGGTAGATGTAATACTCACCTTTGTCCTTAGTGATGGACAATGAGCCTTCCATGCTTATTATAGGGTTAACCCCTCACTAGCATGTTGAAGCTATCCTCACATGGTGGACTTGTGGTTTTAGGTTGAGTTTTCTCCCTTGGATAACAAAAGACCTTAAGGCTTTTGGACCAATCAATCCACTCATTTGTTTTGAGATTTTTACCCCGAACTACGAGGTTTTGATCCTAATCTTTTTATAAGATGGTACGTAGGCAATGGGTTTTATCCATCCAAACACCACAAAATGTAAATAAACTTTCACAAATTACCAACCTTACAACAAGTATGAAAAGGGATCCATAGGAGTACCTAGGATGTTTTGAGTACCTAGGGATCTCTGTTTCTTTTACTAGTTTTTGTTAAAACTTTTAGGTTTTTGTTCGCTTTCTAACCATTCCTTTGGATAAATAGAAGTGTGGTGGCGACTCGACTTTGTATGGTTTACCTTGGATTTAGTCAATATCTCTAATGGTAACGAATACCCCGCTACACTGATGAAATAAGAACATTCAAAGAATCTTCAACAACAGGTCCAGACACGACCTGACAACACTCAGAAAAATTCAAAAAAGTATATCAACAGGTTCATACATGATCTAATGACAAACTTGAACATTTTGAGAAAATTTCCACAACAAGTTCATACATGACTTGACAACATTGGAACAAAAGGTTCAACAACAGGTTCATACATGACCTGTCAACACTGGAATAAATCAAAGATAAAGATTCTTCCAAAACAGGTTCAGACATGACCTGGTAATATTGGAATAAAGGCTCAACAGCAACAGGTTCATACATGACCTGACAATGCAGGAACATTCAAAGAATCTTCAACAACAGGTTCATACATGACCTGACAACACTTGACTATTCAAAGAATTTTCAACAGTGGGTTCATACATGACCTGACGAAACAGGAACATTCAAAGAATCTTCAACAACAGGTTCATACATGACCTGACAACACTCAGAAAAATTCAAAAAAGTATATCAACAGGTTCATCCATGATCTGATGACAAACTTGAACATTTTGAGAAAATTTCCACAACAAGTTCATACATGACTAGACAACATTGGAACAAAAGGTTCAGCAACAGGTTCATACTTGACCTGACAACACTGGAATAAACCAAAGAAAAAGATTCTTCCAAAACAGGTTCAGACTTGACCTGGTAATATTGGAATAAAGGCTCAACAACAACGGGTTCATACATGAGCTAACAATGCTGGGGAATACCAAGAACGATTTTGACAACAGGTTCAGACATGACCTAACAAACTCAGAAAAATTCAAAAAAGAGTATATCAACAAGTTCATACATGATCTGATGACCAACTTAAACATTTTAAGAAAATTTCCACAACAAGTTCATACATGACTTGACAACATTGGAACAAAAGGTTCAGCAACAAGTTCATACATGACCTGACAACACTGGAATAATCAAAGAAAAAGATTCTTCCAAAACAGGTTCAGACATGACCTGGTAATATTGGAATAAAGGCTCAACAACAACATTGTTCATACATGACCAAACAATGCTGGAACATTCAGAGAATCTTCAACAACAGGTTCATACATGACCTTACAACACTTGACTATTCGAAGAATTTTCAACAGTGGGTTCATACATGACCTGACGAAACAGGAACATTCAAAGAATCTTCAACAACAGGTTCATACATGACTTGACAACACTCAGAAAAATTCAAAAAAGTATATCAACAGGTTCATACATGATCTGATTACAAACTTGAACATTTTGAGAAAATTTCCACAACAAGTTCATACATGACATGACAACATTGGAACAAAAGGTTCAGCAACAGGTTCATACATGACCTGTCAACAATGAAATAAATCAAAGAAAAAGATTCTTCCAAAACAGGTTCAGACATGACCTGGTAATATTGGAATAAAGGCTCAACAACAACGGGTTCATACATGACCTAACAATGCTGGGGAATACCAAGAACGATTCTGACAGCAGGTTCAGACATGACCTAACAAACATAGAAAAATTCAAAAAAGAGTATATCAATAGGTTCATAGATGACTTGATGACTAACTTCAACATTTTGAGAAAATTTCCACAACAAGTTCATACATGACTTGACAACATTGGAATAAAAGGTTCAGCAACAGGTTTATACATGACCTGACAACAGTGGAATAAATCAAAGAAAAAGATTCTTCCAAAACAAGTTCAGACATGACCTGGTAATATAGGAATAAAGGCTCAACAACAACGGGTTCATACATGACTTAACAATGCTGGGGAATACCAAGAACGATTCTGATAGCAGGATCAGACATGACCTAACAAACTAAGAAAAATTCAAAAAAGAGTATATCAATAGGTTCAAACATGACCTGATGACTAACTTGAACATTTTGAGAAAATTTCCACAACAAGTTCATACATGACTTGACAACATTGGAACAAAAGGTTCAGCAACAGGTTCATACATGACCTGACAACACTGGAATAAATTAAAGAAAAAGATTCTTCCAAAACAGGTTCAGACATGATCTGGTAATATTGGAATAAAGGCTCAACAGCAACAGGTTCATACATGACCTGACAATGCTGGAACATTCAGAGAATCTTCAACAACAGGTTCATACATGACCTGACAACACTTGACTATTCGTAGAATTTTCAACAGCGGGTTCATACATGACCTGACGAAACAGGAACATTCAAAGAATCTTCAACAACAGGTTCATACATGACCTGACAACACTCAGAAAAATTCAAAAAATTATATCAACAGGTTCATACATGATCTGATGACAAACTTGAACATTTTGAGAAAATTTCCACAACAAGTTCATACATGACTTGACAAGATTGGAACAAAAGGTTTAGCAACAGGTTCATACATGACCTGTCAACACTGGAATAAATCAAAGAAAAAGATTCTTCCAAAACAGGTTCAGACATAACCTGGTAATATTGGAATAAAGGCTCAACAGCAACGGGTTCATACATGACCTAACAATGCTGGGGAATACCAAGAACGATTATGACATTAGGTTCAGACATGACCAAACAAACTCAGAAAAATTCAAAAAAGAGTATATCAACAGGTTCATACATGACTTGATGACTAACTTGAACATTTTGAGAAAATTTCCACAACAAGTTCATACATGACTTGACAAGATTGGAACAAAAGGTTTAGCAACAGGTTCATACATGACCTGTCAACACTGGAATAAATCAAAGAAAAAGATTCTTCCAAAACAGGTTCAGACATAACCTGGTAATATTGGAATAAAGGCTCAACAGCAACGGGTTCATACATGACCTAACAATGCTGGGGAATACCAAGAACGATTCTGACATCAGGTTCAGACATGACCTAACAAACTCAGAAAAATTCAAAAAAGAGTATATCAACAGGTTCATACATGACTTGATGACTAACTTGAACATTTTGAGAAAATTTCCACAACAAGTTCATACATGACTTGACAACATTGGAACAAAAGGTTCAGCAACAGGTTCATACATGACCTGACAACACTAGATTAAATCAAATAAAAAGATTCTTCCAAAACAGGTTCAGACATGACCTGGTAATATAGGAATAAAGGCTCAACAACAACGGGTTCATACATGACCTAACAATGATGGGGAATACCAAGAACGATTCTGACAGCAGGTTCAGACATGACCTAACAAACTCAAAAAAATTCAAAAAAGAGTATATCAACAAGTTCATACATGACCTGATGACTAACTTGAACGTTTTGAGAAAATTTCCACAACAAGTTCATACATGACTTGACAACATTGGAACAAAAGGTTCAGCAACAGGTTCATACTTGATCTGACAACACTGGAATAAACCAAAGAAAAAGACACTTCAAAAACAGGTTCAGACTTGACCTGGTAATATTGGAATAAAGGCTCAACAACAACGGGTTCATACATGACCTAACAATGCTGGAACATTCAGAGAATCTTCAACAACAGGTTCATACATGACCTGACAACACTTGACTATTCGAAGAATTTTCAACAGCGGGTTCATACATGACCTGACGAAAAAGGAACATTCAAAGAATCTTCAAAAACAGGTTCATACATGACCTGACAACACTCAGAAAAATTCAAAAAATTATATCAACAGGTTCATACATGATCTGATGACAAACTTGAACATTTTGAGAAAATTTCCACAACAAGTTCATACATGACTTGACAAGACTGGAACAAAAGGTTTAGCAACAGGTTCATACATGACCTGTCAACACTGGAATAAATCAAAGAAAAAGATTCTTCCAAAACAGGTTCAGACATAACCTGGTAATATTGGAATAAAGGCTCAACAGCAACGGGTTCATACATGACCTAACAATGCTGGGGAATACCAAGAACGATTCTGACATCAGGTTCAGACATGACCTAACAAACTCAGAAAAATTCAAAAAAGAGTATATCAACAGGTTCATACATGACTTGATGACTAACTTGAACATTTTGAGAAAATTTCCACAACAAGTTCATACATGACTTGACAACATTGGAACAAAACGTTCAGCAACAGGTTCATACATGACCTGACAACACTAGATTAAATCAAATAAAAAGATTCTTCCAAAACAGGTTCAGACATGACCTGGTAATATAGGAATAAAGGCTCAACAACAACGGGTTCATACATGACCTAACAATGCTAGGGAATACCAAGAACGATTCTGACAGCAGGTTCAGACATGACCTAACAAACTCTGAAAAATTCAAAAAAGAGTATATCAACAAGTTCATACATGACCTGATGACTAACTTGAACGTTTTGAGAAAATTTCCACAACAAGTTCATACATGACTTGACAACATTGGAACAAAAGGTTCAGCAACAGGTTCATACTTGATCTGACAACACTGGAATAAACCAAAGATAAAGACACTTCAAACACAGGTTCAGACTTGACCTGGTAATATTGGAATAAAGGCTCAACAACAACGGGTTCATACATGACCTAACAATGCTGGAACATTCAGAGAATCTTCAACAACAGGTTCATACATGACCTGACAACACTTGACTATTCGAAGAATTTTCAACAGCGGGTTCATACATGACCTGACGAAAAAGGAACATTCAAAGAATCTTCAAAAACAGGTTCATACATGACCTGACAACACTCAGAAAAATTCAAAAAATTATATCAACAGGTTCATACATGATCTGATGACAAACTTGAACATTTTGAGAAAATTTCCACAACAAGTTCATACATGACTTGACAAGATTGGAACAAAAGGTTTAGCAACAGGTTCATACATGACCTGTCAACACTGGAATAAATCAAAGAAAAAGATTCTTCCAAAACAGGTTCAGACATAACCTGGTAATATTGGAATAAAGGCTCAACAGCAACGGGTTCATACATGACCTAACAATGCTGGGGAATACCAAGAACGATTCTGACATCAGGTTCAGACATGACCTAACAAACTCAGAAAAATTCAAAAAAGAGTATATCAACAGGTTCATACATGACTTGATGACTAACTTGAACATTTTGAGAAAATTTCCACAACAAGTTCATACATGACTTGACAACATTGGAACAAAAGGTTCAGCAACAGGTTCATACATGACCTGACAACACTGGATTAAATCAAAGAAAAAGATTCTTCCAAAACAGGTTCAGACATGACCTGGTAATATAGGAATAAAGGCTCAACAACAACGGGTTCATACATGACCTAACAATGCTGGGGAATACCAAGAACGATTCTGACAGCAGGTTCAGACATGACCTAACAAACTCAGAAAAATTCAAAAAGGAGTATATCAACAAGTTCATACATGACCTGATGACCAACTTGAACATTTTGAGAAAACTTCCACAACAAGTTCATACACGACTATACAACATTGGAACAAAAGGTTCAGCAACAGGTTCATACATAACCTGTCAACACTGGAATAAATCAAAGAAAAAGATTCTTCCAAACAGGTTCAGACATGACCTGGTAATATTGGAATAAAGGCTCAACAACAACGGGTTCATACATGACCTAACTGTTGGGGAATACCAAGAACGATTCTGACAGCAGGTCCAGACATGACCTAACAAACTCAGAAAACTTCAAAAAAAAGTATATCAACAGGTTCATACATGACTTGATGACTAACTTGAACATTTTGAGAAAATTTCCACAACAAGTCCATACATGACTTGACAACATTGGAATAAAAGGTTCAGCAACAGGTTCATACATGACCTGACAACACTGGATTAAATCAAAGAAAAAGATTCTTCCAAAACAGGTTCAGACATGACCTGGTAATATAGGAATAAAGGCTCAACAACAACGGGTTCATACATGACCTAACAATGCTGGGGAATACCAAGAACGATTCTGACAGCAGGTTCAGACATGACCTAACAAACTCAGAAAAATTCAAAAAGGAGTATATCAACAAGTTCATACATGACCTGATGACCAACTTGAACATTTTGAGAAAACTTCCACAAAAAGTTCATACACGACTATACAACATTGGAACAAAAGGTTCAGCAACAGGTTCATACATAACCTGTCAACACTGGAATAAATCAAAGAAAAAGATTCTTCCAAAACAGGTTCAGACATGACCTGGTAATATTGGAATAAAGGCTCAACAACAACGGGTTCATACATGACCTAACAATGCTGGGGAATACCAAGAACGATTCTGACAGCAGGTTCAGACATGACCTAACAAACTTAGAAAAATTCAAAAAAGAGTATATCAATAGGTTCATAGATGACTTGATGACTAACTTCAACATTTTGAGAAAATTTCCACAACAAGTTCATGCATGACTTGAAAACATTGGAATAAAAGGTTCAGCAACAGGTTTATACATGACCTGACAACAGTGGAATAAATCAAAGAAAAAGATTCTTCCAAAACAAGTTCAGACATGACCTGGTAATATAGGAATAAAGGCTCAACAACAACGGGTTCATACATGACTTAACAATGCTGGGGAATACCAAGAACGATTCTGATAGCAGGATCAGACATGACCTAACAAACTAAGAAAAATTCAAAAAAGAGTATATCAACAGGTTCAAACATGACCTGATGACTAACTTGAACATTTTGAGAAAATTTCCACAACAAGTTCATACATGACTTGACAACATTGGAACAAAAGGTTCAGCAACAGGTTCATACATGACCTGACAACACTGGAATAAATTAAAGAAAAAGATTCTTCCAAAACAGGTTCAGACATGATCTGGTAATATTGGAATAAAGGCTCAACAGCAACAGGTTCATACATGACCTGACAATGCTGGAACATTCAGAGAATCTTCAACAACAGGTTCATACATGACCTGACAACACTTGACTATTCGTAGAATTTTCAACAGCGGGTTCATACATGACCTGACGAAACAGGAACATTCAAAGAATCTTCAACAACAGGTTCATACATGACCTGACAACACTCAGAAAAATTCAAAAAATTATATCAACAGGTTCATACATGATCTGATGACAAACTTGAACATTTTGAGAAAATTTCCACAACAAGTTCATACATGACTTGACAAGATTGGAACAAAAGGTTTAGCAACAGGTTCATACATGACCTGTCAACACTGGAATAAATCAAAGAAAAAGATTCTTCCAAAACAGGTTCAGACATAACCTGGTAATATTGGAATAAAGGCTCAACAGCAACGGGTTCATACATGACCTAACAATGCTGGGGAATACCAAGAACGATTCTGACATCAGGTTCAGACATGACCTAACAAACTCAGAAAAATTCAAAAAAGAGTATATCAACAGGTTCATACATGACTTGATGACTAACTTGAACATTTTGAGAAAATTTCCACAACAAGTTCATACATGACTTGACAACATTGGAACAAAAGGTTCAGCAACAGGTTCATACATGACCTGACAACACTAGATTAAATCAAATAAAAAGATTCTTCCAAAACAGGTTCAGACATGACCTGGTAATATAGGAATAAAGGCTCAACAACAACGGGTTCATACATGACCTAACAATGCTAGGGAATACCAAGAACGATTCTGACAGCAGGTTCAGACATGACCTAACAAACTCAGAAAAATTCAAAAAGGAGTATATCAACAAGTTCATACATGACCTGATGACCAACTTGAACATTTTGAGAAAACTTCCACAACAAGTTCATACACGACTATACAACATTGGAACAAAAGGTTCAGCAACAGGTTCATGCATAACCTGTCAACACTGGAATAAATCAAAGAAAAAGATTCTTCCAAAACAGGTTCAGACATGCCCTGGTAATATTGGAATAAAGGCTCAACAACAACGGGTTCATACATGACCTAACAATGCTGGGGAATACCAAGAACGATTCTGACAGCAGGTTCAGACATGACCTAACAAACTTAGAAAAATTCAAAAAAGAGTATATCAATAGGTTCATAGATGACTTGATGACTAACTTCAACATTTTGAGAAAATTTCCACAACAAGTTCATACATGACTTGACAACATTGGAATAAAAGGTTCAGCAACAGGTTTATACATGACCTGACAACAGTGGAATAAATCAAAGAAAAAGATTCTTCCAAAACAAGTTCAGACATGACCTGGTAATATAGGAATAAAGGCTCAACAACAACGGGTTCATACATGACTTAACAATGCTGGGGAATACCAAGAACGATTCTGATAGCAGGATCAGACATGACCTAACAAACTAAGAAAAATTCAAAAAAGAGTATATCAACAGGTTCAAACATGACCTGATGACTAACTTGAACATTTTGAGAAAATTTCCACAACAAGTTCATACATGACTTGACAACATTGGAACAAAAGGTTCAGCAACAGGTTCATACATGACCTGACAACACTGGAATAAATTAAAGAAAAAGATTCTTCCAAAACAGGTTCAGACATGATCTGGTAATATTGGAATAAAGGCTCAACAGCAACAGGTTCATACATGACCTGACAATGCTGGAACATTCAGAGAATCTTCAACAACAGGTTCATACATGACCTGACAACACTTGACTATTCGTAGAATTTTCAACAGCGGGTTCATACATGACCTGACGAAACAGGAACATTCAAAGAATCTTCAACAACAGGTTCATACATGACCTGACAACACTCAGAAAAATTCAAAAAATTATATCAACAGGTTCATACATGATCTGATGACAAACTTGAACATTTTGAGAAAATTTCCACAACAAGTTCATACATGACTTGACAAGATTGGAACAAAAGGTTTAGCAACAGGTTCATACATGACCTGTCAACACTGGAATAAATCAAAGAAAAAGATTCTTCCAAAACAGGTTCAGACATAACCTGGTAATATTGGAATAAAGGCTCAACAGCAACGGGTTCATACATGACCTAACAATGCTGGGGAATACCAAGAACGATTATGACATTAGGTTCAGACATGACCAAACAAACTCAGAAAAATTCAAAAAAGAGTATATCAACAGGTTCATACATGACTTGATGACTAACTTGAACATTTTGAGAAAATTTCCACAACAAGTTCATACATGACTTGACAAGATTGGAACAAAAGGTTTAGCAACAGGTTCATACATGACCTGTCAACACTGGAATAAATCAAAGAAAAAGATTCTTCCAAAACAGGTTCAGACATAACCTGGTAATATTGGAATAAAGGCTCAACAGCAACGGGTTCATACATGACCTAACAATGCTGGGGAATACCAAGAACGATTCTGACATCAGGTTCAGACATGACCTAACAAACTCAGAAAAATTCAAAAAAGAGTATATCAACAGGTTCATACATGACTTGATGACTAACTTGAACATTTTGAGAAAATTTCCACAACAAGTTCATACATGACTTGACAACATTGGAACAAAAGGTTCAGCAACAGGTTCATACATGACCTGACAACACTAGATTAAATCAAATAAAAAGATTCTTCCAAAACAGGTTCAGACATGACCTGGTAATATAGGAATAAAGGCTCAACAACAACGGGTTCATACATGACCTAACAATGATGGGGAATACCAAGAACGATTCTGACAGCAGGTTCAGACATGACCTAACAAACTCAAAAAAATTCAAAAAAGAGTATATCAACAAGTTCATACATGACCTGATGACTAACTTGAACGTTTTGAGAAAATTTCCACAACAAGTTCATACATGACTTGACAACATTGGAACAAAAGGTTCGGCAACAGGTTCATACTTGATCTGACAACACTGGAATAAACCAAAGAAAAAGACACTTCAAAAACAGGTTCAGACTTGACCTGGTAATATTGGAATAAAGGCTCAACAACAATGGGTTCATACATGACCTAACAATGCTGGAACATTCAGAGAATCTTCAACAACAGGTTCATACATGACCTGACAACACTTGACTATTCGAAGAATTTTCAACAGCGGGTTCATACATGACCTGACGAAAAAGGAACATTCAAAGAATCTTCAAAAACAGGTTCATACATGACCTGACAACACTCAGAAAAATTCAAAAAATTATATCAACAGGTTCATACATGATCTGATGACAAACTTGAACATTTTGAGAAAATTTCCACAACAAGTTCATACATGACTTGACAAGATTGGAACAAAAGGTTTAGCAACAGGTTCATACATGACCTGTCAACACTGGAATAAATCAAAGAAAAAGATTCTTCCAAAACAGGTTCAGACATAACCTGGTAATATTGGAATAAAGGCTCAACAGCAACGGGTTCATACATGACCTAACAATGCTGGGGAATACCAAGAACGATTCTGACATCAGGTTCAGACATGACCTAACAAACTCAGAAAAATTCAAAAAAGAGTATATCAACAGGTTCATACATGACTTGATGACTAACTTGAACATTTTGAGAAAATTTCCACAACAAGTTCATACATGACTTGACAACATTGGAACAAAACGTTCAGCAACAGGTTCATACATGACCTGACAACACTAGATTAAATCAAATAAAAAGATTCTTCCAAAACAGGTTCAGACATGACCTGGTAATATAGGAATAAAGGCTCAACAACAACGGGTTCATACATGACCTAACAATGATGGGGAATACCAAGAACGATTCTGACAGCAGGTTCAGACATGACCTAACAAACTCAGAAAAATTCAAAAAAGAGTATATCAACAAGTTCATACATGACCTGATGACTAACTTGAACGTTTTGAGAAAATTTCCACAACAAGTTCATACATGACTTGACAACATTGGAACAAAAGGTTCAGCAACAGGTTCATACTTGATCTGACAACACTGGAATAAACCAAAGAAAAAGACACTTCAAACACAGGTTCAGACTTGACCTGGTAATATTGGAATAAAGGCTCAACAACAACGGGTTCATACATGACCTAACAATGCTGGAACATTCAGAGAATCTTCAACAACAGGTTCATACATGACCTGACAACACTTGACTATTCGAAGAATTTTCAACAGCGGGTTCATACATGACCTGACGAAAAAGGAACATTCAAAGAATCTTCAAAAACAGGTTCATACATGACCTGACAACACTCAGAAAAATTCAAAAAATTATATCAACAGGTTCATACATGATCTGATGACAAACTTGAACATTTTGAGAAAATTTCCACAACAAGTTCATACATGACTTGACAAGATTGGAACAAAAGGTTTAGCAACAGGTTCATACATGACCTGTCAACACTGGAATAAATCAAAGAAAAAGATTCTTCCAAAACAGGTTCAGACATAACCTGGTAATATTGGAATAAAGGCTCAACAGCAACGGGTTCATACATGACCTAACAATGCTGGGGAATACCAAGAACGATTCTGACATCAGGTTCAGACATGACCTAACAAACTCAGAAAAATTCAAAAAAGAGTATATCAACAGGTTCATACATGACTTGATGACTAACTTGAACATTTTGAGAAAATTTCCACAACAAGTTCATACATGACTTGACAACATTGGAACAAAAGGTTCAGCAACAGGTTCATACATGACCTGACAACACTGGATTAAATCAAAGAAAAAGATTCTTCCAAAACAGGTTCAGACATGACCTGGTAATATAGGAATAAAGGCTCAACAACAACGGGTTCATACATGACCTAACAATGCTGGGGAATACCAAGAACGATTCTGACAGCAGGTTCAGACATGACCTAACAAACTCAGAAAAATTCAAAAAGGAGTATATCAACAAGTTCATACATGACCTGATGACCAACTTGAACATTTTGAGAAAACTTCCACAACAAGTTCATACACGACTATACAACATTGGAACAAAAGGTTCAGCAACAGGTTCATACATAACCTGTCAACACTGGAATAAATCAAAGAAAAAGATTCTTCCAAAACAGGTTCAGACATGACCTGGTAATATTGGAATAAAGGCTCAACAACAACGGGTTCATACATGACCTAACTGTTGGGGAATACCAAGAACGATTCTGACAGCAGGTCCAGACATGACCTAACAAACTCAGAAAACTTCAAAAAAAAGTATATCAACAGGTTCATACATGACTTGATGACTAACTTGAACATTTTGAGAAAATTTCCACAACAAGTCCATACATGACTTGACAACATTGGAATAAAAGGTTCAGCAACAGGTTCATACATGACCTGACAACACTGGATTAAATCAAAGAAAAAGATTCTTCCAAAACAGGTTCAGACATGACCTGGTAATATAGGAATAAAGGCTCAACAACAACGGGTTCATACATGACCTAACAATGCTGGGGAATACCAAGAACGATTCTGACAGCAGGTTCAGACATGACCTAACAAACTCAGAAAAATTCAAAAAGGAGTATATCAACAAGTTCATACATGACCTGATGACCAACTTGAACATTTTGAGAAAACGTCCACAACAAGTTCATACACGACTATACAACATTGGAACAAAAGGTTCAGCAACAGGTTCATACATAACCTGTCAACACTGGAATAAATCAAAGAAAAAGATTCTTCCAAAACAGGTTCAGACATGACCTGGTAATATTGGAATAAAGGCTCAACAACAACGGGTTCATACATGACCTAACTGTTGGGGAATACCAAGAACGATTCTGACAGCAGGTTCAGACATGACCTAACAAACTCAGAAAAATTCAAAAATGAGTATATCAACAAGTTCATACATGACCTGATGACTAACTTGAACGTTTTGAGAAAATTTCCACAACAAGTTCATACATGACTTGACAACATTGGAACAAAAGGTTCAGCAACAGGTTCATACTTGATCTGACAACACTGGAATAAACCAAAGAAAAAGACACTTCAAAAACAGGTTCAGACTTGACCTGGTAATATTGGAATAAAGGCTCAACAGCAACGGGTTCATACATGACCTAACAATGCTGGGGAATACCAAGAACGATTCTGACATCAGGTTCAGACATGACCTAACAAACTCAGAAAAATTCAAAAAAGAGTATATCAACAGGTTCATACATGACTTGATGACTAACTTGAACATTTTGAGAAAATTTCCACAACAAGTTCATACATGACTTGACAACATTGGAACAAAAGGTTCAGCAACAGGTTCATACATGACCTGACAACACTGGATTAAATCAAAGAAAAAGATTCTTCCAAAACAGGTTCAGACATGACCTGATAATATAGGAATAAAGGCTCAACAACAACGGGTTCATACATGACCTAACAATGCTGGGGAATACCAAGAACGATTCTGACAGCAGGTTCAGACATGACCTAACAAACTCAGAAAAATTCAAAAAGGAGTATATCAACAAGTTCATACATGACCTGATGACCAACTTGAACATTTTGAGAAAACTTCCACAACAAGTTGATACACGACTATACAACATTGGAACAAAAGGTTCAGCAACAGGTTCATACATAACCTGTCAACACTGGAATAAATCAAAGAAAAAGATTCTTCCAAAACAGGTTCAGACATGACCTGGTAAGATTGGAATAAAGGCTCAACAACAACGGGTTCATACATGACCTAACTGTTGGGGAATACCAAGAACGATTCTGACAGCAGGTCCAGACATGACCTAACAAACTCAGAAAACTTCAAAAAAAAGTATATCAACAGGTTCATACATGACTTGATGACTAACTTGAACATTTTGAGAAAATTTCCACAACAAGTCCATACATGACTTGACAACATTGGAATAAAAGGTTCAGCAACAGGTTCATACATGACCTGACAACACTGGATTAAATCAAAGAAAAAGATTCTTCCAAAACAGGTTCAGACATGACCTGGTAATATAGGAATAAAGGCTCAACAACAACGGGTTCATACATGACCTAACAATGCTGGGGAATACCAAGAACGATTCTGACAGCAGGTTCAGACATGACCTAACAAACTCAGAAAAATTCAAAAAGGAGTATATCAACAAGTTCATACATGACCTGATGACCAACTTGAACATTTTGAGAAAACTTCCACAACAAGTTCATACACGACTATACAACATTGGAACAAAAGGTTCAGCAACAGGTTCATACATAACCTGTCAACACTGGAATAAATCAAAGAAAAAGATTCTTCCAAAACAGGTTCAGACATGACCTGGTAATATTGGAATAAAGGCTCAACAACAACGGGTTCATACATGACCTAACTGTTGGGGAATACCAAGAACGATTCTGACAGCAGGTTCAGACATGACCTAACAAACTCAGAAAAATTCAAAAATGAGTATATCAACAAGTTCATACATGACCTGATGACTAACTTGAACGTTTTGAGAAAATTTCCACAACAAGTTCATACATGACTTGACAACATTGGAACAAAAGGTTCAGCAACAGGTTCATACTTGATCTGACAACACTGGAATAAACCAAAGAAAAAGACACTTCAAAAACAGGTTCAGACTTGACCTGGTAATATTGGAATAAAGGCTCAACAACAACGGGTTCATACATGACCTAACAATGCTGGAACATTGAGAGAATCTTCAACAACAGGTTCATACATGACCTAACAACACTTGACTATTCGAAGAATTTTCAACAGCGGGTTCATACATGACCTGACGAAACAGGAACATTCAAAGAATCTTCAAAAACAGGTTCATACATGACCTGACAACACTCAGAAAAATTCAAAAAATTATATCAACAGGTTCATACATGATCTGATGACAAACTTGAACATTTTGAGAAAATTTCCACAACAAGTTCATACATGACTTGACAAGATTGGAACAAAAGGTTTAGCAACAGGTTCATACATGACCTGTCAACACTGGAATAAATCAAAGAAAAAGATTCTTCCAAAACAGGTTCAGACATAACCTGGTAATATTGGAATAAAGGCTCAACAGCAACGGGTTCATACATGACCTAACAATGCTGGGGAATACCAAGAACGATTCTGACATCAGGTTCAGACATGACCTAACAAACTCAGAAAAATTCAAAAAAGAGTATATCAACAGGTTCATACATGACTTGATGACTAACTTGAACATTTTGAGAAAATTTCCACAACAAGTTCATACATGACTTGACAACATTGGAACAAAAGGTTCAGCAACAGGTTCATACATGACCTGACAACACTAGATTAAATCAAATAAAAAGATTCTTCCAAAACAGGTTCAGACATGACCTGGTAATATAGGAATAAAGGCTCAACAACAACGGGTTCATACATGACCTAACAATGCTGGGGAATACCAAGAACGATTCTCACAGCAGGTTCAGACATGACCTAACAAACTCAGAAAAATTCAAAAATGAGTATATAACAAGTTCATACATGACCTGATGACTAACTTGAACGTTTTGAGAAAATTTCCACAACAAGTTCATACATGACTTGACAACATTGGAACAAAAGGTTCAGCAACAGGTTCATACTTGATCTGACAACACTGGAATAAACCAAAGAAAAAGACACTTCAAAAACAGGTTCAGACTTGACCTGGTAATATTGGAATAAAGGCTCAACAACAACGGGTTCATACATGACCTAACAATGCTGGAACATTCAGAGAATCTTCAACAACAGGTCCATACATGACCTGACAACACTTGACTATTCGAAGAATTTTCAACAGCGGGTTCATACATGACCTGACGAAACAGGAACATTCAAAGAATCTTCAAAAATAGGTTCATACATGACCTGACAACACTCAGAAAAATTCAAAAAATTATATCAACAGGTTCATACATGATCTGATGACAAACTTGAACATTTTGAGAAAATTTCCACAACAAGTTCATACATGACTTGACAAGATTGGAACAAAAGGTTTAGCAACAGGTTCATACATGACCTGTCAACACTGGAATAAATCAAAGAAAAAGATTCTTCCAAAACAGGTTCAGACATGACCTGGTAATATTGGAATAAAGGCTCAACAACAACAGGTTCATACATGACCTAACTGTTGGGGAATACCAAGAACGATTCTGACAGCAGGTTCATACATGACCTAACAAACTCAGAAAAATTCAAAAAAGAGTATATCAACAAGTTCATACATGACCTGATGACTAACTTGAACGTTTTGAGAAAATTTCCACAACAAGTTCATACATGACTTGACAACATTGGAACAAAAGGTTCAGCAACAGGTTCATACTTGATCTGACAACACTGGAAT
This sequence comes from Lathyrus oleraceus, assembly GCF_024323335.1. Lineage (NCBI taxonomy): Eukaryota > Viridiplantae > Streptophyta > Magnoliopsida > Fabales > Fabaceae > Lathyrus > Lathyrus oleraceus. Next base: position 396,046,336 of record NC_066585.1, read on the forward strand.
AAACCAAAGAAAAAGACACTTCAAAAATAGGTTCAGACTTGACCTGGTAATATTGGAATAAAGGCTCAACAACAACGGGTTCATACATGACCTAACAATGCTGGAACATTGAGAGAATCTTCAACAACAGGTTCATACATGACCTAACAACACTTGACTATTCGAAGAATTTTCAACAGCGGGTTCATACATGACCTGACGAAACAGGAACATTCAAAGAATCTTCAAAAACAGGTTCATACATGACCTGACAACACTCAGAAAAATTCAAAAAATTATATCAACAGGTTCATACATGATCTGATGACAAACTTGAACATTTTGAGAAAATTTCCACGACAAGTTCATACATGACTTGACAAGATTGGAACAAAAGGTTTAGCAACAGGTTCATACATGACCTGTTAACACTGGAATAAATCAAAGAAAAAGATTCTTCCAAAACAGGTTCAGACATAACCTGGTAATATTGGAATAAAGGCTCAACAGCAACGGGTTCATACATGACCTAACAATGCTGGGGAATACCAAGAACGATTCTGACATCAGGTTCAGACATGACCTAACAAACTCAGAAAAATTCAAAAAAGAGTATATCAACAGGTTCATACATGACTTGATGACTAACTTGAACATTTTGAGAAAATTTCCACAACAAGTTCATACATGACTTGACAACATTGGAACAAAAGGTTCAGCAACAGGTTCATACATGACCTGACAACACTAGATTAAATCAAATAAAAAGATTCTTCCAAAACAGGTTCAGACATGACCTGGTAATATAGGAATAAAGGCTCAACAACAACGGGTTCATACATGACCTAACAATGCTGGGGAATACCAAGAACGATTCTCACAGCAGGTTCAGACATGACCTAACAAACTCAGAAAAATTCAAAAATGAGTATATCAACAAGTTCATACATGACCTGATGACTAACTTGAACGTTTTGAGAAAATTTCCACAACAAGTTCATACATGACTTGACAACATTGGAACAAAAGGTTCAGCAACAGGTTCATACTTGATCTGACAACACTGGAATAAACCAAAGAAAAAGACACTTCAAAAACAGGTTCAGACTTGACCTGGTAATATTGGAATAAAGGCTCAACAACAACGGGTTCATACATGACCTAACAATGCTGGAACATTCAGAGAATCTTCAACAACAGGTCCATACATGACCTGACAACACTTGACTATTCGAAGAATTTTCAACAGCGGGTTCATACATGACCTGACGAAACAGGAACATTCATAGAATCTTCAAAAACAGGTTCATACATGACCTGACAACACTCAGAAAAATTAAAAAAATTATATCAACAGGTTCATACATGATCTGATGACAAACTTGAACATTTTGAGAAAATTTCCACAACAAGTTCATACATGACTTGACAAGATTGGAACAAAAGGTTTAGCAACAGGTTCATACATGACCTGTCAACACTGGAATAAATCAAAGAAAAAGATTCTTCCAAAACAGGTTCAGACATGACCTGGTAATATTGGAATAAAGGCTCAACAACAACGGGTTCATACATGACCTAACTGTTGGGGAATACCAAGAACGATTCTGACAGCAGGTTCATACATGACCTAACAAACTCAGAAAAATTCAAAAAAGAGTATATCAACAAGTTCATACATGACCTGATGACTAACTTGAACGTTTTGAGAAAATTTCCACAACAAGTTCATACATGACTTGACAACATTGGAACAAAAGGTTCAGCAACAGGTTCATACTTGATCTGACAACACTGGAATAAACCAAAGAAAAAGACACTTCAAAAACAGGTTCATACTTGACCTGGTAATATTGGAATAAAGGCTCAACAACAACGGGTTCATACATGATCTAACAATGCTGGAACATTCAGAGAATCTTCAACAACAGGTTCATACATGACCTGACAACACTTGACTATTCGAAGAATTTTCAACAGCGGGTTCATACATGACCTGACGAAACAGGAACATTCAAAGAATCTTCAAAAACAGGTTCATACATGACCTGACAACACTCAGAAAAATTCAAAAAATTATATCAACAGGTTCATACATGATCTGATGACAAACTTGAACATTTTGAGAAAATTTCCACAACAAGTTCTCACATGACTTGACAAGATTGGAACAAAAGGTTTAGCAACAGGTTCATACATGACCTGTCAACACTGGAATAAATCAAAGAAAAAGATTCTTCCAAAACAGGTTCAGACATAACCTGGTAATATTGGAATAAAGGCTCAACAGCAACGGGTTCATACATGACCTAACAATGCTGGGGAATACCAAGAACGATTCTGACATCAGGTTCAGACATGACCTAACAAACTAAGAAAAATTCAAAAAAGAGTATATCAACAGGTTCATACATGACTTGATGACTAACTTGAACATTTTGAGAAAATTTCCACAACTAGTTCATACATGACTTGACAACATTGGAACAAAAGGTTCAGCAACAGGTTCATACATGACCTGACAACACTAGATTAAATCAAATAAAAAGATTCTTCCAAAACAGGTTCAGACATGACCTGGTAATATAGGAATAAAGGCTCAACAACAACGGGTTTATACATGACCTAACAATGCTGGGGAATACCAAGAACGATTCTCACAGCAGGTTCAGACATGACCTAACAAACTCAGAAAAATTCAAAAATGAGTATATCAACAAGTTCATACATGACCTGATGACTAACTTGAACGTTTTGAGAAAATTTCCACAACAAGTTCATACATGACTTGACAACATTGGAACAAAAGGTTCAGCAACAGGTTCATACTTGATCTGACAACACTGGAATAAACCAAAGAAAAAGACACTTCAAAAACAGGTTCAGACTTGACCTAGTAATATTGGAATAAAGGCTCAACAACAACGGGTTCATACATGACCTAACAATGCTGGAACATTCAGAGAATCTTCAACAACAGGTCCATACATGACCTGACAACACTTGACTATTCGAAGAATTTTCAACAGCGGGTTCATACATGACCTGACGAAACAGGAACATTCAAAGAATCTTCAAAAACAGGTTCATACATGACCTGACAACACTCAGAAAAATTCAAAAAATTATATCAACAGGTTCATACATGATCTGATGACAAACTTGAACATTTTGAGAAAATTTCCACAACAAGTTCATACATGACTTGACAAGATTGGAACAAAAGGTTTAGCAACAGGTTCATACATGACCTGTCAACACTGGAATAAATCAAAGAAAAAGATTCTTCCAAAACAGGTTCAGACATGACCTGGTAATATTGGAATAAAGGCTCAACAACAACGGGTTCATACATGACCTAACTGTTGGGGAATACCAAGAACGATTCTGACAGCAGGTTCATACATGACCTAACAAACTCAGAAAAATTCAAAAAAGAGTATATCAACAAGTTCATACATGACCTGATGACTAACTTGAACGTTTTGAGAAAATTTCCACAACAAGTTCATACATGACTTGACAACATTGGAACAAAAGGTTCAGCAACAGGTTCATACTTGATCTGACAACACTGGAATAAACCAAAGAAAAAGACACTTCAAAAACAGGTTCATACTTGACCTGGTAATATTTGAATAAAGGCTCAACAACAACGGGTTCATACATGATCTAACAATGCTGGAACATTCAGAGAATCTTCAACAACAGGTTCATACATGACCTGACAACACTTGACTATTCGAAGAATTTTCAACAGCGGGTTCATACATGACCTGACGAAACAGGAACATTCAAAGAATCTTCAAAAACAGGTTCATACATGACCTGACAACACTCAGAAAAATTCAAAAAATTATATCAACAGGTTCATACATGATCTGATGACAAACTTGAACATTTTGAGAAAATTTCCACAACAAGTTCATACATGACTTGACAAGATTGGAACAAAAGGTTTAGCAACAGGTTCATACATGACCTGTCAACACTAGAATAAATCAAAGAAAAAGATTCTTCCAAAACAGGTTCAGACATAACCTGGTAATATTGGAATAAAGGCTCAACAGCAACGGGTTCATACATGACCTAACAATGCTGGGGAATACCAAGAACGATTCTGACATCAGGTTCAGACATGACCTAACAAACTCAGAAAAATTCAAAAAAGAGTATATCAACAGGTTCATACATGACTTGATGACTAACTTGAACATTTTGAGAAAATTTCCACAACAAGTTCATACATGACTTGACAACATTGGAACAAAAGGTTCAGCAACAGGTTCATACATGACCTGACAACACTAGATTAAATCAAATAAAAAGATTCTTCCAAAACAGGTTCAGACATGACCTGGTAATATAGGAATAAAGGCTCAACAACAACAGGTTCATACATGACCTAACAATGCTGGGGAATACCAAGAACGATTCTGACAGCAGGTTCAGACATGACCTAACAAACTCAGAAAAATTCAAAAAGGAGTATATCAACAAGTTCATACATGACCTGATGACCAACTTGAACATTTTGAGAAAACTTCCACAACAAGTTCATACACGACTATACAACATTGGAACAAAAGGTTCAGCAACAGGTTCATACATAACCTGTCAACACTGGAATAAATCAAAGAAAAAGATTCTTCCAAAACAGGTTCAGACATGACCTGGTAATATTGGAATAAAGGCTCAACAACAACGGGTTCATACATGACCTAACTGTTGGGGAATACCAAGAACGATTCTGACAGCAGGTTCAGACATGACCTAACAAACTCAAAAAAATTCAAAAAAGAGTATATCAACAGGTTCATACATGACTTGATGACTAACTTGAACATTTTGAGAAAATTTCCACAACAAGTTCATACATGACTTGACAACATTGGAACAAAAGGTTCAGCAACAGGTTCATACATGACCTGACAACACTAGATTAAATCAAAGAAAAAGATTCTTCCAAAACAGGTTCAGACATGACCTGGTAATATAGGAATAAAGGCTCAACAACAACGGGTTCATACATGACCTAACAATGCTGGGGAATACCAAGAACGATTCTGACAGCAGGTTCGGACATGACCTAACAAACTCAGAAAATTTCAAAAAGGAGTATATCAACAAGTTCATACATGACCTGATGACCAACTTGAACATTTTGAGAAAACTTCCACAATAAGTTCAAACACGACTATACAACATTGGAATAAAAGGTTCAGCAACAGGTTCATACATAACCTGTCAACACTGGAATAAATCAAAGAAAAAGATTCTTCCAAAACAGGTTCAGACATGACCTGGTAATATTGGAATAAAGGCTCAACAACAACGGGTTCATACATAACCTAACTGTTGGGGAATACCAAGAACGATTCTGACAACAAGTTCAGACATGACCTAACAAACTCAGAAAATTCAAAAATGAGTATATCAACAAGTTCATACATGACCTGATGACTAACTTGAACGTTTTGAGAAAATTTCCACAACAAGTTCATACATGACTTGACAACATTGGAACAAAAGGTTCAGCAACAGGTTCATACTTGATCTGACAACACTGGAATAAACCAAAGAAAAAGACACTTCAAAAACATGTTCAGACTTGACCTGGTAATATTGGAATAAAGGCTCAACAACAACGGGTTCATACATGACCTAACAATGCTGGAACATTCAGAGAATCTTCAACAACAGGTTCATACATGACCTGACAACACTTGACTATTCGAAGAATTTTCAACAGCGGGTTCATACATGACCTGACGAAACAGGAACATTCAAAGAATCTTCAAAAACAGGTTCATACATGACCTGACAACACTCAGAAAAATTCAGAAAATTATATCAACAGGTTCATACATGATCTGATGACAAACTTGAACATTTTGAGAAAATTTCCACAACAAGTTCATACATGACTTGACAAGATTGGAACAAAAGGTTTAGCAACAGGTTCATACATGACCTGTCAACACTGGAATAAATCAAAGAAAAAGATTCTTCCAAAACAGGTTCAGACATAACCTGGTAATATTGGAATAAAGGCTCAACAACAACGGGTTCATACATGACCTAACAATGCTGGGGAATACCAAGAACGATTCTGACATCAGGTTCAGACATGACCTAACAAACTCAGAAAAATTCAAAAAAGAGTATATCAACAGGTTCATACATGACTTGATGACTAACTTGAACATTTTGAGAAAATTTCCACAACAAGTTCATACATGACTTGACAACATTGGAACAAAAGGTTCAGCAACAGGTTCATACATGACCTGACAACACTAGATTAAATCAAAGAAAAAGATTCTTCCAAAACAGGTTCAGACATGACCTGGTAATATAGGAATAAAGGCTCAACAACAACGGGTTCATACATGACCTAACAATTCTGGGGAATACCAAGAACGATTCTGACAGCAGGTTCAGACATGACCTAACAAACTCAGAAAAATTCAAAAAGGAGTATATCAACAAGTTCATACATGACCTGATGACCAACTTGAACATTTTGAGAAAACTTCCACAACAAGTTCATACACGACTATACAACATTGGAACAAAAGGTTCAGCAACAGGTTCATACATAACCTGTCAACACTGGAATAAATCAAAGAAAAAGATTCTTCCAAAACAGGTTCAGACATGACCTGGTAATATTGGAATAAAGGCTCAACAACAACAGGTTCATACATGACCTAACTGTTGGGGAATACCAAGAACGATTCTGACAGCAGGTTCATACATGACCTAACAAACTCAGAAAAATTCAAAAAAGAATATATCAACAAGTTCATACATGACCTGATGACTAACTTGAACGTTTTGAGAAAATTTCCACAACAAGTTCATACATGACTTGACAACATTGGAACAAAAGGTTCAGCAACAGGTTCATACTTGATCTGACAACACTGGAATAAACCAAAGAAAAAGACACTTCAAAAACAGGTTCAGACTTGACCTGGTAATATTGGAATAAAGGCTCAACAACAACGGGTTCATACATGACCTAACAATGCTGGAACATTCAGAGAATCTTCAACAACAGGTTCATACATGACCTGACAACACTTGACTATTCGAAGAATTTTAAACAGCGGGTTCATACATGACCTGACGAAACAGGAACATTCAAAGAATCTTCAAAAACAGGTTCATACATGACCTGACAACACTCAGAAAAATTCAAAAAATTATATCAACAGGTTCATACATGATCTGATGACAAACTTGAACATTTCGAGAAAATTTCCACAACAAGTTCATACATGACTTGACAAGATTGGAACAAAAGGTTTAGCAACAGGTTCATACATGACCTGTCAACACTGGAATAAATCAAAGAAAAATATTCTTCCAAAACAGGTTCAGACATAACCTGGTAATATTGGAATAAAGGCTCAAGAGCAACGGGTTCATACATGACCTAACAATGCTGGGGAATACCAAGAACGATTATGACATCAGGTTCATACATGACCTAACAAACTCAGAAAAATTCAAAAAAGAGTATATCAACAGGTTCATACATGACTTGATGACTAACTTGAACATTTTGAGAAAATTTCCACAACAAGTTCATACATGACTTGACAACATTGGAACAAAAGGTTCAGCAACAGGTTCATACATGACCTGACAACACTGGAATAAATCAAAGAAAAAGATTCTTCCAAAACAGGTTCAGACATGACCTGGTAATATAGGAATAAAGGCTCAACAACAACGGGTTCATACATGACCTAACAATGCTTGGGAATACCAAGAACGATTCTGACAGCAGGTTCAGACATGACCTAACAAACTCAGAAAAATTCAAAAAGGAGTATATCAACAAGTTCATACATGACCTGATGACCAACTTGAACATTTTGAGAAAACTTCCACAACAAGTTCATACACGACTAAACAACATTGGAACAAAAGGGTCAGCAACAGGTTCATACATAACCTGTCAACACTAGAATAAATCAAAGAAAAAGATTCTTCCAAAACAGGTTCAGACATGACCTGGTAATATTGGAATAAAGGCTCAACAACAACGCGTTCATAAATGACCTAACTGTTGGGGAATACCAAGAACGATTTTGACAGCAGGTTCAGACATGACCTAACAAACTCAGAAAAATTCAAAAAAGAGTATATCAACAGGTTCATACATGACTTGATGACTAACTTGAACATTTTGAGAAAATTTCCACAACAAGTTCATACATGACTTGACAACATTGGAACAAAAGGTTCAGCAACAGGTTCATACATGACCTGACAACACTGGATTAAATCAAAGAAAAAGATTCTTCCAAAACAGGTTCAGACATGACCTGGTAATATAGGAATAAAGGCTCAACAACAACGGGTTCATACATGACCTAACAATTCTGGGGAATACCAAGAACGATTCTGACAGCAGGTTCAGACATGACCTAACAAACTCAGAAAAATTCAAAAAGGAGTATATCAACAAGTTCATACATGACCTGATGACCAACTTGAACATTTTGAGAAAACTTCCACAACAAGTTCATACACGACTATACAACATTGGAACAAAAGGTTCAGCAACAGGTTCATACATAACCTGTCAACACTGGAATAAATCAAAGAAAAAGATTCTTCCAAAACAGGTTCAGACATGACCTGGTAATATTGGAATAAAGGCTCAACAACAACGGGTTCATACATGACCTAACTGTTGGGGAATACCAAGAACGATTCTGACAGCAGGTTCATACATGACCTAACAAACTCAGAAAAATTCAAAAAAGAATATATCAACAAGTTCATACATGACCTGATGACTAACTTGAACGTTTTGAGAAAATTTCCACAACAAGTTCATACATGACTTGACAACATTGGAACAAAAGGTTCAGCAACAGGTTCATACTTGATCTGACAACACTGGAATAAACCAAAGAAAAAGACACTTCAAAAACAGGTTCAGACTTGACCTGGTAATATTGGAATAAAGGCTCAACAACAACGGGTTCATACATGACCTAACAATGCTGGAACATTCAGAGAATCTTCAACAACAGGTTCATACATGACCTGACAACACTTGACTATTCGAAGAATTTTCAACAGCGGGTTCATACATGACCTGACGAAACAGGAACATTCAAAGAATCTTCAAAAACAGGTTCATACAGGACCTGACAACACTCAGAAAAATTCAAAAAATTATATCAACAGGTTCATACATGATCTGATGACAAACTTGAACATTTCGAGAAAATTTCCACAACAATTTCATACATGACTTGACAAGATTGGAACAAAAGGTTTAGCAACAGGTTCATACATGACCTGTCAACACTGGAATAAATCAAAGAAAAATATTCTTCCAAAACAGGTTCAGACATAACCTGGTAATATTGGAATAAAGGCTCAAGAGCAACGGGTTCATACATGACCTAACAATGCTGGGGAATACCAAGAACGATTATGACATCAGGTTCATACATGACCTAACAAACTCAGAAAAATTCAAAAAAGAGTATATCAACAGGTTCATACATGACTTGATGACTAACTTGAACATTTTGAGAAAATTTCCACAACAAGTTCATACATGACTTGACAACATTGGAACAAAAGGTTCAGCAACAGGTTCATACATGACCTGACAACACTGGAATAAATCAAAGAAAAAGATTCTTCCAAAACAGGTTCAGACATGACCTGGTAATATAGGAATAAAGGCTCAACAACAACGGGTTCATACATGACCTAACAATGCTGGGGAATACCAAGAACGATTCTGACAGCAGGTTCAGACATGACCTAACAAACTCAGAAAAATTCAAAAAGGAGTATATCAACAAGTTCATACATGACCTGATGACCAACTTGAACATTTTGAGAAAACTTCCACAACAAGTTCATACACGACTAAACAACATTGGAACAAAAGGGTCAGCAACAGGTTCATACATAACCTGTCAACACTAGAATAAATCAAAGAAAAAGATTCTTCCAAAACAGGTTCAGACATGACCTGGTAATATTGGAATAAAGGCTCAACAACAACGCGTTCATACATGACCTAACTGTTGGGGAATACCAAGAACGATTTTGACAGCAGGTTCAGACATGACCTAACAAACTCAGAAAAATTCAAAAAAGAGTATATCAACAAGTTCATACATGACCTGATGACTAACTTGAACGTTTTGAGAAAATTTCCACAACAAGTTCATACATGACTTGACAACATTGGAACAAAAGGTTCAGCAACAGGTTCATACTTGACCTGACAACACTAGAATAAACCAAAGAAAAAGATACTTCAAAAACAGGTTCAGACTTGACCTGGTAATATTGGAATAAAGGCTCAACAACAACGGGTTCATACATGACCTAACAATGCTGGGGAATACCAAGAACGATTTTGACAGCAGGTTCAGACATGACCTGACAAGACTCAAAAAAATTCAAAAAAGTATATCAACAGGTTCATACATGACCTGATGACCAACTTGAACATTTTGAGAAAATTTCCACAACAAGTTCATACATGACTTGACAACATTGGAACAAAAGGTTCAGCAACAGGTTCATACATGACCTGACAACACTGGAATAAATCAAAGAAAAAGATTCTACCAAAACAGGTTCAGACATGACCTGTTAATATTGGAATAAAGGCTCAACAGCAACAGGTTCATACATGACCTGACAATGCTGGAACATTCAGAGAATCTTCAACAACAGGTTCATACATGACCTGACAACACTTGACTATTCGAAGAATTTTCAACAGCGGGTTCATACATGACCTGACGAAATAGGAACATTCAAAGAATCTTCAACAACAGGTTCATACATGACCTGACAACACTCAGAAAAATTCTAAAAATTATATCAACAGGTTCATACATGATCTGATGACAAACTTGAACATTTTGAGAAAATTTCCACAACAAGTTCATACATGACTTGACAAGATTGGAACAAAAGGTTTAGCAACAGGTTCATACATGACCTGTCAACACTGGAATAAATCAAAGAAAAAGATTCTTCCAAAACAGGTTCAGACATAACCTGGTAATATTGGAATAAAGGCTCAACAGCAACGGGTTCATACATGACCTAACAATGCTGGGGAATACCAAGAACAATTCTGACATCAGGTTTAGACATGACCTAACAAACTCAGAAAAATTCAAAAAGGAGTATATCAACAAGTTCATACATGACCTGATGACCAACTTGAACATTTTAAGAAAACTTCCACAACAAGTTCATACACGACTATACAACATTGGAACAAAAGGTTCAGCAACAGGTTCATACATAACCTGTCAACACTGGAATAAATCAAAGAAAAAGATTCTTCCAAAACAGGTTCAGACATGACCTGGTAATATTGGAATAAAGGCTCAACAACAACGGGTTCATACATGACCTAACTATTGGGGAATACCAAGAACGATTCTGACAGCAGGTTCTGACATGACCTAACAAACTCAGAAAAATTCAAAAAAGAGTATATCAACAAGTTCATACATGACCTGATGACTAACTTGAACGTTTTGAGAAAATTTCCACAACAAGTTCATACATGACTTGACAATATTGGAACAAAGGTTCAGCAACAGGTTCATACTTGACCTGACAACACTGGAATAAACCAAAGAAAAAGATTCTTCAAAAACAGGTTCAAACTTGACCTGGTAATATTGGAATAAAGGCCCAACAACAACGGGTTCATACATGACCTAACAATGCTGGGGAATACCAAGAACGATTTTGACAGCAGGTTCAGACATGACCTGACAAGACTCAAAAAAATTCAAAAAAGTATATCAACAGGTTCATACATGACCTGATGACCAACTTGAACATTTTGAGAAAATTTCCACAACAAGTTCATACATGACATGACAACATTGGAACAAAAGGTTCAGCAACAGGTTCATACATGACCTGTCAACACTGAAATAAATCAAAGAAAAAGATTCTTCCAAAACAGGTTCAGACATGACCTGGTAATATTAGAATAAAGGCTCAACAACAACGGGTTCATACATGACCTAACAATGCTGGGGAATACCAAGAACGATTCTAACAGCAGGTTCAGACATGACCTAACAAACTCAGAAAAATTCAAAAAAGAGTATATCATAGGTTCATACATGACTTGATGACTAACTTGAACATTTAGAGAAAATTTCCACAACAAGTTCATACATGACTTGACAACATTGGAATAAAAGGTTCAGCAACAGGTTTATACATGACCTGACAACAGTGGAATAAATCAAAGAAAAAGATTCTTCCAAAACAAGTTCAGACATGACCTGGTAATATAGGAATAAAGGCTCAACAACAACAGGTTCATACATGACTTAACAATGCTGGGGAATACCAATAACGATTCTGATAGCAGGATCAGACATGACCTAACAAACTAAGAAAAATTCAAAAAAGAGTATATCAACAGGTTCAAACATGACCTGATGACTAACTTGAACATTTTGAGAAAATTTCCACAACAAGTTCATACATGACTTGACAACATTGGAACAAAAGGTTCAGCAACAGGTTCATACATGACCTGACAATACTGGAATAAATTAAAGAAAAAGATTCTTCCAAAACAAGTTCAGACATGACCTGGTAATATTGGAATAAAGGCTCAACAGCAACAGGTTCATACATGACCTGACAATGCTGAAACATTCAAAGAATCTTCAACAACAGGTCCATACATGACCTGACAACACTTGACTATTCGAAGAATTTTCAACAGCGGGTTCATACATGACCTGACGAAACAGGAACATTCAAAGAATCTTCAACAACAGGTTCATACATGACCTGACAACACTCAGAAAAATTCAAAAAATTATATCAACAGGTTCATACATGATCTGATGACAAACTCGAACATTTTGAGAAAATTTGCACAACAAGTTCATACATGACTTGACAAGATTGGAACAAAAGGTTTAGCAACAGGTTCATACATGACCTGTCAACACTGGAATAAATCAAAGAAAAAGATTCTTCCAAAACAGGTTCAGACATAACCTGGTAATATTGGTATAAAGGCTCAACAGCAACGGGTTCATACATGACCTAACAATGCTGGGGAATACCAAGAACGATTATGACATCAGGTTCAGACATGACCTAACAAACTCAGAAAAATTCAAAAAAGAGTATATCAACAGGTTCATACATGACTTGATGACTAACTTGAACATTTTGAGAAAATTTCCACAACAAGTTCATACATGACTTGACAACATTGGAACAAAAGGTTCAGCAATAGGTTCATACATGACCTGACAACACTTGAATAAATCAAGGAAAAAGATTCTTCCAAAACAGGTTCAGACATGACCTGGTAATATAGGAATAAAGGCTCAACAACAACGGGTTCATACATGACCTAACAATGCTGGGGAATACCAAGAACGATTCAGACAGCAGGTTCAGAAATTACCTAACAAACTCAGAAAATTTCAAAAAGGAGTATATCAACAAGTTCATACATGACCTGATGACCAACTTGAACATTTTGAGAAAACTTCCACAACAAGTTCATTCACGACTAGACAACATTGGAACAAAAGGTTCAGCAACAGGTTCATACATAACCTGTCAACACTGGAATAAATCAAAGAAAAAGATTCTTCCAAAACAGGTTCAGACATGACCTGGTAATATTGGAATAAAGGCTCAACAACAACGGGTTCATACATGACCTAACTGTTGGGGAATACCAAGAACGATTCTGACAGCAGGTTCAGACATGACCTAACAAACTCAGAAAAATTCAAAAAAGAGTATATCAACAGGTTCATACATGACCTGATGACGAACTTGAACGTTTTGAGAAAATTTCCACAACAAGTTCATACATGACTTGACAACATTGCAACAAAAGGTTCAGCAACAGGTTCATACTTGACTTGACAACACTGGAATAAACCAAAGAAAAAGATACTTCAAAAACAGGTTCAGACTTGACCTGGTAATATTGGAATAAAGGCTCAACAACAACGGGTTCATACAGTACCTAACAATGCTGGGGAATACCATGAACGATTTTGACAGCAGGTTCAGACATGACCTGACAAGACTCAAAAAAAATCAAAAAAGTATATCAACAGGTTCATACATGACCTGATGACCAACTTGAACATTTTGAGAAAATTTCCACAACAAGTTGATACATGACTTGACAACATTGGAACAAATGGTTCAGCAACAGGTTCATACATGACCTGACAACACTGGAATAAATCAAAGAAAAAGATTCTTCCAAAACAGGTTCAGACATGACCTATTAATATTGGAAAAAGGGCTCAACAGCAACAGGTTCATACATGACCTGACAATGCTGGAACATTCAGAGAATCTTCAACAACAGGTTCATACATGACCTGACAACACTTGACTATTCGAAGAATTTTCAACAGCGGGTTCATACATGACTTGACGAAACAGGAACATTCAAAGAATCTTCAACAACAGGTTCATACATGACCTGACAACACTCAGAAAAATTCAAAAAATTATATCAACAGGTTCATACATGATCTGATGACAAACTTGAACATTTTGAGAAAATTTCCACAACAAGTTCATACATGACTTGACAAGATTGGAACAAAAGGTTTAGCAACAGGTTCATACATGACCTGTCAACACTGGAATAAATCAAAGAAAAAGATTCTTCCAAAACAGGTTCAGACATAACCTGGTAATATTGGAATAAAGGCTCAACAGCAACGGGTTCATACATGACCTAACAATGCTGGGGAATACCAAGAACGATTCTGACATCAGGTTCAGGCATGACCTAACCAACTCAGAAAAATTCAAAAAAGAGTATATCAACAGGTTCATACATGACTTGATGACTAACTTGAACATTTTGAGAAAATTTCCACAACAAGTTCATACATGACTTGACAACATTGGAACAAAAGGTTCAGCAACAGGTTCATACATGATCTGACAACACTGGATTAAATCAAAGAAAAAGATTCTTCCAAAACAGGTTCAGACATGACCTGGTAATATAGGAATAAAGGTTCAACAACAACGGGTTCATACATGACCTAACAATGCTGGGGAATACCAAGAACGATTCTGACAGCAGGTTCAGACATGACCTAACAAACTCAGAAAAATTCAAAAAGGAGTATATCAACAAGTTCATACATGACCTGATGACCAACTTGAACATTTTGAGAAAACTTCCACAACAAGTTCATACACGACTATACAACATTGGAACAAAAGGTTCAGCAACAGGTTCATACATAACCTGTCAAGACTGGAATAAATCAAAGAAAAAGATTCTTCCAAAACAGGTTCAGACATGACCTGGTAATATTGGAATAAAGGCTCAACAACAACGGGTTCATACATGACCTAACTGTTGGGGAATACCAAGAACGATTCTGACAGCAGGTTCAGACATGACCTAACAAACTCAGAAA
This sequence comes from Lathyrus oleraceus, assembly GCF_024323335.1. NCBI lineage: Eukaryota > Viridiplantae > Streptophyta > Magnoliopsida > Fabales > Fabaceae > Lathyrus > Lathyrus oleraceus. Next base: position 396,061,800 of record NC_066585.1, read on the forward strand.
AATTCAAAAAAGAGTATATCAACAGGTTCATACATGACCTGATGACTAACTTGAACATTTTGAGAAAATTTCCACAACAAGTTCATACATGACTTGACAACATTGGAACAAAAGGTTCAGCAACAGGTTCATACTTGACCTGACAACACTGGAATAAACCAAAGAAAAAGATTCTTCAAAAACAAGTTCAGACTTGACCTGGTAATATTGGAATAAAGGCTCAACAACAACGGGTTCATACATGACCTAACAATGTTGGGGAATACCATGAACGATTTTGACAGCAGGTTCAGACATGACCTGACAAGACTCAAAAAAATTCAAAAAAGTATATCAACAGGTTCATACATGACCTGATGACCAACTTGAACATTTTGAGAAAATTTCAACAACAAGTTCATACATGACTTGACAACATTGGAACAAAAGGTTCAGCAACAGGTTCATACATGACCTGACAATACTGGAATAAATCAAAGAAAAAGATTCTTCCAAAACAGGTTCAGACATGACCTGTTAATATTGGAAAAAAGGCTCAACAGCAACAGGTTCATACATGACCTTACAATGCTGGAACATTCAGAGAATCTTCAACAACAGGTTCATACATGACCTGACAACACTTGACTATTCGAAGAATTTTCAACAGCGGGTTCATACATGACCTGACGAAACAGGAACATTCAAAGAATCTTCAACAACAGGTTCATACATGACCTGACAACACTCAGAAAAATTCAAAAAATTATATCAACAGGTTCATACATGATCTGATGACAAACTTGAACATTTTGAGAAAATTTCCACAACAAGTTCATACATGACTTGACAAGACTGGAACAAAAGGTTTAGCAACAGGTTCATACATGACCTGTCAACACTGGAATAAATCAAAGAAAAAGATTCTTCCAAAACAGGTTCAGACATAACCTGGTAATATTGGAATAAACGCTCAACAGCAACAGGTTCATACATGACCTAACAATGCTGGGGAATACCAAGAACGATTCTGACAGCAGGTTCAGACATGACCTAACAAACTCAGAAAAATTCAAAAAGGAGTATATCAACAAGTTCATACATGACCTGATGAACAACTTGAACATTTTGAGAAAACTTCCACAACAAGTTCATACACGACTATACAACATTGGAACAAAAGGTTCAGCAACAGGTTCATACATAACCTGTCAAGACTGGAATAAATCAAAGAAAAAGATTCTTCCAAAACAGGTTCAGACATGACCTGGTAATATTGGAATAAAGGCTCAACAACAACGGGTTCATACATGACCTAACTGTTGGGGAATACCAAGAACGATTCTGACAGCAGGTTCAGACATGACCTAACAAACTCAGAAAAATTCAAAAAAGAGTATATCAACAGGTTCATACATGACCTGATGACTAACTTGAACATTTTGAGAAAATTTCCACAACAAGTTCATACATGACTTGACAACATTGGAACAAAAGGTTCAGCAACAGGTTCATAATTGACCTGACAACACTGGAATAAACCAAAGAAAAAGATTCTTCAAAAACAGGTTCAGACTTGACCTGGTAATATTGGAATAAAGGCTCAACAACAACGGGTTCATACATGACCTAACAATGTTGGGGAATACCATGAACGATTTTGACAGCAGGTTCAGACATGACCTGACAAGACTCAAAAAAATTCAAAAAAGTATATCAACAGGTTCATACATGACCTGATGACCAACTTGAACATTTTGAGAAAATTTCCACAACAAGTTCATACATGACTTGACAACATTGGAACAAAAGGTTCAGCAACAGGTTCATACATGACCTGACAACACTGGAATAAATCAAAGAAAAAGATTCTTCCAAAACAGGTTCAGACATGACCTGTTAATATTGGAAAAAAGGCTCAACAGCAACAGGTTCATACATGACCTTACAATGCTGGAACATTCAGAGAATCTTCAACAACAGGTTCATACATGACCTGACAACACTTGACTATTCGAAGAATTTTCAACAGCGGGTTCATACATGACCTGACGAAACAGGAACATTCAAAGAATCTTCAACAACAGGTTCATACATGACCTGACAACACTCAGAAAAATTCAAAAAATTATATCAACAGGTTCATACATGATCTGATGACAAACTTGAACATTTTGAGAAAATTTCCACAACAAGTTCATACATGACTTGACAAGATTGGAACAAAAGGTTTAGCAACAGGTTCATACATGACCTGTCAACACTGGAATAAATCAAAGAAAAAGATTCTTCCAAAACAGGTTCAGACATAACCTGGTAATATTGGAATAAAGGCTCAACAGCAACGGGTTCATACATGACCTAACAATGCTGGGGAATACCAAGAACGATTCTGACATCAGGTTCAGGCATGACCTAACAAACTCAGAAAAATTCAAAAAAGAGTATATCAACAGGTTCATACATGACTTGATGACTAACTTGAACATTTTGAGAAAATTTCCACAACAAGTTCATACATGACTTGACAACATTGGAACAAAAGGTTCAGCAACAGGTTCATACATGACCTGACAACACTGGATTAAATCAAAGAAAAAGATTCTTCCAAAACAGGTTCAGACATGACCTGGTAATATAGGAATAAAGGCTCAACAACAACGGGTTCATACATGACCTAACAATGCTGGGGAATACCAAGAACGATTCTGACAGCAGGTTCAGACATGACCTAACAAACTCAGAAAAATTCAAAAAGGAGTATATCAACAAGTTCATACATGACCTGATGACCAACTTGAACATTTTGAGAAAACTTCCACAACAAGTTCATACACGACTATACAACATTGGAACAAAAGGTTCAGCAACAGGTTCATACATAACCTGTCAAGACTGGAATAAATCAAAGAAAAATATGCTTCCAAAACAGGTTCAGACATGACCTGGTAATATTGGAATAAAGGCTCAACAACAACGGGTTCATACATGACCTAACTGTTGGGGAATACCAAGAACGATTCTGACAGCAGGTTCAGACATGACCTAACAAACTCAGAAAAATTCAAAAAAGAGTATATCAACAGGTTCATACATGACCTGATGACTAACTTGAACATTTTGAGAAAATTTCCACAACAAGTTCATACATGACTTGACAACATTGGAACAAAAGGTTCAGCAACAGGTTCATACTTGACCTGACAACACTGGAATAAACCAAAGAAAAAGATTCTTCAAAAACAGGTTCAGACTTGACCTGGTAATATTGGAATAAAGGCTCAACAACAACGGGTTCATACATGACCTAACAATGTTGGGGAATACCATGAACGATTTTGACAGCAGGTTCAGACATGACCTGACAAGACTCAAAAAAATTCAAAAAAGTATATCAACAAATTCATACATGACCTGATGACCAACTTGAACATTTTGAGAAAATTTCCACAACAAGTTCATACATGACTTGACAACATTGGAACAAAAGGTTCAGCAACAGGTTCATACATGACCTGACAACACTGGAATAAATCAAAGAAAAAGATTCTTCCAAAACAGGTTCAGACATGACCTGTTAATATTGGAAAAAAGGCTCAACAGCAACAGGTTCATACATGACCTTACAATGCTGGAACATTCAGAGAATCTTCAACAACAGGTTCATACATGACCTGACTACACTTGACTATTCGAAGAATTTTCAACAGCGGGTTCATACATGACCTGACGAAACAGGAACATTCAAAGAATCTTCAACAACAGGTTCATACATGACCTGACAACACTCAGAAAAATTCAAAAAATTATATCAACAGGTTCATACATGATCTGATGACAAACTTGAACATTTTGAGAAAATTTCCACAACAAGTTCATACATGACTTGACAAGATTGGAACAAAAGGTTTAGCAACAGGTTCATACATGACCTGTCAACACTGGAATAAATCAAAGAAAAAGATTCTTCCAAAACAGGTTCAGACATAACCTGGTAATATTGGAATAAAGGCTCAACAGCAACGGGTTCATACATGACCTAACAATGCTGGGGAATACCAAGAACGATTCTGACAGCAGGTTCAGACATGACCTAACAAACTCAGAAAAATTCAAAAAGGAGTATATCAACAAGTTCATACATGACCTGATGACCAACTTGAACATTTTGAGAAAACTTCCACAACAAGTTCATACACGACTATACAACATTGGAACAAAAGGTTCAGCAACAGGTTCATACATAACCTGTCAAGACTGGAATAAATCAAAGAAAAAGATTCTTCCAAAACAGGTTCAGACATGACCTGGTAATATTGGAATAAAGGCTCAACAACAACGGGTTCATACATGACCTAACTGTTGGGGAATACCAAGAACGATTCTGACAGCAGGTTCAGACATGACCTAACAAACTCAGAAAAATTCAAAAAAGAGTATATCAACAGGTTCATACATGACCTGATGACTAACTTGAACATTTTGAGAAAATTTCCACAACAAGTTCATACATGACTTGACAACATTGGAACAAAAGGTTTAGCAACAGGTTCATACTTGACCTGACAACACTGGAATAAACCAAAGAAAAAGATTCTTCAAAAACAGGTTCAGACTTGACCTGGTAATATTGGAATAAAGGCTCAACAACAACGGGTTCATACATGACCTAACAATGTTGGGGAATACCATGAACGATTTTGACAGCAGGTTCAGACATGACCTGACAAGACTCAAAAAAATTCAAAAAAGTATATCAACAGGTTCATACATGATCTGATGACCAACTTGAACATTTTGAGAAAATTTCCACAACAAGTTCATACATGACTTGATAACATTGGAACAAAGGTTCAGCAACAGGTTCATACATGACCTGACAACACTAGAATAAATCAAAGAAAAAGATTCTTCCAAAACAGGTTCAGACATGACCTGTTAATATTGGAAAAAAGGCTCAACAGCAACAGGTTCATACATGACCTTACAATGCTGGAACATTCAGAGAATCTTCAACAACAGGTTCATACATGACCTGACAACACTCGACTATTCGAAGAATTTTCAACAGCGGGTTCATACATGACCTGACGAAACAGGAACATTCAAAGAATCTTCAACAACAGGTTCATACATGACCTGACAACACTCAGAAAAATTCAAAAAATTATATCAACAGGTTCATACATGATCTGATGACAAACTTGAACATTTTGAGAAAATTTCCACAACAAGTTCATACATGACTTGACAAGATTGGAACAAAAGGTTTAGCAACAGGTTCATACATGACCTGTCAACACTGGAATAAATCAAAGAAAAAGATTCTTCCAAAACAGGTTCAGACATAACCTGGTAATATTGGAATAAAGGCTCAACAGCAACGGGTTCATACATGACCTAACAATGCTGGGGAATACCAAGAACGATTCTGACATCAGGTTCAGGCATGACCTAACAAACTCAGAAAAATTCAAAAAAGAGTATATCAACAGGTTCATACATGACTTGATGACTAACTTGAACATTTTGAGAAAATTTCCACAACAAGTTCATACATGACATGACAACATTGGAACAAAAGGTTCAGCAACAGGTTCATACATGACCTGACAACACTGGATTAAATCAAAGAAAAAGATTCTTCCAAAACAGGTTCAGACATGACCTGGTAATATAGGAATAAAGGCTCAACAACAACGGGTTCGTACATGACCTAACAATGCTGGGGAATACCAAGAACGATTCTGACAGCAGGTTCAGACATGACCTAACAAACTCAGAAAAATTCAAAAAGGAGTATATCAACAAGTTCATACATGACCTGATGACCAACTTGAACATTTTGAGAAAACTTCCACAACAAGTTCATACACGACTATACAACATTGGAACAAAAGGTTCAGCAACAGGTTCATACATAACCTGTCAAGACTGGAATAAATCAAAGAAAAAGATTCTTCCAAAACAGGTTCAGACATGACCTGGTAATATTGGAATAAAGGCTCAACAACAACGGGTTCATACATGACCTAATTGTTGGGGAATACCAAGAACGATTCTGACAGTAGGTTCAGACATGACCTAACAAACTCAGAAAAATTCAAAAAAGAGTATATCAACAGGTTCATACATGACTTGATGACTAACTTGAACATTTTGAGAAAATTTCCACAACAAGTTCATACATGACTTGACAACATTGGAACAAAAGGTTCAGCAACAGGTTCATACTTGACCTGACAACACTGGAATAAACCAAAGAAAAAGATTCTTCAAAAACAGGTTCAGACTTGACCTGGTAATATTGGAATAAAGGCTCAACAACAACAGGTTCATACATGACCTAACAATGCTGGGGAATACCAAGAACGATTTTGACTGCAGGTTCAGACATGACCTGACAAGACTCAAAAAAATTCAAAAAAGTATATCAACAGGTTCATACATGACCTGATGACCAACTTGAACATTTTGAGAAAAATTCCACAACAAGTTCATACATGACTTGACAACATTGGAACAAAAGTTTCAGCAACAGGTTCATACATGACCTGACAACACTTGAATAAATCAAAGAAAAAGATTCTTCCAAAACAGGTTCAGACATGACCTGGTAATAATGGAATAAAGGCTCAACAGCAACAGGTTCATACATGACCTGACAATGCTGGAACATTCAGAGAATCTTCAACAACAGGTTCATACATGACCTGACAACACTTGACTATTCGAAGAATTTTCCATAGCGGGTTCATACATGACTTGACGAAACAGGAACATTCAAAGCATCTTCAACAACGGGTTCATACATGACCTGACAACACTCAGAAAAATTCAAAAAAATTTATCAACAGGTTCATACATGATCTGATGACAAACTTGAACATTTTGAGAAAATTTCCACAACAAGTTCATACATGACTTGACAACATTGGAACAAAATGTTTGGCAACAGGTTCATACATGACCTGTCAACACTGGAATAAATCAAAGAAAAAGATTCTTCCAAAACAGGTTCAGACATAACCTTGTAATATTGGAACAAAGGCTCAACAGCAACGGGTTCATACATGAACTAACAATGCTGGGGAATACCAAGAACGATTCTGACAGCAGGTTCAGACATGACCTAACAAACTCAGAAAAATTCAAAAAAGAGTATATCAACAAGTTCATACATGACCTGATGACCAACTTGAACATTTTGAGAAAATTTCCACAACAAGTTCATACACGACTAGACAACATTGGAACAAAAGGTTCAGCAACAGGTTCATACATGACCTGTCAACACTGGAATAAATCAAAGAAAAAGATTCTTCCAAAACAGGTTCAGACATGACCTGGTAATATTGGAATAAAGGCTCAACAACAACGGGTTCATACATGACCTAACTGTTGGGGAATACCAAGAACGATTCTGACAGCAGGTTCAGACATGACCTAACAAACTCAGAAAAATTCAAAAAAGAGTATATCAACAAGTTCATACATGACCTGATGACTAACTTGAAAGTTTTGAGAAAATTTCCACAACAAGTTCATACATGACTTGACAACATTGGAACAAAAGGATCAACAACTGGTTCAAACTTGACCTGTCAACACTAGAATAAATCAAAGAAAAAGATTCTTCCAAAACAGGTTCAGACATAACCTGGTAATATTGGAACAAAGGCTCAACAGCAACGGGTTCATACATGAACTAACAATGCTGGGGAATACCAAGAACGATTCTGACAGCAGGTTCAGACATGACCTAACAAACTCAGAAAAATTCAAAAAAGAGTATATCAACAAGTTCATACATGACCTGATGACCAACTTGAACATTTTGAGAAAATTTCCACAACAAGTTCATACACGACTAGACAACATTGGAACAAAAGGTTCAGCAACAGGTTCATACATGACCTGTCAACACTGGAATAAATCAAAGAAAAAGATTCTTCCAAAACAGGTTCAGACATGACCTGGTAATATTGGAATAAAGGCTCAACAACAACGGGTTAATACATGACCTAACTGTTGGGGAATACCAAGAACGATTCTGACAGCAGTTTCAGACATGACCTAACAAACTCAAAAAAATTCAAAAAAGAGTATATCAACAAGTTCATACATGACCTGATGACTAACTTGAACGTTTTGAGAAAATTTCCACAATAAGTTCATACATGACTTGACAACATTGGAACAAAAGGATCAACAACTGGTTCATACTTGACCTGACAACACTAGAATAAACCAAAGAAAAATATTCTTCCAAAACAGGTTCAGACTTGACCTGGTAATATTGGAATAAAGGCTCAACAACAACGGGTTCATACATGACCTAACAATGCTGGGGAATACCAAGAACGATTTTGACAGCAGATTCAGATATGACCTAACAAACTCAGAAAAATTCAAAAAAGTGTATATCAACAGGTTCATACATGACCTGATGACTAACTTGAACATTCTGAGAAAATTTCCACAACAAGTTCATACATGACTTGACAACATTGGAACAAAAGGTTCAACAACAGGTTCATACCTGATCTGACAACACTGGAATAAATCAAAGAAAAAGATTCTTCCAAAACAGGTTCAGACATGACCTGGTAATATTGGAATAAAGGCTCAACAACAACGGGTTCATACATGACCTAACAATGCTGGGGAATACCAAGATCGATTCTGACAGCAGGTTCAGACATGACCTAACAAACTCAGAAAAATTCAAAAAAGAGTATATCAACAAGTTCATACATGACCTGATGACCAACTTGAACATTTTGAGAAAATTTCCACAACAAGTTCATACATGACTTGACAACATTGGAACAAAAGGTTCAGCAACAGGTTCATACATGACCTGTAAACACTGGAATAATCAAAGAAAAAGATTCTTCCAAAACAGGTTCAGACATAACCTGGTAATATTGGAATAAAGGCTCAACAGCAACAAGTTCATACATGACCTGACAATGCTGGGGAATACCAAGAACGATTTTCACAGCAGGTTCAGACATGACCTGACAACACTCAAAAAAATTCAAAAAAGTATATCAACAGGTTCATGCATGACCTGATGACCAACTTGAACATTTTGAGAAAATTTCCACAACAAGTTCATACATGACTTGACAACATTGGAACAAAAGGTTCAGCAACAGGTTCATACATGACCTGACAACACTGGAATAAATCAAAGAAAAAGATTCTTCCAAAACAGGTTCAGACATGACCTGGTAATAATGGAATAAAGGCTCAACAGCAACAGGTTCATACATGACCTGACAATGCTGGAACATTCAGAGAATCTTCAACAACAGGTTCATACATGACCTGACAACACTTGACTATTCGAAGAATTTTCAACAGCGGGTTCATACATGACCTGACGAAACAGGAACATTCAAAGAATCTTCAACAACAGGTTCATACATGACCTGACAACACTCAGAAAAATTCAAAAAAGTATATCAACAGGTTCATACATGATCTGATGACAAACTTGAACATTTTGAGAAAATTTCCACAACAAGTTCATACATGACTTGACAACATTGGAACAACAGGTTTAGCAACAGGTTCCTACATGACCTGTTAACACTGGAATAAATCAAAGAAAAAGATTCTTCCAAAACAGGTTCAGACATGACCTGGTAATATTGGAATAAAGGCTCAACAGCAACAGGTTCATACATGACCTAACAATGCTGTGGAATACCAAGAACGATTCTGATAGCAGGTTCAGACATGACCTAACAAACTCAGAAAAATTCAAAAAAGAGTATATCAACAGGTTCATACATGACCTGATGAATAACTTGAACATTTTGAGAAAATTTCCACAACAAGTTCATACATGACTTGACAACATTGGAACGAAAGGTTCAGCAATAGGTTCATACATGTCCTGACAACACTGAAATAAATCAAAGAAAAAGATTCTTCCAAAACAGGTTCAGACATGACCTGGTAATATTGGAATAAAGGCTCAACAACAACGGGTTCATACATGACCTAACAATGCTGGGGAATACCAAGAACGATTCTGACTGCAGGTTCAGACATGACCTAACAAACTCAGAAAAATTCAAAAAAGAGTATATCAACAAGTTCATACATGACCTGATGACCAACTTGAACATTTTGAGAAAATTTCCACAACAAGTTCATACATGACTTGACAATATTGGAACAAAAGGTTCAGCAACAGGTTCATACATGACCTGACAACACTGGAATAATCAAAGAAAAAGATTCTTCCAAAACAGGTTCAGACATGACCTGGTAATATTGGAATAAAGGCTCAACAGCAACAGGTTCATACATGACTTGACAATGCTGGAACATTCAGAGAATCTTCAACAACAGGTTCATACATGACCTGACAACACTTGACTATTTAAAGAATTTTCAACAGCGGGTTCATACATGACCTGACGAAACAGGAACATTCAAAGAATCTTCAACAACAGGTTCATACATCACCTGACAACACTCAGAAAAATTCAAAAAGGTATATCAACAGGTTCATACATGATCAGATGACAAACTTGAACATTTTGAGAAAATTTCCACAACAAGTTCATACATGACTTGACGACCCTGGAATAATTAAAGCGAAAGATTCTTAAAAAAAAACAGGTTCAGACATGACCTGGTAATACTGGAATAAAAGCTTAACAGTAGGTTCATACATGACCTGACACTTTAGAATACATTTGATAGTTCTGGAGATTTCTCACAAGAAATTCATCCAATCACAGATTTCGGAGATTCCTAACAGGGGATTTATGCAAAACAAAGATAAACGGAAGTCTTCTTATAAGTAGACCATCAACGCAAAAAGGCTACGATGATTCTTTACAGAGAAAATCAAACAAAACCTCCAAGCTTCTGGGAACTCCTGAAGATGGTGAGTCATACATGACTTTCACGGAACCATCAGGAAAAACAAGGTATTCAAACTCTCTGTACGTGCCAACAACAATTGGACTTTGACCGTAAGCAAAGGATTACAACCAGGTTCTTTAACGGATTTTGCCAACAACAATTGGACTTGATGAAATCCATTAGTAAACAAATACCGGCTACAATGGAGTTTGCCAGCAACAACTGGACTTGAAATGATGTTGGCGACAACCAAACTTCAGATATCAATCACAAATGTATTTACGAACAGACTGACAGTGATGCCAACGACAATTGGGTTTAACATGAGTTCTAGTAACAACTGAGCTTGGAATAATGCTAGTGACAACTGAATTTCATGAGACACCAATGAGCCTTAAAATAGTGCTAGGGAATGGCATAAGGGTTCTGGAAGTGTGTCAGAACAAAAATGACCTATTCGGGAATTCATCGGAGAGTAAAAGAAACGAATTCTGGAAATGCATCAGAATTACAAGTGATATTTTGAAGATATAACAGAATACAGACATATCCGATAATACACCGAGGAAATTCTGGAAATACATCAGAATACAAGCCAAACATATTTGAGCATACATCAGATAGGTGAGGAAACATCTGGAAACACATCAGACAAGTTATGGAAATACATCAATAGACCAAGGAGTAATCCGGAAATTCATCGGATAATCGAAACAGGAATTAAACCTCATGGATAAATTTTTTGATAGGTGCCAACTGAGTTGGATTTGAAAATGACTACGGAAACCGGATGATGGTTTAAGGGCACCAAAGAAAAACTAGAATTAGAGGTCAAAGAATATAGGATCAACAACAAGACCTGGGTCAATGCAAAATGAGCACGAAGTACATTTCGGCTATGCATGATTTGAATTCTTTTATGCATGATATATGAATGATCATGATTATGAGAATGCTGACACTTGAGTGGACTGGGAGTTATAGAGGCTTTTTATGGATATCATGATTCCTTAACACCGAGAACTCAACCAAATATTATGTGATATATATTGTCAAAGGAGAATTCTATCAATCTTGACGGCCACAACTTAGCCAAATGGACCCTTTCAGAGGATTAATGAATCGTGCTAGCATAACTTTCGGGCACTCGTCTCAGAATCAATAGTTGTTGACGTATGGTAGAATTTGTTTGAGTAATTTGAAAATATGAAGGGGGTCTGCCCCTCTTTGGCTCATCTTGCCCTAGTCTGTTGGGTCCTTGAAAATGTTCACCTTGAAACTGAGTTTGGAACAACTTGACATGAGACGATATCAAGATGGCTTACCCCAATGTTTGAATATCGCAGTGATCTGACCCTGATTAACCAAATGTTGGAATGGTAGACTTCTGATTGACTGTCTTTGGATAGTTGGACTCAATGAGCTTCTGAGGTGGCTTGCCCCGGTCTGAGTCTTGAAGCAAATCACATTTTGCTAAGTGAACCTTGGGGGTGATTGGATCGGATTGAATGATACTCAAAGTGATTTTCCCATGACTGGACTTCTTTTACCTTATCAAATTCCTCAATTGTATATTATTGGAATTTCTTTAATGCTAAGTGTTGACTCGCAAATAAGATTGTGCATTCAAAAATGGTAATTTTAATGCAGTGCTTATGCAAAAATTTGAAATCAGAGTTTATTGATATGAACGGGTGAAATACAATGAACGAGTCATTGATAAGAACACAATGATGATCAAGTCATTCACAACATGTAAGTCTGTGCCATCAAATGGTTAACAAAAATTATTTGGGGTCAGGTTAACACAACCTTGTTGTAGTATGCTTTCAGAATAAACTTTGCCTCAATTAGGTCTTTGAAGGATTGTAACGTGGTTTGGTTCACGGTTTTTTGAAACAAAAGGATATAAGGCTCAAAGAATTTTTTTTACCCACCCCTTCTTCTTGATGATCTCCAGTTCCTATGTTCAGTTAATTTAATACATGCATTCGACTTCGAAGGTGCGAAAGTGAAAATGAGGATTCAAGGTGAGATTTTCTTGAAATGGCAGTCACCTTGTTTTGTTTTTGTTGAGGATTTAATGACCTCTTTTGATTGATTTTCTTTATCCCTAATTTTGCCTGGACCGCTTCTTTGAAGCTTTCGGTCCATCGGGATGCCCTGACTTTTTCCTAAGTCATTTTGTGGTGTTTGACTTAGTGGACTTCTTTTCTTTTTTTTTTACGTGTTGACTACCAGGTTATTGGTGGATGGGGATCAACCAACACTAATTTTAGCTTTTCTCAACTTCTTCAACACCTCAACATGTGCGCGAAGGATAACATGTGGTTGACCTTAATTGGATGGCGTACATATGGACGATATATTTTTTTTGAAAGATCGAATGCACGGTCAAACTATCTGAGCACAACTACCCTGCCCCAGGTCAAGATTAAGGGTTTTAGATTCGAAATAAACACCAACTTCTAGGATCAAAGTGGTTGTCTAGGGATTAACTCCTTATCACTTCAGTGTTTGGGGATTTGAAACAATGCCTTACATCATCGACAAGGTTTTACTCAAAAGTATACCACAACAATTTCAGGTGTTTCGTTTTCATCCTCCTCCTTCCAATCTTTGTTAACACAACGGTTTGATAATCAAAAGTGAATGAGGGGAGTATTTTTGTTTTTAACATGAATGAAAAACGAGTGAATACGAATGGATCAATTCAAAAGATGCATAAACATTTCATTAATCTTACCAATTCAAAGAAAACAACAATGCTTAAAAGCAATTAACAATCAACATGCGAGGAAACTACAAAAGAAATGCTGAAACAACCAAATGATTGCCAACTTTAGGGAATGACTTCTTCAAACTTGATCCATTAGCCTATGGGGACACCCCTTGAGACCTTCGCACTTGTCTGGCCGATGGGTTAACGTTTACCACCAAGTTTCCTTCTTGAAAGGCTATGTACCTGTTGTCAATCAACTGTTGTACTTTGGCTTTGAAAGCGTTGTAGTCTTTAGTTGAGTGCCCTTCTGATCCAGTATGATATCCACATTTCTCATTTGGTCATAACCGGGGGGGGTAAGGTTGTGGAACCGACTTAAGAGACTTGGGAACCACCAACGAGTTTTGAATCAGAGGTTGTAGGAGTTGGCTATATGTCACGAGGACTGGATAACGAGGATCATTTCTTCTTTCCAAGTTATTTTGAGGCCTCTGCTGATTTCGATATCTCGGGCCTTAGGCTTGTTGATTTGGATGAGAAGCAAACCAGGATTGTTTGTAATAAAGACCAAAAGGTAGCGTTTGTTGGTACGGCAATTCGGGCATTGCTAACTGCTTATTTTCAGCCACTTGAAGGTTAGGATCAACAAACTTTTTGATATTGGCACGAAGATCTTCAAATTCTTTTCCTTCAATCTGATCGTTGGATGCAACCCTCTTGGATCCACTACTCACTTCTCCTTTGCTTCCGTTGCCATGGGTCGTGACATTAGAAATCCAAGGTGATATCTCAATTCTCTTATCAGGAGACGATGATATCTCATTAGCCACCTCCCTGACTTCTTTCTTGTGGTACAAATCCTTGAGGGGTTTCTGAGGTCCTTTACCTTTCTCGCTACTTGGCCCAGAAATCAAGATGTATGTACCTGAGCTTTCCTCCTTGAGTGTTGGTGACCTAATGTCAATCAATCTTTGCAGCTTGAACGTAAAACTCTTGCCCAGAAATCAAGATGTACGTACCAAGGCTTTCAGCGCTAAGCAAGAATCTAGGTCATGTCCCATTGCCCCTTTATGGAATTCACATGTTGCATTTGTATTATACCATGGCAGGTATGGTGACACAGGTGTGAGAGCTCGAGGGGTCACCAAAGCATTCTGGAGCAATTGTGGGTAGAGCTTGCTATATGGCACCGGAACCGGGTCGTTGTGATTTTTGTTCCCCTTGTTCTGATTCTGATTTTCGCTTTGAACATGACTTCGGTGATTTTGAGGAGGAATAGTTAGAGGATGTTGATGATGACAACCTAAAGGAGGTCCATATGCTAGTAGGTGAGGAGCTGCCATATAGAATTTCCCTTGACTTAGGGTAACACCACATGGATGTGGAGTGGTAACTCCCTCTGTTGTAGCAATGGGTATGGGATGGCCCTTTATTCTCAATAAGGCTTGCACGGTTTCCACGACCCATCCCACTTGGCTCTTCAAAAGATTGAGTTCCTCCTTCAATGCTTCTTGACCTTTCCTTAGCTTGTCCATCATCTCTTGAGACATGGTTCCTTGTTCTAAACGCGTGTCAGGAATCATTTTGCTGATCATGGACAAAGGATGGATGGTTTTTTTTTTGTATTTTGTCTGGAAAATGACATGCATTATGATGAGATGCAGATGCAATGGAATGTGAATGAATGCAATGCAAGTCATGCATATATATATATATATATATATATATATATATATATATATATATATATATATATATATATATATATATATATATATATATATATATATATATATATATATATATATATATATATATATATATATATATATATATATATATATATATATTTTTTTTTTTTTTTCAATACACGGGTTCAAAAGTATAAGGTACTGATGAATCTGATTGCTTTTCAAGAATAGGTTCTCACTGGGTATGATCTAGGGCTTTGTTACAAAGGATCCCCAGAGTCATTGATTCACAAGAATGTTTGACGCTTACAGAAAATACTTTCCGATCGTCAACTCCATCAAGGGAATCTATTCTGGGTGAGGTTCTCGTACCGACTCTTATGAAGTACTCACCTCGGGAGTCCGCACTACGCAACCATCGACTTGGTTCTGGACAGGGTACTCAGAGTCATGGATTCAAAAGAATGTTTGACGCTTATGGAAAATACTTTCCGATCGTCAACTCCATCTAGAGAACCTATTCTGAGCGAGGTTCTCGTATCGATTCTTACGAAGTATTCACCTCGGGAATCCATACTACGTAACCATCATTTCTAGTTGGCCAAAGGTTCAATATTCTAAAGGTTCTTAGAGTCATGGACCCCTTTGAAACATTGAAGCTTACAAGGTATACACCTTAGGCGACAATATTTGCAAAAGGATCTACTCTAAGTGAGGTTCTCGTACCGACTCTTACGAAGTATTCACCTCGGGAGTCTGTACTACTCAACCATCATCCTATCTTATGTTTTTTTCACTCTAGACTCGGGTGTAGAGTCTTTCCCACATGGTTGGCAATCAAATATCCAAGTACCCAACACAGTGGAACCAATATTCAACAAATATATCAATATAATAATAAAGATAATGAAAAGCAATAAATAAGGAAAAGCCACACTATTAAACAAACAAAGGCACACAAACGTCCTAACTAGGCTTGACTCGCTTAGGGAACGTCAGTCCCCAGCAGAGTCGCCATCTGTCGTACCTCATGAAAAATGGGGATACGACCTTAAGCGGAGCGCGATCGCACGCTCGCAATGATGGACTGAACAGTGTCGCCACCGAACTTTATTTATTCCTAAAAAGGAAAGGGGAAATATCGATAAAACCCAAGAAAAAAAACGACAATGATTATGGTCGTCGCAACCAAATCAGGGTTCGGGAGTCGATTATGCAAGGGGAAGGTATTAGCACCCCTCACGTCTGTTGTACTCAACCGGAACCATTAGGTCAGTTGTGCACGTTAATGTTAGTTTGAAATGTTAGGCTTTTCAAGTTATTAAATGGGAAAGAATAGAAGAGAGGAGAATATTTTTGGATTTTTAACGAAGGACTAAACCTAAGTTTTTTATTATTGGGCCTCACAAGATTTACAAATCCTGCTCCTACGTATCTCAATAGAGAAGTCAAGGCTTACGTAGTTCTGGGTAGAAAAATGTTTGTTTGTTGGTCGATTTTAGCGAAAGCTAATTTGTGTCAAATCGACAAAAACATTGTTGGACTACCCAAAACAGGTGGAAAAACATTGCCTTGCATTGTTTTGAAACAAAGTACCTTTCGTTTGAGAAAAGGTTTAAGAGTCGATCGCACGGCGGCGAGAAAAAAAGTTTAAGAGTCAATCGCACGGCGGCAAGAAAAGAAATTAATTGGTTTGATGTGTTTTGAATAATGGAGAAAACTTGGATGAGCGAGATATCCATCTCGAATCCTAGTCTTAGGAGTGAGTGGTATCCACCACGTTCCATTTCCATCTTATTTGCAAAAAGTGTTTAATAAGGATTAAGTGTTTTGAATTTGATTGAGAAAGGGTTTGAAGAAACCGCATTGACAATTTTAAATGATGACGAGAGCTAAGATAGGCGAGGCATCCACCTCGAATCTTAATCTCAGGAGTGCATGGTATCCACCATGGTCCATTTCCATCTTTATTGAAAAGTGTTTAGATAGGAATTAAGTATTTTGAGTTTTGTTGTGAAAAATGGCTTGATGCTGGATCAAGATTTGATGGACGATTGAAAAAGGTTTGAATGAAGGTTTGAATGAAGTGGAGAATAGATAAATTTGGATGATGGCGAGAGCTAAGATAGGCGAGGCATCCACCTCGAATCTTAGTCTCAAGAGTGCGTGGTATCCACCATGTTCCATTTCCATCTTTATTGAAAAGGTCTTAAATATGAATTAATAATTTTTTGATTTTTGATTATGAAAAATGACTTGACGTTGGATCAAGCATTTGATGAAGTTTTTGAAAGAAATGGAATAGAATGGGAAAAAGAAATGGATTGATTTGTTTATTTTTATCTTTTGGAAATTGTTGATTTTATCTTTTGGAAATTGTTGATTTTATTCTTGTGTTAGTAGCTAACTAAACAGTCAAGCAATAAAGAAATAAAACAGTAAAATTATTACACATCGGGGGAGTGGGGTACATTTTGTCAAATGGGGATTCAAAATACTGGAATAATTAAATCGGGCCCAAACAACAAATAATGCAATTTATGAGTGTAAGTGCAAGCGAACTGTCTCATTGTAAGAAGGCCCAAGAGTAAGTCATGTGAAGAAAATAAATAACACAACAAGTTATATTTACAATACACTTAAAAATTAAATCGAAAAATGGTAAAATCGGGATTTGCACGGATGGAAATTGAGGGACACACAAAACCTAAATAATGTGCTCAAAGCCGGTTTGCACATATTGGCAACAATTGAAATGTCATATGTGATTAGTCAAAACGCAGCGAAATACTATCACTATATCGATAAAAATAATCATGGATAAATAACAAGAAAATTGCCAAATCCATAAATTAAAAATCGATCTTTAAACAATAAATCAAAGACAAACATTAAAATCAACAAGTGTCTAGAAAATGAGAATAATAAAAAAAATAAAAGGAGTAAAAAAATAAAAATAAAAATAAAAACATAGAAAAATGAAAACAGAATGGAGAATGGAAAATGTAAGAAATGGGGTACAAGTTATCGAACACGTACCCTAGGGCTTGCCAAATGACACCCCTACCAACTCAACCAAACTCGTTTGTTGATATTAACTTGTATTTATTAACATATATATTCAAAACATGCATTGTATTGGTTAAAAAAAACAAGTTAACAAACTGGAAGCATTAACAACATACATGAACCAAACAGAAAATAGGAAACCAACTGGTTACCTACTAAGTCGAAGACGGAAGGAGTCACAACTGTTGGTGAGCTGCTTAAAAACCATGTTGCCGTGAGTTGGCTTGTTCACCGAGTCACGTAGCTTCGACCTTCAAGCTTTAATCCGACACAAAGAGTATGGCGTGGGGATTCAACTGGCAGATGGTGATAACGGTGACGGAGATTCACGGTAGCTGGTTCAAAACGAAAATGGAAGGGGTGGTTCAACGGTAGGGTTTTCTTTGTGTGAACAGTCTTCTTTTTTTTATAGGGTTTTTCGGCTCCCCCCTCTTTATGAACAATGGCCTCTCTTATATGTGACTCATCTCCTCTCTGCTGTGTTGCTGTGTTTCCTCGGAGTAGTGGGAAGTGTCTGTACGGAAGACGTTTTGAATTTTGTCCATATTCAACTTGTGGTCCTCTTCTCAATTCTATTCGTTTCTAAAACATCATTGTTGGTAAGAAACAATTCATTACTGTAACTCACTTGAATATGTGTTTTCTCTTTTTTTTGGAATTTGGACTCATTTTTGTGTGTTTGTGTTTTTTGGATCATGGATTAAAAATGTCGATGAAGGTGAGGCGATTCAGAGGAACTGTGTTTCACCTCAAGTCTCACAATAGTCACATATACAGATGGATCGCATTCTGAAGCTCAACCTCGTCGGCTTTGTCTACACGGATGCTTAGTACAATGTTTTCTGCATACAAAGTTGAACTGTGGCGCTTTGTTCTTGAATCCAGCTACCTTTAGAACATCACCAATTCTATAACGGTATAGTCCGACATAAGTAGTAACAACAAGTTCATACTCTTGATCGAGTTTGGCATCAACAAGTTTAACGAGATCTTTCTGTTCTTCACACAGGTAGCTTTGGATAAAATTCTCAAGACCTTTATGATGTCCTTTCAAGGAGTCCATGTGCAAAATGCGAGATACTTTGGAAGATTCTTCTTCAGGCTCCTCCTTCTTCTCCTCCTTGGCAGTAGCAGGTTCATCATAAGTTATATTGGCAGGAGCAGCAGGAGCTACAACAAACTTACTTGGATCCTTGAGATACTCCTTAACCTCATCAGCCTCGGGGTAGGAATACTCTATTGCCACTGCAATGGCAAGAACATTCTTGTAGGCATTCACAAACATGTGTGGAGGAGCTGACAATGTTGGGTATGAGATGGCCAATGAAAGTGATGTAACCATTGATATACCAATAGCAAACTTGGCAACAAGGTCATCATCAGTAAGATCCAGAACCTCAGGGCTAAACACGGAGCCATTGTCATAGACAGAAAGGACCAAAAGACCATATGAAAAGGGCCTAATACCAAACTTGGCAAGCAATGCAGCTTCAGAAGATCCAACCTTGTCTCCCTTCTTGATGAGTTCAACAGGCGTAAAGATGTTATTGAAAGACTCTTTATGTGTGTCTTCATATTTGAAGATGTTATTGACCTTACCAGTTTTTTCGTCTTATAATTTTGGGCCAGAAAATGATGTATCAGTACTAATTGGTGGTGACACTGTATCATTAACAGTAGAAGAATCGATGAAGGTTTGAATTCCTACTAAGTGATCCAAAGCAAAATTATCACTTGTATGAGGATCCCTTTCCAAGATGGGACTCGCAGAGGGAGGAGAACAAGCTTCACTCTTGGATATTTGTTTGCTGGCAAAAACATCTGATGGACTCACACATCCCAAATTCAATTCATGTGGCTCTGATATGAAATGAGGAATTTCTTGCGGCGAGTCAGGAAAATCATTGATTGCTTCGTTGTTTGAGTAAACAGTGTCTCTGGTCACCTTTTCAAGATCAAAAATATTTGGCATAGTTGTTGATTTACCTATTAAAAGTGACGGAGAACCGCTTAAGATAGCTCGGTCGATGAGGATTCCGACTGAACAAGGGGCTCTTTCGAGGACTTTAATGTTTATTGTTTGCACTCCTCTATTCTTTACATCGACCGTTCCATCTATCTCCCATCTTTTGTGGAATGGCATGATCAAAATGTTGGCTCTTCTGTCGAGGGATATTCCGCAGACGTCCTCGTGGATTATGTCAAAGTCGCAGATTGATGTGAATGATTGAACGTGTGCACACCCTTCATTGAGTTGTGTATATTGCTCTAATGCATTGTCGAGTTGAGTTGAATCACAATTGGTTACCAGAAGTGTGTCATTCGGTTGGTGAGCAAGGAGAAGAGGCATTGATCTTCCAAGAAGCTCTACAAGGTGAACTGCTATAACTTCAACATTGCTTTGTCTGCTTGCACACGATGCTTCTATGATGTTGAACATTGTTGGGATGTCTTCATTCTTGTTAAAGCATACCATGATTCGGGGCTCAGAATCTTGCTTTGTATGTTGTATTGAAATTTTTTTTCCTGAACGATACTCGGCTGAAGAATTATATGTCAATTTTACCAGTGGTGTTATGATACCATTTATCAATATAAGGGTCAACACCATAAAAGAGAACAGTTGTCCTGTTAGTAGCTGGTTGTTCTTCATTAAATTGTACATGGAGAGCTCAGCTATACCTCTGCCAATGAAAACTAGCCCAATCACAACACAATCTTTCATTGGAACTTTGTAATAATGACCTTGAAAAATAACACCAATGATCTTTACAAGAAAAGCGACTATCACTATGACAATTATAATCCAAGCAGCCCGAAAGTTGATTTTGAATATATCAGTCTGCAATCCACTAACAGCAAGGTATAATGGATACAAAAACCCACCAGTAAGTGTTTCCATTTTCGATATCAAAGTCGATCCTAAAGGCGGTCCTTCAGGAACAACCAAGCCTAAAAATATTGGTCCCATAGAATAGTGTTGTCCAATGAATTCACTGCAAAATGCAGTGAAGAGAACACACATAATGATACATACAATGCAAAATTCGTCAATCGGCTTTCCATTTAACCGGCTTACATACCATATTATAGTCGACCTCATTACATAGAAGATAACAACCAAGAGTGAACCTATTGATAGAAGGATCCATAGCAGTGTCACTATACTCTTATTAGCAGTTTTAACCTGCATTACTGCAAAAATAACTGTTATCAAAGGCAGAATAACAACATTGGTAAACATCGCCGATGATAATGCTAGACGGACGACATTGGTGTTTAGGATTTTAAGCTCTGTTAGAAGGACTGATATGCTGATGAGTACAATAATGCTTTGCGAGATGGCTATTAACGGGAGAGCAGACGCGAGGGTTTTGTCCATGGAAACAAAATTGGTGAATGCAAAGGATAATCCAAGAGGGATTGCAAATGCGAACGCGGATACAAAAATTCCAATTGTGATGGCTTGTTTTTCTGTTTTCAGCATTGTTCCAGTATCCATCTTTACACAACATATGAAGTAGAAGAAATTGAGGCAGAAAGTTGCCACTGTGTCACCTATGAATCGTAGAACTTGAATTGCAGAAGGAGCGAAGCCTTCTTTATTTTCCTGTGGATTCCATGCCTCTTGATGCATAATTCTGTCAACCAATTCTACCAGTCTATCCACTCTAATATTTATCCATGACTTAACTAGATTAGCAATTATAGCTTCAGCCTCATAAGGTTGGATCTCCATTATAATGGATCTCCCACCATCTTCACTATCGACAGAATCCTCCACTGCTATCTGCACCAGCTCTTTCTCCAACTTGTCGGCATCCATCAACACTTCTATAGCATCAGGTGTCAACTCTGTGATACCTTTAGCATATTTCTTCAACTCATTTCCATAACATACATGAAGGGTAGCAACCGCAACACCTGCTGTCAAAGGATGCCATCTCTCGAGTATCGGGTTGAACACTAGCTTTTCATTCACTGCCAGGCTGGTAACACCATATATAATTGCACCAACAATAAGTGCAGAAACAGAAGCAACAATTTTTTTTTGTTCTGGCGAGCACGATTTTACTGGAGCTATTTACATCATTTGGCGTGGTTGCACTAGTAAGAAGATTCATTCCAAAATCATCAGATTTAGAGTACTTAACACCTTCAATTAAAGCATTTATGGAACTGTAAGAAGCATCCTGCAAATTCCCAGCTTTTTTCTGTTATATCAGTCTGCCAAGCGTACAAAGACCGATCATACTACTGGATGATTCTCTCCTTTGTTGGTCTTTAAGACAGTTACCGCTTCTCAAATGCAAAAACAACTTCATCAAATTGAGACAAAGATAAGTATGCATCTCTGATGCTGCAGTTGAGGTGATGCGGTAACCGTTGTCCCATCTTCGATGAATGCCTTCACTAGGATACAAGAAATCAAGTTCCACAACCTGATCTTGTAAGATTGCTGCAAGTACTGGGTCCTTTTCGACATTACAATGAACGAGCTCCCACTATTAGATCCTGCTATGGCGCTAGTGTAAAAAAATTTCACTGTTCCATAATACATTCCTTGTGAAGAAAGTAGGATGAGAGTTCATAAACTTGTGCAGTGAAACTAGTACCGGCATCCATAATTAGTGCCCAAAGGTTAGAACAACAACCTACACTTTGTTTCATAGGCCGGCGGGCACCATACACACTAATCCATCGGGTTGGTGGCATTCCCACTCTACCTTTTTCTTTGGATCCTCATCATCATCTTCTAGTCTTAAATGTCTTTCAATAGGAACATGTGGTGCTTTATTTGATAGAGTTGTAGCTCCATGATCCGAAGACAATAATAAACACCCTGAATCCACCGGACATGAACCAGAAGAGACTGGTTCAGAATCAGATATTTCTCCCTCAAGATCATGTGCATCATCACGTGTGACAAACTCATCATAATTTTTTCAATTCCAGTTTGTGAAGCTGGTTGGAAAGCATATTTTCAGTTTCTAGTGAGGAATTTCTATTCAATTGAAAATCTGATAACTGAGCATGCAGTTGGGTATGTTCTTCAGTTCTATCTCTTTTGAATGAACTATTATCATCATCATCTGATGCACAGGACGTTCCTGCTGACTGAGAGTCTGGCAGCTGAGCTAGATTGAGATGCATCCGGTGTGCTTTTCACAACACGTTCCTTCACACATGAAGCGCTTGCAGTCCCATCAGCAGCATCAACAACTTCAAGCAACATCTGTTTCTCAGAGTGTTCATTAGCATCACTTTCTGAATCTTCAACATGTGGCTTTTGTGGCCTTGTTGCAGTTTCAAAGATGCTATTTGGTTGGGGATGGGATGGAGCCTTCAAAGCAGTAGGTTGTTGCATGCAAGAAACATTTGTCCATACATTGCGCAAAACTTTTAAAGGAGTACCATGTAGAGATGGATTAAATGTTACAGAAGGATGGGGAGCGGTGCCAGTCTCCAATGCTGAAATTTGCATGGCAGAATCTCTAGGATTGATTTGATTTATACCACTTGGCATGGGAAGGTCCTGAGCAGAAGACACTGCAGATTGACTAGTTTGAGCTCTTTCACAATATTCATCTATCTGATTAGTGGAAGCCATTCGATCAACATGACCTGCACTATCACATTGAATACTTGCTACTTGTCCTCCAAGATTAGCCATATTCTGATTTTATGCATGGATGAATATGATTGAATGAATGTGAGAAGGTCCTTGGTCATGAATGAATGATTGGAATATGAATGATTATGTGGAAATCTTTAAACATGAATGAATGGAAAATCTCAATGTGAAATGAAGAAAATATGAATGCAAACTTTAAAATGTGAAAAAATGTAAAAATATGAAATAGTAAATATGCACATGAATGAAGGAGTATGTATGGAATTTCTTTGAATTATGAATGAACGAGAAAATGAATATGCATGATGACCCAAAAATAAAATATTTTGTACTTGACACATGATTTACTCGAAAGGGGGGTGAAAACTGGTAGTAAGACAAATGACAGATGAATAACCACCTCGATGAAATTGGAACGAAAGATGAAACATGTGGTTCACTTGATTCTAAAAAATGAAAGAGTTTTCAAATCTCGCATGGATAAGGAGATTAATCATCTTATACCAAAAATCAAGAAACAAAGCCCAAAAGACAAACATGGACTGGTCGTGCTAGCGAGTCCAACAACAAACGTTTTTTTTTGGATAGTATCATGACCAGATGGAATGGTCATGAAGAAAGAATGCAAACGAGTGATTGATGGGGAAAAATTTTCAGGGCCAAAATCGGGGTATGACAGTAGGACTTCAGACAACCAAAGATCCAATAGAATTGATAAGAATTGAGTGAGAATTGAAGAGAAGAAAAATCTGGAAAATACCTTCAATGTTGTGTAGAACTTGATCTCTCTTGCTTTAATTCGTGTTTGATCTTGCTCAGGTAGCTTGCAGAAGTGGCTTAGGATTAGTACAAAGCTTTGGATCCTGGAGTTTTTGAATCTCCAAACAGTGAGATTCAAACTCAATTTTCAAAATGAAGTGTTATTTGCACACTTGAAATTTTGTCCAAATTTGGCAATGTGAATGGCACGCATGCATGGACATGTACAGGCCCATGAAGCATCTTAATTAGATCCAAAATACAATGAAATGAAGTCTGAATGAAGCTTGAATGGCAAGGCAAAGTTATTTGATCATTTGAATCTTGAATCTTGCCAACTGATACAACCATGTTTACACCATGCACAGACCCCTCAAACTTCATCTAAAATGAATGAATTAGGACTTTTTGGAAAGCTTAGATTAAGAGGAACAACTCTTATGTTAAACACTTTTCCGTTTGGAACTTTTATCATGGTGAATGTTTAGGTGGAAGTTTGGAAATTTCAACATGTTGAAAAAGTTTCTAAGTGTCAAGTCACACACTTCATTATTCCACCTTGCTTAACTTTTTATGTGAGCTCCAAATGAGAGAAGTGTATTCATAAAAAGTTGTATCTCTTTCGAATACCTTGAAAATGGTCACTAATTTGACATCATTTTGATTTAGAATGAGTGAGTTATGCATTTTTGAAGTTGAGGAAACTTACTTCTTCAATGGTATTGGTCCAAAATAACCTATAATGTATCATCATATCACATGCTCATAAAAGTTGAATTATCTTTCACTCGAAACATCAAAGTTGAAGTAGACACCTTGAATTTGATTTTGCAACTTGGAAATCTTTCATATAATTAAAAATTAGCAAGTTATGGCTTTGGGAAGTTGACTTTCAAATTAAGGTTTAGACAAAATGACTTATAAGGTTTCAACATAGAAAATGGCTTTCCAAGCAAACTTAGCTCTAGAACTCAACATTAAAGTTGTTTGGAGTGTAATTTAGAGTAACTTTGCTCTTGGAATAATTTTCATATGATGAAAATTGTAGGAGATAGGGTCTAGGGAGACCCAGTTTTGATCAGATGAATTCATCTGGCCAACCACCATCAACCAACTTGCTAAATTGCAATTCTCTTGACTATTTAGGCTCATTGTAGATCATATATGTATAATATGATGAATTTTGAAGTGTCCCTTAATAAATTTGATCAATTGGTGAGGAAGCTTGTTGAAGAAGTTACTCAAAATACCCAGATAAACTAGGGTTTCCAAGGAAAACCAACTCCAAACTCTTGAAGAAATCTTGATCAAGATAACATGTAAATATCATTGGGAATTATACATGATGCTTAGAGAAATTGTGAATCATTCCGTGGTTGTGCTCTTAGCAATGAGGGTCTAGAACCCTAGATGTGAACATGATAGATCAATGGTGATCATGCCCTACCTATAAAAGAGTTAGGCAAATACAAAGATATATTTTTGGTATTTTGGTTAGTGAAATGTTAAAATACAAGTATGATACAATCACATAGTTCTTGGCGATCTCTCCCAAAACAAACCTTATGAAATAGGGGTAAGGAGGATGCCAAGGTATGATCCCAATGCTAATGCATATGATGAAATTGCATGAGGGATCTTAGGGTAAAATTTGGGATCTTACAAGGTGATCATGCTTCAAACCAAGGCAAGAACAAGGTCTTTTGGGCTAAGAGAAATGCAAGTTTGTTCATGTGGAGTCAAAGATGGTTCATGTGTTCATTTCCATGCCAAATCATTCAATATTCAAGATATCTTCAAGGTCACTCAAGCCCTAATCAATATTTCATCAAGGGTTCCTCATCAAATCATAATCATGGATTTAAATGCAAGAAAACATCAAGTTTGCAAGAGGTGTACAAGTGTGGTTGACCTAATTTACAAGTATGCCCTACTATTGGTCCAAACCCATAACTTCTTCATTATTTACCCAAATGCCAAGCTTCTTTGAGAAAAATGTTTCTTTTCAGATCATATACAAAATTGATTAATGTTTCAAACATCAATTCATCCATTTAAGACCTCATTTGTGCCAATGTCCAAGTTACCAGTTTGGTCCCAAACCTTGCCATGACCCCTACTTTCCACACTTTAGGACCACTTATCACGCGTGTAAATCAATTACCCATGACCAAACGCATCTGAAGACACCTTGAAACAACCTGAAAAACTTCAAATGCACGAGTTTTACAT
This sequence comes from Lathyrus oleraceus, assembly GCF_024323335.1. NCBI lineage: Eukaryota > Viridiplantae > Streptophyta > Magnoliopsida > Fabales > Fabaceae > Lathyrus > Lathyrus oleraceus. Next base: position 396,088,780 of record NC_066585.1, read on the forward strand.
CAAACTTTCACACACTCAGAATCTAAATATTTCCCACTCAATTCACACGAATTCTAGCCAATTCCATAATTATTTTGATCCCATTTAATTCCCTATAAATAGTGGAAGCTATTGCATTCATTTCATGGCTTTAAAATCCAAAGTAACCATGCCACCATTGAAGCCTAATACCTCCAAAAACCAGTTACTGTCTTTTTCGATTCAAGCTCTTTTCCTTCCAATTCTTTGCCCAGAATCCTTCATCGGCATCCTTTGAAGGTGTTTGAAGCTTTTCTTTGGTGTGAGTCCTCATGTAACCTTACTTCCGGATCCACCATTGTTGACTTATGAAGCTTCAATCAAGAAGGTAGATAAGAGTTACCATTTCAAGCAAACAAGTTACCATTCTCTTCGTGAGGTTCCACTGATCCAAAGCCATAACCTACTTGCCATTTCTTTTTTATATTAACCATTTAATTTTACTTTGAAGAACTAGGTTTCTTCGTGTTTCTGAGAAAATTCTCTTTGCTCAGAGAAAATCAATTGCTATGTGTCGCATCTCGAAAAATACGATCCCTTGCGATGGACGCGGAAAATATTATGTTCGAACAGAGTCGCCACCGAACTTTATTTATCCCAATGAAGGAATAGGAAAATATTGATAAAACCTTTGAAAAATAGAATAATGGTCGTCGTAACCATATTCGGGTTCGGGAGTCGATTACGCAAGGGGAAGGTGTTAGCATCCCTCACGTCTGTTGTACTCAACGGGAACCTTTTAGTTATAATTTGCAATTTGAATGTTAGTTAATGTTATTTGTTTTCTTAGAGTGATAAAGATATTGAAAAGCGATGGATGGAAACCTCGAAGAGGGGGAAAAGGGAGGTTTTTTATTAGTGTGCTCGCCAAGATCTCGTAATCTCGTGCCTACGTATGCTTATAGTGCAATAAGGAACTCAGAGAATTCGTAGTTTGAGAAACTACGATTTGGTTGGTGTGTTTTAATGAACGATTGTGTGGATCGCGTTCTAAAGGCTAAACACCGGCATGTCTACTCTCGGCGGAGGCTTAAGCACTAGTTTGTTGTGCGTATTAGAAATGGTTAACAATGTTCTTTTAGAAAAGAATTTTGGTCACACGGGGGTGACAAATTGAATTAGTATGTTTGATGTTTTGTTTGAATTGGTTTCGGTCACACGTGGGCGAGAAATTAGGTTTGATGTGTTAAGATGTTTTTTTTTGAAGAACGACGAAAGATTGGGAAATATGGTGCATACCAATCGTCCAATTCTTTCGAGGAATAATAAGGCGACCGCCTTCTACTCCTTTTTCGTTCGAATTATTATTGAAAGTTTGTTTGCGGAAGTCGAATATGCACGATAGTTAGGCGTGCACCTCCCACTTGCCTATTATAGAAATAATGAGGCGTGCGCCACTTATTACCTTATCCAAATTTATTTAATGTGTATTAATCGGAAGTCGAAAGAAAATCGAGCAATATGTCGAGCGTCAATCGATCAATTATTTGAGGAATGGTGAGGCGAACGCCTCCCATTCTGTTATCATCAGAAATTTGATTTATAAACGTTATGTTCTTAGATGTTGTATTTGATATAGGAAAATAAGTTGAATTTTTACGATGGCAGTTTTGATTGGATGACGAGAATTCAATCAATATGGCGTACGCCAATTATTCGAACAATCGAGAGATAGTGAGGCGAACGCCTCCCATCCTTTTATTATCTGAAATTTAGAATTGAAAAAGGTTTATAATTTATGATTGATTTGGAATAAATGGTTTGAATATTGTGGTTGAAGCTTTAATCGGGTGACAAGAATTCGGGCAATGTGGCATGCGCCAATCATTCGAGTACTTGAGAAATAGCGAAGCGAACGCTTCCTATATCCTTTTCATCACAAGTTTACATTAAAAGAGAAAAATCTTTAGAAGTTAAATTGTTTTAGAAAATGGTTTGAATTTGTACGGAATTTAGTAAAATTATTTACATGTGAGGTTGATGGCGATGCCAAAGCAAACGACTTACAAAGGGTTTGTTTTGAAAGTGGGCTTGACGTTAAATCAAGAATTGTGTGATTTGTGTTTTTGAAATTGGTTTGGATTGATGATGACATTGAATTGGTTTGAAAGGATTATGAATTGATGATGAGACAAGTCGGTACATTTTTTAATTAACAAAGTTAATTGATTACAATCTAATTAAATCGTCTAATTAAGGTAATTACAATTAATTATCAAAATTATTTGATTTAAAAATTAATACAATCAAATAATTACGTTAATTAAAATTAATTAACAAAATCATCTTAATTTAATCAAAACTTTAATTAATTTACTTTAAAAAGGAAATGAGTGAAAAAATTACATGTGAAATAAACGAATTGCATCGGTGTGCGAAACAACAACATGCCTAATGTCATTCGCGAGACCCAAACGCGGTGAAGATATTCCATTGATTTATTAAAACATTGATGGTATATTGACATGAATTTGTCGAGTCCATTGATTTAATCGAATTAAAAGATGGGATAACAACGTAAAATCATATTTTTGTATATTGCCAACTGAGGTGGTGCAAAAAAGAATAATTAACGGGCCTAATGTTAAAAATGGCCCAAATACTTAATCTAAAATTATTATAATAAATAATAAATGAATAAATAAAGTGAGAAACAAATTTAAAAAAATTAACAGAAAATAAGATGAAAACAAAATCTTTTCCCTGGAACCATCAATCGAACCGTGAAAGCAAAAATCACTATCCCTCTTTTCGTTTCACAATATGAACAACCATAAACCTTAAACGAGAATTGAACTTGGATCGAGAATGGTTCCATTTATCCACATTCAAGTATAAAGGGAATTTTTGGCATAGTATTTAGAACAACTGCAAGATATTACAACTAAAGAAAGTGCCGAAAATCTAAACCACAAACATTCATTTAAAACCAAAGTATCAATAGGCGCCCCCCTACAACTCCTTAATGAACAAAGATTAGAGTTTGTTTTAGAAAAAAAAATTGACTTGCTGAAATCCAAAGTAGAAAGAATAACCAAGACATAGGTCCTATGCAATTTTAACAGAGATGCAGCATGTTTGGAACTATCTAACAATATAATAAACTAAATCAGTGAACACAGCTTGTTACCGATTGAAAAAAATTCTTTGCGGTGATGGAGGTCGATGTTGGGGTAGACCGAAGAGAAAACCAAAACGGAGATGCGGGTTATGTTGAAAGTTGTTTGAAGAGAAGTTCGTGATGCCGATATGGTCACAACGAAGATGTCTCCGGCGATCTGAAAGAGGATGCTTATCTGAGCGGTTTCAGCGGTGGAAAGGTTGTTACCGGCGTGGGTGTTGGTGAATGAAGGTCGACAGGTGACAATGAGGTCGTTCGTGGTTGATGACAGGAAGACCAGATGATGAACAGAGGCACGTGGACGATGTCGGTGGGCGATTTCGCATGCGAAACGGAAGGATGCGCGAACGTGAGTTTGTGTCTTTTAAGCCAACATATGGTGGTTGTTGTGCGATGGAGAGTTAGGGGTTTGCCGATGATGTTTCGTGAGGTGTTTGGGTTTTCCGTGGGAGATTTGGAAAGAGGATGGCATTCGTTGGATCCGGCGGAAGGGACGACGTTTGAAGGCTTAGATGGCGACGAAAGAAGTGAAGAAGGGTGGCGAGAAGAGGTTTGTTGATTTGCGGCATGTTTTGGAGGGTCGGAGGTTGCGGAGATTTAATGGTGGACGATGCGATTGATGCGTGAAGAAGAAAGCGGGCGCGGTGTTGGTGAGTTTATACGATGGAGTGCGGTTGTGAAGGTGATGAGTGAGGAGGTTGTGGATTTGGATCGGAAAAGGGATGTGGAAAATGCTGTCGAGAAGAAGAGGCTACCGTTTCTTTCTCTTTTGTCTTTTTCTTTTTTCTAAGAGAGAGTGAGTTTTTCCTTTTAGAAATGTGAGGTGATTGGCCTCTTTCAGAGTCAGTTGGAGTTACCAATGTATTTTTTCGGGAATGGCAATCTCTAGGTTCATTTTCTATTCCTATTTTCCTACTGAGAGCCAGCGAGTGAGTGGAGAATGAGGGGGTGATATTTTTCTTTTCCTTTTCGTTCTCTTTTCTATTTTTTCGGTGTAAGAGGATATTATCTAAGTGGGATCTCAATTGGTTTTGCCAACTGTCAAAAGAAATCTTCCAAGATTTTCAATGCTAGCTGACTTTTTTTGCAAAAAAGGGATCTAATGCCAAGATATATTTTATTTGTCAACAATTATTATTATATATGGTTAAAGAAAATGCCTATTAAAAAATTCCTAAACAATATTTCAATTTGAATAAGAATAATAATAAAACAATCTCTAATTCGGATACGTGAACAAATAAATAAAATGTCGAATTATATATAGAAGTCGAATATAACTTTGCTCGGAAAATTAAATCGGATACATTAAAACGATCAACACGAAATATACTTATTGAAAAAATACAGTGTTTCTTTTAATTTCGAAATAAATTTTCACCAGTTAAAAGGCTCAGACGGGTCAAAATGCAACTAAAAAAGTCGCTGAAAAATAAAATGCGTACACCGGGATAAACTACATGAACTGTAGATTAATAGTGCTAGCATCTGCAATTTAATGTCGAAACTTTTTACCTGCTGATTTTGCACGCCTTTGAGAAATGATTCAACCAATTTGTCTGTATTTTCAACAACTCATTCCGGCTGATATTTTAGGTATTCATGATGAAATGCGTGTCATGTTGTGCATTTGATGCAAATTGAAAATGAAATCAAATTTATGAAAATTTATAAAAAATGTATGGACAAAATTGGGGTATGACAGTTGCCCCTATTTAATTAACTTGAACTCGAAGGTAAGAATGACAACAGTCTTCATACATTCATGGTGGAAGGTAATTAAATACGAAAGGACCCAAATTTTGTCTTTTTGGAACGTAATGGAGAAATGCAAAAAGAAAATGCAACAAATTCTAACAACACCAAGGTATTAGTGTTAGAACGTCAAATTAAATGCCAACCCTCGAGTCGATACTCAACTCATGCAAAGGTCTTTTTCGATGTAAAGACAAAAACTGAACAGGTTTTCTGGCATCAAAAGGATGACAGTAGAATTAATTGCCATCACCAAAAGGATGATAGTAATTCACCATGATTTTTAGGATTGTTATCATCAAAGGATAATGGTTACAGTAACAACAACAAAGATTGCCCTCATCAAAAGGATGGTGGTAAGATAAACAACACAATTTGTTATCGCCAAAAGAATGAAAGTTAAACACAATTTGTCCATCACCAAAAGGATGATGGTTATTCTTATAAAGCTTTCCATCACCAAAAGTAATATAACAAGACTACCACCAAAAGGATGATAGTTATCCACTTCAAAGATCATCGTCACCAAAAGGATGAAGGTAAGGTCCAACAGCAAAACTTGTCATCACCAAAAGGATGATAACAAGTCCATAACTTCAATGGTCACTATCACCAAAAGGATGAAGGTAAGACCTGATAACAAAACTCGTTATCACCAAAAAGGTGATAATAAGTCAATAACTCCGACAATCACCGCCACCGAAAGGATGAAGGTAAGATTAAAACAAAACTTGTTATCACCAAAAGGATGATAATAAGTCGACAATCACCATCACCAAAAGGATGAAGGTACTCTCAAACAACAGAACTCGCTATCACCAAAAGGATGATAATAAATCTCAATGACTAAATGATCACCATCACCAAAAGGGTGAAGGTAAGATCTAACCACAAAACTTGTTATCACCAAAAGGATGATAACAAGTCGACAGTCACCATCACCAAAAGGATGAAGGTACTCTCAAACAACAAAACTCGTTATCACCAAAAGGATGATAATAAGTCAACAAACCCTATGATCCCCATCACCAAAAGGATGAAGGTAAGATCAAAACAAAACTCGTTACCACCAAAAAGATGATAATAAGTCGACAACTCAAAGGATCACCATCACCAAAAGGATGAAGGTATTATCAAACAACGAAACTTGTTACCACCAAAAGGATGATAATAAACACACAAATCAAACGATCACCATCACTAAAAGGATGAAGGTAAGACCATAAAACAAAACAAGTTATTACCAAAAGGTCGATAATAAGTTACAACAAATCACCATCACAAAAAGGATGAAGGTACAATTAAACAACAAAACTCGTTATCTCCAAAAGGATCATAATGAGTCAACAATCACCATCACCAAAAGGGTGAAGGTAAGATCAAAACAAATCCCGTTATCACCAAAAGGATGATAATCAGTCCACAATCACCATCACCAAAAGGATGAAGGTGAGACCATAACTTCAAAACTTGTTACCACCAAAAGGATGATACCAGGTTATAATAACTTCAAATATCACTGGCACCAAAAGGATGACAGTAAGATTAAACAACAAAACTTGATTATCCCTAAAAGGATGATAATCAGGTTGAACTAGACATCATCACCAAAAGGATGATGATTAGACATAATAACAGAGATCACCATCAACAAAAGGATGATAGTTGAACCCAAAAAGACAAGGATCCCTATTACCACAAGGATCACCGACACCAAAAGGATGACAGTACAAATGTCAAGGATTTACCATTACCAAAAGGATAACGATTATGTAAACAGGACGATGATCATTATTCATCAAGGGACTTTCATCAAAAGGATGATATCAAGAGAAACCTGTGGGAAAATCAGACTACCGACAACAGTTCAAATGGAACGGACTTGTTGAGTAGTATTGGTACATTACTGTGTAAGACTTGCTTGGGGTATCCACAACAAAAGGTTGCAGAAAAATATTCTCTGGAAAGATTTAATTTTCACTTTACCAAAGATTTACAGGAAACAACTCAATGAGGGACGCTCAACGCAAATAAGGTAGGAGCTCACTCATAGAAAGTGACAATGACTCAACTGAGGATTCCCTTGGACACCTACGACTAAACCTTGGATCTTGATTCGTGCTATATGCATAAATGGCATGTATGTGTTATGCATGAATTGATGTATGCAGTGCATGTTTGAATGCAAAAGATGATTGGTTTTTTTGGGATTGGTCTCCGTTTTTCAAGGGCGAAGCATTTTCTGGAAACCAATGCTGGTCGTATTTGTTTTTGTGTGGGTGCTAGCAAGGTGGAATTTTTTTTTTGTAATTGTCAATGTGGATTGGACTTTTCGGCTGGCAGAAGGATCTGACTTCCCGACACTCGGTAGTTGATGATGTGATGAACACACAATAGGTGTGGATACTCTTGGTGTCCCATGTTTGATCTCTTGTTATTACGTTGTGTCCTTGCCAATAAGGCGATCTCGATTTATTTTTCTGATGCATTTGAGTATCCTATAACTGAGCATAGCGATATGATCAACGCATGATGATTATGCTTTTGATATGACCTAAGGAATCTTGCCACCACATGATATTGTACTAGCGTGAACTTTCGATGTTTTGATTGTGATCTCAAACAGTTTCCAGTGTCTAACACAGTCTTCTTGACCAACTTGAAGATATGAAGGGAATTTTCCCCTTACCACTTGTCTTGCCCCTGATTAGCCTTTGAGGGACTGGCCCTAGACAGGCTGAGTATTGAAGTGTTTTTCCTCCCTGATCCACCGATGCTTGGAGATTTGTCTTACACTGACTACTTCTTAAGTCAACATAATCAAAGGATGACATGCCCCTGATTCGTAGGATTACGAGGTGGTTTTGATTTGTGTCAACACCAACGATCAAGTATCTCTCGAATTGCCCCTGGTTGTAATTTCCTAGATGTCAAGTGCTGACTTGCAGTAAAGAATTGTTCATTCAGGAAATGGTGATTTTAATGCAACAGTTATGCATGTTTTGAAAAACAATCATTCATTTGGAGTGTCGTGGTAGTGTGTGACGAGTGGACCATGAGTCTAAATGCGATGTTGATTTTAGCTAGCGTGTGAGTGATACAGTGAGAATAGAAAATTAGCAAATCTCTAGGAGTCAGTTTACTCAACCTTACTGTAGTATGCTATCAGAATAAGCCTTACTTCAATTAGGTCTTTTAAGGGTTGTAACGTGGCTTCGTTCATGGTTATCGAAACAAAAGGATATAAGGCTCAAAGCTTATTTTAACCCATCCCTTATTCATGATGATCTCCAATCCTATGTTAAGTTGATTCAACGCACACTTTACTTTTACAAGAGTTCAACAGTGTAAATCTCTTTAAGTGACAGTCATCTTATTTTGCTCTTCATGGATGATGGTGACTCTTAGATTTGGGTATGGCGTGAAGGAGAATTGCGGTCCAAAACGCAGCGGAAATTAAAATTTTCTCCTTTAGAGATCCTTACGAATGGTCATGATCAGTGATAGAGTATTTACCTCTTGTGACGATTGAAACCTTTGGTGCAGATCTCTTGTGACGATCAAAACCTTTTTGCAGATCCACAGAGCGATCACGAACGTTGAACGATGACAACGTCTCTACTCAGTCCACACGAACGGACTCCTTCAATCTCAGTGCTAGCTGGTACGAATGAAGGCTTTGAGTGAGAGAGAGAGAGAGAAAACGAAAATAATGTAACCGCAATGAATGCTTCTGCACAAGGGTTCTATTTATAGAACCACTTGTGTGGGCTTTAAGCTAAAAGGCCCACTTAAGTGTATTTTGGCCCATATCTTATAATATGCCCAAAATCACTTAAGCCCATGGTACCTTACCATATTTCGTATTCTACTCAAGTACACCGTACCTTACGATGTTCTATAATTCACTTAAGGGCACCGTACCTTACGGTATTCCTTAGTTACTCTATCTCTCATCAATCCGTCCTTTGTGTGTGACCCTGTAGGTTTTCGTGACGTTGGCAATTATATTAAATCACGCATTTAACATAATAAACAGTGAGCGGTATCTAGCAACACATCACTGCTACCCAAGACACGAAAATGTCATGTGATTTGACAATTCCTTCTGTGATAATACTTATGTGTATAATTACCCTTTTGCCCTTATGTCTATATTGAACACAAGGCATAGACCGTGTCATCCTTGTCTAGTTCAATATTGGGCCCATAGACATTTATCCTGTTATGCAGGATGGGCAAATTCCATCTAGGTCACTCGTGTCCCTCAGCATGCTTCGTGGAGTACCCATCAACTGTCTTTATGGTTATCCAGTTATGGACAATGTTTGATCAGCAATAAAGCACTCGACTCTACATCTAGGGTCCATAGTGGTTTCAGGTCGAAGAGTGGTATACACCATTATCACCATGAGAATAACTTATGACACTTTGCATAACTTTCTATATAGTATTCTCATAGCGGGTCAATCCGGTATAAATATTACTCTTAATATTCAGACCTATGTTTAAGACTTGATAACTCCTTATCCATGATCAATGAGATGTGATCATCAGTCTATATACATAATAGTCTTAATGCTTTAATGTCATCCCACTTCAAAATAAAGCTCGACTACGGATACTTTAAGAATAGTGTCCTTATGTTTAATGTGATCTCATGATTAAGTCATACTTGATACATTAAACAGACTAACTATTCTAGGGACTTTATTAAACAAACGTAATAAAGAAAAAGCCTTTTATTATTAATAAATAATTCGATACAAGTACCAAAAGTATTGGCCTCTAGGGCTTACACCAACAATCTCCCACTAGCACTAGAGCTAATCAGGCATACCCTTAATACCCATAGATCTAGTATGGCCATCATGCTTCTTCTGCGCAAGAGGCTTTGTCAGTGAGTCAGCAATATTGTCAAGTGTAGGTACTCTGCATATTTTCACATCTCCTCTATCTATTATCTCTCGAATGAGATGACGCCTAAGTATGTGTTTGGATCGTTGGTGAGATCTAGGCTCCTTAGCTTGTGCGATAGCACCATTGTTATCACAGTAGAGACCAATGGGATCTACAATGCTAGGAACTATGCCAAGTTCACTAATGAACTTTTTGATCCAAACAGCTCCCTTTGTTGCACTTGAGGCAGCAATATACTCGGCCTCGGTTGTAGAATCAGCAACTGTATCTTGCTTTGAACTTTTCCAGCTCACAGCGCCACCATTTAAGCAAAACAAATAACCAGATTGCGATCTAAAGTCATCCTTATCTGTCTGGAAGCTAGCATCGGTGTATCCAATTACAACCAACTCTTCCTCACCTCCATATATCAAGAATGAGTCCTTAGTCCTTCTTAAATACTTAAGGATATTCTTGACAGTTACCCAGTGAGCATCACCAGGATCAGATTGGTACCTACTCGTTGCACTTAAAGCAGATGCATATGGAATCTTATTCATGCGATCCCTTTCTTCCTTAGTTAAAGGGGATTGTGTTTTTGATAGACACAGGCCATGTTGCATAGGTATGAATCCTTTCTTGGAATCATGCATATTAAAGTGTCTCAACACTTTGTCTATGTATGTACTCTGACTTAGGCCAAGCAGTTTTTGTGATCTATCTCTATAGATTTTGATTCCTAATATATAGGTTGCTTCACCTAGGTCCTTCATAGAAAAGCATTTCCCCAACCAAGACTTTACCTTTTGTAGGGTAGGGATATCGTTTCCAATGAGTAATATGTCATCTACATATAATATCAGGAAAACGATCATGCTCCCACTAACCTTCTTGTAGACACAAGGCTCATCTTCGTTCTTGATGAATCCATATTGTTTTACTGTTTCATCAAAACGAAGATTCCAGCTTCTGGAAGCTTGCTTCAATCCATAGATTGATCTTTGTAACTTACATATCTTTTGGGCTTCCTCTGGTATGTCAAATCCTTCAGGCTGTGTCATGTACACATCCTCAAGAAGATTTCCATTAAGGAAAGCAGTTTTGACATCTATCTGCCATATTTCATAATCATGATATGCAGCGATAGCAAGTAAAATCCGAACATATTTGAGCATTGCAACTGGTGAAAAGGTTTCATCATAGTCAATCCCATGAATTTGTTTATATCCTTTTGCAACCAGTCTTGCCTTATAGGTATGTACCTTACCATCCATGTCAGTCTTCCTTTTGAAGACCCACTTGCATCCTATAGGGTTAACTCCTACAGGAGGCTCTACCAAGGTCCAAACTTGGTTTGTGTACATGGAATCCATTTCAGATTTCATGGCTTCTAGCCACTTCTCAGACTCGGGACCAGTTATGGCCTCTTGGTAGGTCACAGGCTCATCTTGATCCATGAGTAATACATCACCTTGATCAGTTATGAGATATCCATATCTCTCAGGTAGTTGACGTATCTTGCTTGACCTACGCTGGTCTTCTTCTACTTGAGCAGGTTGCTCTTCCACAACTTCTTGTGTTTCCTGCTCTAATTCCTCCATAGGTGTATCTATGCTTTGTGATTCTTGAATTTCTTCAAGCTCTACTTTCCTCCCACTGGTTCCTTCGGAAATAAAATCCTTTTCTAGGAAAACTCCAGTTCGAGCGACAAACACTTTTCCCTCAGAAGGATTGTAGAAGTAATACCCTCTTGTTTCTTTAGGATACCCCACAAATAAGCATTTGTCAAATTTGGGCTCAAGCTTAGTTGAAATTTGTCGTTTCACATAAACCTCGCAACCCCAAATCTCTATGTAAGACATATGTGGTTTCTTACCACTCCATATCTCATATGGTGTCTTCTCAACCTTTTTGGATGGAACACGGTTCAGTGTGTAAGCTGCTGTCAATAGTGCATGTCCCCAAAAGGAGTTTGGAAGATCGGCGTGACTCATCATGGATCGGACCATGTCTAACAGGGTTTGATTTCTTCTCTCAGATACACCATTCCATTGGGGTGTTCCAGGAGGAGTAAGTTAGGATAGGATCCCACACTCTTTCAATTGGTCATCAAACTCTAAGCTTAAATACTCACCACCTTGATCTAATCGAAGAGTTTTAATATTCTTACCTAGTTGGTTTTGTACTTCATTCTTGAACTCCTTGAACTTTTCAAAGGACTCTGATTTGTGTTTCATTAAATACACATAACCATATCTACTGAAATCATCAGTAAATGTGATGAAGTACTGAAAACCTCCTCTGGCTGGTATGTTCAGTGGTCCACATACATCAGTATGTATGAGGGCCAAAAGATCATTAGCTCTTTCACCTTTTCTTGTGAATGGAGATTTTTGTCATCTTCCAAGTACTTTGGGCAGTTTCTCTTCCAGTGTCCGGTCTTACCGCAATGGAAGCATGTGCCTGCCTTTGTTATGCCTCCACTAGGCTTCAAAGCAGCAACAGTGGGTCTGGGTTTGGCAACTTCCTTGCCCTTCCCTTTATCACCCTGCTTGGTGGGCCTTTTGTTCTGTCTCTTCCCATTTCTGATCATCAGAATGGACTTCCTTTTTGTCTTCAGATTCTGCTAAGTAGTTCTTAACATGTCTAGCAGTTCGTGAAGAGATTTGTCCATATCATTCAGATTGAAATTTAGGAAAAATTGACTGAATCCATCTGGCAACGATTGCAAGATCAAATCACTCGCAAGTTCCCTTACGAGGGGAAAACCCAATCATTATGAGCACATGGGGACCTACAGGGGCTCCTCAGCTAACTTGCCTTGAAAAAGGCCTTTTGAAACTTCAAACCTTTCATGCCTTGCTTGCTCTTGATAGAGCATCTTCAGGTGTTTGATCATATCGAACGCTGTCATGTTCTCATGTTGCTTTTGCAACTCTGAGTTCATGACATCCAGAATGAGACAAGCAGTTTCATTGACATCATCGACATGCTTCTTATAAGCATCTCTTTCTGCCTTAGTGGCAGAACTAGGAGGTTCCTATTCAGGAACAGGTGTCTCCAAGACATACAGCTTTCTATTATTTTTTAGGACAATCCTCATGTTTCGGTGCCAATCCAGAAAATTTGTCCCATACAATTTTTCCTTGTCAAGGATTGATCGCAAAATGTTGTTAGAGGTGTTTGTTGTCCTGGTAATCTACATAAGGATTAATGAAAATATAAGTATCATTGACATATTTAATTAGGCCTTTAATTAAATATGCTCCCACTATTTTACTCAAAACAAATGACCCTCATCATTTGATTTGGAAAATCTCGTTGGAAGATTTTCTAGTGGGTCGAGATCCATATTTCACTTTGTTCTAAGTCCACGTAGGCGGATTACATAAAACTAGGTTATTTAGGTATGAACTCCTTCCAATTGTATCTCATACAACTCTAAAAAATTTCAGTTGGGTGAATAACTCCTTATTCCAATCCATCATATGGATCATTCCCAACTCTTGCTTCTAAACATATATAATCTTATTATAATTTATTTTGTTAAGTTTGACCCATTGTTTTAGCAATTGGATATTACAATTATCCCATCGCACCTTACTAATATAGAACATGCACCTCGCGTAGGCGAAACCTACATTATCCGATACTAGTCTTGATGAGTGGTAAAACTTGGAAAGCATAAACTTAATATTTAATTTGAGGGAATTGTAATTGTTATGATCTCACCGGCTTATTTATCATATAAATCGTCTCTCACATGCATCAACATATATTCACATGCATCAACATACATACACATGCATCAACATACATAATGAAACAGTTATGGCCCCTAGCGCAATTGTTCTCCCAAGCCAATGAGAGAACCTAAGTTAACCTAATGACGATCTAAGCTTCTCCAAGCAAGACCTTCAAGGTTGTCCTCCTTTGATATTGAATTCTTCTCTAAGCTTTTCCAAGCAAGATCTTCAAGGTTATCCTCCTTTGATATTTTATTCTTCTCTTTCTTCATAACATTGTCTTCTTTTCTTTCTTCATAACATTACATTACAGAAGAAACTCGTTTTACATACGAGGGATTGAGATGAGAAAAGAAGTTACATTAAGAGATTAAAAGGAGAGGCACGACACGCAGGTCGTATTTTTAAAAAACCCAAAACAAAATGAAGGAAGACTAAGGCCATAACTGATCACAACAAGGCAATAATAAGAAACACATTATTATTATTAATTTTTAATATCTTTAATTAATTAAAACCAAATTAAATTTCGGCGACCGATCATACTACGCAGAGTTAGCCGAGGATTCCGCTGCTCGGTCAGCGGACAGGGTTCAAGGGGGCAGCGCCCTTGTCCAAAAATTTTAATGAACAATTGATTTGAAATGGACATCGTTTTGCATCAACACAACTCTTGCACAGTCACAAAACAGAAACCCCAAGAATTCTGACTCTGTGAGTGTGACGACCGTCACAAGCATGTTACGACCGTCACAAGCTTGTTACGACCGTCACAGGCCCATGACGAGCGTCACGCGGCCAAAAACAGAAACGCCTAGAATTCTGGATTTGTGAGTGTGACGACCGTCACAAAGCACGTGACGACCGTCACCTCCAGCTTGTTACGATCGTCACAAGCTCGTGACGAACGTCACGCGCCCAAAATAACAGAACTTTGAAACAGTCAACAGACGTGTTCCACAAAGCCCTAAATTCACAACTCCTTGACGGCACAACACTTGTGCCGTCCCTAACCCTAATGCACCAATTTCAGACTGTCAAACACACCTCGATTATTGATTCAGTATGATCGATCAACGGGTCATTGCTTCACCATACTAATGTCAGATTTCGAAGCAAATGACCATTGATCGCTCAAAGGAAAACAACCACTTAGTGTTTGAATGAATGAAACAGAAACAGTATATCATATATACCGTACTTTGCATTAGGATTACTTATATCATATATAAGTTGATCGGTCTCAATTGCGTAACATATGGACGATCGATGTATCGCTGCTTCACCATACTAATGTCGGTTCCGAAGCATAGTCAACATCAATCATCCAACTCGTACACTCATGATGCCAAATTTAATTACCCGTCTAATTAATTGATTCATTTTGTCTTTTAATCATATTAATATAGAAAATAAACAGCTATCCGAGTCATGGTTTCGTAAGTGGCTCTGATACCACTGAAGGAGAATTGCGGTCCAAAACGAAGCGGAAATTAAAATGTTCTCCTTTAGAGATCCTTACGAATGGTCATGATCAGTGATAGACTATTTACCTCTTGTGACGATTGAAACCTTTGGTGCAGATCTCTTGTGACGATCAAAACCTTTTTGCAGATCCACAGAGCGATCACGAACGTTGAACGATGACAACGTCTCTACTCAGTCCACACGAATGGATTTCTTCAATCTCAGTGCTAGCTGGTACGAATAAAGGCTTTGAGTGAGAAAGAGAGAGAGAAAACGAAACTAATGCAACCGCAATGAATGCTTCTGCACAAGTGTTTTATTTATAGAACCACTTGTATGGGCTTTAAGCTAAAAGGCCCACTTAAGTGTATTTTGGCCCATATCTTATAATATGCCCAAAATCACTTAAGCCCATGGTACCTTACCATATTTCGTATTCTACTCAAGTACACCGTACCTTACGATGTTCTATAATTCACTTAAGGGCACCGTACCTTACGGTATTCCTTAGTTACTCTATCTCTCATCAATCCGTCCTTTGTGTGTGACCCTGTAGGTTTTCGTGACGTTGGAAATTATATTAAATCACGCATTTAACATAATAAACAGTGAGCGGTATCTAGCAACACATCACTGCTACCCAAGACACGAAAATTTCATGTGATCTGACAATTCCTTCTGTGATAATACTTATGTGTATAATTACCCTTTTGCCCTTATGTCTATATTGAACACAAGGCATATACCGTGTCATCCTTGTCTAGTTCAATATTGGGACCATAGACATTTATCCTGTTATGCAGGATGGGCAAATTCCATCTAGGTCACCCATGTCCCTCAGCATGCTTCGTGGAGTACCCATCAACTGTCTTTATGGTTATCCAGTTACGGATAACGTTTGATCATCAATAAAGCACTCGACTCTACATCTAGGGTCCATAGTGGTTTCAGGTCCAAGAGTGGTATACACCATTATCACCATGAGAATAAATTATGACACTTTGCATAACTTTCTATATAGTATTCTCATAGCGGGTCAATCCGGTATAAATATTACTCTTAATATTCATACCTATGTTTAAGACTTGATAACTCCTTATCCATGATCCATGAGATATGATCATCAGTCTATATACATAATAGTCTTAATGCTTTAATGTCATCCCACTTCACAATAAAGCTCGACTACGGATACTTTAAGAATAATGTCCTTATGTTTAATGTGATCTCATGATTAAGTCATACTTGATACATTACACAGACTAGCTATTCTAGGGACTTTATTAAACAAACGTAATAAAGAAAAAACCTTTTATTATTAATAAATAATTTGATACAAGTACCAAAAGTATTGGCCTCTAGGGCTTACACCAACATGGTGGCCACCTATTTTTGTTTTATTGAGGACTTTCATTGTCACTCTCGATTTTTGTTTTGATCCCTAATTTTTGCATGGAGTTCCTTTTGAAGCTTTAATCCATCGGAATTGCCCCAATTTTTGCCTAAGTCTCCACTTTGATTTTTTTGAAAACTTTGACTGCCAAGTCATTGTTCATTAAAGAACGACCAACATAACTTTTGGATTTTGTATGGTTTCTTCGACACTTCAGGATGTTTTGCGAAGAATATTATGTGGTTGATCCGTATATGGGACATCTCATCTTGTAATTTGACCGCTTAGTCAGATCGAATGAACACTTCCCTTCCCCAGGTTAAGCGTAAGGGTTTGTAGATCCGAAAGAAACTCCTACTTCTAGGCTCGAAGTGGTTGACTAGGGATTGACTCCTTATCTCTCCAGTTTTTGGGGATTTGAAACAATGCCTATACATCATTAGCAGGATTTTATCCGAAAGCATACAATCAACAATTATGAGTATTTTATTTTCGTCATCCCTAGTCATAAAGAGGTGGTTCTATAAGACCTGTTGACTAGGCCAACTCAGTTTATGCCTTCGAGGATACATAGTGATGGTTGATCTGATTTCGGTGGATGCTTAGTTATGTTTGAGGGGTTTCATTATTATCTTGTTGAAATCACTTGAGGTAGCCCTTGGGGCAACATTGTAATAATTTTACTCTTTGTTTCATCATTATGAATATAAAAGGGTTTATTATCTATCAGTTAATCTTGTGCCTTTATTTCCTATGCTTTATGATTGCCTGCAACAAATAAAGACTCGAGCATTCCTTGAGAAATAATAATCAAAAATATTTTTACATAAAAATCCCATTCATTCATTTGCACTTTTCTATCCTAAATACAAAATGCTTACATCCTTCTTCATCCTCTTCAGAAAGACGACGACTCACCGGTACTTCACCAAATCTAGAACAAAGAATTATGTTTGATTTTGAATAAGAAAACGCTGCAACAAGGGAGGCTCTGACTCTTCTCCAAGGACATATGGGTACCATCCTAGAACATCTACAAACTTAGAGGGGCAATGTTGTTGTTGTCAATCAGGATGATGCTACTATGTTGACTTCTGCTGCTGACACAACTCTTGTCGTGATGGATGCTACTGATCATGTTGTTCAACCTGCTATTGTTAGCCAGCCTTTATCTCAAGCTGGTCCTAATAGGTTTGTTGTTGCCTACCCGTGGGGAATTCCTCACACCTACAAGCCTCAGTTTGCTAATGGAAATACGTTCATGTCATACCAGTCCTATGATGTCGCTCTTGCTATTGTGAATGATGTTGTATTCCAGTGGGGAATGCCCAATCCTTACTCTTCTCAAGGGGTTGAAACAGAAGAGACACCTGTTGCCGCTGAAGATCAGTAACTTGCGCATATGGGTCCTCATCTCAATTTCCATATCTTTGCTCCGCTTGTTCAGCCAAATCCTTATGCTTATACTGCTATGGTTCAACCGTTTACTAATAACATTGCGCTCCAGTATGCCCATTCTGGGGCACATCTTGTCAAGTGAGTTTCCGACTTTGACAATTTCCTACTTCTCTTCCTAACCATGTCAGTCTATGTGCTTTGCTAAGACCCTTGTCATATGAGCCTCCCGCTTGGACAAGTTCCTTCTTCTCTTCCTTACCATCTCAATCCTTGTGCTTTAGTAAGACCCTTGTCATGTGAATCTCCAGCTTTGACAAGTTCCTGCTTCCTTCCTTACCATGTTAGACCCAATTCTTTGGCAAGACCCTTGTCATGTGAGTCTCCGGATTTGAGAAGTTCTTGCTATCCTTCCATACCATGTTAGACTCAGTGCTTTAGTAAGACCCTTGTCATGTGAGTCTCCGGTTTTGACAAGTTTCCTTTTCGTTGGTTTAAACACCATTGCAATTCCTTTTATTTTGGGACACACCTTTATGGTTAACCCCCATCCTTTTCTGTTGGTTTAAACACCACCCTCGATCTTATCTTTTTCTCAATCGTTATTATCCGAACTACGGAGCTCTGACTTTCTCATTTCACTATGAGAATACATAACCACGATGATGTGAATCCTTTGTGAGCACTTTTATTTCTTTTCCCTTTTTTTCTCCCTGGTTCTTCGAACTATGAGGCTCTGACTTTCTCATTGCACCATGAGAATACGCAGGCATGACGACCTTAATCCTCCTCGAGAACTTCTTTTTCTAACCCTTTTTTGTTTTGCAGGAACATGAATATAACAACACCCATCCAAGCAAGAGCATTAGAGACGATTCCCATGGAGTACCATGTATGCGAGGGGTTCTAATACCTTCCCCTTGCATAACTGATTCCCTTACTCGTTTCTCTGTGTTTTTTCCCCTTGGGTTTTTTCTATGTTTTCCCTTCCCTCTTTTGGGATAAATAAAGTTTGGTGGCAACTTTGTTGTACCTTCGAGCGTGCAATACGTTCGGTGGGGATATTTCAACTAGCTTCAGTCATGGATCATTGAAACTTGACATACAACCCATTCATCACTTTCACCAACATTCAAACTCATGTTCAAAGCTTTAGTTATCCAACAATTGCATAAAATCATATATTCATAAACATAATGATTCACGCATGAATTCAGTTGCAACAATCACATAATCAACATAATCAATCATCACATTTTCATATTGTAACATACCAACAACACATAAAAACATAATTTTACACAATCCTAATGAGAGTAAGGATACCTATTCTTAATCATTTCATGCTATACACCCATATAAAAGCTCTTTATCCCCCATTACCTTGATTCCTTGCAAAACTATGAATTGATTAAGGTTTTTGATTATAGATCTCCCTCCTTCAATCCTTAGTCTTGTTCTTGCCTAATCTCTCTAAGTTATGTCTTCACATACTGACAACTCTACGGTCTTTAATCCTCTTTTTATCTCTAAGATTTAATTTAAACTATTGATAATTACACTAAAGCCCAACTAAAACATAAACTCTCTCCACTACCCATCAAATTTTCCTTTATGTCAATTCAGCTCCAACTCCACTAATTCTCATTTTATTTTAATTAATTAATTAATATAACTATACATTCTAATCATTTAATATTAAATTAACTATTCTAATCCTTCTAATTATTCTCCACCCTATAAATGCTCTCACCTTACCCCATCATACCCATATACATACTGTAGCGGTAAATTCATGACCATCAAGTTATGGATAAACTTGACGTCAAAAAACTAGAGTCGCAACCGTGTTTTATTGTTTCCAAAGGAAAAGGGAAAAGTACGAACAAAAGCCAAAGATAAGAAGTTTTTAAATCAAAACTAATAAAATTCCAGAGATTACAGGTAAGGGGGTTGGTTACACAGACGGAAGGTGTTAGCACCTAAAGTGTCATAGGTACTCCTAGGGAGCCCTTGTTTATGTGTGCATGTGTTTTTGGTATAAAAGATGTTTGAACAAAAATGGATTGTGGGGGGTGAGAAAATAATTCATTAATTATATTTTAGTGTTTGACAAGACCTTGGAACTCGTGCCTACGTGCCAACATAAAAATGAGGGATCAATACCTCATAGTTTATGGTAAAAAATTTAAATGAGTTGGTGAATTGATTTTAACAAAAGTTAATAAGAGAAGGCACAAAGGGGCTAAAAGTTTGAATGGAGTTGTTAGTTCTTTTTGTCTTTTGAAATTTCAAGTCAATATGATTAAGTTTAGTCACAAATTTGTTTTAAGAAAATGTTTGAAAATTCAATGGCATAAGGCCAAAGTTTCTATTTATTAAAACAAAGTCTCAGTTTGAAATCACAAGCCAAGAAAGTTTTTGAAAAGGGGGAGAGATTTTGAAATTTAAGAAGTGGGAGGAGATGAAGAGGCTATCCTAAGCACAAATTTAAAAGTTAAGAGTTGAAAAGATCTGACCAATGGGATACAATCCAATAGACAAGAATGTCATATGGAAACCCATTTTTCTTTGGACTTTAATCAAGCAATGATCAATAAGCAATGATTAATATCCAAACATCATGAAGATCAAGGCATCAAATAAAGATAGCCACATCCAAGTAAGAAACTCCATTAGCTAGCAATCTTCATTGTCTTTTAATGCATCAGATGAAATATTCCTTGATCAACTCAGAACAGAGCATTAGACACAAGATCAAAATAACAATTAAGCACAAAGACAGAGTAGCAGATGAACCCAAGAAATTCCTAAGGCTTGTATCAGATAAAGGCACAATCCAAAACAGCCTAGTCTCAAGATGTTGCCTAATCCTAAGTCCAAAAGTTCAGAACAAGTTCAACAGTCCACAAGATGTTTTTTGGGTTTTTGTTGTTATTAGGTACTTTAAGGTCCTAAGACCACAAACAAAACCAAAACACATAAACAAATATATAGAATCACAAGATATGGCTCAAATTGTTGGTGATTTTAGTATCATCATCGTAATTTTAGTAGTAATGTGATTTACTATAGGCCGATGCAATTATGCATTAAAGCTTGGAAACGAGTTAGGGGTAGTGCGGAGTGCATGCTCCTCGAGTCAACGTATAATTGAATGCGAATAATTGAAACGGGGTTCCAACGTTCGAATTTTTTTTTGAATTTCGAATCCTTTCCCAACCGACGTAACCGTTTCTGAACAGTTGCGTCTTTTCGGTTTCTGTTATTGATCTCCTATATAAGGAGTCATTTGGCCTCAGTTTGAACAAGACACAACGAAACCAAACTTTCTCTCTACATTCCTGAATATTTCTCTTTGCCAAAAACAAATTGTTCTTCAAGAATTATCCCCACAAAGATTTCGTGAACCCAGGCAAGAATAGGGTCGAAATACTTTGTTCAGAAAGTGTACGAACACGATTCTTCGAAGTTATCCAGGAATATCATACCCAATTTTCTAACAAACGAACAAAGTAATTTCTGATAATCATGGCTGGAGGAAGCACCGTCAAGGAGATGACTACAAACTTCGGAAAATTGGACAAGTTTCAAGGACAAGAATTCAGGCGTTGGGAAAAGAAGATGCATTTCATGTTGACAACGTTGAAGGTGGTGCACGTCCTGTCTACACCGATTCCAGAACTTCTGGAGGAAGACACGGTTGAAAATATGAGACGTAGATCAAAATGGGAAAACGACGACTACATATGCAGAGGGCACATTCTTAACGGTATGTCTGATCCCTTATTTGATATTTATCAAAACATAGAATCTGCAAAGGAATTGTGGGATTGTCTCGAATCCAAGTACATGGCAGAGGACTCATCCAGTAAAAAGTTCCTGGTAACCAATTTCAACAATTACAAAATGGTTGAATCGAGGTCTGTCATGGAACAATTCAATGAACTCCTCCGAATCCTTGGATAGTTCACACAACACGGATTGAAGATGGATGAAACAATATCTGTCTCAAGCATCATAGACAAGTTGCCTCCTTCGTGGAAGGACTTCAAACACAATCTGAAGCATGGAAAAGACGAACTGTCTTTGATCCAACTTGGAAGTCACTTACGCATAGAAGAATCTCTAAGAGCGCAGGAGGATGACAAAGGAAAAGGCAAAGAAATTGTTGGACCCTTGGTTAATATGGTCGAAGAGGGTGGTAAGAACGGTAACAACAAAAACAAAGGAAAGAAGCGTGCTTTCAAGAACAATAAGGGCAGTTTCGGTACTAACAAGAAACCGAAACTAGAATGCTGGAAGTGTAGCCAAACAGGCCACTTCAAGAAGCATTGTCGTTCCGGAAAAAAGCATGATAACGCGAATGCAAGTGGTTCAGGAAAGGGGCCTAAGGACCAATCCGAAAACCAAGGTCAGAAATCAATTCGTGATTGAATAGTTTGATTAAACATTCGGTTTCACTAAATTCTGAAGCATTCTATGTGCAGGATGATGCTATCGCGTGGTGGATTGATTCTGGCGCTACAACACATGTTTGCAAGGATCGTTTCTGGTTCAAGACTCTTGTTCCAGTTGAAGATGGTTTTGTCCTCTACATGGGAGATGATCACTTCGCTCCCGTTGAAGGCAAAGGAAACGTGGTGCTAGAATTCAGTTCTGGAAAGACTATTACTTTGTTTAATATTTTGTATGTTCCTAAACTACGTAAGAATTTAATTTCTGGTCCTGTATTAAATAAGCTTGGATACAAGCAAGTGTGTGAATCCGATAAATATGTTTTATCGAAGTCTGGTGTGTTTGAAGGATTTGGATATTATAATAATGGTATGTTTATGATGAATTTGAATGGAGTTCCTAATGATTCTGGTTCTGTATTTATGTCCTCTTCGAATGTTATCAATTCATCGTTATGGCATGCTCGTCTAGGACACGTACATTATAAAAGAATGCATGAAATGTCTAAAGATGATTTAATTCCTGTTTTTGATAAAAATGTAGAAAATTGTAAAACTTGCATGTTAACAAAGATCACTAGGCAACCTTTTAAAAGTATAACAAGGAAATCTGTCATTCTTGAGTTGATACATAGTGATTTATGTGATTTGCATGCTACTCCATCATTAGGACATAAAAAATATTTTGTCACTTTCATAGATGATGCATCTAGATTCTGCTATGTTTATTTGCTGCAAGCTAAGGACGAATCCTTAGATAAATTCAAAATTTATAAAACTGAAGTTGAAGTGCAACAGAATGTATTGATTAAAACATTACGGACAGATAGAGGTGGTGAATATTATGATCCTGTATTTTTCCAATCCGTAGGAATCATTCATGAGACTACGACACCTTATACACCTCAACAAAATGGTGTGGCTGAAAGGAAAAATAGAGTGCTTAAGGAAATGGTGAATGCCATGTTATCTTACTCTGGTTTGAGTGAAGGGTTTTGGGGAGAAGCTATGTTAACGGCTTGCTATTTGTTAAATAGGGTTCCTAATAAAAGGAACAAGACTACCCCATATGAACTTTGGTATAAGAAACGACCCAACTTAACATTTCTACGTGTTTGGGGTTGTAGGGCCGTGGTTAGACTCCCGAACCCAAAAAGGAAAACTTTGGGTGAAAAGGGTGTAGTTTGCATCTTTGTTGGATATGCTGAGCACTCCAAGGCCTATAGGTTTTATGTTATAGAACCTAATAACTCGATCTCTATTAACACGATTATAGAATCGAGAGATGCCATATTTGATGAGAATTGTTTCTCTTCTATATCTAGACCAAAGGACTCTATACCTAATTCAGATGAATCTCTAAGGGATGATCATTCAAATGATGTGCCAAGTGAGCCACTTGAACCCCGTAGGAGCAAAAGAGCTAGAAAATCTAGATCTTAAGGATTTGATTTTCAACTATATTTAGTTGAGGGATCAAAGGATCAGATTGACACTCAATACTATTATTGCTATAGTATAGAGGAGGATCCAAGAACGTATGATGAAGCTGTGAAATCTCGAGATTCTGCTTTTTGGAAAGAAGCAATTGACGAAGAGATTGGTTCTATCATGGAAAATAATACTTGGGTATTATCTGATTTACCACCAGGTTGCAAACCATTGGGTTGCAAATGGATCTTCAAAAAGAAGATGAAAGTCGATGGTAAAATTGACAAGTTTAAAGCTAGATTAGTTATCCAAGGCTTCAGACAAAAGGAAGGGATTAATTATTTCGATACCTATGCTCCTGTTGCCCGTATCACTACTATTAGATTGTTGATTGCCTTGGCGGCTATTCATAATCTAGTGATTCATCAAATGGATGTCAAAACAACATTTCTGAATGGTGATTTGGAGGAAGAAGTGTATATGAAGCAACCTGAAGGATTTGTAATGCCTGGTAATGAGCATAAAGTGTGTAAGCTAGTTAAGTCGTTGTATGGGCTGAAACAAGCTCCGAAGCAGTGGCATCAAAAGTTTGATGAGGTTGTTTTGTCTAATGGTTTCATTCTAAACCAAGATGACAAATGTGTATATAGAAAATTTGATACTTCCGGTAAAGGAGTTTTCATTTGCTTATATGTTGATGACATGTTGATCTTCGGCACCGACCAAAATCAAGTTGATAAAACAAAGAATTTCTTGTCATCAAAGTTCTCCATGAAGGATATGGGAGAAGCGAACGTTATTCTTGGTATTAAGATTAAACGGGAGAATAAGGGGATTGTAATTACGCAATCTCATTACATTGAGAAAATACTCAAGAAGTTCAATTATGAAAGTTATTCTCCAGTAAGTACTCCCATGGATCCGTGAGAAAAGCTTATGCCAAATACAGGTAAACCTGTGGATCAACTCGAATATTCAAAAGCTATAGGCTCTTTGATGTATGCTATGATTAGCACTAGACCGGATATTTCTTATGTGGTTGGAAAGTTGAGCAAATTTACTAGTAATCCTAGTAGACATCATTGGCATGCGATAACTAGGGTATTCAAGTACTTGAAGGGTACAATGAATTATGGATTGTCATATATGGGATTTCCTTCGGTGTTAGAGGGTTATTCGGATGCTAGTTGGATAAATAATGTTGAAGATTCATCCTCTACAAGTGGATGGGTGTTCTTGCTTGGGGGAGGTGCCATCTCATGGGCTTCCAAGAAGCAAACATGTATAACTGGTTCCACAATGGAATCTGAGTTTGTAGCATTAGCTGCTGCTGGTAAAGAAGCGGAATGGCTAAGGAATTTGGTATATCAGATTCCGATATGGCCTAAACCGATATCACCAATTTCTATCCGTTGTGATAGTACTACCACATTGGCTAAAGCTTATAGTCAAATATACAATGGAAAGTCTAGACATTTGGGTGTTAGACATAGTATGATTAGGGAATTAATCATGAATGGGGTGATATCTATTGAGTTTGTTCGGTCGCAACAAAACATAGCTTACCACTTGACGAAGGGGTTAGCTAGAGACTTAGTGAAGAAGTCGGTAATTGGGATGGGATTAAAGTCCATTTAAATCTATTAGCTATGGTATACCCAATTCCCTTCTAATACAAAATTAGAAGAAGAATTCAATATGGAAAGATCATAGTTAGAGATTGGAGCAATTGTGTTTATCTTCCCAAGGTATGTTCTCAGACCTGCAAGTGATGGCTAGGTTGAATTATATCTTCTTAATGGTTCTTTTGGAAAATTGCAAATGCAGGTGCAAGATTAAAAGAATCACCTATGTGAGCATGAAGTTTTGCCGCTTCAAGAAGCTTGGACTTGGCTTCCTATATGCTTATTAATGGATAAGGACACATGGCTTGTAAAGTGTCAAGTATGAATAGTAGAGTATTGTAAGAAACATATGTGTACTATATCTTCAGACACTCAAATGGATTGACGGGTTCAATCGCTATGACACCCCGATTTTTGATTATTTGGAATGTGTATTTGTACTAAGATGAAAATTCAATCGCAAGACATTTTCATTTACGCATTTGTTTGATCGTTATACTTGTGTGTTATACCCTTGTATATATTATTGTATATACTGAGTAAATCAAGGATTACACTAAAATGGGGGGGGGGGGGATTTGTTGGTGATTTTAGTATCATCAATGTAATTTTAGTAGTAATGTGATTTACTATAGGCCGATGCAATTATGCGTTAAAGCTTGGAAACGAGTTAGGGGTAGTGCGGAGTGCACGCTCGTCGAGTCAACGTATAATTGAATGCGAATAATTGAAACGGGGTTCCAACGTTCGAAATTTTCTTTTGAATTTCGAATCCTTTCCCAACCGACGTAACCGTTTCTGAACAGTTGCGTCTTTTCGGTTTCTGTTATTGATCTCCTATATAAGGAGTCATTTGGCCTCAGTTTGAACAAGACATAACGAAACCAAACTTTCCCTCTACATTCCTGAACATTTCTCTTTGCCAGAAACAAATTGTTCTTCAAGAATTATCCCCACAAAGATTTCGTGAACCCAAGCAAGAATAGGGTCGAAATACTTTGTTCGGAAAGTGTACGAACACGATTCTTCGAAGTTATCCAGGAATATCATACCCAATTTTCTAACACAAATGAGCAATGTGAAAAGGATATAAACATAACCAAGTTATATGAAATGTAAATGGCAATCAAGGATAAATGACTGAAATTTAAATTGCTTAATAGAAAACGACTTGAAAGTAAAGCAATATTAACAAGAGTTAGTCAAATGTTAGTCAAGTGTTAATGGTGATTTTTAATTGATTAAGTCATTCTTTGGAGAACCCTCAACCATTCACTCACAAGTATGAATCCTTAAACCAAGCCATCTTCCATGAGAAGGGCTCCAACTTGGATATTTAACAAGTATGTTAGTAGCTCCCATGAAAGAAAAAAGGTCAAGTTCTCCACACAATGCCATGAAGAATGGGAGACTTACAATCTAACTTACTATAATGCTATGCCTTGAGGGTCAAATTTATCTCTAGGTTAAGCAATCATAATTGGACTTATGTAAAAGTCACAACTATCTGAGGCCGGGTAATAAAAATATAGGTGTTAATGCATGTTAGAGATTTGGTATGAAGAACTAAACTCCTAAAACATACCACACACAAAAATAAAAATCAAAAGGGAGTGACTTATCTCAGTCATACTTCTATTGATTCATTTGACACAAGGTCATTGATGAATCAATTAGCCTTTATACATTAGAGATTTCATTGGTCAAATAAGGAAATGGGAAAGAATAGGGATGAAGATGAAGAGGGAGAGGGAGATAGAAACCCAAATTGATCATGGGAGGGCTTTCATCGAATCAAAACCATCAATTCATTTTGGGAGATGAAATGTACATTTCATCAATCCCCTAAATCCAATGGTTTTGATCCAACAAAATTCAAATCAACCTTGACCAAGGCCCAAACAGAAAGTCAAACATCACAAGACCATAAAAGTGGCTCAACAATATTTTAAAATATTTAATCAATTAAAAATCAATTTAAAAATGAATAAAAATACATTTTAATTTGGTCAAAACACCAAATAAATGGCCAAGGGATTTATCCTAAGTCAAACAAGGTCAAAGGACCTTAGACAAATTTTTTCACTATTTTTAAAAAGTCAGAAGTATTTTTAAACAATTAAAAATATGCACAAAGACATTTAATTCATGAAAAATATCAAAATTAATCCAAAAAATCATTTTAATTTAGAATATGGAAGAGAAAAATATTTAAAGATTTTTGGTGAAAGTCCCATATTTTTTGGATTAAAAATGAAATTAATATGAATGAAACAAAAAAAAAGGATTAAATGAAAAATCAAAAAATAAATAGAAATTCAAAAAAACAAGGCCCATCAGATATCCCCCATTAATTGAGGTGGCAGATATGATGGCCACATGCGTGCTATCCACGATACACCTTAGTCAAAGCATCACACGCGTGGTAATCAAAATGGAAGGCTGAGATTAAAACGTTGGAACCATATCAAATGGCTTGGACCTTTCCAATGCACCACCGAAGCCCTAGCTCCGGTCATCTTCTCATGTAGACCTCACCAAACTGGTCCACCCTCAACCAAATGAAAAATGAAAAGTGAGTACATGTTTTTGAAGGAAAAATGCACAGGAGCACGAATCTGACCTCCATTTCTTCCAATTCCAAGTATATAGAAAGATACATGGATTTTAAATTTGAGGTTCATGATCTGAGTTGCTTCGATATAACCTTAAAGCAACTCAATCTTGTTGCCTACATTAGTAGGACTACAACCAACCAAAAATCAAAGAGAATAGTGTATAAATGAGAGAGAATCGAAGGCTCCAAGTTTTTGAAAAATCACCTTCGGGTAGCTTCAAATTGGCTTGATCTCGATCTAAATTTTCTTGATACTTCCTTCTCTTGCTTGTAGTGATCAATTAAGATGAAAAAGGCTTTGAATCCTTGGAGTTTGAACTTCCAAATAGAAGGTGAAATTGAAACTCGATTTCAAAAATATCTTCAAGGAATTATATGGTGTGAGGTTCTGAGTTCTCTTGGCAAAGCTTGGGCAAGGTGTGTGTGTGTCATTTCTGAGGCAATAAGCTTGTTTAAATAGGCAATGATATTCCTTTTTCACCCTTTGAAAATTTTCCAAAATTAGCAAGTTTTTGCATGGATTCATGGGCAATGATTTGGGCCCAATTCGTGATACTATTACATTCCAATTCGTGCACAATTGACCCTGCAGCAATAACATGTAAGCATGCAAAAGGAAATGGATAATTGAATTCAAATTTTGCCAAAACAAACCTATGAAGTGAACCATGCGCAAGTCCGTCAATATTGGTCCAAATTAGGTGATAATGGACTTTTTAGAAAGGTGACATCAAGGGGAACAACTTCCATGTTGAACACTTTTGCATTTGAAGCTTGGATCATGATGACTTTTGAGGTGGAAGTTTGGGAATTCAAACATAATTGAAAATTTTCCAAGTACCAAGTCAAATGTTCACTTCTTCCACCTTGAGTAAGTACCAAGTCAAATTTTTCTAAGTACCAAGTCAAATTTTTTTAAGTACCAAGTCAAATGTTTCTAAGTACCAAGTCGAATGGAAAATGTTCCCTCATCAAAGTTGTATCTCTTTCAAACCTCTTCAGTTTGGTCACAAATTTGAGCTCATTTGGATTTGGCATGAAGGAGTTATGCATTTTAAAAGTTGAGGAAAATTGCTTGTTCAATGGTAATGACCCAAAATGACCTATAATGTTTCCTCTTAGCACATGCCTTTGCAAGTTGAATTTGACATTTCTAAAAGAATAAAAGTTGGAAAGGACATCTTGAAATTTATCATGGAACTTAGATGGCCTTCATCTCATAAATATTGAGAAAGTTATGGTTCTTGGAAGTTGACCTCCTAACTCGGGCACAAACAAAATGACCTATAATATTTCACCATAAAAAATGGCTTTCCAAGAAAACCTAGCTCTTGATGTTTACATTAAAGTTGTTTGAAATGTCCTAAGAAGTAACTTTTCTTTTGGAATCATTTTCATATGACAAAAATTGTAGGAGATAGGGTTTAGTGAACCCCAGTTTTGACCAGTTGACTTTCTCTGGTCAACCACCTTGAACCAACTTCTGAACTTGAAGTTCTCTTGATCTTTTGGACTCATGGAGGATCGTATATGCATAAGATGATGTATAACTTGATATATTTGATCAAATGTTGAAGAAACTTGTTGAGGAAGTCACACCAAATACCCAAGTGGATTAGGGTTTCCAAGGTAAACAAGCTTCTAACGCTTGATGAATTCTTGATCAAAATGATAAATGAAGATCATGTGGACCCATATATGATGTCTAGAACCAATGTGAACCGTCTCTCGATTGATCTCCTTGCATTGAGGGTCTCAAACCCTAGTTGTGAGCTTGATGAGGCATTGGTGGATCCACACACTACCTACAAAAGAAACAAAACTATACATAGACATATTTTTGGTATTTTGGTTAGTAAATAATGAAAAAAAAAGTATGATACATTCAAATGTGCTTGGTGATCTCTCCCAATGCGAACCCAAGGAATGAGGGGTAAGGAGGATGCCAACGTGTGATCCCAAAGCCAATTCAAATGAAGAGATAGCATGAGGGATCTCAGGGTCAAAATTGGGGCCTTACAGTTGACCCTATTTAAGGACATTCTAACTGAGGATGTGAAGGCTAAAATCTTCGTATCAACTCAGTAGAATGGACTTAAATAACAACATCTAGAAACAAATTTTGATCCCTAAGAGACCTCATGATGCATATGATATGAATGTTAAAACAATCTTTGTGGGGAATATATTTCCACAAAGGAGAAGAATCCGGAGAGACTGAAAGTCCACAGGAGCAAACTGCATTTCGTAAGGAAAACTCCCTAGGGAGATAAAGACTCTAGGGGGACAATAAGCTATGAGTAGGCCAAGCTACGACTTAAAACCGCTGGGGATACGAGTGGGATTTCCATGAAAATAAATCGATAGAAGGACTCGGTCTAGGGAACCAGGAAAATCTGCAGGGGAAACGGGTAGATCACAACAAAGCCGAAATACTCGAATCAAACAGGAAAATGTGATTCCACTAAGGAAATAAGCACTCAAACTCAATTGGGGAAGAATGGACTTCAACACAGGAGTACAAGAGATATATTATCTATTAAAAACTACTGGGTGGGAAGATAATACACTCTGACAGAGGGACATCCGTTACCGGTTAGGGTAAACATATCAAAGATGACTCGTTGAGGAGAAAGAGGTGTATTCGTTACCTGTTACTGGGTAAGAATAACCTACTGGGGAGAGAACTCAAATAGGATTTACAACTACCGGTTACTAGGAAGAAGACCAAAGAGAGAGAAATGGGAATTAAGGATAAACACAAAGGAAGAATATCAAGGATTTACCTACTGGGAGTGAATATATCAAGGATAAACTCAATGGAAGAATATTCGTCATCGGTTAGGATGAACATATCAAGGATAAACTGCCGGGGAGAAATGGGAATTCTATCAATCAGTTACTGCATAGAATACCAAAGAGAGAATATTCGTCACCGCAGAGGATGAACATATCAAGGATAAACTCAGCAAGGGAAAGTAGGAATTACAACTACCGATTACTAGGTAGAATACCGAAAAAAGGGAGAGAATATCTGTCACCGGTTAAAGTGAACATATCAAGGATAGACCCTATGGGGAATAAAATAGGGATTACAGCTACCTTTTTACTGGGTAGAAAACCAAAAAGGGAGAACATCTGTCACCGATTAAGGTGAACATATCAATGATAGACTACTCGGGGAGACGTGAAAACGAATCCGCTGGGGAAAACAAAGGAAGCAGATTACATATTATCGGGTATTGGGCAAAAGTAATGTACTAAAAAATCTAGAAGAATATTATCATTTACTGGGTAATAAACTCTCAGGGGACCAAAATATCTATATAGGTAAAAACTAGAAAGAAACGATCAAACAAAAACTCAACCCAAAGAGGGTCTAACTCAAGGGGAGTGGTTCCATCCAGGTAATTAACTAGTGGGGAAACTGAAATAATAATCATCCACGAGGAAATAAATCAGTGGGGAATGAGAAAGGTTAAACTCTTTCTGCTTAAGGGGATGGCACTCTATAGTTGAAGGAGGACAGACACATTAAATATGCCCGGGTAAAGAATATTACCGAAGTAGGGGATCCGAAGAAAAAACAAATGCGATAAAATTAATAATGAAATATTTGATGATGTGTTTTACGCATGAATATGCATGTATGACCATGATTATGCTGACAAAACAACACAAAGGATACAAATAACAAAGATTTGAATCACTGTTGCAACACTCGACTAATCTCAACAAGATGGAAACACCAACTGGAGAAAATGATAGGGATGAAAATAAATCATCTAGCTCTGAATAAGTTAGTTCTGGCTGGGAAAGTCATGGAGAACATGATTCCACTCAATCGCGAAAAACTCTATGGGGAGGGTACTGCTGAAGGATTATCAACCAAACATGCTGAGGATAGAAAAAAGGATCTGATGAAGATCCAAATTGTCAACACTATGGGGAATTTTAAGTCAACACCATATCAGAATGGGAGGCAACCTTGCATGGGACAAAAAAATCAAACACTGCTCAGAATCCCATACTGCCGGGAACGAGGGATCTTCATATTAGAAGATAAACTCCTCCAGGGAATGCAAGAGGTAAAACTCTGCATGAGGACTTAAGAAAATTGTTGGGGATGCTATGACCAAGACCATCACATCCTCAATACTAATTAAATTCTTCTTGGCAATTGTGAAATAAACTAATTCCAAGGCAAAGATAATTGGATCTGATTCACACAAAGGAGAAACTGTCGAAGTTATGCAACACAGTCAAATGCAAAATGGAAACCAAATAAAGGTTCCGAGTTTCCAGGGTCCAATCAAAAATCAAAAACTAGGAGGATACAAAACATGAGCACCTTAGCTGGGGAATATGAATTTGCAAAGGGGACCAATCATCAGCTTAATTGGAAATGAGAACCACCGTCTCTACTGAGGATGAGAAATCACTCATCGATCATGCTGGGGATAAATGACGATATGTTGGGGAGGAAAATAGTTACCAAACCAATTGCTTAAGGAATACCAACAATGCTTCATACTTTAAGACTTAGCTGCTCTTAGACTGTTGTTGACATTCCTTACTGAAATCGATTATTCTTAAAGTGATTGTTTTTATTATTTTTACGAAAAATAAATATTCATTAATTTATTTCAAAATTATCATAAAAATAGAATCAATTAGATAATAGCTTAACCTTATTTAATAGAATGGTAGTCCGTAAATGACGAAACTCCATAGATCTTTACAAAGTTTGAAAATGGTAATTTATATGGAAAAGGGATACATTGAATACAATGATCACTACTCTCCCTACCAACTTCAACATCCATTGTGCTTGTCTTCAGTTGAGAATGATGAATCAGAACCAAATGACTTGCTCAAAATTGCTTCCATGATTAGGACCAACCGAATGCGGTTACTTGCCATAATCCCTAATTTTGCCTAGATTGCCTCAAGGTGGGGTACTCAATCTACCGGGATAAATTTTCTATTTTATGTTTCTAACTTTTGTCTGGATCTCCCTTTCGGGTTTTCAATCAATCGAGACGCTCATTTTTTCCTAAGCCGCCCTTTCAGGTTTTCAACATAGCGAGTTTTTCTTTTCCTTTTTTAGACGAAGTATTTTTTGACTACACCGACATTCACAAGACACGTGAACTCTTCACCATCCATAGTTGTAGTAATCAAATCACCGCCTGAAAAGGCTCTCTTCACAACATATGGACCTTAATAATTAGGAGTCCATTTTCCCCTGGCATCAGGTTTGAAAGATAAAATCTTCTTGAGCACGAGGTCACCTTCTCTAAAACACACAAGCATGACCTTCTTCTCAAAAGATTTCTTCATTCTTTGTTGATATAACTGACCATGACACACGGTAGTCAATCTTTTCTCTTCAATCAAATTCAACTAATCGTACCTAGTCTGACACCATTCAGCTTCTGTCAACTTGACTTCCATCAAAACACGCAATGACGGGATCCTAACCTCCAAGGGGAGCGCATCTTCCATGCCATAAACAAGAGAGAAAGGGGTTGCCCCTGTTGAAGTGTGAATGGATGTACGGTTCTCATGCAAAGCATATGGGAGCATCTCATGCCAATCTTTGTACGTTAGAACCATCTTCTGGATAATCTTCTTGATATTCTTGTTCGCAGCATCAACAACCTCATTCATCTTGGGTCGGTAGGGATAAGAATTATGATGTGCAATCCCGAAGTCTTTGAAAAGAGTTTCCACTATATTGTTATTCAAGTTTGATCCATTATCAGTAATGATCTTACTTGGCACACCATGCAAACATATAATATGATTCGTTCTAAACTTTACAACAACTTACTTGGTCACATTCACATGCGATGCCGCTTCAACCCATCTTGTGAAGTAATCAATAGCCACAAGAATGAAACGATGTTTGTTCGAAGTTTTGGGCTCTATCAAGCCAATCATATCAATTCCCCATATGGAGAAAGGCCATGGAGAGGAAATGACATTCAATAGTGTCGGAGGAACAAGAATCTTATCCGCATGAATTTAACGCTTGTGACATTTCTTCATAAACTTGCAACAGTCAGATTCCATTGTCAGCCAATAGTAACCTGCTCTCAACATTTTCTTTACCATAGCATGTCCATTGGAATGAGTACCAAAGGAACCTTCATGGACTTCAGTCAGCAATAAGTTTGCTTCGTGCCTATCCATGCATCTGAGCAAAACTATATCGAAATTTCTCTTATAAAGCACATCATCATTCAGGGAGAAGTTGCCAACTGATCTTCCCAAAGTCTTTTTATTTTTCAAAGATGTTCCAGACGGGTAAATCTGACTTTGGAGGAAACATTTGATATCAAAATACCAAGGCTTTTCATCTTTTACTTCTTCAATAGCGAACACATGAGCTGGCCTATCAACACGCATCACGGTCAAATTGGGAACTTCATTCCAAAATTTTCCCACAATCATGGAACCCAACATTTCAAGAGCATTTGCCATCCGATTTTCATCTCAAGGGGTATGATGAACTCAACCTTTGTAAAGAAAGTTGAAATCCTACTCGCATAGTCTCTATATCGTATCAAATCGGGTTGATTCTTCTCCCATTCACCATTGATCTTATTCACAACCAAAGCTGAATCTCCATAGACGTAAAGATATTTAATGCTAAGATCAATCTCCTCTTCAAGCCCTATAATGAAAGCTTCATACTCAGCCATATTGTTTGTACATTCGAAGGTCAACCAAGTTGTAAATGGAAAATGGGTGCCTTGAGGAGTAATAATCACTGCCCCAAGGTCATTACCATAAGAATAGACAACTCCATTAAATACCATGTCCCAACGGGAACCAGGTTCTGGCCCTTCTTCAAGAAATGGTTCATCACAATCTTTCATCTTCAAGTACAAAATCTCTTCGTCAGGAAAATCATACTGCACTGACTGGTAATCTTCAATCGGTTGGTGAGCTAAATGGTCTGCAAAGACACTACCCTTAATTGCTTTCTGAGATCGGTATTCAATATCATACTCAGATAACAACATTTTCCAATGGGAAATTCTCTCAGTTAAAGTAGGTTTCTCAATGATGTACTTTATTGGATCCATTTTGGATATCAACCAAGTAGTATGATTCAACATATATTGGCGCAAATGCTTAGCAGCCCAAGCCAATGCTCAACACGTCTTCTCAAAGATAGAATAACGAGTCTCACAGTCGGTGAATTTCTTACTGAGGTAGTAAATTGCATACTCTTTCTTTCCAGATTCATATTGCCGACCAAGAACACAACCCATACTCTCTTCAAGCATAGTCAAATACATGATCAAAGGTATTCCTTCAACATGTGGAGACAGAATCGAAGGTTCAAGCAGATACTCCTTGATACTATCAAAAGCTTTCTATCAATCTTCGGTCCAATCACAAGACTTATCTTTTTGAAGAAGCTTGAACATAGGTGCACATGTGGCAGTCATATGCGATATAAATTCTGAGATATAGTTCAAGTGCCTGAGAAAACCTCTGACTTGCTTCTCAGTATTGGGCACATGCATTTCTTGAATTTCTTTGACCTTGGCATGATCAACTTCAATACCATTCTCGCTAATAATGAAGCCCAATAACTTACTAGAACGAACACCAAGAGTACACTTATTGGGATTCAAGTTGAGTTTATATTTCCTCAAACGCTGGAATAACTTCAACAAATGCTCAACATGTTCTTCTTCATCACTTGATTTGGCAATCATATTATCAACATAAACTTCAATCTCTTTATGCATCATATCATGAAAAAGAGTGGTCATAGCTCTCTGGTATGTTGAACCAGCATTCTTTAAACCAAAAGGCATCACTCTATAACATAATGTTCCTCTGGGTGTAATGAATGTGGTCTTCTCCATATCTTCAGGTGCCATTTTGATTTGATTATAACCGGAAAATGCATCCATAAACGAAAAGACTTTGAATTTAGATGTATTATCTACCAACATGTCAATGTGTTGCATAGGAAAATCATCTTTCGAACTAGCTTGGTTTAAATCTCTATAATCAACACACATGCAAACTTTTCCATCTTTCTTCGGAACACGCACTATATTGGCCACCCACTGCGGATACTCAGAGATTATAAGAAAACCAACATCAATCTGCTTATGCACTTCCTCTTTGATCTTTACTGCCATATCAGAATGAGTTCTTCTCAACTTCTACTTAACTGGCGAGCATTCAGGCTTCAACGGCAGTCTATGCTCCACAATCTCAGAATCCAACTCAAGCATGTCTTGATAGGACCAAGCAAACACATCCGAATGATCTCGAAGAAGATTAATCAACCCCTTATTTGCTTTTGGACACAATTGAGACCCAATCTTGACTTCCTTCACATCATCCTCGGAACCCAAGTTGACTAATTCAATCTTCTCTTCAAACCACTGAATGGCTTTTTCCTTGTGCTCAAGCAACCAAGATAATTCATCTGATACTTCTTTGTCATCAGTCTCTTTCTCATCTTCAAACACAGGGAAATCAAAGTTTAGAGAGGGAGTAGGATCATTTTATTCAATGGGTTTGAGAACAAACCAGCATAATGATTTGATATTTTGATTTTAGAGAAGTGGAGTGCGATCAAATATTATTCAGATGGAAGATTATTATTTATTTGTTTTAATTTGTGATTACCATTTTCAGTAAAAGCAAAAAGTGAAAATAAAAGATCATAGATGTGGATGAATAAAATTGTATTTTATTGATGATAATAATAAAAATTCCCAACAATGTTCACTTCTCCCTTAGGCATAGGAAAAGGATTTTTCTTAAAACAATAAAAAACAAATTACTTTAAACGGTGAATGACAACGGGAACATCAACAACAACCCAATTGTGGCAAGTTTGGCCAAGCATCACGAAGTTGGCACAAGCTTCATCTTCATCACCACTTTTTTCAATAATGGCAGCCGAGTATTGATCATTCTCATGAACGAACCCTCCAATGGGAATATTGGTTGCATAACTTTGACTTTGGCGTTGAACGGCCCTAGTTGAAATCCTAGCCCGACTTTGTTCTTGTTCTTGGTGACCTCCACAACACGACCCCATTTGTCACTACTGCCAGCTTGAATAGCCTTTTACGCATCGTTTAAAGAAGACATGGGTTCCCTAATTTTCTTTAACTCATCAACAATAGATAAGGCTTGGAACGGAGTTCCAACCTCCTCCTCAACATCAACATACATGAAATATGACAAATGGCTTACTAACAATGCTTTCTCTCCACCAACAACGACAAGCTTGTCGTTCTTCACAAATTTCATCTTCTGGTGTACAGTAGATGTTACTGCTCCATCTTTCTGAATCCATGGCCTTTCCAACAAGCAGTTGTAGTCCGGGTGGATATCCATTACCTGGAAATTAATTTGGAAATCACTCACACCTATCTTCACTTGAAGGTCCACTTCACCAATGACAGTTTTACAAGAACCGTCAAACGCTTTGACAGTTATGCCGCTATACCTCATTGGGGCGACTTGATAAGAGAGTCTGGACAAAGTTGATTTTGGCAACACGTTTAACAATGATCATGTATCAACCAACACATTGGACAAAGTGTCCTCCTTGCAATTCATAGAAATATGCAGCACCAAATTATGATTCCTGCCTTCCTCAGGAAGCCCTTTATCACAATAACTCAAATTGTTACAAGAAGTAATGTTGGCAACTATATGGTCAAACTGATCCACGGTAGCATCATGCTCAACATAAGCCTGTTCCAACACTTTCTGCAACGCTTCTCTATGCGCTTCAGAATGCATCAGTAGTGACATCACGGAGATCTTTGACAGAGTCTGGAGCAGTTTCTATACAACATTGAATTCACTTCTCTTAATTAGCCTTAGCACCTCATCATTATCGTTAGTCTTCAACTTGTTGGATTCATCAGACTGACATATTGGAGCACTAACCAGATTCACTACTGGAGTCTCTGTCTTCTTACTTACTGAAACATCTTCTACCATCTTCGGAAATACTGGACTGAACATACGACCGCTATGGGTCACCTTTGCAATATCTACAATGTGTACCACTGTATCCGCAACTGTAAGAGGAACCTCTTGACAATTCTCAATCATTGTGGCATTGTATTGGCATGGCATAACTTTATTGGAGGAGTAGAGGACAGGGCCCGCTACCCATATGACCAACGAGGATACCGATCTATTGATATTATTGTTGTTACAGCTATCAAACTGAATGACTACCCGCTCACGAGTCTTGAACACTAGCACAATGACATTCACATCATCTCTCATATCCCTTGAAAGTTGAATATGGATTACATTCTCATCCATCAACTTATGGATATCTCTCTTCACAATCATACACCCACGGGGTTTCACACTGCAAATGACATAACCATCATGGTCATATTCATAGTCACTGATAAAACACAGATTTCTATGCATCTCCGCCATAGATCTTAGGATATGTTTCACATCAAAAACACTAAAATTCTGTGGACAGTCATCCACCAGTTTAACAGAAGCGTTACCATGAGCGGGTAACAGATTGGCTTTTACGTTCGGTGATCTATCCTCAAAGGACACCATACCACTCTTTACCAGCTTATGAACTTCATATTTTAGAGGATAGCAATTCTCTATATCATGGCCAGGGGATCCCTTGTGAAAAGCACAATGAAGATCAGGCTTGAACCACCATGGTAGTGGCTCATGAGTTCGCGGAGGATTCCTTGGCTGGATGAGATTCTTGAGAAGCAATGATGGGTATAACTCTGCATAAGTCATAGGAATAGGGTCAAAGGAGACCTTTTTCCTCTCAAAATTTTGTTGGTGAATATTGTTGTTGTTGTTGTTGGTTCTTTGTTGCGGTTGTTGATGATGTTGTTACTGAACTGGAACTAATTGATTGTTGGGATTGTTTGAAAAAACTGGAATTACTAAAGAAACTTGGTGCTGATGTTGACGGGGTTGAGAAATCTTTCTCACATGAGGCCTCTTTTACCTCCCCACTGATACTGAATTAGTTTCTCTTTCCTTCCTCTTGGAAAAAATCCCACTATACTTCTTGCTGGCTGATGCTTCTTCTTTAAACAAATGTCCTTCACGAACTCCTTCTTCTAGCCTCATCCCCATGTTTACCATGTCGATAAAATCATTGGGGGGAACTCGTAATCATACGTTCGTAATACAACGAACTCAGCGTCTTGAAGAAGATCTTCGTCATTTATTTCTCTTCAATAGGTGGACTTATCTAAGCAACCAATTCTCTCAATCTCTGGGCATATTCTTTAAATGTCTCTTTATCCTTCTGGGACATAGACCTCAATTTATCTTTATCAGGCACCATATCCACGTTGTACTTATACTGCTTGACAAAGGCCTCACCTAAGTCATTGAAAGTAGACCCATGTACCACCTCAAGGCAACTCCAGTCAAACTGACTTGGAAATAGTGATTCAACAACTGATCATTATCAGTCTGAGTAGACATCTTTCTGGCGTACAAAACAAGATTGCTCAGCGGGCAAGTATTCCTTTTGTACTTTTCAAAGTTTGGGACCTTAAATTTCACCGGGATCTTAACATTGGGGACCAAGAAGAGTTCAACAACACTCATCTCAAACAAATCTTTCCCTATCAGAGTCTTTAACTCTTTGCGTAGCTCGAGGAATTGATCTTTCATCTCATCCATCTTCTCATACACATATGGACCCTCAGACGGCTCAGAGTGGTAGATAGTATCCTCAACACGAGGAAGAGTGTGAACAACCGGAGGTGGCACTGACATGACTGGGCTAGATGCCAGTAGAGAAACAAATGTGGGCGCATACCCTTCTGGCATAAAATTTGGTGGCATTCCCCAAGGGAATTCAGTAGGCATAGAAGGAATGGATTGGCTTGTAGCAACAACATGAATAGTTGAGGTAGCAACCTCAAAAATGTCAGTCCTCTAAGGAGGAGGAGTTGCAGGAGTTAGTGATGACTGATTTTGGGAAGTAATCACAGATTCCATCGACACCGTTAATCTGGAGATCTCGTCCTTCAGCTCTCTGTTCTCTTTCTCTAGATGCTCCATTCTCTTTGGTCGATTAACGCGAGTATTATAACAGTGAGTCAGCTTGGCTGATGCACAGAAGAAGAACTGATAAGACATTTGGCGACAGAAACCTGTTATACAAAAGATGCATGATATGCAATGTTTTTTATTATTTTAAATTTTCAAGGAACATATCAAGTCATATTTGCCAATATATATATATATATATATATATATATATATATATATATATTCAAATAATAATAATACAAATTTGATTGACCACAAAATCTCTTTTTATATAATAAAATTTTGAAGGATTACACTGAGTACAATTTCAAAAACCAAAGTACAAATACAAGAGAAAAGTAAACTATCATCCAAAGGATCCCTAGTAGTTGCATCAGATGATCTGGCTATGGGTGAATATGTTCTTCGGATGCGTCAAATCTCCGACTCAAAGGATGTCTTCATATGACCCTTCTCAAGAACTAGCTGATCAACAATCTTCTTCCAAGCACGGGAAGGCTGAGGTATGCTAGAGGAAGATAGACCCTCTGGCTCTCTCTGTCTCTTTACTACACGATCTTCAAGATTCTCAATAAACGCATCCTTTTCATTCGACTCAAGCTTTAACTCTTCATGCTTTCGGCTTAAAACATGGAACCCCTCTTCCCACATATCATTCTCTTGCTTCATCTTTGTGAGTGCGTCTTTCAACTCCTCTACATCTTGGTCAGGGAGAGTTGATGGCTCAACCATAACCAAAGACATAGGTCTTTCACAGGCGTACGACATATTTAGCTCCATAGCTCTCTTCTTCAGCCAAATATTGTAAGCTTCCAAAGCTACACAATTGCACGTACCAAGCTCGGATCTTCCTTTCCTATGCACGTTATGCCAAGCATGTATCATTCTTTTCTTCAAATTTTGCGGATCTTTACCCTCTTGATAGAATAGACCTTCTAACTTAGTGTTATTAGGTTTATCTCTCAAGGGGAACCCAAGTTGATGACTCGCCAAAGAAGGGTTATAGTTGATACCTCCTTGTGTACCAATGAGAGGCACATTAGAGAACTCACCAAAACTATGAATAATATCCAAGCTACTCAATGCAGAATCATACCAAACAATATCATCATTAGTGAGAGACATAAGTCTCTGAGACCACCGTAGACATTGCTTGTTCTCCAAAAAAGCAGGCGTCTGAGGCAAGTGTGAAATAAACCACTTGTACAGAAGAGGAACACAACACACAATAGTCCCACCACCTTTAGAATTCCTTAAATGCAAAGAGAATACATGTCACCCAACATATTCAAAACAGGATTCCCAATCAAGAAGATTCTATTGAAGTTAACATCAACAAAATTGTCAATGTTAAGGAACAAACCTAGACCATAGATGAGCAATACAAACACGGCTTCAAAAGCATCCATACTACCGACTTGAGCAAAGACAATGGCTTTACCAATGAGGAACTCAGAAGTTAACCCAAGAATACCCAAGAGATCTGCGAATCTCCTCCAATCAACTAAAATGTACCTTGTAGATACGGGTATAATCCAAAAGATGGGCAGACTCTTCCAATGCAGGCACAAGCTGATAATCAGGAAAAGTGAAACACCGGTAGGGAGGATCATAGAACTGAATCAAAACATCAGAAGTCCTTCAACTACATCAGCAAATAATACAGACAAAAGCTTCCCATCACGTTACTTGAAGTCAAAGGGATCTAATACAAAGGATGACAACTTTCTTAGCTCTTTCAAATCAGGACATTTAGAACTGTACTTCTTAGTGTTCTTTCGTCCATAATCCATGGTCTAAAACTATTTGCAAACAAGGCCTCGGTTTCCTTGAAATTTTCTTTTCTGTGATGAATGTTCTGATGTGCATGTATACATGAATGCAACAACCACAAACAAGGGATCACACATAAGGAAAACATAAACAAAGGTCAAGGGATGGATCAAGTCATCATCAAGATCAATC
Organism: Lathyrus oleraceus; assembly: GCF_024323335.1. Lineage (NCBI taxonomy): Eukaryota > Viridiplantae > Streptophyta > Magnoliopsida > Fabales > Fabaceae > Lathyrus > Lathyrus oleraceus. Next base: position 396,130,744 of record NC_066585.1, read on the forward strand.
ATCCATTTTGGTGGATTATGGTTTTCACCTTATCAACACCCAAGTTCCATTGATATTGACAAGACTTGATCGGATCAACCGAGAATCAAAGGGTTTTTTGTGGGTCACGAGCATGAAGTCAGGTTAAGAACCATCCCAAAGGAGTGTACTAATGATAAAAACCTGTAGATCATGTTCTAAAAAGTTCCCAAAGTCTTAATCCCATCTATCGGATATTAAAGGTTAGGATGTGTAAGACCCTAATTTTGTCCCTAAGATCCCTCATGGCATCATAACATTGCATTGACATTGCCTCAAGGATCACTAGCATCTTGGTTCCCTTTACCCTTGGGGTGGGACTTCTTGAGAGTGGTTTGAGATCACCAAGCATGCTTGAATTGTATATCATTGCTTTTCTTATTTTGTTCACTAACCAAAAGCACAAAAATATGTCACTAACATCTTTTGTTTGTAGCTTGAGCCATCAGAAGATCCAAAGCTTCAAGGAGATCACTTATGCAATGGTAAGGTCAAGAGGAGATGATAGCAAGCATGGTAATGGTTCCCAAAGATCTCATCCATCAAGTATGCCTCCCTAGCATCTCAATTCACCATTTTGATCAAAGAAAGTCAAAGGATTTGAGGTTGGTTCCCCAAAGAAACCCTAATTCATCTAGGCACCACAATGCCTTGCTCCTGAAGCAACCTCAGCCCATGATCAAATACAATCAAGGGAAGTTATTTAATTCATCATTTCATGCATGTTTGAACTTATTTGAGTGTCCTCAATCATCAATTCATCAAGATATGTGTCATGGACTTGAGAAGTTGATCAGTCAATTCATCTGACTATTTTGAAATGCACTGAGACCTAACTTTTTATGTGTTAGTCAAATGGAGATGGTTCCAAAAGAAAAAATGTTATTAAGAACAATATGAACAACTTTCATGTTCATAAAAATTTGATTTGAAGCTTGGAAGGCCATCTCCCATTCCAATACATTATTGGTCATTTTGACAGAAACCCTAATTTTGGGTCAACTTCCCAAGGACATAACTCATTCACTTTTTATGGTTTTGAGGTGGGATTTAATGAATTGGAAAGATTAAGATGTCTAATTAAAATGTTATGTTTAACAAAATTTCAAAATCTCAAAGGAAATACATTTGATAATGCAAGACATTATAGGTCCTTTGTGACCAAAAGCATTAAAAGGCAAAAAAGTCCAACTTCAAGTGCCCATAACTCTTTCAAAAAAAATCCAAATGATGCAAAATTGAAGTCCATTTTGATTGTCTTGAAGAGATCTACAAATTTTACGCTGGAGACGTTTTCATTTGAGGCTTGCACCATCAAAACAGAAGGGCTTGAAAATTGGCCAAATTTAGAAACCTTGCCTTCACATGTCATGCACCTTGCACTTTAAACTCAAATTTCATAAATTTCCACACTTCAAATGGATTTTTTCCCAACATAACAATTGTTCCTTACATCAAAACCTTTCCAAACATTACTCACATCATCATGTTTGGATTTGGCAATTGGTATTTTCTAAGAGGTGAACATTTAGGCATAATTATGGAATTCACATCATAACCTCATGCACAAGCCAATGCAACTCTAATTACACGTCCAAATCATTGGCATCTGAGTTCAGCTTGCATTTCCATCCATTTTTGGGCTTTGCACGCGCCTGCACAGGCCCATGCATGAGAAGTCCAAATTCCATGCACATGAGAATTCACCTTGCTTGCAGTTTTTTTTGCTATAAATAGAAGTGCTCAGCTTCATTCAAACTCAACCTAAAGGCGCCTGAAACCCTGCTGAAGTGATTCCCCAACCTCACCAAAGAAGCTATTTCCATTTTTCTTCAAATTTTTCAGATCCAAAATTCAACTACATCTGGTTGAATCTTTGGATCCAAAGCTTTTAGACCTTCATCATTTAGTTCATTGATCTTCTGTTTTGGCAAAGAAAGCAAGGAATCGAGCTCAAGTTTCCAAAATTCAAGCTTACTCTTCAACTGGTATTTTCTTCGAATCTCATCATCCATTGACCTATTTGCTTGGATCTTGTGTTGGCTGAAGTCCTCTCAATAGAGGCATCATGATTGTGCATTTAATTTTTGAAATCCATTGAGTTCATGATGAACACCAGATTTTTCAACCTCTGATATCTCATACCATGGACGGTACAGGGATGATGTACATCATCCCAACTTTCCAATGATGTATAGATCGTGTGATTTGGTTAAGCTTTGGTTGTCTGCTATGGTGGCCGGAAAATGCAAGCTCACCGGAGAAGAAGGTGGCTCCGGTGGCTGCTTTATTGCCAGATCCAATCTGGACCGTGTGATTGCATTTCCAGATCTAATCCATGCCATTCATTGTTATGACTTTTTTTAATACATTGTGCTTCGCCTTTGACTCAAGCCTATGATACGTGCGCGCCTGTGAGCCATCTGATGTGCCACATCATTTAATTTAATGAAACTTGATCCAACGTGCCAGGCTTTTTTCATTTTCTGATTTATTTCATTTTATTTTGTTTATTTCATTTTATTTCAAAAAATCATAACTCTTTCATTTTTAATCCAAACAATATGGGACCAATTGCATTAGTCTCCAAATAAATTCTAGTTTCTATTTCTGATTTTTAATATTTTTTATTTTGTCATTTGATATTTTTTGTGAATTTTCTCTTTTCTGGTTATTTTTAATTGATTTTAAATAGTTTTTGATATTCAAAAAATACAAAAATATTTTCCTAACCGATTAGAATGATGATGGATCTATGAAAAATATTCTCATCAATTTTTAAATTGATTTGAGATTTATTTGAGATTTTAGTTCAATTAGGTTATTTTTATTCATTTTTAATTGATTAAAAATAGTTTCTGACTTTTAAAAATGCTGAAATTTTTTGTCAAACTTTGTTTGACCTTGTTGAACTTGGGATAAATTACTTGGACCTTTCAAGGTTGATTTGAAGTGATTTTGAAGTTTGACCTTTCCATTATTTTTAATTCAAGTTTATTTTAATATTTGAAAATGCCAAAAATATGTTGCCCATTATTTGATCTCCAATCTTCATCTCATTTCTGATTTCTTATTGTTTTACTTTGACTTTCAATGTCATTTGGTCAATACATATGGATTGGTACATCTTATTTCATTTAATGCATTTTGATCTTTCCATTTCCTTATCCTTTTTTCATCCATTCTCCATCTCCTTCTTCTTCTTCATCTTTCTTTTTTGATCAATGAGTTGAAGGTTGATAAGTTAGTATTGATTAGGGAGACTTAATCTTCCTTGATTCAAATCTAATTCATCTTGATCAATTGATCAAGTGAATGGATTTGCATTAAGGATAGGTTGTTTCCTAAATCATGCAAAAGGCTTAAACCAATACAAGATCATTTCTCTTTTCTCTTTTTGGCATGGCAAGTTGTTGCAACTTGGTTCACTAATCAAGACTTCTAACTTGTGTTGTTGCCTACATTATTATTGACCGGCGCCAGATAGTTGTGACTTCTACATAAGTCCAATTACAATTGCTTAACATAGCGCTAAATTTGCCTTATGGCACACTAACTACTAACAATAACCATTAACATATAACATTTACCTTTTTCTCTTTACTTTTATGCAATTTACTATTCTTGCACATATTATCCATTTTCTTTTTTTCTCTTTGCTCACTTGAGCCCATGTTTATGTTAATGCCATTTGCCATTTGCCTTTTTCTCACTTGAGCACATAATTGTGGATATACTCTTGTGCTTGTGTTTTTGTTTTGATTGTTGTGGACCAAATGCAAAGAAATGGACTTAGTTTCTAGGACTTTCCCTATGCAAAGAATGGAGAAATGGACTTAGATTCTAGGACATTCCCTATGCAAAATTGTAGTAAAAGGACCTTAATGATGAATATGGACCAAATCTCTAAACTCACTCTTGTCCATTCTTAATTTACTTCATGGAACTTTTGATGTGTGTGTTCTTGTGCTAGGGGTTCCCACTTGAGCTTAATTGGAGGACCATTGCCATGTTCATCCAAAGTGAAAGGCACAAGATACATTGAGGATCTCTTAAGAGGCTTGTTTGAAGATTGCTCATGCTTTGTGTGATTGCTTATTCCAAAGGATGGGAGCTACTTGGATCATCACTATGATCACAAGAGAGGGACTCCATTGTGGTTTTGATTCTTCATCCCTCATCTTTTTTCTTTGCTTAGGACTTTAGCCCTTCTTCTTCTTCTCTCCACTCTAACCCAAGCCAAAACTTTTTGTGCAAACATTTAACTATTGTTTTCAAACATTAGAAACCTAAGCCTTAGGCTTTTGATTTTCAAACCTTGTTTTTATAACACTTATTTTGAATTGAATCTTTAAGTCAACTTTGACCATTTTTGTATATACTTCTAATTGGTAAACATAACCCATTCAAATGTCTTTTTGTGGTTCCAATGGCCACTTCCTTAATCAAATTTTTCATAACCTTTAGCTATTAGGTTTGAGTTATCCTTGTGGTAGATGTAATACTCACCTACATCCTTAGTGATGGACAATGAGTCTTCCATGCTTATTATAGAGTTAACCCCTCACTAGCATGTTGAAGCTATCCTCACATGGTGGATTTGTGGTTTGGTTGTGTTTTCTCCCTTTGATAACAAAAGACCTTAAGGCTTTTGGACCAATCAATTCACCAACTCTTTTTAAGATTTTTACCCCGAACTACGAGGTTTTGATCCTAATCTTTTTATAAGATGGTACGTAGGCAATCAGTTTATCCATCCAAACACAAAAATGTAAATAAACTTGTACATTCTCCTCTCATCTCTTCAATCATGTTTGCACAAACAAAATTTTCAAAAAAACAACAACCTTGCAACAAGTGTGAAAAGGGCTCCCTAGGAGTACCTAGGATGTTTTGGGTGCCTAACACCTTCCCATTACATAACCAACCCCCTTACCCAGATCTCTGTTTTCTTTTACTAGTTTTTGTTAAAACTATTAGGTTTTTGTTCGCTTTCTAACCATTCCTTTGGATAAATAGAAGTGCGGTGGCGACTCGACTTGTATGATTTACATTGGATTTAGTCAATATCTCTAATGGTAACGAATACCCCGCTACAGGATGATTGCCTTATCAACCCATAATATTCTCAAGAGAAACTCGTCTGAGTGTAGTATCGCATAACAATTGTGATCAAGTTTACACTTGAACAGTCTCTGCACTACGTCCTAAATAGGCCAAGTTGGGTTAAATGTTATACTCAAAGGTTATAAGAAAACCATCACCAATCTGCTTATGCACTTCCTCTTTCATCTTTACTACCATATCAGGATGAGTTCTTCTCAACTTCTGCTTAACCGGCGGGCATTCTGACTTCAACGGCAGTATATGCTCCACAATCTCAGAATCCAACCCAAGCATGTCTTGATAGGACCAAGCAAACACATCAGAATGATCTCGAAGAAGATCAATCAACCCCTTCTTTGCTTCTGAACACAGTTGAGACCCAATCTTGACTTCCTTCACATCATCCTCGGAACCCAAGTTGACGAATTCAATCTTCTCTTCAAACGGCTGAATGGCTTTCTCCTTGTTCTCAAGCAAACAAGATAATTCATCAGATACTTCTTCATCACCAGTCTCTTCCTCAGCTTCAAACACAGGGAAATCAAAGTTTGAAGAGGGAGTGGGATCATTTTATTCAATGGGTTTGAGAACCAACCTGCATAATAATTTGATATTTTGAGTTTAGAGAAGTGGAGTGCGATCAAATATTATGCAGATGGAAGATTATTATTATTATTATTTTTGTGATTACCATTTTTGTGGATGAATAAAATTGTATTTTATTGATGATAATAATAAAAATGCCCAACAATGTTCACTTCTCCCTTAGGCATAGGAGAAAGATTTTTCTTAAAACAATAAAAAACAAATTACTTAGAACGGTGAATGACAACGGGAACGCCAACAGCAACCCAATTGTTGCAAGTCTGGCCATGCAACACAAAGTTGGCGCAAGCTTCGTCTTCATCACCACTGTCTTAAATAATGGCAGTTGAGTGTTGATCATTCTCATGAATGAACCCTCCAATGTGAAATATTGGTTGCATAACTTTGACTTTGGTGTTGAACGACCCTGGTTGAAATCCTAGCCCGACTCTGTTCTTGTTCTTGGCGACCTCCACAACACGACCCCATTTGTCAATGCTGCCAGCTTGAATAGCCTTTTACGCATCGTTTAAAGAAGACATGGGTGCCCCAGTTTTCTTTAACTCATCAACAATAGATAAGGCTTGGAACAGCGTTCCAACCTCCTCCTTAACATCAACATACGTGAAAGATGACAAATGGCTTACTAACAATGCTTTCTCTCCACCAACAACGACAAGCTTGTCGTTCTTCACAAATTTCAGCTTCTGGTGAAGATTAGATGTTACTGCTCCAGCTTTGTGAATCCATGGCCTGCTTAACAAGCAGTTGTAGTCTGGGTGGATATCCATTACCTGGAAAGTAATTTGGAAATCACTCGGACCTATCTTCACTGGAAGGTCCACTTCACCAATGACAGTTTTACGAGAACCATCGAACGCTTTGACAATTATGCCGCTATACCTCATTGGGGCGACTTGATAAGACAGTCTTGAAAAAGTTGATTATGGAAACACGTTTAATAGTGATCCTATATCAACCAACACATTGGACAAAGCGTCCTCCTTGCAATTCATAGAAATATGCAGCGCCAAATTGTGATTCCTGCCTTCCTCAGGAAGCTCTTTATCACAACAACTTAAATTGTTACAAGAATTAATGTTAGGAACTATATGGTCAAACTGATCCACGGTAACATCATGCTCAACATAAGCCTGTTGCAATACTTTATGCAACACTTCTCTATGCGCTTCAGAACTCATCAGCAGTGACAGCACGAAGATCTTTGACGGAGTCTGGAGCAACTTCTCTACAACATTCAATTCACTTCTCTTAATTAGCCTTATCACCTCATTATCATTGTTAGTCTTCAACTTGCTGGATTCACCAGTCTGACACATTGGAGCACTAACCAGATTCACTACTGGAATCTCTGCCTTCTTACTTACTGAAACTTCTTCTACCATCTTCGGAAATATTGGAATGAACATACGACTGCTACGGGTCACCTTTGCAATATATCCAATGTGTACCACTAAGTCTGCAATTGGAAGAGGAACATCTTGACCATTCTCAATCATTGTGGCATTATATTGGCATGTCATAGCTTTATCGGAGGAGTAGGGGACAGGGTCTGCTAACCGTATGACTAACGGTGATACCTATCTATTGATATTATTATTGTTACAACTATTAAACTGAATGACTACCCGCTCAGAAGTCTTGAACACTGGTATAATGAAATTCACATCATCTCCCATATCCCTTGACAGTTGAATATGGATTACATTCTCATCCATCAACTTATGGATACCTCTCTTGACAATCATACACCCACGGGGGTTCACACTGCAAATGACATGACCATCATGGTCATATTCACAGTCACTAATAAAACACAAAGTTCTATGCATCTCCACTATAGATATCTGGATATGTTTCACATCAAAAACACTAAAGTTCCCTCGACAGTCGTCCACCATGCTGATAGAAAGTTTACCATGAGCGGGTAACGAATTGGCTTTTACGTTCGATGCTCTGTCCTCAAAGGACACCAAATCACACTTTACCAGCTTCTGAACTTTATATTTTAGAGGATATCAATTCTCTATATCATGGCCAGGGGATCCCTTGTGAAAAGCACAATGAAGATCAGGCTTGAACCACCATGGTAGTGGCTTAGGAATTTGCGGAGGATTTCTTGGCTGGATGAGATTCTTGAGAAGCAATTATGGGTATAACTCTACATAAGTCTTAGGAATAGGGTCAAAGGGGACCTTTTTCCTCTCAAAATTTTGTTGGTGATTATTGTTGTTGTTGTTGTTGTTGGTTCTTTGTTGCGGTTGTTGATGATGTTGTTGCTGAATTGGAACAAATTGATTGTTGGGATTGTTTGAAAAAACTGGAATTACTGAAGAAACTTGGTGCTGATGTTGACGGGGTTGATAAATCTTTCTCACATGAGGCCTTCTCTACCTCCCCACTGATACTGAATTAGTTTCTCCTTCCTTCCTCTTGGAAAAACTCCCACGATACTTCTTGCTGGCCAATGCTTCTTCTTTAGACAAACGTCCTTCACGGACTCCTTCTTCTAGCCTCATCCCCATGTTTACCATTTTGATAAAATCATTGGGGGGAACTCGCAATCATACGTTCGTAATAAAATAAACTCAGTGTCTTCAAGAAGATCTTCATCATTTCTTTCACTTCAATAGGTGGACTTATCTAAGCAACCAATTGTCTCCATCTCTGGGCATATTCTTTAAATGTCTCTTTATCCTTCTGAGACATAGACCTTAGTTTATCTCTATCAGGCGCCATATCCACATTGTACTTATACTGCTTGAAAAAGGCCTCACCTAAGTCATTGAATGTAGACCCATGTACCACCTCAAGGCAGCTCCAGTCAAGCTGACTTGGAAATAATGAATTAATAATTGATCGTTATCAGTCTGAGTAGACACCTTTTTGGCGTACATAACAAGATTGCTCAGCGGGCAAGTATTCCCTTTGTACTTTTCAAAGTCTGGGACCTTAAATTTCACCGGGATCTTAACATTGGGGACCAAGCAGAGTTCAACAACATTCATCTCAAACAAATCTTTCCCTGTCAGAGTCTTTAACTCTTTGTGTAGCTCGAGGAATTGATCTTTCATCTCATCCATCTTCTCATACACATATGGACCCTCAGACGGCTCAGAGTGGTAGATAGTATCCTCAACACGAGGAAGAGTGTGAACAACTGGAGGTGGCACTGACATGACTGGGCTAGATGCCAGTAGAGAAACAAATGTGGGCGCATACCCTTCTGGCATAAAATTTTGTGGCATTCCCCAAGGGAACTCAGTAGGCATAGGAGGAATGGATTGGCTGGTAGCAACAAGGTGAATAGTTGAGGTAGCAACCTCAAAAATGTCAGTCCTCTGAGGAGGAGGAGTTGCAGGAGTTAGTGATGACTGATTTTGGGAAGCAATCACAAATTCCATCGGCACCGTTAATCTAGAGATCTCGTCCTTCAGCTCTTTGTTCCCTTGCTCTAGATGCTCCATTCTCTTTGATCGATTAGCGCGAGTATTATAGCGGTGAGTCAGCTTGGCTGATGCACAGAAGAAGAACTGATAAGACATTTGGCGACAGAAACTTGGTATACAAATGATGCATGCAATGAAATGTTTTTTATTGTTTTAAATTTCCATGAACATATCAAGTCGTATTTGCAAATATATATATTTAAATAATAATAATAATTTGATTGACCATAAAATCTCTTTTTATATAATAAAATTTGGAAGGATTACACTGAGTAGAATTTCAGAAAGCAAAGTACAAATACAAGAGAAAAGGAAACTATCATCCTAAGGATCCCTAGCAGTTGCATCAGATGATCTGGATATGGGTGCATATTTTCTTCGGATGCGTCAAATCTCTGACTCAAAGGATGTATTCATCTGACCCTTCTCAAGAACTAGCTGATCAACAATCTTCTTCTAAGCACCGGAAGGCTAAGGCATGCTAGAGGAAGATAGACCCCCTGGCTCTCTCTGTCTTTTTACTGCACGGTCTTTAAGAATCTCAATAAGTGCATCCTTGTCTTTCGACTCAAACTGCAACTCTTCATGCTTTCGGGGCAAAGCATGGAACCCCTTTTACCACATATCATTTTCTTGCTTCATCTTTGTGAGTGCATCTTCCAACTCCTCTACATCTTGGTCAGGGAGAGTTGATGGCTCAACCATAACCAAAGACATAGGTCTTTCACATGCGTACGACATCTTCAACTCCAAAGCTCTTTTCTTCACCCAAATAATGAAAGCTTCCAAAGCTACACAATTGCACGGACCAAGCTCGGAACTTCGTTTCCTATGCACATTATGCCAAACATGTATTTTTACCCTCTTGATAGAATAGACCTTCTAACTGAGTGTTTTTAGGTGTATCTCTAAAGGGGAACCCAAGTTGACGACGCGCCAAAAAAGGGTTGTAGTTGATTCCTACTTGTGTACCAATAAGAGGCACAATAGAGAACTCACAATAACTATGAATAATATCCAAGCTACTCAATGCAGAATAATATCCAACAATATCATCATTAGTGAGAGTCATAAGTCTCTAAGACCACCGTAGACATTTCTTGTTCTCCAAAGAAGCAGGCGTCTGAGGCAAGTGTGAAATAAACCACTTGTATAGAAGAGGAACACAACACACAATAGTCCCACCACCTTTAGAATTCCTTAAATGCAAAGAGAAATACATATCACCCAATAGAGTCGGAACATGATTCCCAATCAAGAAGATTCTAATGGAGTTAACATCAACAAAATCGTCAATCTTAGGGAACAAAGCTAGACCATAGATGAGCAATACAAACATGGCTTCAAAAGCATCCATAATACCGGCTTTAGCAAAGACAGTAGCTTTACCAATAAGGAACTCAGAAGTTAACCCAAGAATACCAAAGAGATTTGGGATTCTCCTCCAATCCACTAAAATGTACCTTGTCGGATATGGGTATAATCCAAGAGATGGGCATACTCTTCCAATGTAGGCACAAGCTGATAATCAGGAAAAGTGAAACACCGGTAGGGAGGATCATAGAACTGAGTCAAAATAGTTCGAAGTCCTTCAACTACATCAGCAGATAATATGGATAAAAGCTTACCATCACGTTGCTTGAAGTCAAAGGGGTCTAATACAAAGGATGACAACTTCCTTAGCTCTTTCAAATCAGGACATCTGAAATTGTACTTCTTAGTGTTCCTTCGTCCATAATCCATGGTCTGAAAATATTTGCAAACAAGGCCTCGGTTTCCTTGAAATTAACTTTTTTGTGATGAATGTTATGATGCGCATGTATGCATGAATGCAACAACCACAAACAAGGGATCACACATAAGGAAAACAAAAACAAAGGTCAAGGGATGGATCAAGTCATCATCAAGATCAATCATCCATTTATGTGGATTATGGTTTTCACCTTATCAACACTTAAGTTCCATTGATATTGACAAGACTTGATCGGATCAACCGAGAATCAAAGGGTTTTTTGTGAGTCATGAGCATGGATTCAGGTTAAGAACCATCCCAAAGGAGTGTACTAATGATAAAAACATGTAGATCATGTTCTAAAAAGTTCCCAGAGTCTTAATCCCATTTATCGGATATTAAAGGTTAGGATGATTGACTCATCAACCCATAATATTTTCAAGAGAAACTTGTCTGAGTGTAGTATCGCGTAACAACTGTGATCAAGTCTACACCTGAACAGTCTCTGCACTACGTCCTAAATAGGCCAAGTTAGGTTAAATGTTTTATAGTCCTTAGTTTCTCGGACCCCATATCAGAGAAATTAACGCATATCCAAAAATGAATTGTGTGACATTAGTAACTCCAAAGAGGTCTCCACTGAGTAGATGTGTATCAAGCCAACTTGTTAAGAACAACTCCACACAAGTTGAACATGACTATACCATCCTCCTATCTTAATTGCACTCAAGTTCGGGTTAGAACTTATCTCACCACTCAGAGATCACCGAGAACAATAGACAGATTATATCACACAAACAAATATATAAACATCAAATATAGAAATATATACCCATAAACAAGTAGACTAAAACCCAATGAGGACTACTCCCCAACAGAGTCGCCACTTAATTTCTCTAGCGGTAAATTCATGACCATCAAGCTATCTATAAACTTGACGTCAATAAAACTAGAGTCGCCACCGCGCTTTTATTATTTCCAAAGGAAAAGGGAAAAGTACGAACAAAACCCAAAGATAAGAAGTTTTCAAATTAAAACTAATAAAATGCCATAGATTACAAGTAAGGGGGTTGGTTACACATAGGGAAGGTTTTAGCACCCAAATTGTCATAGGTACTCCTAGGGAGCCCTTGATTATGTGTTGTAATACCCCAAAATTTACCTTTCATTTTTTCTTGGAAGCTTGGGATTATGTTTCACACTTCATTAGCATCATATTAGGTCATACTCATTGCATACTGCATTAGTGACATGGAGATCAGGTTTTGATCGATCACTCCTTAACAGAAGGAGCCCACACAAAGCAAGATTGAGAATTGGAATTCATTTTCTAAGTATACAAGTCTCAAGGGTCTCAGGGGGGTCCAAGTATCTTATTATGGTCCTCAGTTCATCAGTGAAGGATTCAAAGCTATCAGAGTGTTCATCTGGTTTTAATTAAAAATTAGGGTTTCATGGCTACCTGCAACAGGAATGTTTGGTTGGAAGTAGATGAGCTCGTACATGTCATGATTAGATAGGCATCCTGGCCTAGGAAGATTCACAATTATCTCAGAATGATCCATTGGCAATCAGTGCAATCAGTTCCTGATCATTTTTCCCTAAAACTAGAGTTTGGTATAAAATCAGTTTATTTCTGATTCTTTGGGTGAAACTCTTTCCCATGGCCCTCCATATGTCCATAAGGGTCTACATACAAAAAATAAGCTATTTATTTGAGCTAGAAGTGCTTCAATTGATCAATGGAATCGGGAATCAGACAGTTTGGGAAATGTCAACTGTAGGGCCAGAAAAGTCAAATCCTGACATTTTGAGAATGGAATCTCAAAATCCATGCCTAGGGGATCCTACATGTGAAATTTGATCAAGGTTGGATCATGGATTCATCATTTAATCAGGAATTGGAAAAGTTACTTAATTTGGAAATGTTTGACTTTCCATTTAGGGCAAGTTTTCATGATCGTTGCACTCACTTTAAGCCCATTTTGAATCAAGATAAAAGCTCTATTTGAAAAAGTCTCCAACATGAAAGTTGTTCCAATTGTTCCAAGATTTCTAGAGATATAAATTTTGCTTTATTTGGATTAGGATTGAGAAAGTTATGCTTAGTAAAAGTGAGACATTTTTTTAGGACACTTAGAAACATTTCTAAGTCCAAAATCTTCAAAATTCGTCAAGACTTCTTGGCCAGTTTTCTTGCACTTCAAGGAATTATTTGAAAGTACTTTATTCATAACAATTCTACCTTGCCATGTCCTCTTTCACATCCTTTTGGAATCATCTCATTTGGATCCATGGTTTGAGAGATACATTCATTTAAAGTGGGCACCATGACTTGATTTTCTAGGCAGATTTTGGGCCTGGCTGGCCCAATCAGATTTTCTAAGCATGCTGCACAAACCAGTCATGTTTTTTGACCTCTTTTGGCCATGCATTGGACATCCATTCACTTAAGTTTGGCACAAAATAACAACATTTTACACCTCACTTCACACTTTTATTCTTATGGATAAATCACTTATGAAAAAGCCCATGAGAACACCTAATCCACCCTATTTAAGAAGCTGAAACCCTAACCCTAAAGGAGCATTGGAATTTCGTGGCAAGGAGGCAAAGCTTCATCACATATCAGATTCCGTTCCACTTCTATTTTCCATTAGGTAATCATCTCTTCCATGGCCATGTTTTATATCTATGCTTGCTTACCATGTTGATCACCATTAATCCGTCCGTTTTCATATTTCTTTTTCTTATTTAAAATATTTTCTTCGTCCATAAAATTACCCAAAAATATTTTTAACTTTTCTTAACTTTTTATTTAATTTTATATAATTTTTATTTTCGTATTTTTTTATTATTAATATTTTATTTTAATTATTTATTCTAAATGGTCCGTTTTAACACACACTTTTTTGTTGATTTTATTTTTATGACTTAAAGTTATTTTTAGCATTTGATTTTTGAGATAAAGGTTGAGCACTATCTCATGGTCAACCTGACCTTTTCTTGGAATTTAATTTCACATTTTCAATTTATTTTGGTTTTATTTTTCACCTAGTTTGGTTAATTGACTTTTAATTTGACTTCTATTTTATTTTAATTAATTCACGTACCAATTTTCATTATTTTTAAAATATTTTTGAGGGATAATGATGTCCTGACCCCACCTTATCTAGTTTAATTTCTCATAATTTTCTTGATTAATTTACTATTTATTCTTGATTTATTTCTAACCTAGTCTTATTAATTGATATTTGGTTTGACCTATATTTTGTTTTAATTAATTCACGTGCCAATTTTCATTATTTTTAAAATCTTTTTGGGGGATGATGATGTCCTGACCCCACCTTATTTATTCTAATTTTTCATAATTTTCTTGATTAATTTGCTATTTATTTCATATTTTTTAAGTTGACTTGAATGTTCAGTTGACTTCTTTATGATCGATGTTTGACTTAGGGATTACTTATGGCAATTGAAGAGATCTTTTGATTCTCCCTTGTTCATCTCATATGCCATGTATTAGAGGCCTTTTACCTTGATTTTATTTGGTCCTTACCTCACTTCCTGATTAAATTATTCAGTGGACCCTTCATCTGTTATCTTTTATACTTGTTTCTCTCATTCATGCTTTCTATTGCTTGATTATTTAACATGTTCATACTCCCATGCATTGTTTAAATGCTCCATTATTTGATTCTTTGGTTTGATTATATATTTTTTATTTATCCGATCTGATTGATAATTGTTGCCTACTTGTATGATGTATGAGGCATATACTTTTATTGTTTGTTTGCCATGAACAATCCCCATTCATAACAAATCTACCCCTCTCCCATAAAGTGTATAATATTTATTTCTTTATTTCTTTAGTCACCTGTTAATACAAGAATTAAAACGAACATCCGATAACCATTTCAAAATAAGCTCAAAAGCTCGATCCAACGTCGAGTAATCATTTTTAAAACTTAACAGAACTAGCACGCATTCATCCATCCTCTTGTAAGTCGATTGCTTTAGGCATCGCCATCTACCTATAAGTCGATTTCCTCTGGCATCGCCATCTACCCTTATCCGTAACTCCTTTCCGCGCTCCATCCGTCGACTCTTGTTCCGTTTAGGTAGCACCCATTAGGTAGAACCCTTTGTATGATAACATAGGTAGAATTCCCTTATTCTTTGCATGCTAACATTAGGTAGATGTTCCCCTTTGTAAATCCTAACACATAGGTCCATATTGCATGACAACTCTAGAGCAGAGCTTCCCCACTTTTAAACCTTACGTGTGTCTCCGATCTTGTGGCATGTCAGTCCGTTCTATTGCAAAGAGGTAACTGCCTAAGACTCAATTCAGCGAGCTGCGACACCTACTGCTAGGACGTTGAACACACTGCCCACCCTCCTTTGACACAGCTGGTGTCCTCTTTTGTAAGTCCATGTTCAGATGGCAATCATTAACCCCTAGTTAGCCAAACTACGTCTTACCGAGCACACTTCTCTTTAACCCATACGTAGCCGAGCTATGAAAACTCTGATTCTCATACTCATATGAGATACGTAGGCAGTGGATGCGACATCCTTGCGAGTCATTTTCTTTTAACCTTCCTTTTAGTAAATAGTACTTTAGATATACCTCCACCCTTTAGACTAGAACAACACTTATGAAAAGGGCTCCCTAAGAGTACCTAGGATGTTTTGGGTGCTTAAAACCTTCCCATTGCATTACCAACCCCCTTAGCCAGATCTCTGACATTTTTACTAGTTTTTGATTCCATAAAACTTTTAGGTTTTTGTTCGCTTTCTAACCATTCCTTTGGATAAATAGAAGTGCGGTGGCGACTCGACTTGTATGGTTTACCTTGGATTTAGTCAATATCTCTACCGGTAACGAATACCCCGCTACAGAAAAGTGGCGATTTTGCTGGGGACTATCATTTGCCTAGTGGGTTTTGCCTACTTTCTATATTTGTTGTATTGTATGGTATATTGCTTTGTGACATATTTTTGTGCAATTTGGGATTACTGTATTGTATGTAATGATTGAATTGTTTGAATATTAACTCCTTGTATGCTTGGTGATCTTCGCGAGATGAGTTCTATACCCGAACTCGAGTGCACTTAGGATAGGAGAATGGCATAGTCTTGTTGACTTGTGTGGTGTTATTCCTTAGCAAGTTGACTTGCAAGCCCATTCACTTGGTTGAGGTTATGTTGGGATCAATAATGTCACACGAGTAGTCGTGGTTAGGCATTACTCTTTCCAATATATGCCTTAGAAGCCAAGGACCTTAGTTTACCACGCCCATCTTGGCCTATTTTTAGGACGTAGTGCGAAGATCGTTCAAGTGTAAGATTTGATACGATTGTTACGTGATACTACACTCATAAGAGTCTCTCTTGAGAATATTTTTGAAATACGAGTAGTCGTTTATCCGATAATATCCGAAAGATGGGATGATGACTATGGGCACCTCTTGTAGAACATGATTGTCAGGTTTAACCATAGTACACTCCCTTTGGGTGGTTCTTAACCAAGACACCACACTCACGACTCGCAACAAACCCTTGATTCGTGGTTGATCCGCTCTTGTGTATCCTTAATATCAATGGAACTTGGGTGTTGATAAGGTGTAAACCATAATCCACCAAAATGGATGATTGATATTAAGGATGACTTGATCCATCCCTTGACCTTTGTGTGGTGTGATTTGCTTGATCCTTGAGTGTGATTGTTGCATCCATGCATTCATGCATTCATACACATCCATATCATCAACAATAAGAAAACTTTCAAGGAACTTAAGAGGTCTATTTGCAAATTTTCAGACATCGATAAGCAAAGAAGGAATACGAAGAAGTACAGTTTCAGATAACCCGACTTGAAAGAGTTAAGGAGTTTGACATCGTATGTATTAGATCCCTTGGAATTCAAGGCTCGTCATGGGAAGCTTCTATCTATTCTGGCTACTCAAGTGGATGAAGGTCTAATGAGTGTGTTGGTGCAGTTCTATGATCCCTTGTATCGTTGCTTCACTTTTCCGGATTTCCAGCTTTTTCCCACGCTTGAGGAGTATGCCTATCTTGTAGGCATACCTATCCTAGACCAGTTGCCGTTCAGTGGCTTGGAGAGAGTTCCTTCTTCTCAAGAGATTGCTGATCTGTTGCGTATAGATGAATCTATTATTGGTGCTCATATGACTATCAAAGGGGGAATTCAAGGTCTCCCGTCTGATTTCCTCATTGATCAACCTACTATGTTTGGGAAGGCCATGAGTGAGGACGCCTTTGAGGCCATATTTGTACTTCTCATCTATGGGCTAGTGTTATTCCCCAGCATCGACAAGTTTGTGGATGTGAACGCCATTAGGATTTTCTCTACTCTTAACCCCGTTCCTACTCTGTTGGGTGACACTTATATCTCTTTGCATATGAGGAATGCAAAGGGCAGTGGTACCATTGTGTGCTGTTTGCCTCTGTTGTACAAGTGGTTTATTTCGCACTTGCCTTTGAAGCTCGCCTTCAAGGAAAACAAAGGATGTCTACGGTGGTTCACGAGACTTATATCTCTCACTAATGATGATATCTTTTGGTACAACCGTGTATATGATGGTGTGCAGATTATCGACTCTTGTGGTGAATTCTCCAATGTACCTCTTCTTGGTACATGTGGAGGAATTAACTACAACCCTATTTTGGCACGTCGTCAGCTTGTGTTCCCCTTAAAGGATAAACCTAATAACATTCTGTTAGAGGGTGTGTTCTTTCAGGAGGGTAAAGATCCCCAAGGCTTGAAGGGCAGGATGGTCCGCGCTTGGCAATAGATCCATAAGAAAGGAAGGAAGGAGCTAGGTCCGAAGAACTGTATCGCTTTGGAACCATATATACCTCTTGGGTTAGGAGGAGAGCTTCCAAGTACCTCATGCCTTATGAGTATCCAAGACCTACACCTTTGGTTGTGGCTGGGCCTTCAACCCTCCCTAGCCAAGGAGTAGAGGAGTTGAGAGACGAAGATCGTTCGCGTGCTTGGATCCGTGAACGAGAGGAGTTGCTTCAGCAGATCAGAGAGAAGGATGCTTTGATAGAGTTCCTTGAGCACCAGGTTATTGATGATCCCGATGACGCATTGACTTCTCTACTTCCTCAGTCTTCCAAGTTTTGGAAGAGGAAGTATGATCGACTCGCCAGAGAGAAGGCAAATATGTTGGCAGCCTATGAGAGGGAGGTGAAGAGGCTTCGTGCAGCTTATCTTCCAGTCTCGAGGGCTTTGGACGATTGCTTCTAGGGATCCATAGGATGGTCATTTTCCTTCTCAGGCATTCACCGATACGGTACCCAAAGGAATCAACAGAGAGCAATGGAAGGTTTACAAGGAGAGCTCGTTGAGATGAGGATTTGCATGAATCAGTTCATGGAAGTGGTCCAAGGAGTGGCTCAGGGATAACAGGAGATTAGATTGTTGGTACAGGGGAATCCCCGTACTACTCAACTGAAGGTTGTGGCTGATCCTCCCATTGGAGAGGCTAATGGACCCAATGGATCGAGGCCTATCCCAATCCCACATGGCAACCTTGGTCAAAACCCATCCATGATGATCAAGAGGATCAATTCCCCCTGCTTCAGGAGGACTTTGGCATGGGCCACGGTATGGACCCTATGTTTCGGAAAACTGGAAGAGAGGTTGAAAGCTGTGGAAGGGCAGAATGCTCTTAGTGTGGATGTTGCTGACTTGGGGCTGGTCCCAGGCGTGAGAGTTCCGCCAAAATTCAAATTCCCCGTGTTTGATAAGTACAATGGCTACTCTTGCCCGAAGACTCATGTACAAGCTTACTTCCGCAAGATGATCGCGAATTCTGATGATGAGAAGTTGCTCATGTACTTCTTCCAGGACAGCCTAGCTGGCGAATCCTTAGAGTGGTATATGAGGCTGGACAAAGCCCATATTCGCTGCTGGAGAGACTTGGCTGAGGCCTTTGTGAAGCAATATCAGTATAATGCGGATATGGCACCTGACAGGACTCAGCTCTAGAATCTGTCTCTCAAGAGCAACAAGTGCTTCAAAGAGTATGCTCAACGCTGGAGAGAGTTGGCTTCCCGTGTTTAGCCTCCGATGTTGGAAAAAGAGATGGCCAACATGTTTATGAACACACTGCCTGGATCTTATTTGGAGCGTCTGGTGGGTTGCAACGCCTCGAACTTTACTGATGTGGTCTCTACCGGTGAGAGGGTGGAGAACTACTTTAAGACATGTAAGATCCAAAATGGGGTTGGATCATCTTCGGGGTCAAAGAAGCCGTTCTTAGGAGGACAGAAGAGGAGAGAAGGGGATGCAAATGCCATATCTTCTTATCAGAACAGGGGTAACCAGAGGAATAACTTTCAGAATTACCATCAACAACCTTATGTTGCAGAAGTGACCATTCCGGCTACAGTACCAGTGCAACAACAACAACCTCAATGTCAACAAAATCAATACCAACAACAACAGGGTAACAGACCTACTTATCAACAGAGGCAAAGGATGATGGATAGGCATTTCGACACTCTTCCGATGTCGTATGCCCAATTGCTTCCCAACCTTCAACATTTGCAACTTGTGTAGTTACGCACTTTGGCTCCTCCAGTTGGCAGGCTTCCAGTGGGTTATGACGCCAATGCTAGGTGTAATTTCAACTCTGGGGCACCTGGCCACACTATTGAGAACTGCAAAGCTTTTAAGCACGTAGTTCAGGACCTTATTGATTCAAAGGCCATTAACTTTGCGACGACTTCTAATGTTGTCAACAATCCCATGCCGCAACATGGTGGAGCAAATGTTAACATGGTTAAAGGAGAAGTCAAATTAGTCAAGGAGGTGTTGAAGCTGAAGACTCCGCTGTTAGAAATCAAGGAATACTTGCTAAAGGCAGATGTTTTCCCCGGCGGTGGGAGCGGTTGTATGGGTTGTATTCCATAGAGTGGGGGTTGTGTGAAGCTGCGGTAGGGTATCCAGGCCTTAGTTGACAATGGTATCCTCCAAGCTGAAGACTTATCTGCCCAAAGGTCTGTTGAAGGGGCTGTTGAAGGGGTTGTTGAGAATTCAGATGTTGATCCTCTCTTTCCTAAAGATGTTGAAGAATTTACAAATGTTGTTCTTGCTGATTTTGTAATGCCCAATGATGTAATTAATTTTTCTGATGCTGTTGGGATTGGGTATCAGCCAGCTTTGACTTCTACAACTTCAACGCCTCAGACTCGTCAGGGGCCGATTACTTTCTCAAGTGCTGGCATCATTCAGTACGGCCAGGTCTCTGCAATCAACAAAGAAGATGGGGATAGTGATTGCGACATTGACAACTGGGTGCGTCCAAGGGTCCCGGGTGAAGTTCTCCGCAACTGGTCTTCTGAAGATATTATCCAAGTCACTCTTCTTAAAGAGTAACTTTCTTTGTTTATTCATGCATATCCAAGTCTTATGTTCCGCCCAGGGCATGATGACTCATTGTAGGGCTCATCTATGTGGATACCTGCATTTTTTATCAAAAATAAAGGACGTCTTTTTGCATTCAAATATTTTGTTCACTGTCTTCCTATTTTTGCAGTTTTCAAAAATAAAAAATATAAAAAAAAAATACATTTGGCAATGTTTTGTTTAGTTTCCACTTCTTGTTCACACTCATAATCACATACCATCACTCATGCAGATGCACGTCACCGGATCCTATTGATAACAGTTCTGCTATGGCTCGCTTCGACTTTGAAAATCCAATCTTTCAAGCTGAAGAAGAGGGTGATGAAGACTGTGAACTCTGTGAAGAACTTGCCAGGTTGTTAAAACAGGAGGAAAGGGTCATTCAACCGCATCAAGAGTCTGTTGAAGTGATTAATCTCGGCACCGAGGACGCCAAGAGAGAAATCAAGATAGGGACTGCTTTGGAAGATAATGTGAAGAAGGGGCTGATTGAATTGCTGCAAGAGTATGTTGACATCTTCGCTTGGTCTTATCAGAACATGCCAGGGCTTGACACAAACATTGTGGTACACCGTTTGCCTCTCAAAGTGGATTGTCCTCCGGTCAAGCAGAAGCTCTGAAGAACAAGACCAGAGATGGCTGTCAAGAAGTGCAAAAATAGTTGGATGCAGGGTTTCTAGCGGTTACAAATTATACGCCATGGGTTGCAAATATCGTTCCAGTACCTAAAAAGGATGGAAAGGTACGGATGTGTGTTGACTACCTGGATCTGAACAGAGCTAGTCCTAAAGATGATTTCCCATTACCTCACATCGATGTTTTGGTGGATAACACGGCTCAGTTCTCGGTATTCTCCTTCATGGATGGATTTTCTGGCTATAATCAAATTAAGATGGCACCAGAAGACATGGAGAAGACAACTTTCATAACCCCATGGGGCACCTTCTGCTACAAGGTGATGCCGTTTGGTCTGAAAAATGCTGGGGCAACATATCAACGAGCTATGGTAACTCTTTTCCATGATATGATTCATCATGAAATCGAGGTTTATGTTGATGATATGATTGCCAAATCTCAAACAGAAGAAGAACATCTGGTGAATTTGCAGAAACTATTTGAGCGTTTGAGGAAATTCAAGCTGAGGCTTAATCCGAACAAGTGTACTTTCGGGGTGAGATCTGGAAAACTGCTGGGTTTTATTGTTACTGAAAAAGGGATTGAGGTGGATCCGGCCAAAGTGAAAGAGATACAAGAAATGCCTGAGCCAAGAACAGAAAAACAAGTTTGTGGTTTCTTAGGAAGGTTGAACTACATTGCAAGGTTCATCTCTCACCTAACAACCACGTGAGAGCCGATATTCAAATTGTTGAGAAAATATCAGGCCATCATGTGTAATGATGATTGCCAAAGGGCTTTCAAGAAGATAAAAGAGTATTTGCAGAATCCTCATATCCTTATGCCTCCAGTCCCAGGGAGACCGCTGATTATGTATTTGACAGTACTCGATAATTCCATGGGTTGTGTTCTCGGTCAACATGACTAGACTGGTTGGAAAGAGCATGCCATCTACTACCTGAGTAAAAAATTCACAAATTGCGAGTCGAGATACTCAATGCTTGAAAAGACATGTTGTGCACTTGCATGGGCTGCTAAGCAATTGAGATAATACATGCTGACTCACACAACCTTACTGATCTCCAAAATGGATCCAATCAAGTATATATTTGAGAAGCCAACTCTCACCGGAAGGGTAGCTCGTTGGCAAATGGTACTGACAGAGTACAACATCTAGTATACATCCCAGAAAGCCATCAAAGGGAGTATTCTGTCAGACTATCTTGCTCACCAGCCGATTGATGATCATGAGCCGATGAAGTTTGATTTTCTGGATGAAGACATCATGTTCCTCAAGATGAAAGACTGTGAAGAGCCAGTTGTTGAGGAGGGACCTGATCTAGATGAAAAATGGACTTTAATGTTTGATGGGGCCGTCAATGCCAAAGGAAGTGGAATTGGTGCTGTCATTACTACTCCAAAAGGTGCCCACATGCCTTTCACCGCTCGGTTGACTTTTGAGTGCACCAATAATGAAGCTGAGTATGAAGCCTGTATCTTGGGTATTGAGCAAGCCATTGATTTGAGAGTCAAGACTCTGGACATCTTTGGAGATTTAGCTCTAGTGATCAATCAAGTGAATGGTTATTGGAATACTCTCCAGCCTAATCTGGTCCCCTACAGAGACTACACGAGAAGATTGTTGACTTTCTTCACAATAGTAAGGCTGTATCATATACCTCGTGATGAGAACCAGATGGCAAATGCTCTTGCTACTCTGTCCTCCATGATCAAGGTGATTCGGTGGAAATATGCTCCCAAGATCGATGTTATGCGCCTTGATAGGGCCGCGTATGTGTTTGATGCTGATCTGGTAGTTGATGACAAGCCCTGGTACCACGACATCAAGTGCTTTCTGAAGAATTAAGAGTACCCTGCAGAGGAATCCAACAATGATAGAAAGACTTTGAGAAGATTGGCAGGAAGTTTCTTCTTGACCAAAGACGATGTGCTGTATAAGAGGAACTTCGACATGGTTTTGCTCAAATGCGTGGATAGACACGAAGCGGGCATGTTAATGCAGGAAGTTCATGAAGGCTCCTTCGGTACTGATGCCGGCGGACATGCAATGGCTAAGAAATTGTTGAGAGCGGGTTATTACTGGATGACCATGGAATCTGATTGTTTCAAATATGCTCGGAAGTGTCACAAATGCCAGATTTATGCTGATAAGGTGCATGTGCCGCCAAATCCTCTGAATGTGATGTCTTCGCTGTGGCCGTTTGCTATGTGGGGCATTGATATGATTGGAAAGATTGCGCTGACTTTTTCGAATGGGCATCGCTTCATCCTTGTTGCCATCGACTATTTCACCAAGTGGGTCGAAGCAGCGTCATTTGCGAAGGTCACCAGACATGTGGTTGCCCGATTCATCAAGAAAGAAATCATTTGTCGTTATGGGATTCCCGAAAGAATCATTACTGATAATGGTTCTAATCTCAATAACAATATGATGAAAGAGTTGTGCAAGAACTTCAACATTCAACATCACAACTCTTCCCCTTATCGTCCTAAGATGAACGGTGCTGTCGAGGCAGCAAATAAGAACATAAAGAAGATTGTGCAGAAGGTGGTCGTTACGTACAGAGATTGGCATGAGATGCTACCCTTCGCCTTGCATGGGTACCGTACTTCAGTATATACATCGACCGGGGAAACCCCTTATTCCCTTGTGTATGGTATGGAAGCAGTCCTACCTGTTGAAGTGGAGATTCCTTCTCTAAGAGTCATGTGGGATGTCAAGTTAGACGAAGTTGAATGGATTCAGACAAGGTTCAATGAGTTGAGTCTTATCGAAGAGAAGCGAATGACAGCCATTTGTCATGGGTAGTTGTATCAGATTCGGATGAAGAGAGCCTTTGATCAGAAAGTGCGTCCTCGATGCTTCCAAGTCGAAGATTTGGTGTTGAAAAGGATCCTTCCACCTCAGACAGATCACAGGGGCAAGTGGACTCCTAACTATGATGGACCGTATATTGTCACCAAGGTTTTGGATGGTGGAGCCTTAATGCTTGCAACTATGGATGGTGAAAACTTCACTTCCCCTGTGTACTCAGACGCAGTTAAAAAATACTTCGCATAAAATAGACCCGCTGGACGATAAAAAGAATAGTCCAGGCAAAAAACTGGGCATCCCGGCGAACCAAGAAAATGAAAAAGGTTCGGGCAAAAGTTAGGGATTAAAAAATGAAAAGATTGTACACCCGGTACATTGAAAACCTGAAAGGGCAACTTAGGCAAAAATGGGTATCCCGGTGGATTGAAAACCCGAAAGGGCGATCCAGGCAAAAGTTAGGGATTAAGCGAATGGCTGGTTCTGAGTAGTTCTGATTATCATCTCGTGTCGATAACCGGAAACTTCCGAAGGATAGGAAACAATCCAATCACCTTTTTCGTAAAGCTAATCATCTGGAGGATCTTGAAGACGAGCGAATCATAGCAGAATTGGAACCCGATAGAAATCCATTTCACTTTGCCATTAGATTAATTTCTGTTTTTATCTGTTGTGTAATTACCTCTTTCCAGGGATTGCTTCCTGATGTAAATACCTATTCAGAGGCCCCTCAATCAATAAAATCATGTTATTCAGTACATCTTTGTGTTCATTTTCATTTTACTGTTTTGTTTGCAAAAATGACGTCCGAATTTTTGATAAACATTGCATCATGAAACATAAGAGCTTTACAGGTACGTGCTTAATAAACATTGAAAATTGCTGTAAATTTTAAGTGCTTTGGATCGTCTTTTCAAAACAGGTACACTCGGGGCATTACCTTAAGGTCCCCATCAAATGATCGCGGATGTTTTTCCTCAACAGTTGGAATTTCGTATCTTATCCCTGCAGAGCTGGTCCGAGCGTTGGATTCTTCAATCCCCGGCTGGCTCTCACTGCTGTACTTCCCCAAGCACTTATTTCAGATTATACATTCACCAGTAGAGTTGACAGTGTCAGACTGTATATCCCCAGCGGAGTCGACAATGTCAGACTGTATATCCCCAGCAAAAGCGGTTGCTCCTCAGTGTTCGATGCCAGATCGATGATCTCGACGCTAGACCCATGGTCTCTTTCCTTTAAGCAGAATCTTGGTACCGTATCGGTGTTTGCTTCCTCTGTTGAGTCGTCTCTCTCGCAGATTATGGTTGCCAGAACCACTGTCGCTTTCCTCAGCAGCAAGTTTTCAGTGCCATTCTCTCCCCAGTCAGAGCCTCGGTATTTTGTTATTTGCCAGAACACAGTGTGGGGGGTCATTTCCCCACAGAGTTCTTTGTGTTTTGCATCTCCAACAGCCTTGCCAGGGTCTAGAAGATGGTTATCATTTCCCCAGCAGAATTCCTTACCTCAGCTTGACGTTCTCTCTAATCAAGCATTTCGCATCCATGCATGTAGAATCATATTGCATTGCATCCTCCCAAATTGCGTAGCATTTCCATTTGCATGGTGCATTACGCCATTGAAAAATTCAAACATATGCATGTAAAGCATAAGGCATTCTCAGTATCCCAAGTGATAAGCCAGAAGTTGTTTCCAGTACTCAGACTGAAGATTGTTCATGACTTATCTTTATTATTCCCAGCAGGGTTCGTTGGCCCACGCGCCGCCTCAATTATCATTTTTCCTATTTCTGCCGATGCTGACAGACATGAAAGTTTCCGGTATTCAGACCGAAGTGGCATTCAGGCCAGTTTTCCGATGTTCAGATCGAAGAAGTTTCCGAAGTTCAGGTCGACGCAACTTGTGGCATTCAGGCCAAGTTTCCGGTATTCAGACCGAAGTGGTATTCAGGCCAGTTTTCCGATGTTCAGATCGAAGAAGTTTCCGACATTCAGGTCGTTGCAACTTGTGGCACTCAGGCCAGTTTTCCGGTATTCAGACCGAAGTGGCATTCAGGCCAGTTTCCCGGTGTTCAGACCGATGTTTGATAATCAAGTATCGTCCGATGCTCAGATCGAAGTCATTTCCAGTATTCAGATTGATGAGCGGCATTCAGGCCATGGATATTTCTGTGTTACCATTTATTTTGGTATTCAGACTAACAGTCTTTTTCGGTGTTCAGACCGACTCTCACCGTACCAGACAGATTCTTTGTTGATGCTCAGATTAAGACCTCTTTGCCGATCCTGACAGGCATTATCACTTTATTTTTCACTTTCCTACTTCAGTGTAAATTTTCGGGCTTTTATCGTATTCAATCCCTTTATACCTCGAAGGTGCGAAAGCCGTTGCTATCTTCCTTTCGGGTTTCCAGTTGATTGAATAGGGGCAGCTGTAATACCCCAAAAGTTACCCTTCATTTTTTCTTGGAAGCTTGGGATTATGTTTCACACTTCATAAGCATCATATTAGGTCATACTCATTGCATACTGCATTAGTGACATGGAGATCAGGTTTTGATCGATCACTCCTTAACCGAAGGAGCCCACATAAAGCAAGATTGAGAAGTAGACTTCATTTTCTAAGTATACAAGTCTCAAGGATCTCAGGGGGGTCCAAGTATCTTGTTATGGTCCTCAGTTCATTAGTGAAGGATTCAAAGCTATCAGAGTGTTCATCTGGTTTTAATCAAGAAATTAGGGTTTCATGGCTACCTGCAACAGGCAATGTTTGGTTGGAAGTAGAGGAGCTCATCCATGTCATGATTAGAGAGGCATCTTGGCCAAGGAAGCTTCACAATTATCTCAGAAAAATCCATTGGCAATCAGTGTAATCAGTTCCTGATCATTTTGCCCTAAAACTAGGGTTTGGTATAAAATCAGTTTATTTCTGATTCCTTGGGTGAAACTCTTTTCCATGGCCCTCCATATGTCCACAAGGGTCTACATACAAAAAATCAGCTCTTTATTTGAGCTAGAAGTGCTTCAATTGATCAATGGAATCGGGAATCAGACAGTTTGGGAAAAGTCAAATGTGGGGCCAGAAAAGTCAACTCCTGACATTTTGAGAGTGGAATCTCAAAATCCATGCCTAGGGGATCCTACATGTGAAATTTGATCAAGGTAGGATCATGGATTCATCATTTAATCAGGAATTAGAAAAGTTACTTAATTTGGAAATGGTTGACTTTCCATTTAGGGGATGTTTTCATGATCGTTGCACTCACTTTAAGCCCATTTTGCATCAAGATAAAAGCACTTCTAGAGATATAAAGTTTGCTCCATTTGGATTAGAATTGAGAAAGTTATGCTTAGTAAAAGTGAGACATTTTTTTAGGACACTTAGAAACATTTCTAAGTCCAAAATCTTCAAAATTCGTCAAGACTTCTTGGCCAGGTTTCTTGCACTTCAAGGCATTATTTGAAAATACTTTCTTCACAACAATTGTACCTTGCCATGTCCTCTTTCACATCCTTTTAGAATCATCTCATTTAAAGTGGGCACCATGACTTGATTTTCTAGGCAGATTTTGGGAGATACATTCATTTAAAGTGGGCACCATGACTTAATTTTCTAGGCAGATTTTGGGCCTGGCTGGCCCAATCATATTTTCTAAGCATGCTGCACAAACCAGTCACGTTTTTTACCTCTTTTGGCCATGCATTGGACATCCATTCACTTAAGTTTGGCCCAAAATAACAACATTTTACACCTCACTTCACACTTTTATTCTTATGGATAAATCACTTATTAAAAAGCCCATGAGAACACCTAATCCACCCTATTTAAGAAGCTGAAACCCTAACCCAAAAGGAGCATTGGAATTTCGTGGAAAGGAGGCAAAGCTTCATCACATATCAGATTCCGTTCCACTTCTATTTTCCATTAGGTAATCATCTCTTCCATGGCCATGTTTTGATATATCTATGCTTGCTTACCATGTTCATCACCATTAATCCTTCCGTTTTCATATTTCTTTTTCTTATTTAAAACATTTTCTTCATTCATAAAATTACCCAAAAATTTTTTTCACTTTTCTTAACATTTTATTTAATTTTATATAATTTTTATTTTCATTTTTAATATTAATATTTTATTTTAATTATTTATTCTAAATGGTCTATTTTAACACACTTTCTTTTATTGATTTTATTTTTATGACTTCAAATTATTGTTAGCATTTGATTTTTGGGATGAAGGTTGACCACTGTCTCATGGTCAACCTGACCTTTTCTTGGAATTTTATTTCACATTTTCAATTTATATTGGACTTAATTAATTCACGTACCAATTTTCATTATTTTTAAAATCTTTTTGGGGGATGATGATGTCCTGAACCCACCTTATTTAGTTTAATTTCTCATAATTTTATTGATTAATTTACTATTTATTCTTGATTTATTTCTAACCTAGTCTTATTAATTGACTTTTGGTTTGACCTATGTTTTGTTTTAATTAATTCACGTGCCAATTTTCATTATTTTTAAAATCGTTTTGGGGGATGATGATGTCCTGACCCCACCTTATTTAGTTTAATTTTTCATAATTTTCTTGATTAATTTTCTATTTATTTCATATTTTTTAAGTTGACTTGAATGTTCAGTTGACTTCTTTATGATCGATGTTTGACTTAGGGATTGCTTATGGGAATTGAAGATATCTTTTGATCCTTCCTTGTTCATCTCATATGCCATGTATTAGAGGCCTTTTACCTTGATTTTATTTGGTTCTTATTGTAGCAACCTGAAAAATAAAGTGCGCGAAAAAACAACCGGCGAAAGAAAATGACAGAAGAGTCGCCACCGTGCGTTTTTCATCCCAAAGGAGGGAAAGGAAACGCTCGAAGTAAACCTGAAAAAGGAAAGGACAAGACGGGGTCTCGCAACCAAATCTTGGGTTCGGGAGTCGGTTATGCGAAGGGAAGGTATTAGCACCCCTACGCATCCGTAGTACTCTACGGGATCCACTTTTGTAGTTCTTGTCTAAAGGGTGTGAGTTTATCTTGTGCTGCTTACCAAAAAAAAAGGGTTAACTGAAAATGACTCGCGCGGATGTCGCATCCACTGCATACGTATCTCATATGAATATGAGAATCAAAGTCTTCGTAGCTCGGCTGACCTATGGGTTGGGGGATGTGTGCTCGCTAAGACATCGCGTCTTATGCCTACATATCTCATCTGGAATGAGAATCAAAGCAAGCCGTAGTTCGGCTAACTACGGGGTTATGGAGTGGGTTTTGGACGAACGACGTCACTACGCAATCTACCGGATGCTCAACCTTTGGAGACTTACTCACCTGTAGTAGAAGGAGTAAACGTATGTTTAGGAGAAGAAAAATCAATGAAGGGTTAGGGTTTTGGGATGCTCATGCAAAAAGGCAGTCCTTGACGAAGGAATCGCGCTACCTGTGGGGATACAAACACATACAAAACAAACATGTATAAAGTAAACGTGCCAACAAGGGGCTCATAAGTAAATAAACAAAAGAAAACAAATACCTCCTATCGAGGTCTTCCAGCTAAGAAAGCGATAAAATGCGGAAAAGAGGTAAAAGTACCACACGGATGAAGATCCGAGGTAACAACAATTAAAGGAGTAAGATACCCAGGGATCTCCCAAGCTAATGCCATCAAAGAAAGGTGAGTCAGTACAGGTAATTGGAATAAACCTCCAGGGGGTATCCCACAAATAAAGTGGGAAAACCACGCAAACCATCTCTGCAAGAGTCTGTGAGCCCTCACAAAAACTCAACCAAAGGGTTAGTGAAACACGATAAGCATTTTTTTCATGGATAACAGTATGGTTTCAGAAACCTCAAACCCTGTGGCATACATTTCAGAAATCATGTTATTAAACATTCAAGGCATAGGTTTCACCCATTCATGCATATGCGAAACCTAACGATATCCACACTTCCAAATTCAAACATAATACATCACAGATTTAGAACATTCAAATTGAAGGCGTAAAATAATGGGAATAGGGCAAACCTAATTGGAGAGATCGGTTGAAATCAGATGGCACGGCTGGGTTTGCAAGGCAATGTTAGGGTTTGCGTGAGATGAAAGTGTGTGAGTCAGATTGAATTTTTCAGAGCAGCCTGGGGGTTGCTCTGAGTTCTCTGTCAGGTTTCTCTTCAGTTTTTTTCCAGGGTTTTGTTTCAAGGAAACCTCAGAGTATTTTGCTTCTCTTCCTTTTTCTATCTGATCTCCCTCTTTTATAACCTGATTTTCATGGCTTTGTGGGATCAAATGAGAGCGGTCCAAGTCCAAGTTTTTTCTATTATATTTTATTTTTTTATTATTATTTTTATTTATTTAATTATTTAATTATTATTTATTTATTTTTATTTTTATTTTTATTTTTATTTTTATTTTTGATTTTGATTTTTATTTTTTTAATAAAGTTTCTTGGATCTAATTCTGATTGACATGTTGAAATGCAATATGAAATGATAAATGAATGCATGAATGAGGAAGGCAAATTTTGGGGTGTTACAGCTGCCCCTATTCAATCATCAGCTAACCCGAGTAGGATGAAAGCGAACAGCTTATCAGACAAACGGGGTGAGCTGTGATTGAATACCAAAGACAAACCGAAAATTTGTGCTCCGAGAACACCACAAAAACGCGGAAATACATCGTGCTGTTTATTTTTCTTGCGATCCTCTGGCTGGATCTGAATCAGTCTTCTGGCTTAATCTGGAGTTTCGATCCTCTGGCTGAACCTATACTCAATTTAGTCCTCTAGTTGGATATTAATTTCGATCCTCGGGCTGGATACGATTTTGATCTTCTGGCTAGATCTTCTTCAATCTTCTGGGTAGATCTCCTTCGTTTCGATTCTCTGGCTGAATCTATTTCCTTTGATTCTCTGGCTGAATCTACTTCGATCTTCTTGCTAGATCTGAATTGTTGCGATTTTCGATCTTCTGGCTAGATCTTCTTTGTTTCGATTCTCTGGCTGAATCTACTTTGATCTTCTGGCTAGATCTGGATTGTTTTGATGATAAATTCCCATCATTAGGATCCCGCATCTGAGGCATGCGCTGGTTGACCCTCTTTTGAAATCTACACCCAACCTTCATATTAGATATGCAGCTTCGAGAATATTCCACTTTTGGGCTTCGTACATATTCTTCGGGCTAGAACATGTTGTAACGACTCCTCAATTGGGCTTGCTGGGGAAATAAAGCTTGTAGGCGACTTCACTGGGGAATCTTCAAATTGAGCCTTAGGCTGGCTTACTGGAACACGACTCTCAGGCTGAATCTTCGAAATGACCCTCAGGATGGAACACTGGAACACGATTCTCAAGTTGAATCTTCGAAATGCCCCTCAGGCTGGATCACTGGAACACGATTCTCAGGCTGAATCTTCAAACTGAACCTCAGGCCGGATCACTGGAAAATGATTCTCAGGCTGAATCTTCGAAATGACCCTCAGGCTGGATCACTAGAAAACGATTCTCATGCTGAATCTTCAAACCGACCCTCAGGCTGGATCACTCACGCTTGATCCTCAGGCTGGATCTCATGACCTTGGTTGTAAAGTAATTCTTCAGTCTGCTTGGAAGAACCTGTTTATCAGCTTATGTGTATGCTTGATATGATATGCATGCAAATGCAAATGTTATGCATGGTGTAAAAAGAAATCTGCTTGGGGAAGCAACTCTGGTAGGGAGCGGATCGCTGTATCAATCCTGGAATGTTCTGTGGGGAACGATCCGTTTGCCGGGACCGGGGAGCCACCGAAAATAAATTGGCTGCTTGAAAAGTTGACCTTGCGGGGGGAGTATCAACTATGGAAACTTTGTTCGGCGAGGCTCTGTGAGGAGAGTCTGTGGGGAAAACACTTCCTGGGGAAATGTCGTAGGAAACGACCTTTCCTGGGGATATGAACTTGCTAATCGCCTTCAAGCTGGGGATTAACAAATCTGTTAAAAATAATCTGCTGGGGAATGAGATGAACACTGGGAACACCACCCTCTCATCTGTTGGTTATGCAACCACTCCGCTGTTGCTAGGAAGATACAGTCTGACACTGTCAACTCCAATGGGGATGTATAGTCTGGATACTGTCAACTCTGCTGGGGAACATGCTCTGCTGAGGAGAGACTTTGTCAATCGCTTGGGGATGAGGATTCATGTCTTGGCATCCGGTTCCTATGACCTGCAACCAAAAATACACGTATGCCTCGGGGGAATTACTCGGTTTGAATTCACCGTCCGGGATTAAGCACATTCAAAGCAATTTTAAATGTTTTCCTATGCAAATCATCTGCAAAAGCCACCATTATGTTCATATGCAATATGTTTTATCAAAAAATCGGACATTTTTGCAAACAAACTGATAAATGAAAAATAAAGAGGCTCTTCAACTGAATTATTCGACTCTTACTAGGGAGAAAATTTATGCCAGGAATAGGCGAGGGTATCAGGAAGCAGATCCTTGAAAAGAGGTGATCGCTATAAAAAGAGAACTATCCTAATGGCAATGGGGATACGGGGTCCCACCGAGTTTCGACTCTGCTATGGCTCGTGTGTCCTCAAGACGCTTTGCTCATCTTGCTTTCTGAAGTGGATGATTAGTCGATCTTTTGTTAGACGGTGTGGCTAGTGATCGATATGGGGGGTGAATAGATCACCTCTTTGAATTTTAACGGATTTGAAATTTTATCAGAGTTTTCAAAGTTGGCGGAAAAATCAGTCCCGAATCGACTTCCGTCTATTCTGAACCGCTACTAGAAAGCCGGACACACAAGTTTAATTGCTGGATTTTAATGAGAATGACAGAGACAATTCACACCAGAATTTTAACCAATTGAATGCACTTATCATTAAAGTCTATTTCCAATGAATAAAATCTAGCTAACCGTTTTGTCAAACAGTTGGTGTGTATGTGATCGATGATAAACAACAATGGAGTTTGATTAAAAGTTTTCTTGCCACTGCTGTCTTGCAACAGGAACAATCACCACACACTAACTGAAATTGCGAAAACAGTTTTAAAACGTAAAGAGGAGTAAGGTAAGAATAGGATACGCAGAGATTTGGTAAGGAAGTTCCCCACGTCGTCCTCGCGTGTGGGTACGTCTCCCTCTCAATTTCAAATGAAATTGAGAACTTTGATTATCAATTTTTGCCGAATCCGTTGATACAAGGTTATGATACAAAGACAGAATTCTAAACTCTAAGAACCTCTTCTTGTATGAACCTTCACTTGATCTGAGCACGATCAAGATTTTCCTGCACGAAATTGCAAACAATTCACCGGTTCCACGACCTGCTTGCGAAATCCCCCGATCTCCAAACGCAACGCTGCGGCTGAATATGTTCTGCAAACGTGACTCCCAAACCCTCAAGAACACTCCAGTTCTTGAAGGACAAACCAGTAGGTTTTTCCTAGAAACCCCCTTCAATCTTCAACTCAGCTAGATCCTCGATCGTTCCACTGCAAACCACAGCTAGATCCTTGATCGTACCACTGAACGTTATCTCGATGCTTCTTTAATCCAAAGAACAAGAATGGTTATGTGTAAATGTTCTTGAAGAAAAGTGATTGAGAAGATGAAGAAGATGAAGTCTCTTTCAGGTTTCTAATTGCTCTCAA
Source organism: Lathyrus oleraceus (assembly GCF_024323335.1). NCBI lineage: Eukaryota > Viridiplantae > Streptophyta > Magnoliopsida > Fabales > Fabaceae > Lathyrus > Lathyrus oleraceus. Next base: position 396,164,201 of record NC_066585.1, read on the forward strand.
ACAATTGCTCCAACACTGCTTTTGATCTTGTGTTCAATTGTTTTCCCTCAATGAATTCGTCCCTTTTGCTGCTGTCATAACCTGTCTATTATATGCAACCACAGGAACTGTTATAAAACAAAAACAGCTTTATGCATTGATACATGAGAGTATGCATCGATGCATACTGTAATATAAGTGAGTATTTGGTGAAATGAATTAATCATGTATCGATGCACAATTCGTATGTATTGATGCATGCTTCTTTTTCACTAGCATGTATCGATGCCTAATGCGTATGTATTGATACACAGGCTGTTTCAATTTGTCATGTATCGATGCCTAATGCGTATGCATTGATACACAGTCTGTTTCAATTGATCATGTATCGATGCAGGGATCGTATGGATCGATACATGGAGCCTTTTGCCTTTCATGTATTGATGCATGACTCGTATGCATCGATGCATACTGAACAAAAGAAGTTTTGTGATATACCACATGCAGTATGTATCGATGCAAAGGCTTATGTGTTGATGCATACTGACATAAAATGGATTTTATGTGTTATTTTGAGAGATGTGTCAATGTAGGTCTTTTATGTAAAGTTATGCAACAATAGAATGGGATAGAAACACAATAAAAACACAAGTGTATCAAGTGATGTAATGCACAACCAACATTTGGATGATGATCACACAATTTGCTATCATTCAAAATTAATTCAAGTAAAGAATTCTCTCACAAACTCCCCCTTTTTGATGATGGCAAATTCTTGGCAGGATGTGTGATACTCTCCCTGAGTTTGTGCATATCTGCATTTTCTCCCCCTTTGTCAACATCAAAAAGAGAGAGAAACAGGTTTATCACGGTAGCATGGTGAAGCTTGTTAGACGGTCATGGCAAAAAATTGATAAATAAGCTAACAATCACACAGAATGAAGCTTACAAAGTAAAGAATCACTCACAAAGAATGACAAATAAGGGCAATAACAGCAGAAGTAAACAGAAGGTTATAAGCATTTAATGTTCAAGTATGTCATGATGATTATGCCCAAGTATGATTCACAAATCAGAATTTTTAATGTTCAAACAAAAAAAACTTTTGTTCTAACATACACAATCATATAATTCTAAATGAGATATAGATAGGAGTGATATTACCTCTGTTGGTGTAACCTTGTGAGGAATAAGTGTAATCTAAAACAAATCTCATCAACCAAGGTGAGGCATAATAAAAATAAGAAGAAACATGCTTATCCTTATCCAGATTTCCGTTGGTAGGCATAGGGGTGTTAATTGATTTTGAGTCATTCATTCCAAAGCGCTTGAGTAGTTCTCTGCAGTATTTTGTTTGACATACTGTTGCACCCTCATCAAGTTGCTTTATCTGCATTCCTAGGAAGTGATTCAGCTCCCCCATGAGACTCATCTCAAATTCACCCTGCATAACCCTTAGAACGAGTCATTACTCCCTTTGAAATATCTCCCAAGATGTTGTCGATAGGATGGTCTTTTGAAGATTTCCAAGCTGGTGGAAGGTCATTCACTTCAGCTGTCCTTTCTTCCTCATCTTCTTCATGACTAGTATCTTCCTCCTTCTCATGGGCAGCTGTTCTGGACTGATCAGTTTCCGAAGCAGCTTCCTTGAGTATGTCTTCTGTAGATACACCTGCGTCATCAAAAGAAATACCTTTTCCGACACTTTTCGGATAAGACTCATCAACAGATACATGGACAGATTCTTCAACAGTAAGTAAACGCTTATTATATTATTTACTCTTACTCCTTTAAACACAATGTTCTGTTCAGCATGTTCAATTATGCAGCAAGTTTTTGTGAAAGAAAGTTTATAATCCTTGTCACACAATTGACTTATGCTTAACAAGTTGTGTTTAAGCCCCTCTACTAAATGGACATCAGAAATAGTAGTGGTAGAGGGATTACCTACACTACCTTTACCGAGTATAGCTCCTTTGTTATTGTCTCCATAAGTAACATATCCCTTCTTCTTTGCTTTGAAGTCTATGAAAAGCGATATGTCACCGGTCATGTGCCTTGAGCAGCCGCTGTCAAGAAACCATCTTCTATCTACGGAAGCAAGGCACTCATCCTACAATATCAAAAGAGAGAAGTTGGTACCCAATTTTCATTGGGTCCGAGTGGGTAAGTGCTAACATGGTTGCCTTTTGGCTTCCATTGATAAATACCTTTAGGAACAAGAAATCTCCTAAACTTGCATTTCTCAATGGTATGGCCAGCACGACAACAATAATGACATAAACCATGATGATGCGTTTGTTTATTCTTGTTCATTAAATCCTTTGGAATAAAAGAGTATTTTGCATATGGAGGATTTAATGACTTCTTAAACAACCTAGAGTCAACGGCATAAGTAACCTTAGGTTGTAACGCTTTCTCTAATTTGACCTTGAGAGTGTTTACTTCTTTTTGCCAAATATGACAAGCGTCACAATACCTAACTTTACTACATCCATCAATGTCAATATATTTTGAATTTTCTGCAATACTAGCTTTTAATGATTCTAAAGCATTTTCAGCTTTGTATACTTTACCTTCCAGAAATGAAAAGATTTGTTTATCAGAAGATAATCTTTTAAAAGCATCTACAGCTTCGTTATGCAGATTTTCAAAAGCTATTTTCAGTTCAGCAAAAGTCATAGAAGAGAAATTATTATAATAGGCTTGTTTTACCTTTTTATCATTGATTTTCTTCTTGTGGTAGGACAGATTTTTGGTGTGAGCCGTAAGGCACAGATTTGCGGTTTCATCACTATCACTTGAACTTTGTGTGCTTGATGAATCACTATCACTTTCCCATGCAATGTAAGCTCTTCTTTGTTTGCTGTACCCTTTTGGTGGAGCTTTTCCTTGATCCTTATACTTCATAGGACAATCTGTTTTATAATGTCCAGATTTACCACAATTAAAACAAGATCCTCTTCCTCTACTCTTCTTATTCTCTTCCTGTTTTGAATCTGTAGATTGTCTTCGAAACTTCATGAGATTTTTGTCGGAATGCTTGACTCCGTTCTTTCGAATGAATCTATTATATCTCCTCACAAAATGTCTCATTTCCTCATCATCTGAATCTTTGTCACTACTAGAATCATTGTCACTTTGCTATTTTCTTGAGGACTTAGAGCTAGAGGCCACAAGAGCTATTGGCTTCTTCTCTCCCTCTTTGTCTCTTTTCTTCTCCTTTTCCTTCTTACTTTTTTTTCTCATATTTTTCAAGACTTTCCAATGCTTGCTGATGTTCTTCCAGCTTTCCAAACAGAGTTGTAATCGTAAGTGTCGTTAGATCGTTGGCTTCCTTAATAGCTGTTACTTTAGGTAGCCATTCCCTGCTAAGACACCTGAGAATTTTATTAGTAGCAATTTCATTTGAAATAGGTTTTCCAAGAGCATTCAATCGGTTAGTTAGATGAGTGAATCTCTTTTGCATGTCGGAGATGGATTCTCCTTGTTTCATGCGAAAGAGCTCAAACTCTTGATTGAGTGTGTTAATGCGGGACTGTTTTACTTCAGTAGTACCCTCATGAGCAACTTCTAAAGCATCCCACATTTCTTTAGTTGTCGTGCAATGGGATACTCGATAATACTCATCAACACCAAGTGCTGAAATTAGTATATTTCGAGCTTTCCAATCACACGACCACTTTTTTTCATCTTTCTCATTCCAATCAGCTTCTGGTTTAGGAACTATGGCGCCAGCCGCATTTGTCATAGTAATTTGAAACGGACCATTTTCAATGGCAGCCCATACTAGCCTATTCACAGAATTTATATGAACTCGCATGCAGTCTTTCCAGTAGCCGTAATTTTCACCGTTGAAAATAGGCGCTCTATTATACGCCCCCTTTGGTTCAGAATCCATACTGTTACAGGCAGCCACAGAGCACCAGCGAACCGGCGCTCTGATACCACTTGTTAGACGGTGTGGCTAGTGATCGAGAGGGGGGGTGAATAGATCACCTCTTTGAATTTTAACGGATTTGAAATTTTATCAGAGTTTTCAAAGTTGGCGGAAAAATCAGTCCCGAATCGACTTCCGTCTATTCTGAACCGCTACTAGAAAGCCGGACACACAAGTTTAATTACTGGATTTTAATGAGAATGACAGAAACAATTCACACCAGAATTTTAACTAATTGAATATACTTATCATTAAAGTCTATTTCCAATGAATAAAATCTAGCTAACCGTTTTGTCAAACAGTTGGTGTGTATGTGATCGATGATAAACAACAATGGAGTTTGATTAAAAGTTTTCTTGCCACTGTTGTCTTGCAACAGGAACAATCACCACACACTAACTGAAATTGCGAAAACAGTTTGAAAAACGCAAAGAGGAGTAAGGTAAGAATACGATACGCAGAGATTTGGTAAGGAAGTTCCCCACGTCGTCCTCGCGTGTGGGTACGTCTCCCTCTCAATTTCAAATGAAATTGAGAACTTAAATTATCAGTTTTTGCCGAATCCGTTGATACAAGGTTATGATACAAAGACAGAATTCTAAACTCTAAGAACCTCTTCTTGTATGAACCTTCACTTGATCTGAGCACGATCAAGATTTTCCTGCACGAAATTGCAAACAATTCACCGGTTCCACGACCTGCTTGCGAAATCCCCCGATCTCCAAACGCAACGCTGCGGCTGAATATGTTCTGCAAACGTGACTCCCAGACCCTCAAGAACACTCCAGTTCTTGAAGGACAAACCAGTAGGTTTTTCCTAGAAACCCCCTTCAATCTTCAACTCAGCTAGATCCTCGATCGTTCCACTGCAAACCACAGCTAGATCCTTGATCGTACCATTGAACGTTATCTCGATGCTTCTTTAATCCAAAGAACAAGAATGGTTATGTGTAAATGTTCTTGAAGAAAAGTGATTGAGAAGATGAAGAAGATGAAGTCTCTTTCAGGTTTCTAATTGCTCCAACATTGCTTTTGATCTTGTGTTCAATTGTTTTCCCTCAATGAATTCGTCCCTTTTGCTGCTGTCATAACCTGTCTTATATATGCAACCACAGGAACTGTTATAAAACAAAAACAGCTTTATGCATTGATACATGAGAGTATGCATCGATGCATACTGTAATATAAGTGAGTATTTGGTGAAATGAATTAATCATGTATCGATGCACAATTCGTATGTATTGATGCATGCTAATTTTTCACTAGCATGTATCGATACCTAATGCGTATGTATTGATACACAGGCTGTTTCAATTTGTCATGTATCGATGCCTAATGCGTATGCATTGATACACAGTCTGTTTCAATTGATCATGTATCGATGCAGGGATCGTATGGATCGATACATGGAGCCTTTTGCCTTTCATGTATTGATGCATGACTCGTATACATCGATGTATACTGAACAAAAGAAGTTTTGTGATATACCACATGCAGTATGTATCGATGCAAAGGCTTATGTGTTGATGCATACTGACATAAAATGGATTTTATGTGTTATTTTGAGAGATGTGTCAATGTAGGTCTTTTATGTAAAGTTATGCAACAATAGAATGGGATAGAAACACAATAAAAACACAAGTGTATCAAGTGATGTAATGCACAACCAACATTTGGATGATGATCACACAATTTGCTATCATTCAAAATTAATTCAAGTAAAGAATTCTCTCACATCTTTAACCTTCGAATATTTCCAGATTGAATGAAACGGTGATATAACACTGATGAACTCAGAACACAGTCATTCACTTATTCCCTAACTTTTACCTGGATCGCCCCCTTTTCGGGTTTTCAATCCACCGGGATACCCTTTTTTGCCTGAGCCGCCCTTTCGGGTTTTCGACTCACCGGGTGTACATTTTTTATTTTTATATCCCTAATTTTTGCCCGAACCTCTTTATTCTTTTTTTTTTGGTTCGTCGGAATGCCCTTTTTTTTGCCTGGACTATTCTTTTTATCGTCCAGCGGGTCTATCTTATGCGAAGTATTTTTTTTTTAACTGCGTCTGAGTTAATAGGGGACGGGAATCCTTCGCCCTCCATGGTTGTTAGCATCAAAGCTCCGCCATAGAAAATCCTTTTAACCACGTGCGGACCCTTATAGTTCGGTGTCCATTTGCCCCTGTGATCTGTGTTGGGAGGAAGAAATCTTTTGAGTACCAATTCACCGACTTGATACCCTCGAGGGCGCACTTTCTGACCAAATGCTTTCTTCATTCGTCTCTGACCGAGATACGTCAATTCTGGGTGCGTAGTTCCAGCATAGCACCTTAATCATCGAAGACAAGGTAAACAAAGCATCAGCAAATTGGTTTTCTTCAAAAGAAAGTCAACAATCTTCTTGTGTAGTCTCTGTAAGGAGCCAGATGAGGCTGAGGTGTATACCATTTCCCGTTGGTTTGATTGATGACCAAAGCTGAATCCCCGTATACATCCAGGGTTTTAATCTGTATATTGACGACTTCCTCAAGTCTTAGGATACAAGCTTCGTATTCGGCTTCATTGTTGGTGCAGGGAAAAGTTATTCTGGCACCAAATGGCATATGAACCCCCTTCTGGTGTGATCAACACTACACCAACTCCGCGACCATTGACGTGGACCGCCCCATCAAACATCATAACCCATTTGGATTCAGGGTCAGGCCCCTCCTCCGGGAGTGATTCCTCTCAATTTTTCGATTTGAGAAACATGATGTCCTCGTCAGGAAAGTCAAACCTCATAGGTTGGTAATCATCAATCGGTTGCTCTACAAGATAGTCTGACAAGACACTTCCCTTGATGGCTTTTTGTGAAGTGTATTGGATGTCATACTCTGTCAGTATCATTTGTCACCTAGTAACCTTTCCGGTAAGTGCTGGCTTTTCAAAAATATACTTGACTGGATCCATTTTTGATATCAATAGAGTCGTGTGAGCCAACATATACTGTCTTAGTCAGCGAGCAGCCCATGCCAAAGCGCGGCAAGTTTTCTCGAGCAATGAGTATCTTTGTTCACAGTCGGTAAACTTTTGCTAAGGTAGTATATGGCATGCACTTTTCGACCTGACTCGTCATGCTGACCGAGCACACAACCCATTGACCTTTCTAACACAGTCAAGTACATGATCAACGGTCTTTCCTCTCGGCCTGTAGACTTGCCCCGATCTTGATCTCTTTCTTGTCGTTTGCGGTACCGATGTTGACGGTCTCAATCAACTCCTGATAAGGTGTAATAGCTCGGTCCTCCTGTTTCAACAATCTGGCTAACCCTTCAGGCAATTCACAATCTTCCTCAACCCCTTCTTCGGCTTAATAGATAGGATTGTCGAAGTCATACTTGGCCATAGCAGTGTCGTTAGTAGTGAGATCCGGGTGGTCCGCTCTGCATGATGGAGGATCATGCTTTACCTTAGAATGAGAGTTTTTTTTTTGGAAAGAAAGAAAAACGAAAAAAGAAACATTGCCATTTTTTTGTAAAAGTAAAAAAAACTGAAAGAAAGAGAACACAAAATTGTTTGCAAAAGCCGTCCTTTATTGATGATAAAAATAATTGCGAAATGTAACTAAATGGATGGCCCTACAAATGAGCCGTTACACGTTGGGCAAAGTGTAAGACTTTATTATGCATGTAATAAAGGAAAACAATAAAAATCACTCTTTCAGTAGAGTAACCCGGACGATTTTTTCAGACGACCAATTGTCGAGCTTTTCTCCCGGGACACACGGGCAAATCCAGCTATCTAAGTCACAGTCGCTGTCAGCCTTGTCTTCATCTGCAGCATTGACGATGTGGGGAGAAACCAAACCCCTGCTGGAGAGAGTACCGGTTTCATTCTTCTGAGATCCCGGAGCATACCACAATACAAACTTGTCTTCTTTGATGACTGGCTCCACAAATTTGCCCCAGCCTTGGGCATTACCAGCTTTAACCACTTCGACAGCTTGCTTGTATGAAGAGATAGAAGTCCCGACCATCTAAAACTCAGGTGAAAAGACAGCTTCGGGCGCGACCTCATTGATGTTTATGGCTTCGAAGCCCTGACACAGCATCTCGTGCATCTCGCCGTCCATCTCTACATACTTAAATGTAGACAGGTGGCTAACAAAAATATCCTCTTCATCACAGACAGTGACGACCTGACCTTCTAGTTCATATTTGAGCTTCTGGTGGAGGGTAGAAGTAACAACACCGACAACATGAATTCAAGGCCGACTTAGCAGACAACTGTAGGCAGGCTGGATATCCATCACATAAAAGGTGCTCTTGAACACCTGCGGTCCAATCTTAACTGGCAACTCAACTTCGCCAAAGACAGCTCTCTTAGAGCCATCAAAAGCCCTTACAACTAAATTACTCGGCCTCAGGGTGGCGTCATCGCAATCCAACTTCGTTAAGGCTTTCTTTGGAAGAACATTCAGAGAAGAGCCTGTATCAACCAAAACATGGGAAAGAATCACCCCTTTGCACTCCATTGTGATATGCAAGGCTTTGTTGTGATTCCTGCCCTCAGATGTCAGGTCATTATCGGTGAAACCTAGCCCCCGGCTAGCGTTTACATTGGAAACTACTTACTCCAGCTGGTTAACAGTTATCTCCGGTGGAACATAGGCCATATTCAGTACTTTCAACAAGGCTGCTCTGTGCGCCTCAGAGCACAGCAATAGTGAGAGAATGGAGATCTTTGAGGGTGTCTGATTTAGCTGGTCGACTACCTTGTAGTCACTTTTCTTGATAATCCTCATAAACTCATCCACTTCCTTCTCGAATGCGGTCTTAAGAGGATCTTCCTCAGTAGTAACCTCTTCGGTGGCCATCTGTTTCCCTTTAGCCTTGGCAGCTGCCTCGGCTTCAGTATTCGCGCGTAATGTTGATGGTGCAAATAGGCGTCCACTACGAGTGAAGCCACCAACCCCTCCAACATTGTCTACAGCGGAGCTACCAATGTCAATGTCTTCTTCGTTAACTTTCTGCCCCTGGCAGTAGATATCAGCCCCATAGTGCCACGGGATAGCACTGTCTTTCTCAAACGGAACGGGTGCTGGTATTGTGATGGTGATCGGACCAACCAAAGTCGGTTGAGGGCTGTCAGAGTAAATTGCAACTGGTGCTGAACTTTCGATATTCACCGCTGTTGGTTCTGTACTTTCTGGGAAATATATTGTTGTCGGAGCGATTCTCTCGGGAACATATATTTCTTCAGGAGTGAAATAAAACGTCACCGTTGATACATCATTCTTCACTGGATGGGCCTGATCGAACTGAAGACAACCTTCATCTATCAGTTGCTGAATACCCCTTCTCAAACTGTCACATCCGTTATCGACAGCTTGACAATTTCTGCATTCTTCCCCACAGCCCGGGAAAATCTGTCCTTTCAGAAGTCGGTCTTTAACCACCAATAGCGAAGTCTTCACCTTAGTCACATCAGAAACCAAATTCAAAGTTTCCCCACTATCAACAACATTATTCCTCTGCCCGCCGTGAGCCGGCATCGGGTTCTGGATAACATTAGGCACCGGAGCAAAATTGATAGCCTGGGCATCTCTCAAATCTTGTACCTTTAACTGGAGAGCCTTGCAATTATCTGTAGTATGGCCAGGTGCGTTGGAGTGAAAAGCACATATGGCGTTGACATCATAACCTCTTGGCAAATTATTGGGATCGATTGGTGGGGCCAGAGTTCTCAACGTAACCAGATTCATGTCAATCAGCTTGGGAAGTAATACTGAATAAGGCATTGGGATTGGCTCGATGACCCGGTCCGTCTGCCTTGGACGTTGTTGATAGTGTCTCTGCTGACCCGGATTACCTCCTTGTTATTGATTGTTGTACCTGGGTTGTTGTTGCGGATGATATTGCGGTTGAGGAATAGGTGTTGGAATAGTGACTGCGGCCACTTGATCTTGATAATAATTAGGGCGTCCTCTACCCCTGCCTCTGCCGGCATACACAACGCTTGCCTCGCCTTCTTTTCTTTGCTGACCGTTACCAGCAAACGGTCTCTTGGGACCTGATGAGTTGGAAGCAATATTGTCTTGAATTCGGCCCATCTTCAACAGACTCTCGATTCTTTCTCCAGTAATTACTATCTCTGCAAAGCTGATTGACGGGCAAGCAGCCAATCTCTCAATATAATTGCCTTGAAGAGTGTTCATGAACATGTCCGCCATCTCCCTTTCAGACATAGGGGGTTGGACGGACGCAACAATCTGTCTCCAATGTTGAGCATACTCTCTAAAGGTTTCCTTGGCAGTCTGAGACATACCTTGCAACAAGGTCCGTTTTGGAGCCATGTCCAAGTTGTATTGATATTGCTTGACAAAAGCCTCTGCCAAGTCTTTCCAGCTCTTGATGGTAGTACGAGACAAATGAGAATACCATTCACGAGAAGCTCCAGTTAGACTGTCTTCGAAATAGTACATCCACAGCTTTTCATCTTCCGTGTGAGCTCCCAACCTTCCCAGATAAGATTGGAGATGAGTGTGTGGGCAAGAAGCCCCGTTGTATTTCTCAAAAGTAGGGGGTTTGAACTTGTGAGGAATCCTTACTCCCTGAACCATACCAAGATTTGTGACATCAAAGCCTAAGGAATTTTGAGACTCCAAAGATTTGAGCTTCTCAGCAAGCTCATCCATACGGCGAGTGGTCTCGAGGGCCTCGTCGTGCAAAGAAAATTGATCATACTGATAATCTTCAGTAACGGGGCGCCCGTTAATCCGAATTCCTTGATTCACATTGTACCTTCCACCAATACCATTTCCAACATTCCCTGTGTTGCCAACATTACCCGGGTTTCCATCACCATTTGCGTTACCCGCGTTATCAGTGTTCACAGGGTTATCAGCGTTCCCAGGGTTACCAGGGTTTCCCTCAGCATTTAGTATCTCCACCTCCGGATCGGGTCTCGGTTGCTCAACCAATTCCCTCAGCTTTTCCTGGCCTTCTGCCATACCAGTCATCAATGTCATGAACTGATCCATCCTTTCACGCATATCAGCCAGCTCTTTCTGTACTTGGTCCATCGTTAGCTGTGGACGATTTTCCTTTGTCGGGTACCTATGGACTCACTTGGGACCAATAACTGCCTGATACAGGGAACAAACATTAGACACTGCGGTGACACCTGCAAAACAGACAAGGGTTAATATGCATGGTATGCGATGCACTGCTTGTTCAGTTTTAAGGCACCCCCGTTTTGAAAGGGAATACCCTGCAAATGAATAAGCATGAGATGTTGGATGCAAATATGCAGATGATGTTATGCAATGCAAAGGCATGTCAATCAGAATTGATGGATCCGCTTGAACATCTGTCAGGTTGCACTGCCTAGAGAGAAATACACTAAGGAATAAAATACAAGACCAAAACTCTGCTCCAGAAAACCGGGTTGGTTGGAGGTTAAGGTTTCCTGAATTTAGCCCGCCCCTCACTGGTAGGTTCTAAGAACAGAAGTTTTCAACTTCGGCCCTTCAGTCGCGAATAATACGTTTACCACTGGAGGTTTGGCATTATTACGGGACAAAAGACCTCCATTGACTCCCCTCAACAGGACATCCTAATAGCAAGTTCCCAGTCTCGGGATCCTCGGATTGAGCAGCGAGAATGCGCCCACTAGAGCTAACATAATCACGTCTCGGAGGAGAGGCCTCGACTGAGTTCTCGGGAAATGGTCACCAGAGTCGACGATTTCTAGAGGAACATCCTGCCGTTATGGAACACCCGTAAGACATAATATATCCAGAAGAAACCTCGTCTGGGTGTGATTCTTCACGAACGACTTAACGTAGCAACACGCCACGCAAGCCTCATGATTATCCACTCTAAAACCTGTGTTCACACTCAAGCCTGGGTAATGGGCTTATCTCTCATAGAACACCCCATCCCAACAAACAAACAGATCCAACAGATACAACAAATGCATGCAAGCAGGTAAGCAAATAAAGGTACAAAAGCATGAACACCCAATAAACAAGAAATCACACAAGCTAGGAGGGACTCGCTTAGGGAAGATGGACCAGCAAGAGGTCAACTTCTTTCAATCCCCAGCAGAGTTACTAGCTGTAGCAACCTGAAAAATACAGTGCGCGAAAAAACAACTGGCGAAAGAAAATGACAGAAGAGTCGCCACCGTGCGTTATTCATCCCAAAGGAGGGAAAGGAAACGCTCGAAGTAAACCTGAAAAAGGAAAGGACAAGACGGGGTCTCGCAACCAAATCTTGGGTTCGGGAGTCGGTTATGCGAAGGGAAGGTATTAGCACCCCTACGCATCTGTAGTACTCTACGGGATCCACTTTTGTAGTTCTTGTCTAAAGGGTGTGAGTTTATCTTGTGCTGCTTACCAAAAAAAAGGGTTAAATGAAAATGACTCGCGCGGATGTCGCATCCACTGCATACGTATCTCATCTGAATATGAGAATCAGAGTCTTCGTAGCTCGGCTGACCTATGGGTTGGGGGATGTGTGCTCGCTAAGACATCGCGTCTTATGGCCTAGGAAGATTCACAATTATCTCAGAAAAATCCATTGGCAATCAGTGTAATCAGTTCCTGATCATTTTGCCCTAAAACTAGGGTTTGGTATAAAATCAGTTTATTTCTGATTCCTTGGGTGAAACTCTTTTCCATGACCCTCCATATGTCCACAAGGGTCTACATACAAAAAATCAGCTCTTTATTTGAGCTAGAAGTGCTTCAATTGATCAATGGAATCGGGAATCAGACAGTTTGGGAAAAGTCAAATGTGGGGCCAGAAAAGTCAACTCCTGACATTTTGAGAGTGGAATCTCAAAATCCATGCCTAGGGGATCCTACATGTGAAATTTGATCAAGGTAGGATCATGGATTCATCATTTAATCAGGAATTGGAAAAGTTACTTAATTTGGAAATGGTTGACTTTCCATTTGGGGAAGTTTTCATGATCGTTGCACTCACTTTAAGCCAATTTTGCATCAAGATAAAAGCACTTCTAGAGATATAAAGTTTGCTCCATTTGGATTTGAATTGAGAAAGTTATGCTTAGTAAAAGTGAGACATTTTTTTAGGACACTTAGAAACATTTCTAAGTCCAAAATCATCAAAATTCGTCAAGACTTCTTTGCCAGGTTTCTTGCACTTCAAGGCATTATTTGAAAATACTTTCTTCACAACAATAGTACCTTGCCATGTCCTCTTTCACATCCTTTTAGAATCATCTCATTTAAAGTGGGCACCATGACTTGATTTTCTAGGCAGATTTCGGGAGATACATTCATTTAAAGTGGGCACCATGACTTGATTTTCTAGGCAGATTTTGGGACTGGCTGGCCCAATCATATTTTCTAAGCATGCTGCACAAACCAGTCACGTTTTTTACCTCTTTTGGCCATGCATTGGACCTCCATTCACTTATGTTTGGCCAAAATAACAACATTTTACACCTCACTTCACACTTTTATTCTTATGGATAAATCACTTATTAAAAAGCCCATGAGAACACCTAATCCACCCTATTTAAGAAGCTGAAACCCTAACCCAAAAGGAGCATTGGAATTTCGTGGAAAGGAGGCAAAGCTTCATCACATATCAGATTCCGTTCCACTTCTATTTTCCATTAGGTAATCATCTTTTCCATGGCCATGTTTTGATATATCTATGCTTGCTTACCATGTTCATCACCATTAATCCTTCCGTTTTCATATTTCTTTTTCTTATTTAAAATATTTTCTTCATCCATAAAATTACCCAAAAATATTTTTCACTTTTCTTAACATTTTATTTAATTTTATATAATTTTTATTTTCATTTTTAATATTAATATTTTATTTTAATTATTTATTCTAAATGGTCTATTTTAACACACTTTCTTTTATTGATTCTATTTTTATGACTTAAAATTATTGTTAGCATTTGATTTTTGGGATGAAGGTTGACCACTGTCTCATGGTCAACCTGACCTTTTCTTGGAGTTTTATTTCACATTTTCAATTTATATTGGATTTAATTAATTCACGTACCAATTTTCATTATTTTTAAAATCTTTTTGCGGGATGATGATGTCCTGAACCCACCTTATTTAGTTTAATTTCTCATAATTTTCTTGATTAATTTACTATTTATTCTTGATTTATTTATAACCTAGTCTTATTAATTGACTTTTGGTTTGACCTATGTTTTGTTTTAATTAATTCACGTGCCAATTTTCATTATTTTTAAAATCTTTTTGGGGGATGATGATGTCCTGACCCCACCTTATTTAGTTTAATTTTTCATAATTTTCTTGATTAATTTTCTATTTATTTCATATTTCTTAAGTTTACTTGAATGTTTAGTTGACTTCTTTATGATCGATGTTTGACTTAGGGATTGCTTATGGGAATTGAAGAGATCTTTTGATCCTCCCTTCTTCATCTCATATGCCATGTATTAGAGGCCTTTTACCTTGATATTATTTGGTTCTTACTGTAGCAACCTGAAAAATACAGTGCGCGAAAAAACAACCGGCGAAAGAAAATGACAGAAGTGTCGCCACCGTGCGTTATTCATCCCAAAGGAGGGAAAGAAAACGCTCGAAGTAAACCTGAAAAAGGAAAGGATAAGACGGGGTCTCGCAACAAAATTTTGGGTTCGGAAGTCGGTTATGCGAAGGGAAGGTATTAGCACCCCTACGCATCCGTAGTACTCTACGGGATCCACTTTTGTAGTTCTTGTCTAAAGGGTGTGAGTTTATCTTATGCTGCTTACCAAAAAAAAGGGTTAAATGAAAATGACTCGCGCGGATGTCGCATCCACTGCATACGTATCTCATCTGAATATGAGAATCAAAGTCTTCGTAGCTCGGCTGACCTATGGCTTGGGGGATGTGTGCTCGCTAAGCAATCTACCGGATGCTCGACCTTTGGAGACTTACTCACCTGTAGTAGAAGGAGTAAACGTGTGTTTAGGAGAAGAAAAATCAATGAAGGGTTAGTGTTTGGGATGCTCATGCAAAAAGGCAGTCCTTGACGAAGGAACCGCGCTACCTGTGGGGATACGAACACATACAAAACAAACATGTATAAAGTAAACGTGCCAACAAGGGGCTCAGAAGTAAATAAACAAAAGAAAACAAATGCCTCCTATCGAGGTCTTCTAGCTAAGAAAGCGATAAAATGCGGAAAAGAGGTAAAAGTACCACACGGATGAAGATCCGAGGTAACAGCAATTAAAGGAGTAAGAAACCCAAGGATCTCCCAAGCTAATGCCATCAAAGAAAGGTGAGTCAGTACAGGTAATCGGAATGAACCTCCAGGGGGTATCCCACAAATAAAGTGGGAAAACCACGCAAACCATCTCTGCAAGAGTCTGTGAGCCCTCACAAAAACTCAACAAAAGGGTTAGTGAAACACGATAAGCATTTTTTTCATGGATAACAGTATGGTTTCAGAAACCTCCAACCCTGTGGCATACATTTCAGAAATCATGTGATTAGACATTCAAGGCATAGGTTTCACCCATTCATGCATATGCGAAACCTAACGATATCCACACTTCCAAATTCAAACATAATACATCACACATTTAGAACATTCAAATTGAAGGCGTAAAATAATGGGAATAGGGCAAACCTGATTGGAGAGATCGGTTGAAATCAGATGGCACGGCTGGGTTTGCAAGGCAATGTTAGGGTTTGCGTGAGATGAAAGTGTGTGAGTCAGATTGAATTTTTCAGAGCTGCCTGGTGGTTGCTCTGAGTTCTCTGTCAGGTTTCTCTTCAGGTTTTGTCCAGGGTTTTATTTCAAGGAAACCTCAGAGTATTTTGCTTCTCTTCCTTTTTCTGTCTGATCTCCCTCTTTTATAACCTGATTTTCATGGCTTTGTGGGCTCAAATGAGAGAGGTCCAAGTCCAAGTTTTTTCTATTATATATTTTTATTATTATTATTTTTATTTATTTATTTATTTATTTATATATATATATATTTTTTTTCGTTTTTTTTTTTTTTTTTTTTTTTTAATAAAGTTTCTTGGATCTAATTCTGATTGACATAAATGCAATATGAAATGATAAATGAATGCATGAATGAGGAGGGAAAATTTTGGGGTGTTACACTTACCTCATTTCCTGATTAAATTATTCAGTGGACCCTTCATGTGCATATTTTCATCTGTTTGATTCATCTGTTATCTTTTATACTTGTTTCTCTCATTCATGCTTTCTATTGCTTGATTATTTAACATGTCCATACTCCCATGCATTGTTTAAATGCTCCATTATTTGATTCTCTAGTTTGATTATATATTGTTTATTTATCCGATCTGATTGATAACTGTTGCCTACTTGTATGATGTATGAGGCATATATTTTTATTTTTTGTTTGCCATGAACAATCCCCATTCATAACAAATGTACCCCTCTCCCATAAAGTGGATAATATTTATTTCTTTATTTCTTTTGTCACCTGTTAATACAAGAATTAAAACGAACATCCGATAACCATTTCAAAATAAGATCAAAAGCTCGATCCAACGTCGAGTAATCATTTTCAAAACTTAATAAAACCAGCACGCATTCATCAATCCTCTTGTAAGTCGATTGCCTCAAGCATCACCATCTACCTGTAAGTCGATTGCCTCCGGCATCACCATCTACCCTTATCCATAACTCCTCTCCGCGCTTCATTCGTCGACTCTTGTTCCGTTTAGGTATAGGTAGAATTCCCTTATTATTTGCATGCTAACATTAGGTAGATGTTCCCCTTTGTAAATCCTAACACATAGGTCCATATTGCATGACAACTCTAGAGCAGAGCTTTCCCACTTTTAGACCTTCCGTGTGTCTCCGATCTTCTGGCATGTCAGTCCGTTCTATTGCAAAGAGGTAACTGCCTAAGACTCGATTCAGCGAGCTGCGACACCTACTGCTAGGACGTTGAACACACTGCCCACCCTCCTTTGACAAAGCTGGTGTCCTCTTTTGTAAGTCCATGTTCAAATGGCAATCCTTGACCCCTAGTTAGCCGAACTACGTTTTGCTCTGATTCTCATTCCAGATGAGATGCGTAGGCATAAGACGCGACGTATTATAGAGCACACTTCTCTTTAACCCATAGGTAGCCGAGCTACGAAGACTCTGATTCTCATACTCAGATGAGATACGTAGGCAGTGGATGCGACATCC